>NC_140581.1:496087741-496731741 GCF_964204655.1 Triturus cristatus | reverse complement strand
GAATATTAATGAGGTTGATTGGAAATTGGTACCCACTAGGAGTCACAGTCATCACAAGGATGGTGGCCTTCTAAGGTTATCAGACCACCATGTCTGTGTTTGCTTTTAAATAAAGTATTTTATTTACTGCAACCACTTTTCCTTAAGGAAACACATGATGCATTTATAAAAAAAGAAAAATAGAATGTGTATCTCTAATTTTTTAAGGGTAGACCATTGTCTACCCTTAAAAAACGTTTTTTTCCAACTTTCACAAAGTGTAAGGGGTTCCTTAAGGACCCCATCCAGTTTGGGAATGGCTTACTACCTCCTATGAGGAGGTGATAAAACATACATACCACTGGAATTCAGTATTTGGAAGGTACACCCTAAACATGCCCCTTACAAATACTGAATCGGCATTGGGTCGTAAACCCAAATTGCTATTCGGTAACTAGTTATAGAATTGCAATATGTGGTTTATACATGGGGAAACGCCTTTTTGCAATCGAAAACCACACAATTCTGCAAATTGGGCCATTTATGATCAAAAAAATACTTGATACATCTGACCCCTAAAGATATAATAGCAATCTAACTCAAACTTTAATTATAACTCCACTACGAGATTTACATTCACAGCGTGTAATTCACTCCTAACCTTCTCTAGTCTGTTATCGGTTAATCATTTGTAATTCTTAGGGAGCAGAGTGATCTTGGACAGCCTAAAGTGGTTGCTCTCTTGATCAGTTATTGCAACAATGGCTTCCATATTTTCTCAAATTTACTCTCCATGATCATGCAAGTCCAATGTAGCCTTTTCATCGCCATCAACATCATAATTTATTTGCCCACTTCTGCATGTTTAAAACACTTTTGTTTTCCATTTCAGCTAGTTATTTTGCCACTTGTCATGGTCATGATTAGTCTTCTTCTGGAAAGGGTTAGTCCTTTCAGTTCAGAAAGATTCGATCCCAGTATCACTACTGCTGGATGCAGGAGAAGTGGATACCCAAAAATATTGTATATGTGACTAAGGATTTCTTTCCAAACCATTTGTAGTACAGGGTAGCACCACCAAATATGCAGTCCATTTCCTTCTTGGCCACGCTCACGCCATCCTTTCCATTCTGAAACTTTACACATGATCTTTGCTTTAGTGGGAGTTACGTACCACAAATTCATGTACTTATACAGAGTTTCCCTGTTTTGGGCACCACAGCACATCTTGGGGATGACTTCCTATAGTTCCTATAAGCTTCATATAGGGATGTTTTTACCTAGGCTATGGTGTCATCTTTTCATATAGATCCATTCAACCTCCGAGATCTACCTGAAAGAATAGGATCTATACTAGAGAGCAGACCTTTCGTTGCAGTGTACGTAGTGAAAAGCTTTTCAAAAGTAGTTGGGTCCCTAGTGGTTGTGATTGTATTCTCTGGTGCCAGAACCCAGTGACATTGTTGAAAGTATTGCAGACTCTCTGATCTGATTCTTGAACTGAAACTCCTTGCAACATTTAGGAGGTTTATCTTACCTCTATGGAATACGTCTCTTTGCATTTTACATCCCCCTTGCCTCCATCTAAGGAATTGATTAGAGTTCTGTCCTGGCGAGAAGTCGGGATTTAGAAAATACAGTGTAAAAGCCAAAAAGAGGGTTTCAAGTCCCTGGATCCTTATTAATTTATCCTAAATTTCTAATATGGGACAGGAGATGTCAAGTACATAAGCCACATGTGTTTTAAGTATCCTGGGGAGCCACACCATATCCCATGAAGCTCAGCCCAGAACAGTCACCTCCATGTACAACGTTTCCCTGTTTCACAGAAAGAGTCTTCAAATAGTATACAAAGTCAGGCTGCTAGGTGGTTTGGGATGTGTGGCGCAGGTCCAGGTCCCCTGATCTCTTTCCCACTATTAAAACAGAATTGAACATTTTCAACTTAATACTTGCCCAGATGAAAGCACAAATTGCATTTTGAAGGTCAACCTTATCTTTCTTTGGTATAATTCAGGAAGAGCTTGGAAATGTACCATAACTTGGGTAAAATGTGAATTTTGACTATGGCAATTCTACCTAACCAATAGATAAATAAGGGCTGCCAGCTGTGCAGATCAGTTTTGATAGCCATGGAGAGTATTACAAAATTACCTGCATAAACTTTCTTCCGAGTGGGGGCAATATGCACCCCTAGATGTTATAATAATAAATAATAATAAATGTGGTTTATAAAGCAGACAGCTACCTCCAACGGAGGTGTCCAGACGCTGGGTTGCAGATTCACAGTGAGGAAAAAACAAGAAGAAGGAGCTACGGAAGGTTAAAAAGCCAACTTTTCCGTGCTCTCCTGAAGGCCGGTTCTGGCTCAGTCATGCGGAGGTGTAGGGGCATAGCATTCCAGAGTTTCGCAGCTCACACCGAGAATGCTCTGCCGCCTATCCTGGCCTTAAGAAAACGAGGAAGGCTGAGCAGTTTCAGATGGTTTGATCTCAGGACCCAGTCTTGATGGTAGCTTTGCAATCTATGTCTCAGGTAGCCTGGGACCCGATCTCTGGTGGCTCTGTAGGCCAGAGTGTGCGCCTTGAACTCGATCCTCCTTTTGACGGACAGCCAATCGAGGCTCCGTATGTGTGGGGAGATGCGATGGCCGAGTTGCACATTCCCAATTAATCTGGCCAGTGCGTTTTGTATTATTTGCCGCCTGCGGAGCAGATAGGCTGGTAGTCCTAGATATAGACTATTCGAATAGTCTAGCCGGGACGTGACCAATGCATGGACCACTGTCTTTCTGCAATCCATCGGAAGAAAGTGAAGGAATTACTCAAAGCTCTCAACTTCCAGAAGCATGAGGAGGAGACCTGGCAAATCTGGGTCTCACATGAGAGGTCATTATCAAATTTAAACCCCAGCTTTCTGGCCGAATCCACCGGAATTGGTGGGGGGGTTCAGCTCTGAGGGCCACCAAAGCTTAGAAGGTGTCAGCTGGTTGAAGAATAAGACCTCTGTTATCTTGGTGTTAAGCTTTAAGCAGTTCTCAGTCATCCTGGCCGAGAAGTTGTTCAGGCATTGCTTAAAGTTGACAAAGGCAGCCTCCGAGTGTTCTTTGAAAGAGAACACCAGTTGAGTGTCATCAGCGTAGGAGACCTCTCTCATTCTCCATGTCTCCACCAGGGTTGCAAGAGGAGTTAGGTATACATTAAACAGTAAAGGGCTCAGTGCTGAACCCTGGGGTACCCTGCAAACAAGGGGTTTCTGAGAGGAGACGTAAGGGCATCAAAAATACTTGTTGTGAGCGGTTCTCTAAGAACGACTCGAGGCAGGCCAAAGTAGTTCCCCTCACTCCCAAATGTCTTAGTCTCTCCAAGAGAATCAGGTGGGCCACAGTGTTGAATGCTGCGGACAGGTCAAACAGCACCAACATTGCTGAGCTGACCCAGTCCACAGATTCACGCACAGTTTCAGCAACTTCTAGAAGTGCTGTCTCCGTGCTATATCCCGTTCTCAACCCAGATTGTGAATCATGGAAATGATTATTAGATTCAAGGAATTCAGAAAGTTGTTTCTGAACTTCCTTCTCCAGAATTTTCTCTGGAGCAGGCAGTAGGGAAATGGACCTGAAATTCTTGTGTTCGGCTTGGTTAGCATCAGGTTTCTTAAGTATAGGCAGTAGGTCGGCCTGTTTCCAGGCATCTGGATAGATACCAGTTGTCAGGGAGGTGATCTAGATCTGGCTCAGGGGCAAATTGAGACAAGGGGCAAGCAGTTTAAATAACTGAGCTGGGCAGGGGTCTCCCGGAGATCCCAATTTACAATTGTACAACTCCCTTAAAGACGCATCAGGTGGCAATGGGCGGAATTCAGAACTAGTGCTATGAAGATACGAGGTTTGATTTCGCACAAGGAAGGACATTGAGGGGGGAACAGGCGGAGTAGATCATTTGGATTTTTTCCTGAAAAAAGTCCGATAGGTCAGCACAGAGGGTAGATGAGGGTATAACTGTACTGTCTAGAGCAGTGGGATTAGTAAAGCATTGGACAATTTTAAATAATTCTTTAACCAAGTTGTCCAATAGTTTAATTTGGTTAGAGAAGTAGTGCCTCATAGTGCTGTGCTTAAACCTATGGACTTTTTTCAAAGCCTCTCTGTAAGAGCATTTAGCCACAGGATCATAGGTTTTTCTGCAGGAATGGTCACGTTTCTTGCATAGACCTTTCTCCACTCGCAATTCCGCGGAGAACCAAGGGGCTGAGGTTTTTTTCCCTAGAAGATGTCACTGACCTGAGTGGGGCCGCTCTATCTAAGGTGGAGGTGAACCAGTAATTGAAGCTGAATACATCACTGCTTGGGTCACCCGTCAGCTGGGGGGGAGCATTTTGGAGCACAGGCCCCATAGTTTCTAGGGTGACCTCCCTCCAGTATCTCCTCTTGTCGGAGATCTAAGCCCACACTTAAGAATCCCATTTTCCCAAATTCCATTTGAACCCAGATATTCACTGTAGCTTTTATTGATTTCCAAAGTGGCTTTGATAGAAGACTCAGGGTCAGTCTTTGTCAATGGGATATCAGAAGGCTGTCTGAATTAGGTTTAAACCAATAATAACTGATAAAACCCCACCGAAAGGGAAATAGCCTTCAGCAGTGTAAACATATAAACACTGAAAAAACACCTGCACAACCACAAACTAAATGCCATTCAAAGAAAGGAAAAGGAGAGTGAAAGAGTCATTTTTTTTCTTCCTGAAGGGGCCAATACAATGTAACTTTGTTATACAAGCTAGCAGCAAGAAAGACTGGGCTAACATTATTCTGTTTGAGTTTTGTTGTTTAGGGGTGCCACTAAAATATTGTTTCTTCTTCCTTTTGCTTTTTACAGTTTTGTGGTCTTTGGTCTAAATATGCGGGTTTTAGAAGCCTGTTTTAGGTCTTGTTTAATTATTTTATAAACTGTAGAGAATCAGGAAATATCGAAATCATATTTGATATTTTGGCTGTGTTTGATTCTTTCACTGATAGGTAAAATGGCTGCTTTCATGTTCCATGTTAGAGTACCTGCCACTTCGTAAGAAAAGTAATGTTGGAGAGCAATTCAGGAACTTTTATTTAATAATATATGAGAAATGTCTTGCAATGATGCATAGAAATATCCCTTCACCAACCATTGCATTTGAAGTCAATGAAACCTCACTGTGGTACTCTGTACAAGTTCTAGATCCTTTCGGTAAAGGGTAATTTTCTCTGTAGTTTCAAAAGTGCTGCTTCATTTTTGACTGCTTCAATAACTCTGAGTCTCAAACAAGGGTATTATTTTAAGGTCAAGTACTTGTAGGCACAATTAGTCACGGTGGATTAAATCCAAAGGGGAGAACAACAGGGAGACATTTTCATGTAAAGGTAAATTGTATTTCAATAGATAAGCATGTTGGGCATATTAAACTTTGGATGGATAAGCACATGAGATGGTAGCACTGCGTTACATTAAATGACATGTAACCTACAAAATACCGTGCACAAGTGCTCGTGATGTTTTGTGACGGCACAAGTGACACGTGACGTGGTATATACAGCGATGGTAATGGGCGCGACAAGAGACAAGTGGGATTTAATTTTTTTTACATATTTGGGATATCCAGGCAGTTAATGGTACATTAATACAAAAATTCAAATGAGTGGGGTGTAGGAGAGTAGGGTCTGCAATCCTATGATCACCCAGATTTTTTGCTTTTGCTTCATTGGTTTACGACTTTCTCCGGCCGTGGGCCTGCCAATCAGACCCACAGCCTAGCTGTTCTCTCTCGAAATTAACACACATGTACATTAGGTGCATCCACTAATTGGAACTGGGCCGCCTTGTCAGTCCCTGTCTCAGCATACCACAGGTATCCAGGGCATCGGTGTACCCAGGGCCTACCAGGGGCTGAAGCATGTATTATGCCATCCCTGGAATGGCCGCCCAAATCTGACACAACTGGCTGCACGACAGCTGGGGCCACGTGGTGTAATCACCCGTTGCTGTAGGTGTAGTATTCCTACACCTAAACCCTAAAATGGACACATGGATTCCTATCAGTCACTCCTATAGCAGGCCTTATCAATCCTGAAGGCAGAGTGCAGGGAATCATGTGGGACGGTGCTCTGGCGCGAGCTGAGCCCGTCGACGGCTTGCGGAACCAAGTCCTAATAGCCGTTCCATGGTGACGCGGGCCAACTACTTGTAATGCATTATAATCCTAGCGGTTATTTGCTAACTTTGGCATCACATCACCTACACATGTCGAGTAAGGTGTCATACGAATGGGAATACGAACCCCTCGCCAGTCCTGGCGACGGGGTTAGCATTCCCCCCTTTTAGAGGGACACGACATGGAAGTAACCTTGAACCCCGGTTAAAGTTGACTCAAGCCTCAGCATCACAAAATGGATGCTGCCACCAGACACAAGTCTGACCTCCTGCTGCTGGGGGACCTTCCAGCAAGGGGAGCTTGGACAAAGGGTTTCCTGTCGAGGGCGGTGTTAGCACCATCCCAGACAGGGTTTGTGTATCCCAGGTAGGCAGGGCTGAAAGGAAGGTGATTGCAAGTGGCACCCCGGTGCTCACTGTGCATAGCCCGGCTCAAACCAGTTTCGGGGGCACACCAGCCCCTGAGCTGGCGCGAAGCCGGACAAAGGATAGGGGTGTAACCACCCCCCTCCTGGCTCCACCCATAGGTAGAACCTAGTCACGGGCCAGCCCCTTTTCTTAGAATAAAGGTAGGAGCGAGTCCCCTTCCCAAATTGGATAATCAGATAATCGGATAACTCCGAATCACGAACCACTTTCCACGAAAGGAACTCTTGACTATTTCTGAAGACTCTCCCTTGTGGCTAAGGAGTAGCCACCCTGCACCAGCAGGCACCATCTAAGCGCTTGCGGTTTGCTGTACGTCTCCTACGGGTCAAGACTGCCCAGCTCGACGAGACCCGAGTTCCCTGCCATCTCTGACCTTTTACCTACCTCATCAGCCCAGCTGAGAGTCATAGGTGTGACGAGACCTGCGGGACCGGCTATCTTCAGAACCGGCACGACGCTTATCTAGCACGCCCACCGAGGGACCCTCGAGTGAGTGCACCTAGGGTTTGAGAAGCCCTAAACCCTGAGCAGCTCCAGCATCGAAGTCTGTCTCCCCAGCATCCACGAGATCTGCGTGGGGGCCCTTCCGCTTCTTGCTGTTCCCAGCGTTGTCCGACCACTTGCCGACCGGCTTGTGGCCCTCTTCACGACGCTCCAAGATTATTTGCATCACCGGTCTGGTTGCTCCAGACTGGCTCTTGCTCCCCTTCAACAGAGGAGTACCACGGACCCTCCTGGTCCACTCCCGACACCATCTTGACTCCCCCGCTTTGGTTGCCACTGCCAAGATCCGCTGCCCCTTCCTGGGCCCAGCATCATCGACAGCAGACACCTTCGTGGGACAGCTCGCCCTCCATCCTGGTCGCCGCCGCGCCTCCTGGTCCGAGGAACAGCCGAGTCCGACGTCACCCACTCACCTGGTCGAGGTGACTTCAGCCGGTACCCCCCTGGTACCCACACGATCGCTGGCTAGCGGTTGAGAACTGAGTCCCCTCTGCTTTCAGGTTTCCTTCATCACCGATCCAGGCTTGGATCGCTCTGAACATCGTCACTGGTCGCCTGCCAGCAACTTCTTCTTTCAGGCTCCTGAGACTACACGAGGACTCCCGACATCTTGCCGAACTTCACGCAGCCGCAGCCTCCGGGCTAGGTAACTCGAGCATCTCGGTGCTCCATCGCAGGTTCGCTCTACAAGTGTCCAGTTCCTTTTTCGTTTAGTCCCACTGATCGGAACACTCCGGAATCAGTACCTCCAGACTCTAACCATTCGCATTTCACTGTTAGTGTAGATGGTTTCTCGTGCCCCTCGGGCATTTGTGTAAATTGTGCAACTGAAGTATTTTCCTAAGAGTTTTGTAGTGTGCTTAGCTCCCTGACTCATAAAGAGCCAGGGTAGTCTTGTTATAAATAAATATCCTTTTATTTTCATAACAACTTGTGTGGTGTCCTTTCACTTGGTTTCAAGGGGTATATGTGATGGTAAACAGCTGGCTTAACACGCCCTCTAGAGTTTAGCCTAAGACTGCTCGTATCCACGCTACTAGGATAGCTGGTCTATAAGGTTGACTTACAACCAATCATCAATAAGGGTCGTTTGGAATGATACACAGTGATCACTAGAATAGTGAGCACTACATATCAGGCCAACTTCTCACATTGGTGGCAGCGGTGGGATTTGAGCTTGCTGTTGTTTTACCACACACGTATCCTAAGAATATCGCAGTGAAAGATCACATAAGTACCCAGGTACATATAACTTAACTTAGAATACTCCGAGTTCTACTGAACCGGCTGTTGTAGTGTAACAGGGCTTAGCACACCCTGACTACAACTCTTAGCAAGGGATCAGTAGGTAAACCCATAGTGTAGGTAGGTGCAACACTTACACCTCACTAGAAAAGCATGTCGGTCCACGGAGAGTCTGCAGGGACTCCCTTAGTGGTCAGTGACCCTCCACAGGTCGTGTCACGATATGCAACTCTTAGCTTCAAGGAGATGAGACAACTGTGTGCCTCCAGGAAGCTAAACCAGGGTTCTAACCCTACCATCGCAATACTGATAGGTCTCTTAGAGGCGTACGATGCTAGGAGGTCCTCTAACCCAGGTCCCCCCAGTGCAGATGGGAACATGCCTCCCTTAGAGGGAACCCTCGGTGACCCAGACCTCGACCTCCACACAGAGGAGGAGGACGAGGACGAGTTATCGGGAGACGAGGCAGACAAAGGTCCAGTGGTAGTCGGCAGGCTTACAAGGACCAACTTAAGCAGGCATGAGAATGGAACTGGGGGAGCCCCGGGCCCACGCTCAAGCAGGCTTAACCTTGGGAACGGACGAGCTAGGTCTCTCTCCAGAGGCTCTGGCAGATCGGTTCATACACATGTCTCTCAGGCACCTTCTCAGAGAGGAATGACTTCCCCTCAGAGGAGGGAGCATGAAGCGAAGATGCGGGAGGTCAATCTGAGGATCGAGCGGGAAGAACTTGCCCTCGCCAAAGAAAGACTTGCCTTGGCCCGAGAGCAGAAATTAAGTGGGTTAGATCCCACTGGTGGCAGCATTCTCAATAGAGAGAAAGACAGGGGTATAGACACTAGACACCTGAGTAAAATAGTGCCCCCCTTTAAACAAGGGGACGACATCCACAAGTGGATAACTGCCTTGGAGAGGGCCTGCACTGTCCAGTGCGTCCCCCCAAGTCAGTGGGCAGCTATACTGTGGCTTTCCTTTGAAGGTAAAGAAAGGGACAAGCTCCTCACTACAAGAGCTGAGGATGCTAACAACTACCAAGTCCTGAAGAACACACTGATTGATGGGTTCGGCTTAACCACGGAACAGTACCGGGTGCTGTTCCGGGACACCCAGAAAATTCAGTCTCAGGATTGGGCTGACTTTGTCGATTGTGCCACTAAGGCTTTGGAAGGCTGGTTGCTGGGTAGCAAGGTTACTGATTACACAGGATTGTACAATCTTATCATGCGAGAACAGATTTTAAACAACTGTCAGAACCAATTGTTGCATCAGCACCTTGTCGACTCGGATCTGACCTCTCCCCAAGAATTGGGAAAGAAGGCAGACAGATGGGTCAGAACAAGGGTCAAGCAGAACCAGAATCAGAACCAGGGTGGTCAGAAGAAAGCAGACCAAAAGGGTAACAAGAACGAACAAAATGACCAGAAGTCTTCGACAGGTCCCCAACAAACCAAAGAGGGTGGGGGTCAGGCTTCACAGAAGAAGAAGACTCAAGAAGGCCAGTCAAAAAGGTGGTGCCAATACTGTAAAAGTAAGACTCACTGGTTTAGTGAGTGCACCAAGAAAGGAGGGCAAACTCCTGCCACTGCAGCCCCTAAGGCACCTGCGCCCCCTAGTACAGTCAGCAGTGGTAGTGCGCCTCCCAAGGCATTAGTTGGGTTAACCTTGGGAACCGAGGGGAGTGACGACTTAGTCGGCACGCTCACTCAGGCCGTCCTTGTCTGTACAGGGGATATGGATATGTCCCCTGATGCCAGTCCCAATACTTTGGGCAAATACAGACAGACACCTTTGATAAATGGAAAAGTGGCTCAGGCCTACAGGGACACGTGTGCCAGTGTCACCATGGTGACGCCTAACTTCGTGGACCCTGGACAGATCATGCTAGGTACCAGTTACCTAGTGACCAATGCCAGCAACGTCACTACCAATCACAGTATGGCAGTTGTTGATTTCTCCTGGGGAGGGGTAAGTGGCCCGAAAAAGGTTGTGGTTAGTTCAGACCTCCCCGTAGAATGTCTGTTGGGCAATGATTTGGAAACGTCACAATGGTCAGAAGTGGAGCAGAGGACCCACATGGAGATGTTAGGCTTGCCAGCACATGTCCTTGCTGTGACCAGGTCACAGGCCAAAAGATGCCCCACTGAACAGGTGCTGGATCCTGGAAGAACGGACCAGACACCTTCCAAGAAAAGGAGCAGTAAGGGTAAGGCTTCGCCTTCCCCCTTGCCCCAGGTCGTGGATCAAGTCTCTGAGGAGGCTGACCTTAAAGAACTGAGGGAAACTGAGCCGCAAGAGCTTGAACCTGGTCAGGTTGAGTTTCTGGGCTCAGGGGGACCCTCCAGGGAAGACCTGGGGAAGGCACAGTTAGACTGCCCCTCACTTGAACCCCTCAGACAGCAGGCCGCTGCTGAGGCTGCAGGGAACGCCACAGGTACCCACAAAGTGTACTGGGACGATGGACTCCTGTACTCCGAGGCAAGAGACCCCAAACCTGGTGCGACCAGGAGGCTGGTCATCCCCTTGTCTCTGAGAGGTTTCCTTCTCACCTTGGCCCACGAGATTCCCCTTGCAGGCCACTTAGGCCAGAATAAGACTTGGGACAGAATTGTTCCACACTTTCACTGGCCCCACATGTCCGAAGATACGAAGGAGTTTTGCCGCTCCTGTGTCACTTGCCAAGCCAGTGGTAAGTCAGGTGGCACGACAAAGGCCCCCCTCATACCACTACCAGTGGTGGGGGTACCCTTTGAACGAGTGGGGATCGACATTGTCGGACCAATGGAACCCCAGACAGCATCAGGGCACAAGTTTATACTGGTGGTGGTGGACCACGCCACCAGGTATCCTGAAGCTATTCCCCTTAGGACCACTACAGCACCTGTGGTGGCACGGGCCCTACTTGGAGTGTTCTCCAGAGTGGGCTTCCCTAAGGAGGTCGTCTCAGACAGAGGTGCAAACTTCATGTCGGGATATCTGACTGCTATGTGGAAGGAATGTGGTGTCAACTACAAGTTCACCACACCCTATCACCCACAATGCAATGGGCTTGTTGAGAGATTCAACAGGACCCTAAAAGGGATGATTCACGGACTACCTGAAAAGCTTCGGCGGAGATGGGATGTCCTGATACCCTGCCTCTTGTTCGCCTACAGAGAGGTCCCGCAGAAGGGGGTTGGCTACAGCCCTTTTGAGCTTCTGTTCGGACATCCTGTAAGGGGACCCCTTTGTTTGGTAAAGGAAGGATGGGAGAGACCTCTCAGAAAGCCGGCATCAAACATTGTGGACTATGTGCTCGGTCTCCGCTCGCGGATGGCGGAGTACATGGAAAAGGCGTCTAAAAACCTGGAGGCGAGCCAAGAATTACAGAAAGCTTGGCACGACCAAAAGGCTGTCCTGACTGTGTACCAGCCTGGACAGAAGGTGTGGGTGCTGGAGCCAGTGGCCCCAGCAGCACTCAAAGACAAATGGTCTGGGCCCCACACGATCATTGAGCAAAAGGGAGAGGTCACCTACTTGGTAGACCTGGGAACTCCCCGGAGCCCCCACAGGGTGCTCCATGTAAACAGGCTCAAGGCATATGTCGACAGGGAGGGCATGGGCTTGCTCATGGCCACAGATGAGGGACAGGAGGAGGAGAGTGACCCTCTCCCAGACCTGCTCTCTCAGAACCCTGACGATGGATCAGTAGACGGTGTTGTCTTTTGTGGCAGCCTCTCTGGACATCAACAAGAGGATTGTAAACAGGTTCTTCAATCCTTTCGACATATGTTCTCTCTGACACCCAGTCAGACCAAGTGGTGTACCCATGAGGTCGACACTGGGGACAGTCTGCCCGTAAAGAGTAAAATCTATCGGCAGCCTGATCATGTCAGAGACTACATCAAGACAGAGGTGCAGAAAATGTTGGAGCTGGGAGTCATTGAACCCTCGGACAGCCCCTGGGCTAGTCCCGTAGTGCTCGTGCCGAAACCTCACACCCAGGGCGGTAAGAAAGAGATGAGGTTTTGCGTGGACTACAGAGGTCTCAATGCGGTCACTAAGACTGACGCCCACCCGATACCAAGAGCAGACGAACTTATCGACCGGTTGGCCTCGGCCAACTACTTAAGTACGTTTGACCTGACAGCTGGGTATTGGCAAATCAGGTTAGCTGAGGAGGCCAAGCCCAAAACAGCATTTTCTACCCCGGGTGGGCATTATCAGTTCGTGGTAATGCCCTTTGGTTTGAAAAATGCACCTGCCACCTTCCAAAGGCTGGTGAATCGAGTTCTCACTGGGTTGGACGACTTCTGTGCGGCGTATCTGGACGATATCGCTGTCTTTAGCTCCACCTGGGAGGATCACCTGGTCCACCTGAGGAAAGTGTTAGAGGCCCTGCAGAAGGCAGGCCTCACTATCAAGGCCACCAAGTGCCAGATAGGGCAGACACAGGTTGTATACCTGGGCCACCTTGTAGGTGGAGGCCAGGTTCAACCATTGGAGAGCAAAATACAGGCCATCCAGGACTGGGCTCCTCCAACCACCCAGACTCAGGTTCGAGCTTTCTTGGGCCTGACTGGTTATTACCGGAAATTTGTCAGAAATTATGGATCCATTGTGACCCCACTAAACGACCTGACAAGTAAAAAGATGCCAAAAAAAGGTCAGTGGACAGCAAGCTGTCAGAAGGCATTCGATGACCTAAAGCAGGCCATGTGCACAGCACCTATCCTAAAGAGTCCAGACTACTCCAAACCATTCATTGTCCAAACAGACGCTTCGGAGCTGGGTGTGGGAGCTGTTCTATCGCAACTGAATTTTGATGGTCATGACCAGCCCATAGCTTTTATTAGCAGGAGGCTGACCCCCAGAGAGAAGAATTGGTCAGCTATTGAGAGGGAGGCCTTTGCTGTGGTTTGGGCCCTGAAGAAGTTGAGGCCATACTTGTTTGGCACTCACTTCAAGATTCAGACCGACCATAAGCCCCTCTTGTGGCTAAATCAAATGAAGGGTGAAAACCCCAAACTACTTAGGTGGTCCATTTCCCTACAGGGGATGGACTTCACAGTGGAGCATAGACCTGGCACTGATCATGGCAATGCAGATGGGCTCTCCAGGTATTTCCACTTAGAGCAAGAAGACTCACCTGGTCAAGGTTAGCTTATTGTCCCAAAGTTTGGGGGGGGGGTCATGTAGGAGAGTAGGGTCTGCAATCCTATGATCACCCAGATTTTTTGCTTTTGCTTCATTGGTTTACGACTTTCTCCGGCCGTGGGCCTGCCAATCAGACCCACAGCCTAGCTGTTCTCTCTCGAAATTAACACACATGTACATTAGGTGCATCCACTAATTGGAACTGGGCCGCCTTGTCAGTCCCTGTCTCAGCATACCACAGGTATCCAGGGCATCGGTGTACCCAGGGCCTACCAGGGGCTGAAGCATGTATTATGCCACCCCTGGAATGGCCGCCCAAATCTGACACAACTGGCTGCACGACAGCTGGGGCCACGTGGTGTAATCACCCGTTGCTGTAGGTGTAGTATTCCTACACCTAAACCCTAAAATGGACACATGGATTCCTATCAGTCACTCCTATAGCAGGCCTTATCAATCCTGAAGGCAGAGTGCAGGGAATCATGTGGGACGGTGCTCTGGCGCGAGCTGAGCCCGTCGACGGCTTGCGGAACCAAGTCCTAATAGCCGTTCCATGGTGACGCGGGCCAACTACTTGTAATGCATTATAATCCTAGCGGTTATTTGCTAACTTTGGCATCACATCACCTACACATGTCGAGTAAGGTGTCATACGAATGGGAATACAAACCCCTCGCCAGTCCTGGCGACGGGGTTAGCATTCCCCCCTTTTAGAGGGACACGACATGGAAGTAACCTTGAACCCCGGTTAAAGTTGACTCAAGCCTCAGCATCACAAAATGGATGCTGCCACCAGACACAAGTCTGACCTCCTGCTGCTGGGGGACCTTCCAGCAAGGGGAGCTTGGACAAAGGGTTTCCTGTCGAGGGCGGTGTTAGCACCATCCCAGACAGGGTTTGTGTATCCCAGGTAGGCAGGGCTGAAAGGAAGGTGATTGCAAGTGGCACCCCGGTGCTCACTGTGCATAGCCCGGCTCAAACCAGTTTCGGGGGCACACCAGCCCCTGAGCTGGCGCGAAGCCGGACAAAGGATTGGGGTGTAACCACCCCCCTCCTGGCTCCACCCATAGGTAGAACCTAGTCACGGGCCAGCCCCTTTTCTTAGAATAAAGGTAGGAGCGAGTCCCCTTCCCAAATTGGATAATCAGATAATCGGATAACTCCGAATCACGAACCACTTTCCACGAAAGGAACTCTTGACTATTTCTGAAGACTCTCCCTTGTGGCTAAGGAGTAGCCACCCTGCACCAGCAGGCACCATCTAAGCGCTTGCGGTTTGCTGTACGTCTCCTACGGGTCAAGACTGCCCAGCTCGACGAGACCCGAGTTCCCTGCCATCTCTGACCTTTTATCTACCTCATCAGCCCAGCTGAGAGTCATAGGTGTGACGAGACCTGCGGGACCGGCTATCTTCAGAACCGGCACGACGCTTATCTAGCACGCCCACCGAGGGACCCTCGAGTGAGTGCACCTAGGGTTTGAGAAGCCCTAAACCCTGAGCAGCTCCAGCATCGAAGTCTGTCTCCCCAGCATCCACGAGATCTGCGTGGGGGCCCTTCCGCTTCTTGCTGTTCCCAGCGTTGTCCGACCACTTGCCGACCGGCTTGTGGCCCTCTTCACGACGCTCCAAGATTATTTGCATCACCGGTCTGGTTGCTCCAGACTGGCTCTTGCTCCCCTTCAACAGAGGAGTACCACGGACCCTCCTGGTCCACTCCCGACGCCATCTTGACTCCCCCGCTTGGGTTGCCACTGCCAAGATCCGCTGCCCCTTCCTGGGCCCAGCATCATCGACAGCAGACACCTTCGTGGGACAGCTCGCCCTCCATCCTGGTCGCCGCCGCGCCTCCTGGTCCGAGGAACAGCCGAGTCCGACGTCACCCACTCACCTGGTCGAGGTGACTTCAGCCGGTACCCCC
Organism: Triturus cristatus; assembly: GCF_964204655.1. NCBI lineage: Eukaryota > Metazoa > Chordata > Amphibia > Caudata > Salamandridae > Triturus > Triturus cristatus. The sequence goes on along the minus strand of NC_140581.1, from coordinate 496,716,350 downwards.
CTGGTACCCACACGATCGCTGGCTAGCGGTTGAGAACTGAGTCCCCTCTGCTTTCAGGTTTCCTTCATCACCGATCCAGGCTTGGATCGCTCTGAACATCGTCACTGGTTGCCTGCCAGCAACTTCTTCTTTCAGGCTCCTGAGACTACACGAGGACTCCCGACATCTTGCCGAACTTCACGCAGCCGCAGCCTCCGGGCTAGGTAACTCGAGCATCTCGGTGCTCCATCGCAGGTTCGCTCTACAAGTGTCCAGTTCCTTTTTCGTTTAGTCCCACTGATCGGAACACTCCGGAATCAGTACCTCCAGACTCTAACCATTCGCATTTCACTGTTAGTGTAGATGGTTTCTCGTGCCCCTCGGGCATTTGTGTAAATTGTGCAACTGAAGTATTTTCCTAAGAGTTTTGTAGTGTGCTTAGCTCCCTGACTCATAAAGAGCCAGGGTAGTCTTGTTATAAATAAATATCCTTTTATTTTCATAACAACTTGTGTGGTGTCCTTTCACTTGGTGTTCAAGGGGTATATGTGATGGTAAACAGCTGGCTTAACACGCCCTCTAGAGTTTAGCCTAAGACTGCTCGTATCCACGCTACTAGGATAGCTGGTCTATAAGGTTGACTTACAACCAATCATCAATAAGGGTCGTTTGGAATGATACACAGTGATCACTAGAATAGTGAGCACTACATATCAGGCCAACTTCTCACATGGGGTATCCGTAAAGGGGGCCGCCAGGAGTTCCGCTGTGGAAGTCGATGGCATTTTGGCCTGCAGAAGTGTTAGGCCATCATCAGGACCAGGTTATGGTTTATTTAAATTGCACTGCCGCACACATAGAAGTTGTAAAACGCCATTTCTGATTGTTTATGTGCGAGAAGGTAACCCTTCCTGCACATAAACAATCATCCCCGTGACGCAGGCATCCTTGCACCATGGTGCAAGGGTGCCTGCGTTGGCGCATGGCAGTAGTTTGTGCGCCAGTGCAGGGAGAAGCACAGAGAGACAACATATTGCTGTAAATATGTCACATCCCTGTGCTTCAAAACTAACCTGGCGCAGCAAAATGGCTTGCTGGACCGCGCTGCGTTAGTTTATTGTAAATCTGCCCCTTAGTTTTTATAATGTTACTGCTAATCCTGCTGCTGTCTCCTGTTGCTGATCAGAAACTCATTAGATAAGTTGCTCTACAAGAGAACAATATAACATAGCCAGCATGTAATAAAAGGGATTCCTGACTGGGCAACTACTGTTCCTTTCTCTCTAATCTCAGAGCTGATGGTAAAGTCCTGCCAGAAATATGACCTGACTATGGAATTTCTTTGGTCAGTGGAAAGTGGATTGACATTATTATATTTTTATGTTTTCAGTTATAAATGGTTCAAATAATAACTTTGAAGCCTTGGATAAAAACGTGGGCCACTGTATTAGAACAAATTGTGAAGGCGACCCCTTCAAGGCCGCATCTTCAGAATCTGTTTTCAGCTCCTGGCTTTGGGCAGGCCAGTAGGGCTTAGACAATGGCTTGACAAGGAATACCGGGCGTGTAATGAATACAACCAGGGCAAGACTGTGAGGCTTGCACATTTCGCTGGAGAGTGAGCCATGAACTCCGGTGCCCAATCTGAGCTACGTGCATCTACCCAGACTACCTCGTCCTTCCAAGTCACCCCAAGGGCAGGTTAAAGAACAATTCGAGGCTCCTGTTTGAAAGAGGCCCATGGGCAAATAAGCCCCAGGAAGTAACTGAGCAGGAGCAGAGGAAGAAGTGCTGGCTGTGCAGCTGAGAAGGATTGTGATTCAGATAGAGGTCATTTCTGGTTGCTATCTTCCTTTCACTCTAGGTATAAGTCTTTGCAAAGCCTGAAGAAACTGCTGATTTGACCAACCCATCTGAGGAGAGTGACCTGCCCGCCTGTGGGTAAGATGCTGCACTGCATCGTTCACAAATGATCAACAGTCAGTCCAGGCTGCTGACGTAGAAGCCCTTTGAGAGCTGTCATTGGACCAAGGCTGCTCCAGGACCACAGGCTCGCCCTAGGTGCTCAATTCTTCCATTATCTGATGCACATCACTAATGGGGCCCAGGAGAAAGAGCCCATCACTGCTGCTACGATGACCCTGCTTCTTCCCTGAACCTCCTGCGCAGTCAAGAGCATGAGTGTGCTTTCTAGTTCCCTGAACGGAGCTTGAGATTTTCCACGACTCAGTAGCGGCTGCTAGCGAACCTGGGTAGTGGGGAAGGGGACAGAGGGAGGGGGTGGGAAATAATAAAAACAAATTCAAAAAGCACTTACCTATACCACCGACTGCTGAGATTTTCTTCCTCCGTCCTAATGTCTGCACTTGGCAGGAAGCACACAGCATCCCAGAATCCCCTGACCAATCACAACGCTGCCTTACAGCTGCATTGTGATTGGTCTGAGCGCCGTGGTTCGGCGCTCAGACAAGGGCTGGTAGGCTGTGCATGTTCCCCACCCAGAGAGACGGCCAGCCAAACATTCATGTGCCCTTTAGGTGCTGCCACCACTCCTCCCCCTGTGATGTGGGGAGCCCGGCCCTGCCCGCCTGGCTTCAGCTGCAGGCTGAATACAGAAAACAAAATGATCATAACAAACGTTATTATCATTGTATTCTTTGTATTCAGCTTGCAGTTCAAGCGGTGAGGTGATGCTCCTCCGCCAGAGCAGGGGAGCCGCCACTGCCGTTACAAACGTTATTATCATTGTATTCTTTGTATTCAGCTTGCAGTTCAAGCGGTGGGCGATGCTCCTCCGCCAGAGCAGGGGAGCCGCCGCTGCCGTGACTACACTCCACAGCCTGCAAATACAGAGAGGCAGCTAGGGGAGGTCTGGTCACGGGCTGCTGAAGTATGTGCTTTTGAACCCGAGGTTCCCACCCAAGAAGATCTTGGATCCAGCTTTGCTTTCACTGCATCAGTAATCATTGCTGGTGCCCCCGATATGTGGGCACCACCACCGCCAGAATTATGTGACTGTGACTGGTGATTCTAACTCACTAGGCTCTGAACCTTTTGCTCCATCAGTGTGCCTATCCTGACACCTGGACCAGCTTTTATGTGGTTTGATACGAGAATATTGTAGTCAGACTTTCATCTGACATAAATATCTTGGGCTAAATATTCTTTACAAAATATCGCCCCATTGGGGGTAATAATTGAAAACCTATACCCAGTGGATAATATTGCTATAAACAATATTTAGGGCGAGGTATTTATGTCAGATGATATTTCTGTATTTCTGAGAATGATATTCTGCCTGAAGAACTAGTCCAGTTGCCATGGTAATAGTAGGACTCCAGTACACCATGCCCTGACAGTGGGCACTGGACCCCTGAAGGATTCATTGCTGGTCTCCACGAGCAGTGGGCACTTCATTCTCTGGGTGGGAGGTTTACGGACAATCTGCACAGATGGACACATTTCATAACAGAGAAGCCAAAGCTAAATCAGTGCATTTCAAAACACCCATCTAAACTTTAAGTGAAACCTCATTAGAATCAATTAAAACCCTTTCAAGCCTTACCTGCTTTGTGGAGAATCCTGTTGAACCTTTTGCAGTTCTTTGTATTGCTGTGATTCCACAGTCCTATACTAGGGTGCACCCATGGTATCGTGGCATGGGTTGCAGAACATTGCCATAGAATAACATTGGCCATAGGACCACAGTACATCCTTTGATAGCTCTTAGCATGTAAATGCTAAAATATAATTTAACTCTTATCTCTAGCCAGGAAGGGCTATAGACTTCTGAATGTCTTTGCTCGTTTTTTTCACATTAAATATTGATTTTCTTTAATAAAGTAAGGCACTGACTCAACAATCTCATTACTTAGTATCTAAGCATTCTACTGCGTCCTGATTGTCTAACCTCCCATCACCTTCTTGAACTGCTGTGTCTCACTGCCTTGTGAGAGTCAAGTGAAAAAAGTGAGTAACTAGACATTCCGTTTGGGGCCCAATAGTGCTGTGGCCCCATGACACCAGTGGTAAACGACTCCACGTGTCACAGTTGGAGCCTGGCTGACCTGGGACCCCAGGAACTAGGTCTCATACCACCTTTCCCAGATGTATTGACGCAAAATATCGTAGAAGAAACACTTATGAGACCCCTCTGCTTTGCAGCTTCAAAAAGGGTTAAAATAAGAAGAGAGTAGTTGGACATTCAACAGAAATTGTATAGAGGACCTGGGGCCATATGTATGAAGCCAATTTGCGATCGCAAACGCCGAAATTCGCAGAATTTCACCATTTGCGATCGCAAATTAGCAGTGTGCAATGTAGCACACAAACCCCCCTCGCAAAATAAGAAATCGCAAATTTTGCGATTCCCTATTTTGCGATTGCATTTAAGGAATCGCAAATTGTGATTCCTTAAATGCAATGTAAAAAGCACAAAAGATTTGGCCTTAAGGAATCACAATTTTCCAACTTCAAGTTGGTGGTAAATTGCGATTTCACTTAAAAATGCACATTTTTGCATTTTTGAAAGTGGCATGTGGCGCACATACATGCCCTTAGGGCATGTATGTGGGCCACATGTTCACACATGCACATTTCAGGGGTGCAACAAGGTGTCCTTTTGACACTCTGGCACCCTTGAAATTGCTTTCTCAATTTGCGATTCTCTAATTGAGAATCGTAAATTGAGAATGTCTTCCCATTCATTCCTATGGGCCTCCTAGCCCATAGGAAGGAATGGGAAGGTATTACTTATTTGCGAATCTCAATTTGCGATTCGCAAATAAGGAATATGTGGGGTTCGCAAAATTATTTGCAAATCCCACATACATTGCATTTTGCGAGTCTCAAATTGCGATTCGCAGAAAATCGCTATTTGAGGTTCGCAAAACTGTATTTTGTTACATATGGCCCTTGGTTTTCTAGGACAGGTTCAGAAAGGAGCTTTACGTTGAACACGTTTGAATGATATAGGTGGCTGCATCACAGAGATTTTTTTATAAACCAGGCTAAATTAATAAGGAGAGAATGAGAAAGAACATAAAAATAAAAGAACTAAATTCAGATTTGAGGCCTGAGTCATCTAGAAACTTAAATAAAAAGATACTGAAAATATTAAACTAGAACATGTACAATTCTACGACATCTTTAGCAATATTAAGAAAAACAATTGATTCGGAAGCATGGCAGAATTTTGAATCCCAAAGAAAAGTAATGTTGGACTGTTACGCCAAATCTCAAAGCAATACAAACTATGGGGCTTATTTACGAGCCACTTGAGCTGCCAGTGTGTCACTTTTAATATGGGAAAAAGTGACGCACCGGTGGCGCAAGGGGCTTGTAAATAAGCCCCTAAGGGCCTTACTTAGGGATTGGTGAAGAGAGAGGAATGCCGGAAACCAGTGGCCCTTCTGTACATCCTCCAATGTTTCCACCAGCAGAAAATATTGACACAACAGTCTGTCTGCCACAGGACCACTGGGTTCTAGTGACCGTCATCCCACCATATTCAAGGTGGGAGGATGGTCATTTATTTTACCTGTCCATGACCGCCACGTATGACATGGTAGACATGGGCAGGGAAATGTTAAATGGTCCCTGTGTACAGGGTAAAAGTTCCCTCTGTGCTAGGACCATTTACTTTTTGCTGAGAAAAAAAAAGTCCCACTTTAGGAGTTCCCTCTCAAACTGTGGTACTGCAGTAGGGACTCTCTCTCCAGCAGTGCCCCTGGGATTCCTAGTAGCATGGCCTTTTACAATTGCAATTGCAGGAGACCTACACTCCTCTACAGGCAGTAAATGCATGAGTAGACCCGCCTGGAGCCAAGAAAGAGTTTTGCCATCTGTTAGCAGAATGCATTGCTACACATGTATTGGCAACTAACAACTTTCTTCTGCTGGGCGATTTTAACTCTCATGGAGAAGTACCTCGGAATCAGAGGTAGCACCACTTTTGACAGATCTGGAAATGCTAGGTCTCCAATAAATAGTGGTTGGTCCCACCCACGTGGCAGGTCATACTTTAGACTTAATCTTCACTAACTCTCTTTTGGGAGTGACTCTCCACTACTCCTCACTTGGACCGATCATCACCTGATTTGTTTTCAGATTCCAAATCCAGATGGGACCGACAAGCCTGTAGAGACAATGGAAACTAGTCTCGCCTAACTCCTTCTCAAAGGCCTTCCAACCCTTGGAAACTAAACTGAGCAGCGATATTAACTCTGCTCTGGCTGACTACCATAGCTCTCTCTTCCTAGTGTTCAACAGTATTGACTCTTTTAAGCTGGCATATACATCTCCATTAGACACCACACTCTAGTGTTCCACTGAACTAAGAATTGAGAAAGCCACATGTAAAAGGCTAGAAAGAAGATGGCGCCAGTCTAAAATCCCCTCAGATGAAGAAGCATATAAATCAACACTCACCAGCTACCACAGGAAAATTAGAGCTAATCACATAACTAATAAAATTGATCAGGCAGGGAATTCGGCAAAATAACTTTTCAAAGTGCTTAATGAATTTATTAAACCATGCGCTTGTAGTCGTGCTGTCCTGGCATCACAAGAATTATGTGATTCCCTTGCCGACTTCTTCGAGGATAAAATAAACATAATCTATCCGAATTTTCTTAATCTCCACAGGCAGTTAGATGATTTATCCATCTACAACTCACCTCCTTCTAATGTTACGTACTATTTGGAGAAGTGTGAACCCTTCACTCTAGATCAAATTCGTTATTTTTTTTTTAGAAAAAGACAAATAAAGCTCCTCGTCTAATCCTTACCCTCCTAGCATTACATCTAGTTTATCTAACATGATTGTGCCTTCCATTATGTCCCTTTTTAATGTGTCCTTGCATGCTGCCATGCTGGTTTCTCCCATACTAAAAAACCTAATGCCAACCTAAGGAACCTTTCCAATTATCACCCCATCTCGCTTCTTCCACTTTTAAGAAAAATCCTGGAAAGTTTGATAAATAAAGAGCTTGCCACTTATTTGGAAGGGCATGAGATTCTCGATCCGTCTCAATCCAGATTCACAGCTTTTCACAGCACTGAGACTGTGCTGGTAGCGATTACTGACACCATCAGACTGTCCATTGATGCTGACAATCCAGCTATGCTTGTGTTGCTGGATTTGTCAGCAGCCTTTGACACCACCTCGCATGCTTTACTGATCAGTAGGCTTTATGAGGTAGGCATCTATGATCAAGCTTAGCAATGGTTTATGGATTTTCTGGAAAACTGGACACAGACAATCCCACTAGACTCGTTTAAGTTGTTTAAAATGCTTGTCACTAAGGGGTCCCTCAGGCTCTTCGTTGAGTCCACATAATTTACCATCTATGCTGCCCTCCTCGCTCAGATTGTCAAAGCATGCGTCTTTGAGATAATATCCTATGCTGATGACACTCAATTAGTCATCCTATTTGGACATGATCTTGATGTGATGAAATCCCGATTCACAGCCTGTATGAGAAAAATAGCTGCCTAAATGCGAGCAATTGCCTTCAGTTGAACGGTGACAAAACCAAGATATTGCTGTTTGGAAAAGCTCAGCAGCTATGGTCCACAGGCTGGTGATCTCCCGAATTGGGTTTGTCCTCGATTCCTAGGCAGACAGTAAAACTCAGTAGTATGCTTAATCAGACCCTGTCTATGAAAGATCATGTTCCATCCATTTGCGGCATATGCTTTGCTACCATGCGCCTGCTGAAGAAAGCGTTCCCATGGCTTCCGCCATTCTCCATGAAAAACCTAGTACCAGCTCTAATTACGAGCTGCCTAGACTATGACAATGTCTTTCTAGTATCAGCCAATGATTTGCTGTTGTATTTATGTATTTATTTATTTATACAATTTGTAAAGCGCCCAAATACCCGCGGGCGTCTCGGCGCTAAGGATAACGAGCAAGAACCAGAGGCTATAGACTATTTGCTGAATAGCCAAGTTTTTGTCATTTTCCTGAAGGCAAGTAGGGTCGGGCTAGATTTGATGTGGATTGGAAGGGAATTCCATAGCTTGGTCGTGGCACCCCATGAGGCCGTCTTGGTGCGGGGGACCCTTAGCAAGTTTGCTGTGGACGACCATAGAGCCCTGTTCGGGGTGTAAGCACCCAGGGCATCCCTCAGGGACAGAGGTGCAGAATTGTGCAATGCTTTATAAGCGATGCAGAGGGCCTTGAATTTAATGCGTTTTTTCATCGGAAGCCAGTGATACTGTCAGAGCACTTTTGAGATAGATAGATAGATAGATTTGTACTTTGGGGATCCTGATAAGATTGTGGCCGCTGAGTTCTGGACCAGCTGTAGTTTATTAAGGATTTTACTCTGTGCATTTAAGAAGAGACCATTACAGTAGTCAGTAGATGACATGACTAAGGTACTCACTAGGGTCTTTCCAGCACTGAGTGGGAGGAACGGTAGGAGCTTTTTTGTCATTCTTAGTTTGTGGAATGAGGAAGAGACCACATGAGGTGCGAAGGACAACTTGTCGTCAAATATGGCGCCCAGGTTTCTGACCTTGGATACCGGGCGTGGAGGGGTCCCAATTTCGACGGCCACCAGGAAGGGGACCAGTCTGGGAATATTTTGCCAAAAGTCATTACTTGTGTTTTTTCAGAGTTAAGTTTTAGGCAATTATTAGCCATCCAGGTACTGATGGCCAGCATGCCTTCCTGGAAATTGGCTGCTACTGCCCCTCCATCGTTGTGCACTGCAAGCACCAATTGTGTGTCATCAGAGTAGGATGTGAGACCCATCCTGTGTGCTTTGATGACTCTGGCCAGGTCCGACACATAGATATTAAATAGTGTCGGACTCAATGATGATCCTTGTGGCACACTGCACGGGAGGGCGAGTTGTGGGGAGTTAAAGGTGCCAAGACTCACTGATTGAGTGCAGTTGGTAAGAAAGGAGGTCAAGAGGTATCTGGCTGTGTGTCTGATACCTATGTTTGTGACACGGTCGATCAGGGTGGCATGGTTGACTGTGTCAAATGCTGCTGAGATGTTCAACAGTATCAGAATAGCGGCACCCTGTTGATCCAGTATCATCCTAATCTCCTCTGATGCCTTAAAGAGCGCTGTCTCAGTTTCATGCCCCTTACGGAAACCAAATTGCACGTCATCCAGGTGGTTGTTGTCTTCAATGTATTTGTATAGTTGGGAATTCATAATCTTTTCGAAGATTTTTGCTGGGAATGGAAGACTAGCGATAAGTCTGTAATTGTTTGTATCGGTAGGGACAAGATTGTGTTTTTTAAGCAAAGGTTTGATGATGGCTTTCTTCTATATCAGCGGATTGATGCCTGTTTTAAACATTGCGTTACAAATGTTAGAGAGACTGGGAGCTATAAGATCAGAAATGGATTTTAGAATAGTAGGCGGGCAGGGGTCGGTGGCGGATCCTGATTTAACAATGGAGATTAGGTTTGTAATCTGATGCGGTGAGACGCGATCAAATTCTGAGAAAGAGGGAGAGGGTTCTGAAATGCCATGATTCGAAAGCTGATGATCAATCTTGGGTAGGGAGGAGAAGTTGGTATATATGTAATTGACCTTTTCAAAGAAGTAGCTGGCAAGTGAGTCGCATAGGGATTGTGAGGGGGCTATGGTGACCTTCGATGCTTGCCCTGATAGTTTGGCTACTACCTGATATAGTTGTTGATAGCCCAGGTATCAGTAATTCTGGATTGCAGAATTGCCATGGGAATATGAGTTATACTTTATCGAGCCCCCTTGCAATAATGAATAACATCTGAAACTGGAATTTATGCATTGGTTTCTGCATACTATTTGCACAGTTGTGGTCTTTTGCCTGGAACAAATTCCTCCAGCTTTGACCAGGAAAATTTGCTCCTGAAAACACCTATGGTAATAAGGTTAATGGGAATGTCACATGTGGCATACTACATTACTGGCTCCACTGATTTGGATGGAAACTTCTGCATCCTCCCAACTTGGTAATAAGGGGCTACTCAGAATGAAGGCGCAAATGATACATATATTTATCAAGAGTGGTGCATAACCATATTCTATATTAACCCCTTCCCTGCTCATGACGGAACCACTCCGTCATGAGCCACGGGTGCCGTGTGCTCATGACGGAGTGGTTCCGTCATGCTGCGGCCGTTGGCGGCCGCTCCGCCCGCGCGGCGCTAATTCCCCGCCTGTGCGGGCGATTAGCGCCGTGGGCGGAGTCATGACGGAACCACTCCGTCATGAGCACAGCTCAACCGTGACTCATGACGGAGTGGTTCCGTCATGAGCACGGCGCCACCGCAGTGCCCCCAAACCCCCCCCCCCCCAGCGCCACGGCGGAATTCCCGCCGCGGCGAAGGGGTTAACTAGACCCGGGTGAAATTTAAATTACACCGGTGTAATTTGCTTAATTTTGTCACACGAAAATTATGAATGTATGCCATTATGTCACATTGCATAATGGTGCACCATTCGCAGTAAAAATGTGCTGCGAGTTTGTAGGATGTCCATAACGTGACCATATGTTGTTCACACCACTTGTGTTTTCCACACAATTGTTTTACAGTCTAAATGTGTTTTTGCATCAAAAATTCAGTGTGTGATAATATTGTATGTTACACCCTTGCTACTAAGTTTACAATATTTTTTTACAGTTGTCCTTTTTTGGATTTTGTAGTTTTATTTCATTAGTATGATAGCACTTTTCATATACAAATGAACATCATCTATTTATAAAATACACACATTCCATTATTGTTTCATGTTGGGTTGTTCCCAAAAGTGCCATGAAGTCGTTAAGAAAATATCCTATCCTTTCTGATGCTGGGTACAGGTAAGAGGGTATGTATGTATAAGAAGAAACAGTTGAATTCCAGCCGACATATTATTTAAAATGAATTGCTAAATGAACAGGCGTATAACCTCAATAATGGACTTACATAGCAAATAGTCTAAGGGTGTCAAATGCATTAATTTTAACACAACACATTCGCCAAATGCATGGTTAAATGTACTTTGAGCTTTCTTAATCTAATGAAAGAGAAACAGAGTGCTACTATTCATTTGCTCAGACATCAGAACTCGGTTTCCTGCGGTAAAAATGACCTCACTGTGCATCACGCATCACAAGATCGATCATGTGCCCTCAATGCTTTCGGGTCTGGCCCTGGCAAGCAACTGAGGTAGCCAAATGGAAATGCAGCATCTGCATCCACCAATCAGAGAGCCTAAGAAGATGGCTGCTGGCTCCTGCCTCTAAACAAGCACAGAAACAAATGCACTTTTTGTCAAAGAAAGCCCCAAAAACTACAGGTCCTAAGAAAAGAAGTGGGCGACTAACCAAGTTTGGCAGTATGCAAGTGACACCATGGGGCATGACATGACAGCACGTGACATTGCACGTGGCATCACAGGAAGCTACATCACAGGAAGTGGCATCACAACCCATGACATCACAGGAAGTGACATCACAAGAAGTGACATCAGATTGTAAAACCTCACTTATGTGCAGCAGGTCTATCATGCATACATTTGAGCACATTACAAAATTGAGATTTAGCGTCGAAGTTATGCCAAAAAAGAGACGCAACCCCTGCAAAAAACCTAATCCTCAACGTATAAAAACATTTTTTTTAAGTCTGCTACAAAGAAATTTGCAACGAGGAGAAATGTGGCAGTAAATCTGTTCTTCTCAATTGATTGCAAAGTTTGAACTTTAAAATATCTCATGGGAATTAGGCACCTGCTGCAGAGATGCAATATAGATCTTTGTGTGCCCAGTAAATCTCAGGGAATAATAATAATGGTAAAATAAGTCTGTATGTTAACATATTTTCTGTAGAGTTATGTCACAGTTTTTAATCAAGGCAGCATAGAAAGTTAATGTTTCACCTGCTAAGCATATCATGTAACATGCCGATGACAGATTTTTATTTTATGTAGATACGTGGGTTACTGCTTTTAACACAGAGATCCTTTTGTTACTTGCAGTTAATTAATTGTAATCCTTCCAATATAGGATAGTGAGCTATGAAATACATGTGACTCCTACACCTTGCAACCCTCATTGTCTGTCGTAACACATAATGTTCGTGGATTTGCACACATGATTTATTGTCAATGTATAATGTGTATGTGTGATGTAAAGCGCTCTGACACTCTGCATTGGGATGACTAGCACCATAAAAGAAATAAAACAAAGTAGTGGTATTTAAATTGCTATTTATGTAAATATTGGGACAGATAAACACATCTGACATTATTACAGTGCATACATATCTCTTATATACAGGGACTGTACAAAGTCAAAAGCATGCCTCTCAAGTGCTTGTGAAGTAATAACAAGCTGTGTGCCTTTATTTCCACTCCATTACATTTGCAACTGTGTATGAGGCTCCAGATAGTTCCTAGCCAGGATACTCCAACAAAAAGAAGCCTAGTAACCCCTTAACTTCGGCCTTTGTTTTGGGCCTAGCTGAAATTTAAAATAACAAAGCCCCCCTTGCTGCTTGAATGTTGCTGGTCGGAACAAAAGCAGACGACCTGCAAGAGCTGCTGAATGTGTCCCGGTGTCTGAAACATACACCAGGACAAGTTTAGCACATTTCAGTGGAGTCCAGGTTCCTGCAGGATGGACAACGTTCACACTGTGAAAATAGTGGGTTGACGCCGTCTACCCACGTGCACCGCCGACTTGTGCCCTGACAAGTGCCATAGAAAAATTACTAGTGATACTCGACAAAACTAGCCCAATATTCTTTCTAATAACCTTACTTTGTTGCTATGAACATGAACCTCAAAAAGGTTGATTAGGAAAGGACTAATGTTGTCCGCCAGTCTTTAATGTTTGAAGAGCCTCAGTGCACGTGCTACTTCTGCCCCTTCAAGCAAACAGGTAAAGGCACAGCGGTTGAACAAGTAAGCCTTATTTGAAATGGAAATATTGCTGGTACTTGGGCATGGCTTGGCACCTGTTGAAGATGGTTGCAAGCTAAGCGAGCTCCGATACCACCAGGAAGGGAATTCGGCCTAATACGATCTTTCCAGCTGCCTGACAACCTAAAATTCACAGTTCATTTAGCGGAACATATCCTGCACACACTTCTAACAGTAGGTGACATTTTCTCTCACACACTTGCTGAATTTGCCAACATGGCTGATGCCGCGCTGATGTTATGTTATGTTATGTTAAAACAATTTATTAAGCGCACAGCGACTCCAGCGAAGGAGCATCCCGGCGCCGAGACAAGGACCAGTTATAACACAACATGGAGATGATGCAACAGAGAGGAACAGAAACAAGGAAACTAAAATAAGAAGGTTTTTATAGCTCTGCGAAACGTCAGCAAGTCCTCTATCAACCGGATTTCAACTGGAAGGGAATTCCAGATTGAAGCGGCTCGCACCCTAAAGGACCGGCCCCCCATCCTGCTGAGCCTAAATCTGGGGACAACAGCAAGAGCCTGACCCTGAGATCGAAGATTGCGGGTGGGAACATAAAAAGAAATGGCATTGGCCAGGATCTCAGGGCCTATGCCTCTGAGGATTTTAAAGGTCAGACACAAGACCTTGAAGACAATACGCTTCCTCACCGGGAGCCAGTGCAAAGAACGGATGACATGAGACACCGGGCAGAACTTAGGAAGTCCAACAATGGCTCTTGCAGCGGCGTTCTGCACCCGCTGCAGCCGGGTCAGCTCAGCCTGGTTAGCCCCCACCAGCAAAGAGCTAGCGTAGTCCAGACGAGAGATGATAGTTGCCTGGACCACAAGCTGTCTGGTAGGGGCATCAAAGAACTTAAGCACCGGCCGTAAGCCCCTTAGTAGACCGAAGCAACAGGCTGCAATTTTTTTGGTGTGGCCTATGAATGTAAGACCAGCGTCTAACCAGACCCCAAGATTCTTCACCTCCGAAACTAAGGTCGGAGTGGGGCCCAGCTCAAAAGGCCACCACTGATCGCCCCAAAGCTCCACTCCCTTCCCGACAACCATAACCTCAGTTTTTCTGGCATTGAGCTGGAGACAGTTAGCTGTCAACCAGCTGGCCACCGCCTTCAGTCCGGACTGAAACCTGGGGGCATCCTCTACCGCATCCCCGCTGAGAGTAACCACCAGCTGTGTGTCATCGGCATATGAGACCATGGTTGGCCCCACTGCCTTGCGACATCAGCCAGCGGTCTCACGTAGAGATTGAACAGCGTGGGGCTCAGCGAGGATCCCTGCGGAACCCCCATGGCCAGAGGCAGAAACCTGGACTTGAAGGGAGGGATGGAAACACAAAAGGAGCGGTTGTCTAGGAAGGAGCGGAACCATCGCAGTGCCAGGCCGCCAATACCAGTCTCCTCAAGTCGCCCAAGGAGGATGCTGTGGGATACAGTGTCGAATGCGGCGCTGAGATCTAACAAAATCAGCGCCGCCGTCTGACCAGCATCCAACCTTGCGCGTAGATGTTCCACCATCACCAGAAGGGCAGTCTCCGTGCTGTGACCAGCACGGAAGCCATTCTGTGTGGGGTCGAGGGCATTGGACCGGGTTAAGTGTGCAGACAGGGCCAGATTGACATGAGCCTCTGTTAACTTGGCAGGCCAAGGCAGCAGCGAGATGGGACGATAGCTTTCCGGCTTAGACGGCTCAAGAGATAGTTTTTTAATAATCGGCGACACCACCGCCCGCTTCCAACTGGTGGGAACAACCCCGGTCTCGAAGGAGAGATTGACCAGTGAGCGTATAGCCACACGCCCCACAAAGGTCTGGTCTCGAAAGAGGACAGGCCTCACTGGATCAGATGGAGACCCAGATTTAACTTGCATAGCAAGTTTGTCAAACCCTTCCATGGTAAGGGGAGGAAGTGAGAGCAGGGCGGGCTGGTGAAGTGACTCCTTAGGACTACCCGTCGCTATACCAGTGCTCGGGAAGGACCGATATATAGACTGGACCTTTCCCAAGAAGTAGGAAGCGAGGGACTCACAGTGTGTGACAGAGCTCTCAGCCATAGAGATAGCCCGCTTAGACATAAGGTCTTTCACCGCCTTGAAGATAGCCTTCGACGGGTTAGGGCTATTCCGAAATTCCTCGGCATAAAATGCCGCTCGGGCACGGCAAATGGCCCGGTGGTAGAGCTTGACGGACGCGACATAAGTGGCTTTTAACTCAGCCCCATATGTCTTCCGCCAGGCCCTCTCCGCCCGTCTACAGGCTCCCTTCAGAGCGCGCAAAGCATCATCAAACCAGGGGCTTGACACTCGAGGGTTGATCTTCGTTGTTGCAACAGGTATCAAAACATCCAGAGCCCTAGTGAGCCAGGCACAGAAGAGACCGCCATTTAGATTTCTCTCATGAGGTGAACCCCTGCTTTTTTTCTTGCGCTTCATCGTTTTCACCTGCTTAACTTATACCTGTCACTAATTATTGCTGTAATTACCTCTTGAGCCTCATGGGGAGCACACATTTTCTTCCAGTATTTTCTCCACTTCGAACTTCATATTACTTCATATTTTGTAAGTGGCTGCCTCAGGTAACTCCATTATTAAGTGCAGAGAATCTCCAAAAATTACAAATATATATTACATTTCCAATTTCAACTCAGTGAATGCTCTTGCTTATGGGGAAAACCAGAAACTTGAAGCTAAACATCTGTTATGCCCACTTCAAATACAAGTCAATACCAGAAACTGTTTCTCTGCTCTAGAGTCTCCCATGAGGAATTCTAATGTTTTATCTCAGGAAGCTCTACCGTCTTGTTACTCTTTCACCCACACAACCTCCTCTAAAGTTTTCTCTGAAACTCCAACAACACCTTTACCAACCAATAAAAGACCTAAGAGGGACCCGCCATCCCCTGTTAAACCTATTGCCTCTGTTTTTATAGACGTTATCCTGGATGAGATTCGAGCCTTGAAACCTTACATGAAAGATTCTAATAGGAAACGTCAACAACTTGAGACAAGTGGCCTTTGATGGAGAATAGAATTACTACCATGAAACAACAGATAAGCGACACTGCTGAGGATGTTTAACACCTTCAAACTGAAGTTGCATACTTTAAAAAAACAACGGAAGATTTGGAAAATCGCAATTGATATAACAATCATCGCATTTATGGTCTTGCTGAGGATGTGAAGGGAACTCAACATCTCTCATTTTTTCATTAATTTATTAAAAAATTTCTTGATATGCCAGAATCCACTTATTTAAACATACAACAAGCCCATAGAGTTGGGCATCGTAGAAACCTCAAGGCGCTATTATCTTCTTTCAGGATTATCAAGATCTTCACATTGTGAATAAAGCAGCAAAAAACAAAGGATGAATTATTTTGTCTGGTAATTCCTTGTTTTTAGATCTCGCCTACGCAGCGCGCATGCGCTGCATAGTAGGAGACCTCTTGAAATCGATTCCCTTTTTCGCCCAAAAACGTGCACGCATTGCATTGCTTTCAATGGCAACACGTGCACGTTTGGCGATTCCCTTGCGGGAGCGAGCTTTGAAATCATCTGTTAGTAATTAACTTTGATACAGATGGTTCCCTCTGTTCGCTCCCGCAAGGGAAACGCTGTGTGTGCTCTGGGAAACAGGCGCAGGCCCCCACCTCTCTCCTCTCCCCCTGCTGCCTCCTCTCCTCGTCAAACTTGTTTCAGTTTGAAGTCACTTAACTGTAAACTGCAGCTGGGCACAAGTTACACGGAGCAAGATCGGGTCAGCTTCAACATAAGTTCAAGTTCAAATGACAAAAGAATTTACTTCACTCTCAGAGCAGTCCTGGTAATGGACACATAGGTTCGAAAGAACCAACAAGGACCTAGTACAAGGAGTCCAATCTAAGTTCACCCCATGTAATGTTCTTCTCTGATTGATTTTGAAAATATTACCGCTTCTCTTAAACTTGAAAAGCAGTCTTTCTTCTTTGAAACATCCGTTTCAGTAGTTTTCATTAGAATTTTCTTCGTCAGTTGTTCTTCGGGGTTTCCATTTACAATTATCTCGATTTTTTTGGTTGTTTCCTTTTTTCTTCTTGCTCTTTATTTAGCGCTGTGGAAGTTTTGCACTGAAGCATGAAAACTACGAATTCAACTTTACGCATCACAGACCCGGTCCTCGGCATTAACAGTGCTCACTCCACAACCAAGCAGAGAAATAGCTTGACGGATGCCACCTGACAACGTAGCCTGTGTTCTGTTTTTGTCTGCTTCCCGCGTCCTTTTGCTTGGGGCCGACCCACGCGGCCTTGACGTATCCTCCTTCCAGCTCTGATCTAATGAGATCACACTGGGTTAATGACACAGCGCCAATCTGAGTGATCTACACCTGCCGAGAAGCAATTTGCTCACTTAGCACGCACGCGAAGGTTTCTGGAAGACTTGCCAACAAGACAGGATTTTGACTTGGCTGAAATAAGATGATGCTGCCAGATCAGACGGAGATATGGCCAGTTATTTTGGGAAACACCTCCTCGGTAACGTGTTTAGTCACAGGAGGGCTTTTCCTCCCTCTAGTTCACGGGTGGCTGGTACACTTTGAAAGTGGTGGGGCGAAAGAAGTGCTCCACCACTATCCAAAAATACACTCTTCCTCCATAACTTCAAAGCAAAACACTACCCCCTCCAAAAGCCCAAAATACAATATCCCTTCTCTCCAAAAGCCCAAAATAAAACAACCTCTCCCTCCAAAAGTAAAAAACAAACAAAACATTTTAAATAAATAAATAAAAGGTACTTTTGGTGTTCCACTTCTGAGTCTGCTGTGGGAGTCGAGCCCCCTAACAAATTCAGACACTGCTCTCATGCTGTTAATAACAACAACAAACAAGCATTGGCATAGCCAATAGGTGTCGCCTTTGGGACCCTATAAGTGTTTAGCCATGCAACACTTGATGTTGTTGCACCAAGGATATTGTGCTGGATATCTAAACACTTATAAGGTCCCTAAGGTGAGAGCTATTGGCTATGCCAATGCTTGTTTACTCAAGATTTGGCCAAACCTAAAGCAGATAGATGGAAGTAATTTCTAGACATGCGTCCTGCATTATGTTCCTGTGGTGCCTGATTTGGCGTCTTTCATCCATGCCTCTTTAAAGTGACTTATAAGAGCAAAATGACGATGTAAGAGGATCCTTCCCTGTTGAAGAAATTTATAGACAATTGTAAAATTGAAGCAACGGATACTTCCAAACTTCCATACACTTGAATGTAGTCTTTTACTTGTACCTTTATGTCGATGTTCACTTATTATATTGTTTCATGTTTTTCATATAATGCCTGGTATGTTCCACATGAGATATACCGTACCTCTTTTGCTTCCTTCCATAGGTAATTTTCCTGTGTCTCAGGATTTTGTATTCATACCGATATATGTCGTCTGGATTACACCCGTCCGGGTTGCCTCTGGATTCCGGTCGTGTTATCTTCCTCTTTGTGGTCGCACAACGCCCAACCATTTCTCTTGCTATCCCGTATGTTACTTGTATCTGCTTTTCTTTTTAGGTCTCGCCTACGCAGCGCGCAAGCACCATAGGAGGACCTTTAGTCGTCGCTCTGCTCTTTATGGAAGCACATACTCGTGCTTATGGCGGCATCCACCTTGCGGGAGTGAGCAGGGGGGCTCCCACAAGCACGAGTATGTGCTTCCAAAAAGAGCCGACTGCGCACGCATGCACGAAACACTCCCGGGCCAACAAACACACGATTCCAGTGCCAGCAGTGTGTTTTGCTTTTACTGTGAAAAGCACACGTGTTCTTTAAAATAGCAGCATTAGTTATTCACTTGTGCACCGCTATCATTTACTTTGTGTTTTGCTTTTACTGTGACAGTTTTCTCATCACTTCTTCCCTCCTGCTCTATCTTGCTTTCTTTTTTTATCCTTCACTCTGTGTTTTGCTTTTACCTTTTCTCACTATTTGTCACCACGTCCACCACCACTACCATGTCTACCACCACTACCATGTCCACCACCACCACCACCACCACGTCCACCCCCACCATCACTTCCACCAGCACCACATCCATCACCACCACTACCACCACCACCACTACTACCCCCACGTCCACCACCACGTCCACCACCACCATGTCCACCACCACCACGCCCACCACCACCACCAAGTCCTCCACAACCACGTCCACCATGTCCACCACCACCACATCCACCACCCCCACGTCCACCCCCACGTCCACCACCATGTCTACCACCACCATGTCCACCACCACCACGCCCACCACCACCACCAAGTCCTCCACCACCACGTCTACCACCACATCCACCACCACCATGTCCACCACCACCATGTCCACCACCACCATGTCCACCACCACCATGTCCACCACCACGTCCACCACCAAGTCCACCACCATGTCCACCACCACGTCCACCACCACGTCCACTACCACATCCACCACCACGTCCACCACCACCATGTCCACCACCACAATGTCCACCAACACCATCACGTCCACCACATCCACCACCACCATGTCCACCACCACCACGTCCACCACCATGTTCACCACCACCACATCCACCACCATGTCCACCGCCACCACATCCACCACCACCACCACCATCACCACCACCACCACATTCACCACCATGTCCACCACCACCATGTCCACATGCACCAACACCATGTCCACCACCACCATGTCCACCACCACCACCTCCACCAACACATCCACCACCACGCCCACCACCACGTCCACCACCACCACGTCCACCACCACTATGTCCACCACTATGTCCACCACCACTATGTCCACCACCATGTCCACCACCACGTCCACTACCACGTCCACTACCACATCCACCACCACCACCATGTCCATCACCTCCACCATCACCACGTCCTCCACCACGTCCACCACCACCACCATGTACACCACAACCACCACGTCCACCACCACCACATCCACCACCACCACATCCACCACCACCACGTCCACCACCACCACGTCCACCACCATGTCCACCACCACATCCACCACCACATCCACCACCAAGTCCACCACCACCACGTCCTCCACCACCACGTCCACCACCACCATGTCCCATGTCCACCACCACCACATCCACCACTACCACGTCCACCACCAACACATCCACCACCATGTCCACCACCACCACGTCCACCACCACCACATCCACCACCACCACGTCCACCACCACCACGTCCACCACCACGTCCACAACCACCACCACCACGACGTCCACCACATCCACCACCACCACGTCCACCACCACCATGTCCACCACCACCACCACGTCCACCACCATGTCCACCACCACCACGTCCACCACCACATCCACCACCATGTCCACCACCACCACCACATCCACCTCCACCACCACCACCCGTGACAGGTAAAGTGTCACTGGAGGGCAGGGGTAATAGGATTGTCAGCCCCGGCTCTACATGGGACATATAAGGATGCATTGGGTGCGAGAAGACGGGAATAGGGGCTAGAAGTATTACACCATACCCAAGATACATTTTGAAGAGGCGCAATGTTACAGAGGCTCCTGTAAAAGCACTCGCAGCATCTCTACCTCACAGTGGCATACCTGCAGGAGCCACTCACTCAAAACAAGCATTGGCATAGCCAATAGGTCTCGCCTTTGTGACACTTGATGTTGTTGCACCAAGGATATTGTGCTGGATAACTAAACACTTATAAGTTCCCAACGGCGAGACTTATTGGCTATGCCAATGCTTGTTTATTGTAGCGATATCTTCTCTCTTTCCCATTTTACTTTCCCACTATACCTACTTCTCTTTCCTTTATTGTATTTTCTGTCTCATTCCTTTTTCTTACATTCCCTGAGCTCATTTTATGCTTTGGCTGTTCTTCATATTCCACTTTGCCTTCTTTCTCTTTCTTCTTCCTGCTGACAGTTTTATAGATACGAATTTGTATTATATAAGTACAAACTTTTCTTGCAACTGTATATACATATAGAGCATTCTAACCTCATTTTAATTTGCTGTCTGTGACTGTACATGTAATTATTTGCAACATTAGAGGGTTCGGTTCACCCATCAAATGACAAAGGGTACTTTCTCATTTTGGCAAATGAAATGCTGACATTGCTTTCTTACAGTAATCTCATATTGTTGTAATGGAAGTCAAGAAACTGGTTTGTAATTTGGTAGGCCATGCATTTACTTCTCAAAGGTCTGGTAAACGCAATGGTGTTGTAATTATTTGTGAAAAAAACCTTGGATGTTGCGTTAATATTGCAAGAATTAGACATGAAAGGTTGTTGGCTTCTAGTGAAATTAGCAGTAAATAAGATAGCACTATTTTTAAGTTATATGCTCCAGCACATTTCGCCAAATCATTTTGGCCCAACGTAGGCATTTGTCTCTGTATATATTGTACCAAACTAAGGTATAGTGTGTACAGAGTCCGGGGGATCCCCAGAGGTATAGAAGAGGCTAAATTAGATCATCACTGACAGCTCTTGTTGTGGTAGTGTGGTTGAGCAGTTAGGCTTATCAGGAGGGTGTGTTAAGCATTTATTGTATTCACTCAATCAAGGACTGATTACACACACTCAGAGACAGAACTCAGACAATTAGGTAAGTATAAAAAAGGAATACTTATGTTTTATTTCTATAAACAAGCAGGACTTGGTACAGGTAGGCAAAATTTACTTTCAATTGTAAAACTTTACAAGGAAATGCAATTGAGAATCTATTTGCAACCAATACAGGTTTGTATTTACTTTAAAAACAGTTTAAATCACATAGAAATTAATTTTGATTACTTTTGTGTTACTTTTTGATTACATCGACTACTCGGGGTAATATGCCTAGATATCACACCGTGGACTCTACAATACAAAGGTAAGTAAGACTTTTTCAGGTTTAAAGTACAGTTACTTTTCTTTCATACAAAAGACAGGCCAACACAGACTTTTAGGAACAAACTCCTATCATTGGTTCCTATGGGAAAAAGAGTGTTAACAGTTTACAGGTAGGTAAATTACCTGCAAGTACGACTTCTGGGAGTTAGGGACAGGGTTCCCCAAGGTCCAGTTAGGCACTCAAATTGCACCACCAGCGGCACTGGGCGGCAGGGTGCAGAATGCAGGGGCCCAATGTTAGCCAATGGGGCTAAGGGGGCCTTCGGTCAGGGGCTGTTTACGAGCAGGCCACTCAGTTGTGAAACCAAAGCTCCTGGGGTTAGGATCTGCACTGCAGGGGCCAATGATCAGCACAGGAGCTGCAGCACCAGCGGAACAGAGGCGGCCGGATGCAGAGTGCCAAGAAGACGTCGGAAGTCCTGTGATTCGTAATGGAGACCGTCGGTTTGGAAAAGATGCTACTGGCTTGGTCCAAGAGGCTTCCTGAAGTCAACCATCAGCTGGAGAGGTAAGTTGGGTTCTTGGGGGATGTCTGGACACCATCGGTTGTGCCACCCAAGGCCATGGGGCGTCGGGTGCAGAGGTGTCTTTTGGCGTTGGATCTTCTTACCTTCTCCAGTCGCGGTCTGGGGGAGCCTTCAGGTTCAATCAATCAGGTGTTTGTTTAGCGCGACTACTCACCCGTGAGGGTCTCACGGTGCTGGGGAGGGTGGGGGGTGCAGGTTCCAGTCCATCAAGGTGGGGGTCTGTCGAAGAGCGAGGTTTCTCGCGAAGATGGGAAGCAATGTTGTCTCTCTGAGGTGGAGCGGAAGGGCGTTCCATGCTTGGCCTTGAGGAAGGAGAAGGAGAAGGATCGGCCTCCCGATCTGGTCTTTCTGGTGCGGGGGACCACGGCGTAGGAGAGCTGGGCTGATTGTAGGATGTGTGGAATTTGAGTCGGCTGTTCAAGTATGCTGGTCCGGTGTCATGGAGGGCCTTGTGTGCGTGGGTGAGAATCTTGAAGGTGATTCTAGCCTCGATGGGGAGCCAGTGGAGTGTGCGCAGGTGCTGGGAGATGTGGCAGTGTCTTGGCAGGTTGAGGACCAGTCTTGCGGCGGTGTTCTGTATGTTTTGTAGCTTGCGGGTGATTTTTTTGTTTATTCCGTCGTAGAGTGAGTTGCCGTAGTCGAGTCTGGTGGTGACGAGTGCGTGAGTGACGGTCTTTCTGTGCTCAAGGGGGATCCATTTGAAGGTCTTACGTAGGAGGCGGAGGGTGTGGAAGCAGGAGGATGCAACGGAGTTGATCTGGTGGTCCATTTTGAGCTCGGAGTCTAGGATGTTTGCAAGGTTGCGTGCGTGGTCCGTGGGGGTGGGTGGGGTTCCAAAGGCAGGGAGCCATCAGGTGTCATTACAGGCATCGGGGTTTGGGCCCATGATGAGTACTTCTGTTTTGTCCGTGTTGAGTTGTAGGCAGCTGCTTTTCATCCATTGGCGACTGCTTCCATGCCTTCTTGAAAGTTGTGTCTGGCGGTGTTGGGTTTGTTGGATAAGGAGAGGATGAGTTGGGTGTCGTCTGCGTATGACACAATGTTGAGTCCGTAGGTTCTGACAATGGGGGCGAGCGGAGCCATGCAGACATTGAAGAGCGTGGGGCTGAAGGAGTACCCTTAGGGGACTCCGCAGGTGGTTGGTGTAGGGTCTGAGAAGAAAGGGAGGAGTCTGACCCTCTGCGTTCTGCCGGAGAGGAAGGAGTGGATCCAGTCGAGGGCCTTGCCCCAGATCCCTGCATAGTGGAGTCTGCATAGTAACGTGCGGTTAGAGACTGTGTCGAATGCCGCTGAGAGGTCGAGGAGGATGAGGGCTACTGTTTCTCCTCTGTTCAGTAGGGAGCAGATGTCGTCTATTGCGGCGAGGAGGGCGGTTTCTGCGCTGTGTTTTTTTTTTTTTAAGCCGTATTAGGTTGAGGCTGCAGACGTCGGCTTGAGGGAGGTTGGGGATCACCAGGTCCCATGTCCGGATTGCTGGGGAGACCTCCTCGTGGTGTTGGGACGCTCAAACTCGGGCCATGAGCGTCAGGTGCAGAGTGGTGCAAAATCCCGGAGTCGCCTCAATCAATTAAACAGGGGTTTGTAAAGTGCAGGTACTCACCTGCGAAGCTCTTAAGGTGCTGGGGGAGGGGGGTGGGGGCTCTGTTGGGTGCTGGGGTCATCTGAAGAGCCAGGTTTTGAGGTTCTTCCTAAACTGGAGCAGTGTAGGGCAATGCCAGAGGTGGATGGGGAGGCCATTCCAGGTCTTGGCTGCGAGATAGGAGAAGGATTTTCCTTCAGGTCTGGTGTCGATGTGTGGGATGCTTGCTTGAGAGAGGTCGGCTGATTGGAGGATTCTCTTGGGTGTGTGGAAGGAGAGGCGGTTGTTTAGGTATGCTGGTCCGATGTTGTGGAGGGCCATGTATGCATTATTCTTCTTTCGATGGGGAGCCACTGGAGATTGCGGAGTTGTTGGGTGATGTCTAGGATCAGTCTGGCTGTGGTGTTCTCGGCGGTCTGGAGCTTGCGAAGGGGCTTTTTGTTGATTCCGGCGTAGAGAGCATTGCCGTAGTCCAATCTGATGTGGCTGTGCATGACCGTTTTTCTGGATTCTAATGGGATCCATCTGAATGTTTTTCGGAGTATGCGGAGGATGTTGAAGTAGGCTGAGGATACGGCGTTGATCTGGTGGTTCATCGTTATAGATGAGTCTTGTATGATGCCGAGGTTTCGGGTGTGGTCCATCAGGGAGGATGGGTTTCCAAGGGTGGGGGGCTACCAGGTGTCGTCCCATGCGGAGGGGGTGGAGCCAAGGATGAGGATGTAAAATAGGAATGTTCTAATAATTTAATGTGTTTCATGATGTCGAATGCTTTGGTTGAATTTGATTTCTTTTTGCTGGAAACATACATTACAATAAATCCCTAGAGGCAGCTTTAAATGCATCCCAGATGATCTGAAAAGATATATCCAGAGAGTGATTGAAGGTAAAGAATTCAGTTATAAAAGTATGAAAAGGTTGTGTACAAATGTTGTCTCATAAAAGGGAGGTATTGAAGCGCAACATCTTGCCTTTGGAGGAGGAAGAAGATACAGGTCTAGCGAAACTGGGGCATGATTTGAAATTAAGATGGTACCAATATCAGCATGTACGATGTATTGAGATAAAGCTTTAGAGACAAAAAGGTGATCAATCCTGGATTGAGAGGAATGCACAGGAGAAAAGAATGTATATTCTTGTAGAGAGGGATTACAAGGCCTCCATGAGTCTATAAAGTCATCTGTGATAGACATCAGTTTGTGTGTAATGATGGGTGTAGGAAAGTGCCCCTTCTTGCATGGTAACCCCCCACTTTTTGCCTGACGTGATGCAACTTGACTTGATGTGCCAAGGGCCCCTTCCAATCGGGTTCCCAGGGCCCAGGTTTACTATACATTGTTGTGATTTTAAAATGTTTCTATTAAGTCCTTTTTTCAATATGTAAAGTGTTCTTGTTTTTTACTTCTCTCACTCTTCCCTCTTTTTTCTCCCTTCTGATTCTTATTTTGATACATAAGTATGAGTATTTCATTCCATGTCAGTAGATATCTTAATGTACCTATTGATTGCACTGTTGATCCATCATATTGTAGAATGTTTTTACTATTTTCTTTTTCTGCTCAATAAACTTTATATTTAAACTTAAAAAAGAAGTGCTGGTACTCACTATCCCTCAGAAGGGCTGGTGCTCTCCCTCAAATATTTAAGACATACAGGTACTCAGTATAGGAACAAGGCTGGCTTAGGCCAACCAATTTCCTTTGGTTCAACAAGGAGCCAAGGGCACTAACGAGCATTGGGGAGCTCCCAGTATACCTTCCAGGAAAGAATGGGGGCATATACAATCAGACTGAAGAATAATCAAGACTCCCCTTACAAAGGCTAATCAGTTACAAAGAAATACTAAAACAATTTTTACAAGTCATGAGTCATCCACATTACTTCAAAGAATGGGAGCACTGATGTGTTGTAGGTATTTAGTGCAGCTATACCTCAATGCCATGCTACAACAAACAAATGAGGGGATCATTTAGACCCTGGTGGACTGTATGTGGGTCCACCAGGGGGCAAAGGTCATGGCCTCTGCTACCTTGGCAGTGAACTGTCTGCTCAGCGCCAACTTTTGGCATGGACGAGTTGGGCCCAGGCCCGGGGCTCCAACCTTCAGAGCGGAACACAGAGGTGTCTGCATTTGTGGTCCTGCAGACAACAACGTCCCTCTCACTTGTCTCCAATGTTTCAATTGAACTTTTTGCAATCATTTTTTTTACTCACTAAAGGGACAACTTTATACCTCATTGGCCCCTTGCTTCCCCTCCCACTTCCCTCTCACCCCCTGCTGCCACACGATGACAACCCTAGCCACTACACTCACAACTTGGCACCAGCATGATGGAGCTAAGTTGTGAATGAATCAGGCTATTACAGAGGATTGTTTGTGTTCATAAGCCAGTCACTGCTTTAATAAAATCACCATGCGACTGACCTGTAAACACAATATGGGCCCACTGCCTCATTTTATTCCTAATGGTCCTAGGATGCTTATTTCCGATCCAGGGAGGACCTGGTGTGGCATTTCGGGCTGGAATGTTCCCATAGGGAGCAGAGTCAAGACTGATTTGCATATGGTTGGGTCCAAACCTGAATAGCGTAGTGAGCAAATATATAATCAATTTAGGCCCAGATCTCTGACCGGGTGAGTGTTTGATATTGTTCAACATTCCGTCCATCAATAGTTCTTCGTCCATTTGTCACTCCAAGTGGGACGGGTATGCTCAGACGTGGATCCCATGCTCGCCATTCCACTGGATTCAAGCCATCCTGGCTAATGAGGGTGATACTCCGCAACGGATCTTAGGACTGGGGTGAGTGTTTGACATTGTCCAGCAGCAGCAGAGGTGCCACATTTCTATCTGCCCAGGGTGCTATGCGAGCAAGGACGAGCTCTGCCTCTGCCCTATTTAGTGAGCCCTGTCCTTCTGCTGAGGATCTCTGGGCTGAGAGGGGAACCACTGCTGCTGCGGCCTCCATCACAGCACTCCAGATTGTCCAAGTAGATGTGATGTTTTAATTGCATGTTTTGCAAACTTTTGTGATCAGCGAAAAATAACTCCCAAATTTGTAATTTGTTTTCTGTGAATAAAAAATGGCCCTGAAAGCATGGAGCTTTTCCTGCTTGTCAGTGGGCATTGTGACCACCACTGTTACCGGGTGGTAGTGTGGCAGACATACCACTGGTTCAGGGGTTACCATGAGAAGACACAACCCAGGCTCTGCGAAGAGTAACCCATATGCATCTTGTTGGATTTTGCCCTTTCTGCAGGGTCATCTCCAAACTTTCTGTCTTCGTCCTCCGTTTTCTGAACCCGTTTTTGTTGTGTTGTAGAACCCTGTACACATTACCACTCCTAATGCATACCAAAGTGCTTGTGTTCTCTCCATTAAAACATGGTATTATTGGCTTATATCCAATAGGCATATTTAATTTACATGTAAGTCTACAGTAAAGTGGTACTACATGTATCCAGGGCCTGTAAATTAAATGCTGCTAGTGGGTCTGCAGCACTGATTGTGCCACCCACTTAAGGAGCACTTTAAACATGTCTCAGGTCTGCCATTGTAGCCTGTGTGTACAGTTTTCTAACTGCCATTTCGACCTGCCAAATAAACCTTTTTGCCAGGCCCAAACCATCCTTTTTAATACAAGTAAGTCACCCCTAGGGTAGACACTAAACAGCCCAGATGGCAGTGTGGAGTGTATTTAAAAAGTAGGGCATGTACTTTTTACTTTTACTTGTCCTGGTAGTGAAAACTCTTAAATTAGTTTTTCACTACTGCAAGGCCTACATCTCCTGTAGGCTAACATTGGAGTTACCTTATTATTTCTAATAATTGATAATTCCCAAATGGGAGCAGGTGACTTTGGAAATGTAATGAAAAATCCTCTTGCATGATGAAGTCAGATTTTAAATTACAATTTTGAAAATGCCACTTTTAGAAAGAGACCGCAAATAGTGGACGTTGAAATGCGTCGACTTTTTCCACAAAAAGGAAGTTGAATAAATCATATTTAATCTCTTATGAGCAACCAAAAGACTGTGATAGGTGCCCTGGCAATTTGTTAGTTGTTACAACCCCTGGGTATTACAGGGATTGAGTCAACTCAAAAAGGTGAAAATTAATATTGACTCTTTTTCGTGTCTATAAAAGTACAATTTTTGTGTAAATTAATTGTTTGGCAACAGGTGTCATTTTGGGAAATGGTTGTGTTATGTGTAATCTAAATGCATGAAACACTTAACTGAATGTTATATATGTATCGTTGATTTGATCTAGGGTCCAAGGGCCCCTGATACCTTTGTTTTATGTGATCTAATGTGTGTGACATAAGGAATGTTCGCAAAAGAATTTAAAAAATGGGAAATAAAAACCAAAGTTCATGGCAAATAAAATCCTGACCCCTAAAAAATTCAAGTTTTTGCAGATAGCTCCAGCCAAGGCAAAACAAAGCTGTTTATACTTTCGGAAAGTTGGCATTGTCCTGCATTACCCATTTAGTGCCAGCAGCCTGTCTCTGGGTCACATGATTGGGTGTAACTGACAGTCGAGCTTTCTGTATTCCTCCTAGACAGCCACACATAATAGACAGCTTAGGTGGGCCTGGATAGGCCATTACTGGCAGGATAGGAGTGTGAAACTGAGCACAGCCCTAGTTACACTTGTGTAGGCTATGTCCTGCCTCAGCACAAATGGCTGCATACATACCTCCTGTAGTTAGCCAGGAGCCAAGCCAGGGAAAGCCGAATGCCTGTGGACTTCAAAAGGAAACCTCTAGAAACTTCTTCCACTTCAAAGGAGGCCCCTGCTATAAATACTGTACCCTAGAACTCAACTCATCAGTACACTTCTGGACCTGTGGATACTCTGCCTGGAAGAAGGATTGCTGTGCTGCTGAGAGGACTGCCCCTCTGCTATACTGCTGCTCAGCAGAACTGTTTCCCTGCTGAGCTGACTTACTGCCTACTGCCCTCTTGCTTGAGTGAGAAGAACTGGACCTGCATCTGTTAAACCCAGGAACCCGGAGTGATTTCAAGGGCTAGTTGCCTGGCCTCTTGACTAGAGCTTCAGGAACAGAAGACTCCAACAACCTTGAACCCAGCCCATGGACTCTGTCAGCTGTGAGTTCTACCCTGACAAGTGGTGCCACCACAGTCCTGGACCATTGGAAGTGGGCCTGAGGGTGCTCTGCGAGCACATCTGTGGATCCAGCAGAACAGACTCCTCTGCTGTGCGGCACAATCCCGAACAGAACTGATGTAGCCCCTCTGCTGCGAAGAGAACCCTCTGCTGTTGTGGCAAGCTTCAGCAATGCAGACCCTCGCATAGCGAATCCCTCATTGTCGGCAGCAGTAACGACGATGCATGTTCTCGCATCGCAGTGTCGCAGCTCTTCAGAACCAACACATTGCCTCGACTGCGATGCATCCTCAATGCAGGAGTTTTCATTGCAAGCCTTCGTTGATGGGATCCATGACGATGATGCAGGAACTCACATCACAGCTCTGCAGCCTCTCGGAACCGACTCATCGCCTCAGTTGTGTGACACACCTTTGGAGTGGGACCTTACAACGCTCTGCAACCATGATTTTAAGGTACTATTTGTTTCAGTGAGCTTAACTGGGTCCCTGTAGCTGGCCCACGCTCCACTGTGGTCAGCCTGAATTTGTGACTTTGTACCGGTCAGGCATGACCAGATGTCCACAGTTAGCGATTTGTACTTTCTAGTGTTATTTTCAAAAAAATCTTTTAAATGGTGGGATTTTTCTTGTGTTGTGTTTTCATTTTATTACTGTTTGAAGTCCTGCATACATACTTTACCCATTCCCTCTAAGTTAAGCCTGACTTCTGTGTTCCAAGCTACCAGGGGGTTGAACACAGGTTAATCTGGGATTTGCTTGTGCCTCACCCTGACAAGGACTGTGGTCGCAAGTTGAGTAGAGTTTCATTCCCCTCAACCAGTAACCCAATTTCTTGCACCTCTGACCTCTACATGGGGAAGGGGAAGCACAGGTTGGGCGGGAGGAGAACCACTGCTTCATGATGTTCTCCATCTTCACCTACATTTTCTGTAACTTGTAATGCCCTGTAATGCTTGATCACGGTGGAAGAGGACTATTTGGGATTGATCATCTGGGAACTGACTCAACTACTGGAAAATGTGTTATTTTCAACAACTCTTGCTTCGTAAATAAAACATACAGCCTACAAAATTAGTGCACTTACCAATTTTAGATCTTGGACCTCATTTAAACTTTGTGGACTAGGTTGTTGAACCACGTCTGTGTCGCAAAGCACCACCTCCATAATGCTGACTGCATTCAGGCTTCCAATTAAAGTGGTCCCCCATTTTGCTGGATATTTTTAACCCAGAAACGGCTCCCACATACAAAGCAGCAGCCACTTTAGAGAAAAGATGATCCATAATAGTTGGTCCGCCATGTTACGCATGCAAATACTTTTGTTAATCAGACGCTTGTTCGTCAGAACCCCCATAGTTTGCACGGCAGTCCCATGCAAAAGGACGCCAATGGAAACAGTGTTGGAGGAGTCGCCCTAAGTTGGGCAGCCTCGCCAAATCCAATTCTTTAAGCGTTGGCCCACTGAAAAGGGGTTTCTGTGACAGTTCTACCTTTGGGAAGGAACTCTGTAGTACTCAGCACTCTGCCTGAGGTGGGGGTGCAAAAAGGGGAGGGGGGTGGAGAGGGCATCTATGAAATCATTGCCCACCTCTAAATATGCCCTTCATGCGTCAAGGACATCTTAATGTGTGTGCACTGGCACAGGCTTGTTGTAGTTGTAGGCTCCTACAGCCCTTGCACTTCGGCGGGCCCAAACTTTTCAGGGGGAGGAGGGTAATTCAGCCAAGGCCAAAGAATATCTGTGAGATATGGAAGAATAAGGAGCCCTCATCACATTCTGCAGGGAGGTAATGGGGGCATTTTGCGTTATGCCACAGCGATTTCCCTATTTTGATTTAGGCAAAATTGCCTTGAGATGCCGCGTGGTATTACCTGTATCATGTAACACAAGGATCCTTGAGTGAAAAAAAATCTCTAATAGCAAATCGATGACACCAAAATTACTGATAAAAATCAAAAGATTCTCCCCAAGTGAGGCCAGGTTGTTAAAGACGCATCGCCAGGCATCAGAGCAGGAGAAGCAGCTAGTCCTTCCTTGGGCACATTCTTCAGTGCTGGCACAGATCATTTATTCGTGATTGATTTATTCCCTTTTCATTTTAATGCTTGTATTAGACACAGATAACAAAGTGTCTAAAATCTTTGCCATTCCATAAGCAATAGGGTTGGCCTGTGTCAAACTAATGAGATTCCATATTTGTGCAGACACATTGTGTAGACAAATGTAGAGTTAAGCGGAAGCAGGGGAGCTATGAAGCTGAGATTCAGAGGCTTTGATGTGCAGTGACAGAGGAAACCCAATAATGCACGCGCTGGCAAGAAGCCGAGTTTATGAAGATTCAAGTCTAGCCGAGGCACTTCACCCTCAGCACATCCACAGGAAACAACCCCAAACCTGTCTATTGTGATCCTGTCACTGGGGCTGCTGCTGCCTGTGGCGCAAGCGCTTACTGCAGTTAGGAGGAATATGTTTCACCAAGCTGGCTTTCAGGCAGAGCGACAGCCAGTCCTTCTCTTCACATTCATCCCAACAGAACCATGACACGAAAGAAAAACATGCCAAGAAAATTCCCTTCCAGGAGTTGATGCTATTCGGGGAATTATTTTAGCATCTTTAACCCCGAGGGAAGTCAAGCAGACATGTGCTCTGTCTCCTCTTACAGACGGAGGAGGCTGGCACGTCTGACCTCATATTTTGAATCATTGATTTTGGGCACTTGACAGTTTTATCCAATATTTATTTTTTAGAGAGCTCCATAAATGGTCTGAAAATGCGTCGAACAGGTTTCTGCTCAGTCAAACCGTCGCTTTTTGTGCCCTTTGCTTGCTGACTCTGTTGCCTCTTGCAGGAGGGTGCAGTGGTAATGCACCACCCTGCCTGTGGAGGACACATGGCTCCGGTGGGGCATGGTGCTAGGGCTTTTAAGGGCAGTCCACCTTCATGTTTGCGGTGCATCTGGCATCTGCCTGTGCTGGAGCAGGGGAAACAAAATATTTTTGTACCCCTTTGAAATTAATGACCTCATAACTTTAATGATACTAATTGTTTGAACGCATGTACTAATCAACAAAATGCACCTTTATTAGACACTACATGTGGGAAAACTAACTGGCTTTGCAAAATCTAATTTATTTACAAGTGTGGATTAAATAACATAGGTCTTGCGATTTACGTAATAAATAGAGAAACATTACATGGATTTTGTTGTGTAGTAAAATTATACTGTGGCAAAGAATGCAGATGGTAAGTAAAATGGCTTTAAATGTCGGTTTTGCTAGGTAATATCTAACACAGGTTATTAGAATGGCGGGTGGTAAACAGAAAGGCTTATTTTCTATGTCTAAATTCTGTTGTGTTTGTTCTTATATTAGTTTCGTTCTGGCCAGGTAGGCCAATGCCTGAAAATGGCTGCCAGAGAGAGATGAGATTGCGTGCGCCGGAAAAGATGGCCCTGTGCATGAGCAGAGTGAATGCTCCAGTCACGTGTATCCGGCCTATGCCCGGAGTGAGAGATGTCAAGGCCAGCCTGACCTAAAACGAGAGTAGTGCCAAGAGTTCAGCATGTATGCATGGGAACGGATGGGAGAACTGAGCTACAGAGGATGACCATCGAAATTTGTTACAAATTTCATTAACAAGTTTGATTTCCCTTGGATATTGTGGATCACGAGAACTACTGTATGCATTTATTGTTTGCGAACCAGTTCAAACAAGGAGGGTGATGAGGTGACCATCACGACCTCTCCAATGGACCAATTAGAATGAATTCAGTCTCCTCTTTCTCGACCATACTCCTTTAGGAGTCTCTGGCTGCCTTGACCTCCTTAAAGTCTGGTTCCCCTCCCGATCCGTGTCCCGCCATACTTAAGGCCCGCACAGCTCAAGTCATTAATACTCTGGTGAAAGAGCTGATTAACACATCTTTAGTGTCAGCTTCGGTCCCTCCCGCATGGAAGCAGGCCATGCTGGATCCTCACATTCCCTCCAGCTATCGGCCTATCTCTTTGCTTCCGGGCATGGCCAAAGTCTGTGAGAAACTAGTGAATAAACACTGACCTCCTATATTGAACAACACGGCTTGTTGCACCCTGCTCAATATGGTTTCCGTGCTTCTTATAGCACTGAGTCTGCCTTGGTGGAAATCTCAGAGGCCATCCGGGAGTCGTTAGAAGCTGGGGGCAGGGCAGTTTTGGTCCTATTGGACCTATCTGCCACCTTTGATACTGTCCCCCATGCTCTCCTCCTGGCCCGATTGCAGAGGCTTGGTATCATTGGTACCGCATGGGAATGGCTAAAGTCCTTCCTTGACGGTAGAACCCAGCAAGTGTGGATCCCCCCTTTCGCATCTACCATCCAAGCTGTGCAAACAGGGGTCCCTCAGGGATCCATACTGAGTCCTCTGTTATTTAATCTATATATGACCCCTCTAATCCAGCTAGCCGAGGACTTTGGCGCTAAAGTAGAAGCATATGCTGATGATACCCAGCTTTTATTCACCTGGAAAAAGCACAAGTCCATCACGGACCACGTTAGAACCTGCCTGTCTGCGGTGTTCAACTGGTTCACTTCGGCCCAGCTGAAATGCAATGAAGATAAAACAGAGATACTGTTTTTTGGGGAATTCCCTTTGCTGTTTTTTCACGACTGCTGGCCCGCTGCTGCTCCGCGACCATCCCCTTCGGATCTTCCTGTGAAGAACCTGGGGATCTGGTTCGACGAAAAGCGTAGCTTTGTCATTCAGATTAGCAAATTAACAGGTACATGTTTTGGCATTTTAAAGATGTTCAGAAGTTCTGCCCCTGTTGCCTCTTTCCGCCAAAGAAACAGTAATAAGGGCCTTAGTTACCTCCCGTCTTTATTATGCCAGTGCATGGTATGTAGGTCTCCCTGGCTACCTGGGATAAGTTGCAGGTGGTGCAGAACGCTGCTGCACGGTTGCTGCTGGACTTACCCAAACACACTAGCGTGAGGCAACATCTCCGGAATTTGCACTGGCTGCCGTTAAAAGCTAGGATCTTGTTCAAGGCCTAAGTTACGGCCCATGCAGCACTATATGAATATGACCCGATGTATCTGAGGAAACATTTTTCATTTTATGTCCCGGGCAAACACTTGCATTCCTCAAACACGTGCCTGGCCTCCGTACCCAAAATCTGTTTGAAAAGAAAGGGGGGCAGCTCATTGTCTTATTTGGCAGCTAAGTTGTGGAACTCTCTCCCCCTGGAGCACCGTAGCCTTCAAAACCCCTCTCAGTGCAGGAAAAATCTTACAACGTTCCTATTCAATTAATGCCTGTTTTCCTTCTGTTTTCATTGTTCTCATTTGTTGGTTTGTGCCGGGACACTCTTCTGAGTAGCCGTGCACGTTACAAATCACCAATAACATAACAAAGATTTTTATTTTGAGTGTAGCGAGTTAGAGGAAAAGGTATAAATGAGTCTGCACTTACATTATAAAAAGTCCTGAAGTCCTGAGGTTTGGTTTGATCAAATTCGATTCGACATTCCTTCATTTTTCTATCCTGATGCTACGAGAGACTCTGTCATTTTGGACTTTGAACTTTGATGGGGAGTAGGAACGAGACCGTCGCGGGAGTTGCCCCGGGAGGAGATTGCGTCCGAGGAAGTTAGAGGGACAGTCAGTCAGTATTGGGAGATCTATCCTGTGATCTGCGGTTCATTCTTATTTCTGGTGAACCATTCTCTTCATCGCTCTTTGGCCAAGGGTAATGAGTATTTTCCGTTTCTATTTTAATTTTACTTAAATGCTTACAGATAATGTTAAATGTATTTGTCTAATAAAACTTTACTTATTTACTTTCATTCAATGAATTCAGATAAAATCATATGCTAACTCTAAGGTTGAGTTTGTGATTCTTAAATTAAACATGATCAATAAATGTTAAAGGTTTTAATCGTGATTGAGCTGGACTTAATCACCCTAAACTGATTCTACTAGTAAGTCCATCGACCAAATAGCGGAGTACCTTGATGTTTAGAACCAACAGTTTATAAGATTGATGTATATAATGTGTATAATGTACATTCGGTCATTTTAATAAAGTACCCCGTTTGTCCTGCAGCTCGTCTACTTATTAATCCAGAAAACTGAGTAGATTCGTATTTTCGGTGTCATGGGCCCCACCGACGTAGGTTTACATGAATAAATAGGTGTAGGGGTTTTCTGGGTTGATGCCATAAGGAAAAGGGTTTTTAATAGCCGCGCTGCTTCAGATTTCTTGGTAGCAGAGTTATGGTTACTATAGGTCAGTTTGGGAAGTATTGATTATTGATTTTCAATGTCTATCACTTTATGTTGAGTTTGTATTACGTTATATGTAGTCAGAATTTTGAAGCTTCCGGGAAGTAGGAAGTGGACATGTGTGACAAGAGAAGTCACATGGAATTGTGCATTGTCTGATTTCAGCTTGGTGATAACACAGGACTGTGTTATGTTAGGGAATTTCATGTATGAATTGCATTGGGTGAAATAGCAACAGGTTTTCTTGTGAAACTTTGGCCTTAATTCTCAGGAGCAGTGTAGTCTCCACATGTGTTTTATCCCTAGAGAAACGGGTTTACCTCTTGCTTGAGAGAAGGGTAAGGTAGAGGGAAGTGCTACACTTATCGAACGAAACAGTATTCTTGAAAGTTTGACTAAACTATCTCTTTCGTCTAGAGAAACAGACAATGGACATGTGTTTTACATTGTAATGAATCGATTTTGTCAAACCAACGAGTTAAGAATTAGTGCCGATAATTTTTGTAAAAGAGGAGTTGAGCTGACGTCAACAAGGACCGCGCTGGAATTGGCCAGTCATGGTAGAACGAAGAGCTTTCTGATTGGTGTGCTGGCGTAAAGACGCGCTGGAATAGGTCAATGTGAGAGTGGCGTAGAACTTTCTGATTGGTGCGTTAGAGTGAGTCGCGCTGGGATGGGACAGAATAGTCGAGCAGATTGAAGGAAAATAGTGTGAATTTGGTTCGACAAACAATAGTGAAAATATGGCTTATTATGATGAGTGGGATAGAGAGAAACCATCATGGTTTACGAAGCTAAAGAATATTTTTAAGAAAGACAAAAAGGTTGTAACGAGGGACGGAGAAGTGCTTCCTCCAACGAAAACACCAGCATCTTATATGATGATGAAATATGGCTATCATACTTGTATTTGGTTGGAAAATTGGGCAAAATATACTCAAAATATTGGAGCATTGGCATTTCCAGAAACTGGTTCGTTTAGCACAGCTGTACTTCGAAATTTAAGAGGCAAAATGATGAGACTTGAACCGAGACCTAGACCGACTCAGTTTGAAGCCCTAGGTGAATGGGAAGATGAGATGTATGAACGAGAGAGATGCAGAGGTACAAAGGATTATGGTTTTATTCCTGGAAGAGTATGGGGTTTGAGTCATGAAGACAGGATGAGACGATGGCGGTATGCTAATATGACGGATGGTATGTTTCCTGCTAGAACTGTGGAGGATGTAACAGGGAAAAAGTGTACAGAGAAAAAGAAGTATGTAGTATCAGAGAGGTGTGGGTATGGAGTTAGCGATACTGATGATGAGTTGCTGGAGGACATTTTAAATAAAAGAACCCCTCCATATCAACAGGCTTCTGCGGTGGTGACACCAAATGCACCGCCAATGGAAACTGTGAAAAATCCAAACCCTGAACAATTTATTGAAATAGATAGATCATTTAATAGACAAAAAATACCACGGACTGTGGAACCTGATAATCAAAATGCAACCAAACTAGCCAGAATAACAAGAGAATTGACTGAGAAGATAAGAGACTTGACAAAGAATGTAGAAGGCGTAACTGTGCCGGTAACTATAGGTCCAGGAATACCGTGTTTGAGAATCAAAAGATAGATGAACATTCCTTAACCATTCCCTTGAATTCTAGCATGCAAAAAGTATGAGAAAAGATAATGCCGGAAGTCAGTGAGGCAAAAGATTCGGTTAGATCAACTCCACCTATGAATTTGACAATAAATCAGAGTCCAATAAATAAAATTACTATTGGAACTGAGTCAGCAACTGAAATCCCAGAGAGAAGTGTAAATAGGGTAGAATTAAACACGACCCCTGTGGGTCCAACAGTGGATGAATTAAATGAATTGGTAAGGAGTTTGCAGATGAAAGACACAGAACAACAACCTTTGGATGTGGTTAGGTTAAAGATAGATATGGAAGAATTGATTCTAGGGACTATTGCTACAGATCGACTAAAATCCTATTAAGATGATGAATTAATGTTTATGTGTAAAAGTATTACTTGAAGAGCTAGAAACCTGCATGGAAAATTGGAAGAAACAGCACATGAATTGGGAGTAGATTTTGCAAAAATCAGAGGATTACAGAAATCGTACAGAGTAGATTTTATTGAAAAAGATATAGAAAACCTGAACACCATAGGACGGTTAACACAGATAAAAGAACTGATTGTGTTACTGAGAAAATGGGGAGACGTAGACAGGTGGAGGAGTAGGTGGTTAAGGAGAAAAGGAGGAACGGCTGATAAGGCAACATTAGCTTTCCCTGTAAAAGAAAAGGAACCAACGGTAATAGAATATCCGATGAGAGAAATTCCAAGAGGAGGTTATGTACACATCCCATGGTCCAGACAAGATATATTGTCGTTTACAAATGATTTTCCAAGATTGAGAGAAAAGCCTGTAGAATGGTATAGACAGGTGGAAAGGTTTGTAAAAGTTTCAAAAGTATTGTGGGAAGATTTGGATGGATTATTTGAGATTGTTGTTCCTGCTGATTTATAGACAGAATGTAAAATTACAATTGACTGGCTGAAGGAAGAATATCCTAGAGACCCAAAAACAGGAGCCCCAGGTCCAGAAGTAATGAGAAAATATGAGCAGGCAATCACATTCCTGAAAAGTAAGATTCCACCAAAAGAAACAGACGGGGTATAGATTGATAGAACAACTCAGGAGAATAAGGAGTCTGTGCATGCTTATTATGAAAGGTTGCTTTTTGTCTTTAAACAGTATAGTGGATACGAGAATTTGAGTGAAAAGGACATGAGTCATTTTGTATACCGATTTGTATATGGGTTGAGACCTGAGATAAGTGAAATGATTAAGTAGCATATGTTTTGTTGGCAGTCTAGTACATTAGATGAGGTACTACGGTATGCAAAATATTGTATTGATGATATTGGGGCCAGACAACGTAAGCTCAAAGAAAAAGCAATGTGGGCACAAGTAAAGGTTGCAGAACAGCAAGAAGCCCAGATAAGTAACCAGATTAGTGATGCATGGCAGCCCAAGTTCAGACCTAACATTGGTAAAGGAAAAAGTCAGAAGAGCATGGAAGAAGCCAAAAAGAAATAGCCATGTCATAATTGCGGAAAATTAGGACACTGCAAAAACAAGTGTAAATTACCTCCAAAAGTTAATACCGAGAACCAATCATTAAATCCACAGGTGCAGAATGAGGTGAGTTACCAACAGCCGCGACAGCAGCAGGTAGTTACTCAACAGTGTCAGGTGCCGCAACCACCTCTCCCAAAGAGTGTAAATCCTAGATACAGTACAGAGACAGGATTCTACGGTGGAGAGAAGGCAACAAAATTGCCGCGCGCAGCTGCTGTTTCACAATATTGGCTACAGCCAGATGGAAATGAATCAGATGAAAGCTTATGACGGTGCCTAGGAGAGGAAGAGGAGTGCATGCTTGGCGCAACTCTAGAGGTAGATCAGTCAGGTCCATTTGTGGATGGAAAGGTGAAAGGTGAATGGTATAAATGTTACTTTCCTTGTGGACACTGGTGCTACCCATTCTACTGTAAGATCAGTGGAGATTTCAAACCTTCCTCTCTCAGAATTCATCCAAGTTGTAGGTGTCAACAGACAAATTAAAACCCCTCTTACAAAACCAGTAGAGGTGGAAATTGGTCCATTTAGAGATATGCATCGCTTTGTAGTGTGCGATTGCAGTCCTGTAAATTTACTAAGACGCTATATACTTTGTAAAATGAATTGCACCATCTACTGTACCCCAGATGGTACTGCTTTCCAGACACCAGATGATGATGTTCTGTATAAAGTGACTATGAAAGAACTAGAACCAGAAATGTGTGATACGTTTCCTGTGTTTGATGCAGAGAAAATCCCTACTGAATTGAAAGGAATAGTAAGGATCGATGTGTTGGATTTCACCGTTGAATATATGGGTCTAATGAAAGGAGTTGACCCTGTAAAGATTACTGTAAAAGAAGGAACAAACTTCCCGAATACCCCGCAGTACAAATTGACGCCAGAGATTATTGAAGGAATAACCCCTGTGATTGATAAAATTGATTGATAAAAGGGAATTTTGAGAGAGATAATGAACAGTTCCTTTAATTCATCTGTAATGGGATTGAAGAAGCCTAATGAGACATATAGGATCGTGGAAGATTTAAGAAAAGTGAACAAAATTGTTGTTCCTTGCTGCCCAATTGTGCAAAATCCTTCTGTAATACTGTACCAAATCCCTCATGATGCAGAATGGTACACAGTCATTGATTTGTGCCATGCATTCTTTTCTATTCCATTACACTTGACAGCCAGCCATTATTTGCATTTCGGTTTGGCGAGCGTATTTTGGCATGGTGCCGAATTCCTCAGGGGTATACTGAAAGTCCTTTCCTTCAAATTTTGAAAAAAATCTTTAGAGAGTTTAAAGATGCCTGAAAAATCTGTGATGGTCCAGTACATTGACGACCTACTGGTGGCATCAAGGACAAGAGAAGCATGTGTCACCGACACTATTGCATTATTGAATCATTTGGCAGAAGGAGGACACAAGGTGTCCCCATCAATTGCAGTTTTGTCAACAGGAAGTACAGTATCTAGGTCATAAGATTGAAAAAGGAATGAGAAAAGTAACAACAGAAAGAATCAAGATTATTAAAGGAATGTGAGCCCCAATGACACAGAGAGAGGTGAGAATGTTCATAGGAATGGTTGGTTATTGCCGACAGTGGATAAGTGGATTTTCATTGATTGCAAAACCTTTACAGTGATTAACAAAAAGTTATGTAAAAGATCCGATTGTGCTGAATGAGCAACGGAGAACCAGTTTGTGTGAAGCCCCAGCATTGGGAATGCCTGATTATGAGAAATAATTTGAATTGTACTGTAGTGTAAGAGACGGATGTGCACTTTCAGTACTAGTACAAAGACATGGAAGAATGAGACGACCAATTTCTTACTTTTCAGCTGTTTTGGACCAAGTAGCAAAAGCGTTGCCTGGATGTCTGAAAGCAGTAGCTGCTACATGTGTGAATCTGGAACAGAGTGAAGGCATTGTAATGGGATATTTTTTACATTCAGTTGAGATTCTCCT
The DNA here is from genome assembly GCF_964204655.1 of Triturus cristatus. Taxonomy (NCBI): domain Eukaryota; kingdom Metazoa; phylum Chordata; class Amphibia; order Caudata; family Salamandridae; genus Triturus; species Triturus cristatus. The sequence continues at coordinate 496,675,928 of NC_140581.1, read as the reverse complement.
GACCAGAACAAAAACACAGTACATGACACATAGTCGGCTAACTAGGTATGAAAAGGTGATTTTGGGAGCAGATAATGTGACGATTGTAAGATGCATAAGTGTGAATCCTTCCACCTTACTGCCTGATGCAGTAAATGCAGAGGTCAAAGATGATGTTGATCATAATTGTTTGAATGTGCTTGAAATCTGCACAAAGCCCTGTCCTGACATTAGAGACGAAACTCTAGAAGAGTCAGATTATGTGATGTTTGTGGATAGATCATGCCTGAGAACAAAAGAAGGAGTTTTAAGCGCTGCATATGCTGTATGCACGGTGGCAGCCATAATGGAAGCGTCTTGTTTGAGAGGAATACGTTCAGCCCAAGTTGCTGAGCTGATCGCTTTAATCCAAGCTTGCAAACTGGGAAGAAATTTCTGAATCACTGTGATCACAGATAGCCAGTATGGCTTCGGAGTGGTCCATGATTTTTGACAGATCTGGTCCCAGAGGGGATTCCTGACTTCCTCAGGGTCTCCTATTAGGAATGGTGAGTTTGTAAAGATGTTGCTTGAGGCGATACAGCTGCCTAAACAAATTGCAGGGGTGAAATGTGCTGCACACAAAAATGGAAATGACTACATTACAGAGGGAAACAAGTTTGCTGATAAGATAGCTCAATATTGTGCCAGAAATATAACCTCAATAAATGGGAGTAGGGAAAAAGAACATGTTTCATGTCCATTGCTGTTTACTAACGTAGTTGAAAGGTGGGATGAGGTGAGACAACTGCAAGAAGAAGCAAGCGATGAGGAAAAAGATACATGGATAAAAGCAGGCTGTAGACGAAGAGAGGAAGATGAAGTTTGGGTTTACAGAGATGAAAGACCAGTTATGCCTAATAGCATGATCTGTAACATGGCATGGATGTACCATGGACAGGCACACATAGGTAGAGATGCCATGATTAGACTTTTCAAACCGACTTGGTACAAACCCAACTTTAGGGCTATAGCTGAAAGCCTTTGCCAAAGATGTCTTATATGCCAACAGCTAAACCCTGGAAGGAAAACAGTAGTGAATTTGGGAACAATAGGACGTGAAGGAGGTCCTTTTACCAGAATGCAATTAGATTTTATGGAAATGCCCCCGAGTAACAGATAGAGGTATGTCTTGGTGGTTGTTTGTTCTCTCGCTGGGTGGAAGCCTATCCGACAAGAAGAAATGAATGGAGTTACTGTAGCTACTGAGAGAATTCATTTCTAGATATGGTTTTCCAGTAACGATAGAAACAGATAGAGGAAGCCATTTCCAGAATGAAATTATCCAGCTGATATGTGAAGCGCTAGATTTTCAACAAAAGCTGCACTGTGCCTACAGACCAGAAGCTACTGGGGTGGTTGAGCAAATAAATCGCACCATCAAGAATAGGCTAGAAAAAATTTGTCAGGCCACAGGACTCAGATTGCCAGATGCCTTGCCCCTCGTGCTCATGAAAATAGGTCTGAGTCCTCATGAAATAATAATGGGACGAGTAATGAGACAAGCACACGTACCTGTCAACAAACTGCTGACTATAACTGATGATCTCATTTTGGACTATTGCAAAGGATTGGCTGATGTGGTGCATTCTGTGTCAAGAATTTGAAAGACAAATAATAGATACCGAAACAGGAGAGACAGAAATAATTCACAGTGATAGTTAATAACCAAGTATAAGTTTTGGGGAAATCCCTTCAGAAATAATTGAAACAACAGAAGAAAATCTAGAATCAAACCAAGGATCAGAGATCATAAAATTCAAAGTTAAAGAAGGTGAAGTGAAGAAGAGATAAGGCAAAGACGAGGACTGAGAAAGAGAGCTTGGAAAGTGGAACGTGGGGAAAAGGAAAACGAACTAAAAAGGCCAAGGAAAGGAGACAATTGGCCAGACAAAAATAAAAGACTGAGATATTAAATAATAAATTTGAACAAAAATAAAGAAGAACAAGTGAATGAAATAACAAGCCAGAGAAAACAAATACAATTAAACAAAGGACAATTGCAGAGACCCAAAAGAGTGAAAAGACCTCATTTGAAATACAAATTGCCTGAATGGACATAAATAGCACTGTCTAGCAGTCACGAAAACCCAAACGAGGACTGTAAACAAGTGGGTGAGAGTGAACTGTGCACTTCTTGAGGAGACCCAAGAAACCAGAAAAGACATATGAACTGATAAAGTCAAAAGAAAAAAGTACGCTAAAAGCATTTGACTCCGGTCAACAATAAAGAAAGGGGAAAGTGGCAAAGATCATTCTGGAAGTGTGGAAAGATACATTTTGCCTGTACATATTTTAGATTATCGTTCACTATGGTAGACAGTAAGAGTAGAAGATCTAGATGTGAGTTCCTCCGTAGATGGTGTAAGATGTGTTTCTATTTTACAGGGTTGCTGATGCTTATTTGGTTTATTTTAGCAATAATTATTCCACTTAGATTAGTTGAAGGAAATACATCTAAAATCAACAATGACACGAATAGTGACAAGACATCTAACATAGACACCACAACACTGATAGATAGCACTGAACTTCATAGAGACAAGTCAATAACTGATTTTTCCGAGAATGTTTTCACAGAACTTTTGTATGAATATGTAGAGACAATGGACGTCAGGGATTGTTATGTCTGCATGCAGTTGTCTGTGTCAGGTGTAACATATCATCACCTTCCTTTGACGTATGGAATAACTTGTAGTGTTCTAACAAGCTTATTTTATAAGACAGGCAAATTAGAATATTATTACACTGACATAGATGCTGTTTTTGCTAAAGTTTCCATAGTCCCTGAAATAAATAAGGTGAAACTTGCTAAGTTTTTTTGAGAATTTTTCCTAGAAACAAAGGAATTAACATTAGATTACTGTTAGATTTGGGGGTATCTAGTTGGCAGAGGTAGGTACCTTTGTCCAAGTAGCGGCCCTTGCGTCTAGTCAAATAACCCTTGCTCACCCCCTTGGTAGCTTGGCATGAACAGACAGGCTTATCTCAGAGGCAGTGTGTAAAGCATTTGTGAACACATACAGTAATCAAGTGACAACACTACAGAAGGACACCACACAAGTTTTATATCAAAAATAAGTATTCTTTATATAGATTTATCACAAGACCACAAACGTCAAAAATCCACAATACTGTACTTAGAATGGTAGAATTAGCTTAGTTCTCTTAAGATAGTAAATGCGACACTCAGAGTTCAATGTACCTTCAGATGCGTAACGCAAGACAACGAAAGTGTTGCAAGGACGGTGATGCGTTGAAGATCTGGTGAAAAGAAACAAAGATGGCGCTTTCTTCTTGATGCGACATGCTTCCCGGTGATGCGGCGGCGTCTGCTGCGACGTCGATCCTCTTCTCCGACGATGCGAGATGTTTCCACACGATACGAGCCGCGACAGGTCCTGCAACACGCTTCCCAGTGATGCAGCGGCATCTGCTGAGACGTCGATCCTCTCCCCTGGCGATGCGAGTTGCTTCCACAACGATGCGCGCTGCAACAGGCCCTGCGACACTCTTCCCAGTGATGCGGTGGCGTCTGCTGCGACGTCGATCCTCTTCTCCGGCAATGAGCCGTGACAGGCTCTGCGACATGCTTCCTGGAGATGCAGCGGCGTCTGCTGCGACGTCGATCCTCTTCTCCGGCGATGAGCCGCGACAGGCCCTGCGACACACTTCCCGGAGATGTGGCAGCGTCTGCTGCAATGTTGATCCTCTCCTCTGGCGATGCAAGGCGCTTCGATGGCTCTGCGATAACTCAATGATTCTTCTGCGATACGCTTCTCGGTGATGCGGTGGCGTCTGCTGCGACGTCGATCCTCTTCTCCGGCTATGCGAGGCGCTTTGTGTTGTGAAGCGGCAGTGCGGCGACACGCTTCTTGCTCATGAGTCACGCTTCCAGCTCCTTGTGACACGCAGTCCCTCAGAAAGCCTCGCAAAACAGCAGGCCCTTCCAAAGAACTCTTGGGAAGCTGGTGGGTGAAGTCTGTTGTCCCTGAGACTTCAGCAGGAGGAAAGCTCTTTTCTCAAGCCCTTGGAGATCCTTCACAAGTTGAATAAAGTACACAAAGTTCCTTCACTCCTCTCTTTGGCAGTCAGGCAACCACTGCAGGCCAATCCCTCAAGCTTAGGGATAGTCTCTCCTCAGTCTCTCTGGTTCCACTCCTGAGCAAAGGTTTCTTCTTGTTTCCCAAAGTGATTTAAAGTTCTTGGGTTTGGGTCCCAATATTTACACCCAGTTTCTCTTTGTTCTCTGAAGGCAGAGAGGACTAGTCCAAACCAGTTCTGGTCAGTCCTGGAGCACTTTGTTGACAAGACTCCTTCTTTCCTTTCAGAGTGCAGGGTAGAGACATCAGACGCACCACAGGAAGTGGAGCCAGCATTGTGGAGGGAGGCACAGCCCCATTCAGGTCCCAGGTGCAAATCCTCCCACCCATCTAGATGCAGATCTCTCTATTCAGCCCTGTGCTGACTCACCCTGTCTCCTGGAATCCCCCAGCCCATGTCACTCAAACTCCAGACAAGGAATTACACAGCCTAGCAGAGGCAGGTTTGGATGGTTAGACAAGAATATACCTACTTTCTAAAAGTGGTATTTTCAAACACAGAATGTTAAAACCAACTTCACTAAAAGATGTATTTTATCATTCTGAGTTCAAGCATACTAAACTTGAATTTCTACCATGTTCCCTGAGTCAGTTCGGATTATAAGATGTAATAATCAAACTACCCATTCTGGCCTATGGGAAACAGGTAGCCTTGCAATAGTGAAAAACAAAAATGTCTGTAATTCACTATTAGGACATGCCACACACACCAGGGCACATCCTACTTTATACTTACAATGCACCCTGCCCTTGGGCCTACCATAGGGGTATCTGATATGACGAAAAGGGAAGGTTTAGGGACTGGCAAGTGGGTGCACTTGCCCAGTCAGCATGGCAGTACCAGCCTGCACGCAGGCTCTGCAATGGCAAGCCTTAGACATACGTTAACAGGCGCCTTCTGTGGGTGGCACATCCAGTGCTGCAAGCCCACTAGCAGCATTTGGATTACCAGCCCTGAGCACTCCTGGTGCACTGTACTAGGGTCTGACAGGTAAACCAGACCAGCCAATCATGGAATCACTAATCCATACATCAATTTACAATAGGGAGAGCACATGCACTTTAGCACTGATCAGCAGTGGTAAAGTGCCCAGAGTCATAAAACCAACAAAAACAGGTCAGAGAAAATACAGGAGGAAGGCAAAAAGTTCAGGGATGACCCTGCAAAAAGGGCGAAGTCCAACAATTATGCATTTGGATACAATCTTACTTGTAGATTGAGGAAAGAAGAAAAGGTCTTTTTAGACATGGTAGAAGACAGAAGGGTTATGTTTCAAAGAAAAGCAACAGGAGAAAAGATGAAAACGCCACCTTGGGTTTTTGAGGAAGGAAGTTACAATAAAGGTGAAACCAATGCAGCAATGGTTTTAGATTGGCCACAACAAGGGAAATTGTGCATTAGCAGAGATAACACCATGTATGATAACTATTTCGTGGGTTCTAGTGAATGTCGAGATACAGACAAAATTATAGGAGGCTGGAGATTCAAAGGAGGAAAAGATGCAGTATTTCCATGGATCTATTATATTTGCAGGAACAAAGCTTATTATAGGTTACCGGACCATTGGTACGGAACATGTTATCTAGGCTTGGTCTTTCCAAAGATATGCAAAAACAACAGTTGATGGACAGAATGCAGAACATGTCATACATTCACCCCAGTACAGAGATCTGGGCCTAAATCCATCGTTTTTTTGCTCACCATGCCGTTCCAGTTTGAACCCAGCCATATGCAAATCAGTCTTGACCCTGTGCCTCATGGGTACAGTCCAGCCTGAACTGCCAAGCCAGGTTTGCCCTGGACTGGAAACAAGCATCCTAGGACCGGTTTGGGGGTTTCACCCCTCTTCAGCCAGGATAGCTTGATTCCAGTGGCATGGAGAGGACGGGACCCACGTCTGGGCATACCCTTCCCACTCGGGGTGACTAATGCAAAAACAACAGTTGATGGACAGAATACAGAACAATGTCATACATTCACCCCAGTACAGAGATCTGGGCCTAAATCCATCGTTGTTTTGCTCACCATGCAGTTCCAGTTTGAACCTAGCCATATGCAAATCAGTCTTGACCCTGTGCCTCATGGGTACAATCCAGCCCGAACTGCCTAGCCAGGTTCTGCCTGGACTGGAAATAAGCCTCCTAGGACCGGTTTCAGGGCTTCATCCCTCTTCAGCCAGGATAGCTTGATTCCAGTGGCATGGAGAGCATGGGACCCGCGTCTGGGCACACCCTTCCCACTCGGGGTGACAAATGCAAAAACAACAGTTGATGGACAGAATGCAGAACAATGTCCTACATTCACCCCAGTACAGAGACCTTGGCCTAAACCCATCGTTGTTTTGCTCACCATGCCGTTCCAGTTTGAACCCAGCCATATGCAAATCAGTCTTGACCATGTGCCTCATGGGTACAGTCCAGCCCGAACTGCCAAGCCAGGTTCTCCCTGGACTGGAAACAAGCATCCTAGGACCGGTTTCAGGGCTTCACCCCTCTTCAGCCAGGATAGCTTGATTCCAGTGGCATGGAGAGCACGGGGCCCACGTCTGACCATAGCCTTCCCACTCGGGGTGACAAATGCAAAAACAACAGTTGATGGACAGAATGCAGAACAATGTCATACATTCACCCCAGTACAGAGATCTGGTCCTAAATCCATTGTTTTTTTGCTCACCATGCCGTTCCAGTTTGAACCCAGCCATATGCAAATCAGTCTTGACCCTGTGCCCCATGGGTACAGTCCAGCCCGAACTGCCAAGCCAGGTTCTCCGTGGACTGGAAACAAGCATCCTAGGACCTTTTTCGGGGTTTCACCCCGCTTCAGCCAGGATAGCTTTATTCCAGTGGCATGGAGAAGACGGGACCCACGTCTGGGCATACCCTTCCTACTCGAGTGACAAATGCTAAAACAAAATTTGATGGACAGAATGCAAAACAATGTCCTACATTCACCCCAGTACAGAGATCTGGGCCTACATCAATTGTTTTTTTGCTCACCATGTCGTTCCAGTTTTAACCCAGCCATATGCAAATCAGTCTTGACCCTGTGCCTCATGGGTACTGTCCAGCCCGAACTGCCAAGCCAGGTTCTCCCTGGACTGGAAACAAGCATCCTAGGACCGGTTTCGGGGTTTCCCCTCTTCAGCCAGGATAGCTTGATTCCAGTGGTATGGAGAGCACGGGAGCCACGTCTGGGCATACCCCTCCCACTCAGGTGACAAATGCAAAAACAACAGTTGATGGACAGAATGCAGAACAATGTCATGTATTCACCTCAGTACAGAGATCTGGGCCTAAATCCATTGTTGTTTTGCTCACTATGCCGTTCCAGTTTGAACCCAGCCATATGCAAATCAGCCTTGACCCTGTGCCTCATGGGCACAATCCAACCTGAACTGCCAAGACAGGTTCTCCCTGGACTGGAACCAAGCATCCTAGGACCTTTTTCGGGGTTTCATCCCGCTTCAGCCAGGATAGCCTGATTCCAGTGGCATGGAGAGCACGGGACCCACGTCTGGGCATACCCTTCCCACTCGGGGTGACAAATGCAAAAACAACAGTTGATGGACAGAATGCAGAACAATGGTATACATTCACCCCAGTACAGAGATCTGGGCCTAAATCCATCGTTATTTTGCTCACCATGCCGTTCCAGTTTGAACCCAGCCATATGCAAATCAGTCTTGACCCTGTGCCTCATGGGTACAATCCAGCCCGAACTGCCTAGCCAGGTTCTGCCTGGACTGGAAATAAGCCTCCTAGGACCGGTTTCAGGGCTTCATCCCTCTTCAGCCAGGATAGCTTGATTCCAGTGGCATGGAGAGCATGGGACCCGCGTCTGGGCACACCCTTCCCACTCGGGGTGACAAATGCAAAAACAACAGTTGATGGACAGAATGCAGAACAATGTCCTACATTCACCCCAGTACAGAGATCTTGGCCTAAACCCATCGTTGTTTGGCTCACCATGCCGTTCCAGTTTGAACCCAGCCATATGCAAATCAGTCTTGACCATGTGCCTCATGGGTACAGTCCAGCCCGAACTGCCAAGCCAGGTTCTCCCTGGACTGGAAACAAGCATCCTAGGACCGGTTTCAGGGCTTCACCCCTCTTCAGCCAGGATAGCTTGATTCCAGTGGCATGGAGAGCACGGGGCCCACGTCTGACCATAGCCTTCCCACTCGGGGTGACAAATGCAAAAACAACAGTTGATGGACAGAATGCAGAACAATGTCATACATTCACCCCAGTACAGAGATCTTGGCCTAAACCCATCGTTGTTTTGCTCACCATGCCGTTCCAGTTTGAACCCAGCCACATGCAAATCAGTCTTGACCATGTGCCTCATGGGTACAGTCCAGCCCGAACTGCCAAGCCAGGTTCTCCCTGGACTGGAAACAAGCATCCTAGGACCGGTTTCAGGGCTTCACCCCTCTTCAGCCAGGATAGCTTGATTCCAGTGGCATGGAGAGCACGGGGCCCACGTCTGACCATAGCCTTCCCACTCGGGGTGACAAATGCAAAAACAACAGTTGATGGACAGAATGCAGAACAATGTCATACATTCACCCCAGTACAGAGATCTGGTCCTAAATCCATTGTTTTTTTGCTCACCATGCCGTTCCAGTTTGAACCCAGCCATATGCAAATCAGTCTTGACCCTGTGCCCCATGGGTACAGTCCAGCCCGAACTGCCAAGCCAGGTTCTCCGTGGACTGGAAACAAGCATCCTAGGACCTTTTTCGGGGTTTCACCCCGCTTCAGCCAGGATAGCTTTATTCCAGTGGCATGGAGAAGACGGGACCCACGTCTGGGCATACCCTTCCTACTCGAGTGACAAATGCTAAAACAAAATTTGATGGACAGAATGCAAAACAATGTCCTACATTCACCCCAGTACAGAGATCTGGGCCTACATCAATTGTTTTTTTGCTCACCATGTCGTTCCAGTTTTAACCCAGCCATATGCAAATCAGTCTTGACCCTGTGCCTCATGGGTACTGTCCAGCCCGAACTGCCAAGCCAGGTTCTCCCTGGACTGGAAACAAGCATCCTAGGACCGGTTTCGGGGTTTCCCCTCTTCAGCCAGGATAGCTTGATTCCAGTGGTATGGAGAGCACGGGAGCCACGTCTGGGCATACCCTTCCCACTCAGGTGACAAATGCAAAAACAACAGTTGATGGACAGAATGCAGAACAATGTCATGCATTCACCTCAGTACAGAGATCTGGGCCTAAATCCATTGTTGTTTTGCTCACCATGCCGTTCCAGTTTGAACCCAGCCATATGCAAATCAGCCTTGACCCTGTGCCTCATGGGTACAATCCAACCTGAACTGCCAAGCCAGGTTCTCCCTGGACTGGAACCAAGCATCCTAGGACCTTTTTCGGGGTTTCATCCCGCTTCAGCCAGGATAGCCTGATTCCAGTGGCATGGAGAGCACGGGACCCACGTCTGGGCATACCCTTCCCACTCGGGGTGACAAATGCAAAAACAACAGTTGATGGACAGAATGCAGAACAATGGTATACATTCACCCCAGTACAGAGATCTGGGCCTAAATCCATCGTTATTTTGCTCACCATGCCGTTCCAGTTTGAACCCAGCCATATGCAAATCAGTCTTGACCCTGTGCCTCATGGTTACAGTCCAGTCCGAACTGCGAAGCCAGGTTCTCCCTGGACTGGAAACAAGCATCCTAGGACCGGTTTCGGGGCTTCACCCCTCTTCAGCCAGGATAGCTTGATTCCAGTGGCATAGAGAGCACAGGACCCACGTCTGGGCATAGCCTTCCCACTCGGCTGACAAATGCAGAAACAACAGTTGATGGACAGAATGCAGAACAATGTTATACATTCACCCCAGTACAGAGATCTGGGCCTAAATCCATCGTTATTTTGCTCACCATGCCGTTCCAGTTTGAACCCAGCCATATGCAAATCAGTCTTGACCCTGTGCCTCATGGGTACAGTCCAGCCCGAATTGCCAAGCCAGGTTCTTCCTGGACTTAAAACAAGCATCCTCGGACCTGTTTCGGGGTTTCACCCCTCTTCAGACAGGATAGCTTTATTCCAGTGGCATGGAGAAGACGGGACCCACGTCTGGGTATACCCTTCCCACTCGGTGTAACAAATCCAAAAACAACAGTTGATGGACAGAATGCAGAACAATGTCCTACATATACCCCAGTACAGAGATCTGGGCCTAAATCAATTGTTTTTTTGCTCACCATGCCATTCCAGTTTGAACCCAGCCATATGCAAATCAGTCTTGACCCTGTGCCTCAAGGGTACAGTCCAGCCTGAACTGCCAAGCCAGGTTCACCCTGGACTGGAAACAAGCATCCTAGGACCGGTTTCAGGGTTTCCCCTCTTCAGCCAGGATAGCTTGTTTCCAGTGGCATGGAGAGCACGGGAGCCACATCTGGGCATACCCTTCCCACTCAGGTGACAAATGCAAAAACAACAGTTGATGGACAGAATGCAGAACAATGTCATACATTCACCCAGTACAGAGATCTGGGCCTAAATCCATCGTTGTTTTGCTCACCATGCCGTTCCAGTTTGAACCCAGCCATATGCAAATCAGTCTTGACCCTGTGCCTCATGGGTACAATCCAGCCCGAACTGCCAAGCCAGGTTCTCCCTGGACTGGAAACAAGCATCCTAGGACCGGTTTCGGAGCTTCGCCCCTCTTCAGCCAGGATAGCTTGATTCCAGTGGCATGGAGAGCACGGGACTCACGTCTGTGCATACCCTTCCCACTCGGGGTGACAAATGCAAAAACAACAGTTGATGGACAGCATGCAGAACAATGTCATACATTCACCCCAGTACAGAGATCTGGGCCTAAATCCATAGTTTGGTTGCTCACCATGCCGTTCCAGTTTGAACAGAGCCATATGCAAATCAGTCTTGACCCTGTGCCTCATGGGTACAGTCCAGCCCGAACTGCCAAGCCAGGTTCTCCCTGGACTGGAAACAAGCATCCTAGGACCGGTTTCGGGGTTTCACCCATCTTCAGCCAGGATAGCTTGATTCCAGTGGCATGGAGAGCACGGGACCCACGTCTGGGCATACCCTTCCCACTCGGGGTGACTAATGCACAAACAACAGTTGAGGGACAGAATGCAGAACAATGTCATACATTCACCCCAGTACAGAGATCTGGGCCTAAATCCATCGGTTTTTTGCTCACCATGCCGTTCCAGTTTGGACCCAACCATATGCAAATCAGTCTTGACCCTGTGCCTCATGGGTACAGTCCAGCCCAAACTGCCAAGCCAGGTTCTCCCTGGACTGGGAACAAGCATCCTAGGACCGGTTTCGGGGTTTCACCCTTTTTCAGCCAGGATAGCTTGATTCCAGTGGCATGGAGAGCACAGGACCCACGTCTGGGCATACCCTTCCCACTCAGGGTGACAAATGCAAAAACAACAGTTGATGGACAGAATGCAGAACAATGTCCTACATTCACCCCAGTACAGAGATCTGGGCCTAAATCAATTGTTTTTTTTGCTCACCATGCCGTTCCAGTTTGAACCCAGCCATATGCAAATCAGACTTGACCCTGCGCCTCATGGGTACAGTCCAGCCGGAACTGCCAACCAGGTTCTCCCTGGACTGGAAACAAGCATCCTAGGACCGGTTTCGGAGCTTCACCCCTCTTCAGCCAGGATAGCTTGATTCCAGTGGCATGGAGAGCACGGGACCCACGTCTGGACATACCCTTCCCACTAGTGGTGACAAATGCAAAAACAACAGTTGATAGACAGAATGCAGAACAATGTCATACATTCACCCCAGTACAGAGATCTGGGCCTAAATCCATTGTTTTTTTGCTCACCATGCCGTTCCAGTTTGAACCCAGCCATATGCAAATCAGTCTTGACCCTGTGCCTCATGGGTACAGTCCAGCCCGAACTGGCAAGCCAGGTTCTCCCTGGACTAGAAACAAGCATCCTAGGACCGGTTTCGGGGTTTCACCCCTCTTCAGCCAGGATAGCTTGATTCCAGTGGAATGGAGAGCACGGGACCCACGTCTGGGCATACCCTTCCCATTCGGGGGACAAATGCAAAAACAACAGTTGATGTTCAGAATACAGAACAATGTCATACATTCACCCCAGTACAGAGATCTGGGCCTAAATCCATTGTTTTTTTGCTCACCATGCCGTTCCAGTTTGAACCCAGCCATATGCAAGTCAGTCTTGACCCTGTGCCTCATGGGTACAGTCCAGCCGGAACTGCCAACCAGGTTCTCCCTGGACTGGAAACAAGCATCCTAGGACCGGTTTCGGAGCTTCACCCCTCTTCAGCCAGGATAGCTTGATTCCAGTGGCATGGAGAGCACGGGACCCACGTCTGGACATACCCTTCCCACTAGTGGTGACAAATGCAAAAACAACAGTTGATAGACAGAATGCAGAACAATGTCATACATTCACCCCAGTACAGAGATCTGGGCCTAAATCCATTGTTTTTTTGCTCACCATGCCTTTCCAGTTTGAACCCAGCCATATGCAAATCAGTCTTGACCCTGTGCCTCATGGGTACAGTCCAGCCTGAACTGCCATGCCAGGTTCTGCCTGGACTGGAAACAAGCATCCTAGGACCGGTTTCGGGGTTTCACCCCTCTTCAGCCAGGATATCTTGATTCCAGTGGCATGGAGAGCACGGGACCCACGTCTGGGCATACCCTTCCCACTTGGGGTGACAAATGCAAAAACAACAGTTTGGGCTGGACTGTTCCCATGAGGCACAGGGTCAGACTGATTTGCATATGGCCATGTCTGAACTGGGGTGGCGGAGTGAGCTAAAGAATGATGATGGATTAAATCCAGATCAGTTGACTGGGGGTGAGTGCTTGCAATGTTCAACACTCCGTCCATCATCCCCTTTGGTTTTGCTTTGTTCACCCTAAATTGGCAGGGTATGCCCAGACGTGGGTCCCTTGCTCACTTTGCCACTGGATTCAAGCTAGCCTGGCTGATGATGGCTGATTAGCCGGAAACCGGTCCCAGGATGCCTGTTTCCAGTCCAGGCAATGTTTTTAATAGCTTAACTCACACTACGTTACCAGACTCATGGGCCAAAAGTAATATAGTCCCAATTTTTAAAAAAGGAGATCGGTCACAGCCTAGTAACTATAGGCCGATCTCACTAATTGACAACACCTTAAAAATATTGGGAAGAGTCCTGTACAATAAAATCTTAACCTGGACAGAGGAAAATAGTATCTTAGAGCACTGTCAGCTAGGCTTCCGTAGCAAGGTGGGTACCAACGAGCAATGTCTCAATCTCAATTTGGTTATTGGAAAATACACCATTGCACGGAAGTCCCCGGTCTATATGGCATTTATGGACTTGTCCTCAGCGTTCGACCTTGTTAATAGGTCGAAGCTCTGGGCAACTCTTTTGGCATATGGCTTGGATGAACCTCTGGTACATTTCATATAGTACCTCCATAAAGACCTTCAGGCGCAGGTGCGGATCGGCATGGGTGGCGAGGTCTCGGGGGCCATCAAGGTAGGAAGGGGGGTCAGACAGGGTTGTGTCTTGGCCCCCCTCCTTTTTATTATTTACATTAATGGGCTGAACAATCTGCTTAAAACCTTAACCCATGAAGTCCCCATGATTAATGGTAAAGCTCTCCCTGTGCTATTATACGCAGATGATGCGGTCCTTATAGGCCGCACGCCGAACTCACTGCGTAATTTAGTTTGGACTTTTGTTGAGTACATGGATAGCTTGGACCTATGTGTCAATTTTAATAAGTCATTTTTAATGTCCCGTGGTCCTGGGAAGCGACAGTTAAGTTCTATTGTAGTGGGTAGCCAGAAATTGACAAGTACACGTACATTTCCCTATCTTTGTTTGGTCTTTGCTGCGAACGGCTCCTCGACTGAGCATCTTGCTCACTCCAGGAGCAAGTTCTCAAAGGCCACCAACTCAATCCTTAGTCTTCCCCGTCCAAAGACCACTGGTGCTATACCGGCTATTTTAAACATTTTTAAATTACAGTGCGTCCCTGTGGCCACCTACGGGGCTGAGATTTGGGGCATTGCAAATTGTTCCTGCATCCAGCAGGAAGAAAATAGATTCTGCACGAAACTTTTGGGCATCTCATCTCTACCCCACAATACATTTGCCACAGAGAACTCAATCTTAATTTTATATCGGATTTTATACGCGCCCGTCCTGCCCTTTTTTGGCTATCGGTATGGAAGAACCATGCTGCCTCCCTCACTAGAGAGATTATTAATGACTGCCTTATGTGTGAGAAAGGGATGGAAATTCCTTGGCTGAGTGGAGTACATCAAAGCCTGTGTAGTGTTAATAAAGAAAGTATTTTCCAAAATCCAAATGTAGCTGACACGTGCCAAAAAGGGAGCTTAGAGATGCCCTTTACTTTTTATATAACACAGAAAGGATTGGCCTGGAATCCAAGAAATATTCTGTTCTTAGTTACATGTCTATAGAACAGCATTATCACTCTCTACCTATACATCTCACCCTACGCATGAGCTACTGGGAAAGGAGCCTATTATTCCGCCTTAGAGCAGGAACTGTCAGATTTGCATTGAGTTTTCCTTTCGGCTATCATCATAATCTTGATCATGTACCATGCCCTTGTGACGGAGTAAGAGGCCAATCAATTTTACATTTTTTATTTTTTTGTAAGTATTACATAAAATATATTAAGTGGTTTTTAAATCCCTCTTTCAAAAAGAGAAGACCTATTAGTTTGGATAATGCTTACACATGCTTAGTTTTCCTGGCTGATGAAGAGCTGATCCTTCACATAAGCACCTTTTTGAGAATTGCCACCAGAGCACGTAAGACTATGCCCGATCCCTGAGTTTTTACCCGATTGACTATCTCTGTGTAATTGCTAGCTGATATAATGTTTTATTAACAGTAAGTTATTTATTTATTACCAATGAAGTTCTTTTTTAATTAGTCATCAAACTTATCAAATGCTATAGCCATATTATTACAAATGTTTGATTATCGTGTACTGTCAATCCTCAATTTTGCTATTTATTTTTTGTTATGATGTTGTGCTTTTATGGGTATTAAGTTACCCGAATAAAGTTTATGAACTGAACTGAACTAGTTGGTTTATCGACCGAATAGCGGAGTACCTTGATGTTTAGGACCGAAAGTTTATAAGATTAATGTGTATAATGTACATTCCGTCATTTTAATAAGGTATCCCGTTTGTCCTGCAGCTCGTCTACTTATCATTAATCCAGAAAACTGAGTAGATTCATGTATTCGGTGTCATGGGCCCCACCGACGTAGGTTTATATGAATAAATAGGTGTAGGGGTTTTCTGGGTTGATGCCGTAAGGAAAAGGGTTTTTAATAGCCGCGCTGCATCACCTGCCTGGGGACAAATGTTTACTCACTAGTGGGTGGGTGATATGCATATGTGGCACCTCTACCCATCAATGCAAGGGTGGAAGCCTTTGGGTGGCAAGATGTAGAACAAACACAAAAGAGAGGGGTGCACATGACCAGACCGCCCCCCTATTTATGAAGCCTTTGCGCTGTCCTTGCAGACAACGCAAATAATTCTTTGATATTTTACAATGCCACACAAGGCCTGATGCACGTGGCCTTGTGTGGTTATGTAGAGAAATTTAATGCAAAGCAGCTGCTTGTGCTTCGATACGTTGTGTTACATTTCATCTTGGGAGGCGTTCCATGGTTGTGACGTGGGTGTTCTCATGCATCCTCCATGGATTTTGGCAGATTCCCAGATTTACAAAGACTTGTCAATCAATCAATCAATCAATCAATCAGTATTTATAAAGCAGAGCTAATTACCTGATAGGGTATCCAGGCTCTTGCAGGTCCTGGAGGCATATTCGAACAGCCAGGTCTTGAAAGCCATTCAGAATTCCAGAAGTTTGGTGATGGTCCAGAATTGTGTAGGAAGGCTGTTCTAGTTTGCTGCAATGTGCAAGAAGGAGTGTCCTCCACTTCTGCTTCAGTAGCTACGGGGAGTATGGACAAGTGAGAGGGAGGCGGAGCATAGTCTTGGTGAATGTTCAGCGGGTGGTTAATGTAGGCTGGTACTTGGCTGTGTAGAGCTTTGTGCGCCCGGATCAGCAGCTTGAATTGGCACCTCCTCTGTACGGGAAGTCAGTGGAGTTGCCTGAGGTGGGTTGTGATGTAGCTTCATCGAGGAAGGCCAAGGATGAGTCTGGCTGTGGCATTCTGTATGGTCTGATTTCTCTTTAGGAGGTGTGCAGCGATTCCTACGTAGAGGGTGTTGCCATTGGCCAGTCGGCTGGTGATGAGGGCTGGTGTCACGGTGCGTCTCGTGTGAAGGGGTAGCCACATGAAGATCTTATATAGCATGTGCAGAGTGAGAAAGAAGGAGGAGGAGACAGTGTTGATCTGTGATTTCATGGTGAGCTTGTTGTCAGTGATGATTCAGAGGTTTCTGGTGTGGTTGGAGAAAGTGGGTGCGGACACCAGGAGTCATTGCACATGTTGCTGATGTTGCGAAGATCAGTATTTCTTCTTGTCTTTGTTCAGCTGCAGGCAGTTTTTCTTCATGTAGTCGGTGCTGCTTGTCTGCATCTGTAGAAGTTGGTTCTGGTGGTTGTGGGGTCGTCGGTGAGTGAGAGAATAAGTTGGGTGTCGTCTGCGTAGGAAATTATGTTGAGACCATGGAAATGCTTTAAAATGATATGCCTTCCCATGTGAGGCATAAATAGGAGAAATATCTTTATTAAAAGATGAAGTGAAAGAGGAAAATGCCTGTAAGGTTTGTTTTTGTGCATGCAGAAAAACAATCCTGCCTGTAACACAGGCACCCTTGCACTGTGACACTATGGCTTTATGGTGCAACGCTGCCTGCATTGGGGCTAGGCTGCACACAGTGTGCCAGCGCAAGGAGAGAGAAGAAATGCTTCATATCTTTGTAAATAAAGAGCATTTCTCCTCTCTCCCTTTCATGCAACGCAGCGCAGAAACGTTGCTTGCTGTCTTGCATTGCGTGAAAGTTTCAGTAAATATGCCTCCACAGTGTTCCACACTCCCTTGAGAAACCAGGGGGCAGATTTACTAAGGTTTTGTGTCACTTTTATGGCACAGCCCGACACAAAAACCTTTTTGCCATTTACTAAGCCAGGCAAAGCCACTTTGGGTGTCTTTGCTTGGTTTATTAAATACAAAGTAACGCAAGGCAGCGCGAAGGGCTGACTTGCGTTACTTTACATCTGGGAGGTGCTCCATGAGTGGAGCATGGGGTTTTTCTTGCATCTACCCATGGATTTTGCCACATTCCTAGATTCACAAAGACTTGTAAACCTGGGAATGAGTCAAAAAGCTCCTCTTCCCTGAAGCAGGCATAACAAAGAGAAATATATCTTTATTTCTCATTGTTCCTACCTCGTTCTATGCGTGCTGCATTTTGCAGCACACATAGAAAGAGGAAAATGCCTTTAAGGATGTTGTTTTGTGCAGGAAGGTATCTTCGGAAGCACTGCTATATTCTACAACAAGATGAATTTCTGATGGGAGTGGTAGGACCCAGTCCAACTGTCACATATAGGAAAAGTGCCTCCCTGAGGAAAGACTAGTACAAAGCTTTCTGAGACCTTTACAGACTTCATGGTTACATCCAGCACCTGGTTTCTATGCATATGCAAAGCATGTAAGTTCAGTACACCTGTCAAAGAACATCATTTAGAGCTATTAATCAAAAACGTATTACACAGAAACACATCACTTGCAAAACAGAAATTCGTAGTATATTTTATAACATGCCCTTGCATGAAATGGTACATTGGTGGTACTATTTTTCTGGTAAAAAAATGTATAATTGAGCATATGCGTGCCATAACCAATAAGGATATAAGCTAAAGGACAGCAAAATATTTTAATGAATTTCACAACAGTGACTGGAAAACAATGAGATTCTGTGGAATTGATTCCATTCCAAAATAGTTTAGAGGGAGGTGACAAAATTCTCGCACTTCGCCGAATGGTATCTATATATTTTCTGGAGATTTAATGTCTCGTGCCTAGAGGGATGAACATGGATGAGGAGCTAAATGTTCATGTTGTGATATGTGATCAGCTATTAGCTTCAACCTTATAGTTCAGTTTCAATGTTGTATACATAATGTTTTAACCCCTTCGGTGCTCATGACGGAACGGTTCCGTCATGAGCCACGGTTGAGCTGTGCTCATGACGGAACCGTTCCGTCATGACCACGCCCGTGCAAGAAACCGTCAGCACAGCGGCGGAATTCGCGCAGCATGGAAGGGGTTAATGGTCATTTTATTGATGATGGTTATGCTCAAACATGATTATGTCAAACAGGATTGTCCATTGACGTGATATTTCATTAATTCTGTAGGGGTATATTTTTCTTTATTTTGAAAAGGCATTCTGAAAACAGTGCTACTATATATGGAGACAGATGGAGAAGCATGAGAATATTTTGTGTTAATTTGTTTACTGTGATTTATATGTTTAATGTGTATTGGGCTGCCATAGCGGTACTTCTACGTTTGATAATGGATTAATGTGTTTACTATGATTCATCCTCACATGAGGTTATAATGAGCTGTAATTGAACGTCTAATCATGGATTATTTGAAAAAGGAATAATGCACTGCCTATATGTTCATACTTTTCTAATGATGAATGGATCTCCCACAGTCATGTGTGGAAATGCTCCTGAATCAGACTTGGTTACTGCAGAGTTAATCTGTCAACATGACGGGGGCGCTAGAGAGCCCGGAGCAGGATGGCCGCACTTTAGTGCAGCTCTGCTGGTCGAGAATACCATCTGCCTAGCATCCGCTATATCTGGCGCCATCCACGGCTGAATATGACAAGCAACCGCTCCTGTGACATAGAGGAATGCTTTGCGGTTGTCAAATTGGATATTTGCCACCCCAAACAGCCTAATCTCTGCCAAGTCCCCACTCGACACAAGATGGCGGCCCCGGTGGACACTGGCTGCTTATCTCCGCTTCCCGGCGCTGTGACTGCTTTGCGGGGAGCCTGCCTGGCGATACTGCCCTCCCTACCAGATACCCAGCCCTCGGCGTGTAGCGGGACGGCTTTGAGCTGCGCCCCGCTGTCCCTGCGGCGCTTGGCTGCCGCCATTTCGCGATCCGGACTGTTGAGGTGAGGCGTTAGCTGTGTGGCCCCTACCTGTCGCTGCAGATGTGGATCTAGGACCCGCGCTGGCTATCTGGAGATGGCGACCCATTGAGTAGTGCACCCCTGCACCATATACGAGCTGCTGTCCTCCGGGGGCCCGTATTGCATCACTACGCCGCCTGTGACTCCCGGACATCTGTGTGCGGCGGCTCCCGTATTGAGGACCAGACGCCGGTGGCTGCCGAGTCCCGGATCCGTGGTGCGGTCCCCTCGGCTTGACGACTGCGGCTCTGACTGCTTGTGGCCCACAGTTTGTTTACTGCTCGGTGGACTCATTCACTATAAAATACTCAATACGCACTGGCTGACATCGTGGTTGGGTGAGTGCTGTTCTACATTGGCTAAAATACCGTTGCGGCCTTCAGCGCCAATTGCACGCCTTCCTGCTTCCTCACAACGTATTGTAAAATCACATACAGAGCTCGATGGGGACCTGGGGGTCCCGCTGGTTGGACTTCCGTAGCTGCAAGTGCTGGTACCTGCATTGTATCTTTGGCGGCGGTGTGCACAATTCAAACCACCTCACGAGCGGACAAAGGATTTTCTCTGGCTATTGCGACAGCACCTGGTATCATTACTGTCTATCTGCCCCCAACGCAGGCACACCAGGTACGCTGCTAGCTCTTGCGGCCCACATCTTGCCCCTACACTGCAGTAGGCTGTGTGAATAGCTCTAGGTTAGGACTATATGCGCTATTGTTGACCTACCATTGGACGGACCTGTCCATTGTGCTCTGATCTTCGTGTGGCATCCCAGTCAACTACTTCTGGCAGTTACAGGCATTTCATTATGGGGAGGACAGACAAGCAGCAGAGCAAGTTGCACTTTGAAGCCAAGAAGCACACAAAATCGCAAAGCCCGAACGCTTCGGACACTGATCCTGATCCCGAATCTGGTACGACTACAAAACTGGAACGCATGATGTTAACCATGCAACAAAGCTTGCAGTCCATCGACGCCAAAATCGATCACCTCAACTTACGTATGGACAGCATGGCAACTAAGATCGACAAACATGGCTCGCAGATCGCGGTGGCAGAACAGCGCATCTCGACTGCAGAGGATCACCTGGAGGGCATCAGTACGTCGTGTACCAACATGGAGCAGCTGTTGGAGGTAATCAGGGCTAAGAATGAGGATATCGAATCTCGCTCCTGCTATAACAACCTCCGTATAACTGGTATTTTGGAAACCACCAACACCGGGTACATGGAGACTTATGTCGAAACGCTGCTCACAACCCTGCTGGGAGCAGAACACTTCTCAAAGGTGTTCATAGTTGAAAGGGCTCACCGCTCGTTAGCTGCTCATCCGATCCCTGGTGCCCCGCCTCGTCCCATAATTGCCAGACTCTTGAACTACCAGGACCGTGACACAGCACTTCGTCTGGCTAGAGAAAAGGGCAAGCTTGACTACCAAGGAATGCAGATGGAACTTTTTCCTGACTTCACTGTCGCAGTGCAACAGGCTCGCTGTGAATTTCAAGTAGTCAAAAAGAAATTGCAGGCTTTACACATTCAATATGCCATGCTTTACCCTGCCCATCTGCAGATTCAACATGCTGGGAAAGCACGTATCTTCACGACGCCTAAGGAAGCGCTTCAATATACCCTGCGGATTGAGTGACAGGAGACACTGCGAGAGAGGGGTGTGAACTCCGACTCTGCGGGATGAGCACGTGAGACTTTACTGATTATTGTAACTAGTGTACTGTCATTCCTACCCAAGGAACTACTGCATGTATTCGATTTGGTCTACCTCTGATTGAGGTGTATCTCCTGAACTAGGATGGACTTTTGTAGAATGTTCCAATTTGATAAGACAAATGCCCTTTTTTGCAGAACACTTGTGCGTAACGTATGTTCTTGGCTAGGTACACAAGCTGGTTGATTGATATTGACATGACGAGTGCTATTTGTTATGTGCCTTGCCAGCTGACAGTAGGCCGTGGACTGGTTAGCCTAACTCTACCTATCTCGACCCACCCTGTTATACGGGGGTCCGTGGGCTACTATCGATCCACAGTATGGGAATTCCCCAAAATGTTATGTTATTTGGTTGGGCCCTGTTTGATGCCCCTGCAGGGCTCTTGTTTCCTTTTTTTCCTTTCATGATATACGACTCATGGATGCTACTGATTAATTACTGTTTTGTTCTATGGGGGGTTTATTTACGGCATGATTCTAATGCTGTAGTGGGTGGGGGGATTAGTTGGGGGACACTTTTCTATTGTGATAGCTTTGGTAATGGCATGTTGACAGGTACTGAACTGTATGACTCATATTTCCTAAACAGTGACGCAGACTGTATCATCAAACTCTACAGACATGGTTGACTCAAAACGCCCCACCATATCCTGGATACGTTGGAATGTAATGGGGTTTAATAATGCTAAAAAAGTACGGCAGGTGATTTCTTATCTTGACCGGCATTATATTCAAATTGCCTTGTTGCAGGAGACATCTTACCAAACGGGCAGTCTCACACATAGCCACTAGATGGGCGGGAGTACGGTTAGCTGCCTCCTACTCCTCATATGTGCGGGGCGTTATGATTCTTGTAAAGAAAGGTATCCCCTTTGTACCATTACATGTCGATGAGGATGAGGAAGGGCGATATATTATAGTACAGGGAACACTTTATAACACACAGCTAGCAATTGTGAACCTGCATGGACCTAACGTAGACGACCCTGCATTTTTGACACATTATGGAATAAGCTCTGCAAATTATCCTCCTCAGCTCTCATTTGTGGAGGCGATTTTAATGTGGTTTTAGATCCTACAATCCCCCTCCCTGGAAAGCTTCTATGTCGGTGCGTGATGGAATGTGGACGTTAGGCCTCACAGATATCTGGAGATTGAGACACCCAAACACTAGAGAGGGTACATGTCACTCATATGCACGACAGTCCTGGTCACGCATAGACTACTGGCTGGGCACACAGGATGTTTGCACATGGACTACACAGGTCAACACTTACCTCGAACACTATCGGATCATTCTCCAGTAGTTCTTAATATGTCTCTACCCTCTCACACTCCTCCTCCTTTTCAATGGCGACTGTAATCGTCCTCGTTACTGGACCAGGTCTTTAAAGAAGGAATTTGTGAGGCCATATCTGATTACTTTTCACTTAATACTGGGTCTGTCCAAACCATAGAGACACTTTAGGAGGCTTTCAAACTTACAATTCGAGGGGCATGTAGATGTCTCCAATGCGGGGTTCTGAAATCTCTGCGTCGCACCATGGCAGCACTTGAGCACGAGTTATGTGACCTGGAACGCAAATACGGTAAACAGGCAGACCCCAATACTTTGGTGCTTTTCAAGGAGAAAATCATAGAATACAACGAAGTAGCTGATCAAGAGGTCAACCATCTATCGCGTCGGTACAAAGCGTGTTATTATGGTGAGGGGGGGCGGCCGGGCAGTACATTAGCTAGCCGCATCTTGGAACCTCACACTCAGGCACCTATGGTTCAGGTGATCATTGCTGATGAGGGCACGCTCTACGACACACCTGTTATACTGAAAACATTTGCGTATTAGTACGCCGGGATGTATGCTCATTGACCAACTGCTGATGCGGCTGAACTCGAGCAGTATCTTGATGATATTGGTTTAGTGTGGTTATCACGCGGACAACAAGAGGTCTTGATTCATCCGCTCACGTTGGGCGAGGTGCGGGACGCAATTATCGCTTTGCCTAACGGGAAATCTGCGGGCACCGATGGGTTGCCAGCTGAGTTTTACAAAGAATACATTGACCAATTGGCCCCATGCCTCCTTCAATTATATGAAGAAGCATACGAGTCTCAATGTCTACAGCCAACCTTCCGCGAAGCACTAGTGGTCACGCTCTTGAAACCTGAGAAGCTGCCTGACAGGTGCTATTCTTATCGGTTCCTATCCCTAATTAACACAGATGTAAAAATATTAGCGAAAGTATTAGCCACCAGGCTGAAACTACTTTTACCCGTTATGGTGCTCCCTGACCAATCAGGGTTCATCCCCACCCGCTCTACATCACATAATCTGCATACGCTTTTTGTGATGCATGCATGTGTTGGAGCCCACTCTGCCGGCAGTGGCTGTGCTTCTTGACGCCGCAAAAGCCTTTGACTCGACCACCTGGTCATATATGTTTACCATTTTACATCTCATGGGTGTCCCATTCATTTTTACTAATTGGATAAAATTGCTATATACCAATCCTGTAGCACGGGTTTGAGTCAACGGGCAGATATCGGAGAAAATTCATATACAACGTGGCACACGACAAGGGTGTCTGTTGTCACCTCTGTTGTTCGCTCTCGTACTCGAACCCTTAGCTTGTATTTTAAGGCAGCGCCATGCTCAGACCGCGTTATGATTTTTACAACGTCCTCTCGCAGTCTCCATGTATGCCAGGTGTACATTATGGCTCATATAGGGGCAGACGAATGGCACAACAATAATTCCGTGGCCAATCTCCTTTTTTATCGAGAGGCCAATTCAGAGGCAGGAACAGGAGGTGGGCGTCGAACAGAGAGGATTCTCAATCAATGGCCCCTCAACATCAAAATCAGCAACCGTATCTGAAAACCCGCAATCAGCAGTACTGGCGTTAGAAAGTGAGAGTAGTAGGTTGGCAGGTGATGATACACTGCCTATATTCAATCTTTCCTCCACCACCCTTAAAGATGATGAACGAGCTGTGTTAAGTCGGGGGTTATCATTTGTTCCCTGTACTCGCCCGAATTTGTTCAAATTACATGAAGATCTCTTTTCTTTTTTCAGAAAAGTTAGACTAAAAAAATTCTTTCTTGACCGTCCCACCACTGATGATACAGACAATCAATCCAGATGCAAACCCCCATCACAATTTACTCCCACCCTTGATATGGTGGGCCCTGAGGTTAACATCTTCGAACAGTATGTCCTTAAGGAAATAACACGTGTCATTAAAAAACCATCATTTGTACATAACAACCTTACTCTTTCAGAAAATAATGCACTATGTAGCATTAAGACCAACAAAGACTTAGTGATAAAGCCTTGCGATAAAGGCGGAGGGATAGTCATAATGGATAAGAGTCAGTACTGTGAAAAAATGACCAAAATGTTGGCCATCCCCCAACATTATACGAAATCCCATCCCAAGGAATTAATCAAACTCAAGGGAATTATCTCAGACATCACAAGTAAAGCTTTGGATCGTGGCGATATATGTCAGGATGAGTACAATTTTCTGAACAGATCTTGCCCTATAACTCCAGCTCTATACGGACTGCCAAAAACTCACAAGGATATAGTGGATCCACCTATGCGCCCCATTATCTCTACAATTGGCTCAAGTACTGAGCCCTTGTCTAAATTTGTGGACTCTTACCTCTGTCCTTTAACACAGAACTATGCTTCATTTATTCGAGATACAGGGGACATGATCAACAACATTGAGGGTATGCCATTCAATTGCAATCAACACATATTAGTAACGCTTGATATTGAGGCTTTGTACACAAACATCCCTCAGTATCAGGCGTTACAGTCCGTCTCCGCCTTGTTACGTAGAACCCCAGGAGAAAGACCAGACGCTTTCATTTTGGAATGCTTGGAGGTGGTACTCATGAATAATTTCTTTGAATTTGAAGGTTCTTTTTACAAACAAATCAAGGGCACCAGCATGGGAGCCTCTTGTGCTCCCAGTGTGGCCAATATATACATGGGGGAATGGGAGCTCAAGAATGTGTTTAACGAGGCAGCTCCTTTTTCGGATAATGTCATCGGTTGGAGACGATTCATCGATGATATTTTCTTTATATGGACAGGAACAAATGAATCTTTGAACGAATTCATACTCTGGCTGAATGCGAGTGATTGCAATCTCAGATTCACTGCTAAAAGCAGTATATATCAAGTGGAGTTCCTGGATATCCTTATCTCGGGATTTAACAATGTCATTGCGGTAAGCCTATTCAGGAAACCTACTGCAAAGAACACAATACTACACTATCAGAGCTTCCACCCTACAAGTCAGAGAGATGCCATTCCTTTTGGTGAATTCCTGCGTATCAGGCGCAATTGCACTGATATGCATGATTTCCATAAACATGGAGATGCCCTGCAGGTACGACTTCTGGCTAGAGGCTACCCACATAGGCTCATAAGACATGCCTACAAGAGAGCCAAATATTACGATCGAGAAGCATTACTGGCAGGCACCACCCGCACATCTAAAGATCAGGTGGTATGTGTTATAAACCATTCTCCATTAAACCACAAGATCAGAAATATCATCATGAAGAATTGGAAAATTTTGAATAGTGATGATAACAACATCCAGTTGGAACAACCATTGGTAGCGTACCGTAGAAATCGCAACTTGCGCGATCTCTTGGTACATACCAGACCTATTCAATCCAATACAGTACGTCAACTTACCATATCAGGTCTGCCCTTGATCCTGGGCAATCACAAGTGTGGTTCCTGCCATGCTTGTGATAGTGCTGTGGAAATGTGGATTTTCCTGATCAGTTATGTCCCCTATCTTGGACCCCAACGGTTCTATATGCATGTTACAAGTACATGTATGTTCCCTCCAGTTCCAGTTTCTAAGACGCAAACATATGTGTGTCTACCGTCAACATGTTCTCTGTCAGATCCGCCATCAATGGGCTGGATATTCGATTCCTAAGTATGAAAGGCCACCGACTTTATATGGCTAAGTTACTCCATTTTTACAGTTCAGGCAAGTAGGCCCGATTCTGTCCTCAAAGCCTTTCCCTGCTCTCTGTCTCTGACAGCTTCAGCTTGAGCTCGCATCTGTATCCATGAACTTTGTCCTACTCCCTGTGCAGCTAACGGTGCCTACCTCGGCCAGTTTTCGCCTGTCTGCCAAGAAGTTGTATTTCACCTTCGAATTATCTATTTTGCTCTCCAGCCGATGCATTCCTGTCCAGTGATTTAGGTAAACATTTCCTTTAGCTCACAAGCAAAAGGACTCAGCCTTTCTGTCCTCCTGCAAATGATTCATAGCCCTGTTGCCATGGAAAGTTTTCTGCCCCTCGCATCTCATATAGACACTTAGACGCTTGTACACGCACACACAGTCAGTATAGAATAGATTCTGTCCGAGAGTCTCTTCCTTGTGGATAACATAGTTCTTTAAACATAGGATGTTAGATATGATTTGGGATTAGGTTGACTTGACCCCCAGACTTCTCGTCTCCACATGTAGAGCTAAATGTCAAGTCCCCTTCACCCCCTAGTTGCACGTCAATTACACGTCATGCTGCCGCGCGCGCATCTATGCCAAGTATTATCTTATAGATCCACCTATGTCTGATAATTCTAACCAATCATGTTTCTTTTATTCCTTATTACGCCTAGTTTCGATTATGTCACTGTCACGTCATTTTTCTTATCAAATGTTACGCCTTCTACATTCGTTTCATTGTAATGTACTTATTATAAAAATACATGTCTGTTAATAAATTATTGTACTTCACTTCCTGAACCCTCGTGGTGACGGAACCTGAGGGCCGCGACTCGAGTCGGCCATTTTGAATGGAATAAAGCCCACTTAGAAAACCTCTTATACCACGGATTCTGCCTCTTGTTATTTTGAGCTATTTACTTTATTTTAAGATCCCGTATGAAATTCAGTCCGGTAATATTTATTTTATTTACCACATAATGGCGCCCGAACAGGGACACTTTCTCATCTCACGCGCCGGCGGTGCGTTGCAGGCCCGGTCTCCTGCCACAGCTGGACGGACCATAAACGCGTACCAGCAGGATTTCCTGTAAGCTCCCTCCGGTCAAGCGGGGGCGACTGAGGCTGCGATCAACCCAGACGAGGCGGTGAGAAGTGCGAAGTATCCCGACCAGAGCCTAGCTGAGAGAGCAAGATCCGAGGTATACAGAGGCCCACCAGGTTTTCCGAAATCCCGACGTCCAGAGGGTCCGATGTCCGCAGTTATCGAGTCCTGTCCATTCTCTGAGGCCTTCCGTTTCAAGGAGCTACTCGGTGAGTACCATCGCCGGGGAGGCGTGTTGACGCGCACATAGGTTGTGCCGGTCAAGACGGATTTGGGTACACAAATCCGGTCTGCACTGTTTAGCAGTGTATATGTACTGTTTAGCAGTATATCAAGTATTCCGAAGTATTCAGTTATTGTCAAGAATTCAGCGTGGTGATTAGTTAGGCAGACTGTCATCATTGTCGATCATTGTTATAATGTTTAATGTTTAATGTTTAAAGTATTCAGAAAATGTCTTGCATATTGTGGTATGAATGATTGTTCATTGTTCACTGTTCATTATTGTGTTTCTCGTATTAAGTAAGTTCAAGAGTAAGTATCAGATCAGTTGTCAATATGCCGTTCTTCTCGAAGTTAAGACAGATTACTACCAGAAAAGGGGTGCTTGAAGAAGCAGTTCCTATTCCTCCTAGAGACACTCCAGGACATTTCATGTACCATAAGCATGGCTTAGATGCCATATTGTTTCTTGATCTATGGGTAGATTATACCAAAGGATTACCGGAAAGTCAAAGGTGGCCCATAGCGGGAACCTGGGATGCAGAGTGCATCATGAAAGTGGAGGAAGAGTTATGGAAAAGAAAGGTCAGACAGTCACAGAAAGACGCTGTTGAGTTATGGCGTAAAGAATCTCATAGACGAACAGAAAAAGCACGTAGACAAGAAGAGAGGAGTAAAGAAAGTTCAAATAAAGTTCAAGAAAATCTATTAATTGAGGAAGGTATCCGAGTGAAATCAGAACAAGTAAATAGACAAAGAAATGCTCTTATGAATGGTATGTATCCCCTTCTAGCCGAAGGACTACCTAAGGCTGTTACGGAGGTGCCAAAAGACTTGCCACCCCCATTATTTCCAATTAAGGTACATCCAAAGGGGCTTCCCAGAACCGCAGAAGATGTTTTTCTTTCCTCATATCTAGACGATGCAGCTCCCGAGTATGCTAACGCCACACCACATAGACCGTCTGGCGGAGGGGTTCAACGTCAGGATCAGGTATCTGTCCCCGTGCAACAGCAAGTTCCGACACAAGCATCGGCAAGCACATCTGTTTCCGCATCTGTCTCCGCAGTCGACTCTACAGGGGTATCGACACCCATAGTTGCTGTGTCACGTTCAACGAATCCATTCACACCCGACGCCCCAGATGGGGCCACGGGAGGTGCTAGCAGTACTTTCACACCACCTAGAATAAATAAACTTGTTCTTCAAGAGTCAGCACATTCACGTACACCTAAGTTCGTAAATGAACGTACGCTTAAGGAACTCCTTGTAAATTGTAGATATGACCCGGTGGTTGGTAAAGAGGACGAAATGGTCCTGGCATCATTACGTATCAGGCGAGCCGCAGAGTATTTAGCAAGGTTACCAGGGATGACTACGCATCTAGATAACATATATCATTTTGTTCAAACAGGACGAGATCCAGGATGTATTAACAGAGCTATGGAATTCCAGAAAGTAGAGATACAGGGGGAACTGTTACGTTTCCTCATAAACTGTGTAATCAGAAATCAAGATCGTCCGGGGGTAGACCCGAATGCAATGCTTATTCTTACAAGATGGAGTCAGAATATATCAGAAGGGAGACACGATAAGCAAAATTGTATAATAGCCATGTGCCGAAAAATACGTAAAGAAATAGAGCGTATTCATGAAGAGAGATTGGGAACAGACGAGTTTGAGCAAGATGAAGTGTCCGAATCAGGGAACTCTGCAAGACAGTCAGAGACCATAGCCTATGTAGGCAGAGGAAGATCTTGTGAAAATACTAGATGTTTTTCTGATCCCATACACTCTGTATGTCCAAATAATAGCAGAACGTATCCGACGCCTGTAATAAATCTGATATCTCCTGAACATTCGTTTCAAGCCGCAGATAAAATACTACGAGAACGAAGGGGTTATCACCTCCTCGATTCCATAGATGAGCAAGAATTAGCCAGATCAGCCGTTCACTGGATTGTTAGTCCTGAAAAATACGGTGATGAGACCGTAGCACACACGTTTCTCAACCTCAGTACAGATGAACAACGTTTAGCTGGAATCTATATGATTCAGCAACTCCTCATATTATATAAGAGCCAACATGCTGACCCTGGTCCTTTACCTGATATATTAACGGAACTACTTACGTACAGATGGAGAGGTTCTAGTAACAAGCTAATTAAAGAGATATTAGTGTCACGTAAGCAGTATGTCCTTTTTGTAAGTCCGGATTCTCTCTCCTTGCCCCCCAGAGAAAGAGCACCGTACTATATGGATAGACAAAATCCTTTACGAGAAGTGCACCCAATAAAAGGCGAAGACAATGAGTTTCACCGTGTATTTGTTTACACACCCATATCAAAAATGGAATTATTAGAAATGAAGAAAGTAGTACCTAGTCATGACAAAGACCCAGCGGGTTTCCACCGAGAAATTAAAGACATGTTACTGATGGGAGAGTACACCTTTCCTGATATTATGACGATATTAAAGGTGCTTTTGCCTGCTGGCATATATGAAAAACTGAAAGAAAAAGAGTGGGAAGTGGGAGACCAAAAGATAGACTGGACAGCATTAGCAGAGGAAGAAAGGGGCCGAGCTGCAGGTTCAGGGCTCGGGGATAAAGTTAAACTATTACCAGGTTTACTAGTACAGGTACTGCCACGTTTATTAACTACAAAAAAGGAAGATTGGGGTGCAATCACAGCCTGTAAACAAAAGCAAGATAAAGACACAAGCGATTATTATGCTCGATTTGAAAAATGTTTTGGTATAAATAGTGGCATAAAAGCAAGTAGTGACTCATATCCACATTTATTTGTGACAAAATTAGTGGAAAATGCATTGCCCCCAGTGAAGAATAGAATATTGAAATTCGAGAGTACCTGGCAAAGTAACACTCCGTCGCAAATGCTACAAATGTTACAGTATCATCACAATAGAATTAGGGATGAACAAGAACACGAGCATAAACGCATGAAGGATACAAAAATGAAAATGCTAGTTTCTCAGACAGTACCAGCAGATGGTCACAAAAAGGGTGTGACACATTCTGGTGATTCTGCAGTTCCTGTAAAAGGAACCTGCAATTACTGTAAACAACTAGGCCATTATGTACATGATTGTCAAGTCCTGAAACGAAATATAGCTACAGGTATTGCAAAAGAGAGACCACGATTAGTTAGACAAGATCAGAATGAACAAGGAGCTATGCAGCATGGACAGTCCATGCCAGTTCAGCAACAGTCTATGCCAGCCTCACAGCAACCCATACAGTTTGTGCCAGCTGCACCACCGTTGCCTGCTACTGCCACACAAACCACAACACAACAAATGTATCAGACTGCACAGTATGAATACCCTGAGTATCAGCGTTACGCATGAACCAGCCTAGAGAGGGAAGTTGACTTACCGCTTATCGAGATTCCGGTAGATCAAGAAGGACCTTATGTACATAGTGAATTATTAGGTCAAGATAGAAAATTCTTACTCGATACAGGGGCAAGTCGAACAACCATAAAACGTAGTGAAGTTCCAGGGGCACCCCTCTCAGGCTCTCAAAATGTTTCCCTTGGTTTTTCAGGAAAACCTATTGTTAATGAAGTATCACAGCCTCTACCACTTACGATAGGACCTTTGACACGAACTACAGATTTATTGCTTACTAAATCATGCCCAGAAAATCTGTTAGGAATTAAAACTCTGAAAGCACTAGGAGCCATAATATGTTGTTCTCCGGAAGGAGTAAGGTTGTTTTTGCGTGATTTTAAAGGTCACTATGTGTCTAGAGATATGGATCCCCGACTACAGACTTTACCAGTACATCTATGGGCACAAGGCCCTACGGATGTTGGCTGCATGAACATTACACCCTATCGAGTTACATTGAAAGCAGGAGTGGTACTACCACGAATGCGACAATACAAGTTACCGCATGATGCTGTAGTGGCTTTGCTGAAAATCATTGATGAGCTAATTGCCCAGGGAGTAGTTGTAGAAACAGACTCCAATGTATGTAATTCACCGATAATTCCGATTCTTAAACGAACTGATCCTACTGCTCCACCAGTGTACCGATTGGTTATTGATTTGCGTGAACTAAACAAGTGTATTGTACCACAATTCCCTGTGGTCCCTGATATATCATCATTGTTGACAGCAATTGATTCCGAAGCAACATTTTTTACTGTAATTGATCTCAAGAATGCCTTTTTCAGCGTCCCAATAGATCCGGAAAGCCAATACTTGTTCGGATTCAGTTTAAATGGGCGCAGCTTTAAATTCTCACGCGCTCCTCAAGGATTTACAGAAAGCCCCAGCATCTACAGCCAAGCACTGAAACGAGAACTTGACAGTATCCACATGCCAGTCAATACTGCACTGCTTCAATATGTCGATGATCTGCTGATCACCGCGAGAAGCGAGCCAGAATGTGAAAAAGCTTCTCTGACAGTTTTACATTTCCTAGCCGACAAGGGGCACAAGGTGTCCCCTTCTAAGCTGCAATTCTGTGTTCAGCGAGTTATTTATCTTGGTCACTCGCTGTCCAAGGAGGGAAGGCAGCTTACACCAGATCACATCCAGTTAATTGCTAACATGTCAATACCCCAGACACAAAAGGAGGTGCGAGCTTTCATAGGCCTCACTTCATATTGTAGGCAGTGGATCCCTCAGTACGCATTTCTAGCAAAACCACTCATTCAGTTAACCACACAGGAGGCAGCCACATCGACTGTTCTCCCTTGGACTCAGGAACATACACAAGCTTTTGAAAGCCTAAAGGAAGCTTTATGTCAAGCACCTGTTTTAGCAACACCATGTTATAGCAAACCTTTTACACTCTTTGTTACAGAACGCGAAGGTACTGCCTTGTCAGTACTCACTCAGGATCAAGCAGGATCACGCAAGCCATGTGCTTATTTTTCCAGTACATTAGATCCCGTAGCTCAGGCTTTGCCTGCATGCCTGAAATCAGTGGCAGCGACAGCTTTAGCAATCAGACAAAGCGATGCCATAGTATTAGGACACCCATTGACAGTACAAGTACCACATGCAGTAGAGGTTCTTGTGAACCGAACACAAACGCAACACTTGACCATAGCAAGACTTACCGGTTATGAACTGACATTGTTTCAACCACACATAGAGATCCGACGGTGTAATACATTGAATCCTGCTACACTATTACCTGTAATTGGAACAGACCCACTAGCTCATGATTGTGTTGAAATCATTGAAATAAAGACGAAACCTAGACAAGACTTGACAGACGTTCCATTGTTAGATCCAGACCTGACGTTGTATGTAGACGGATCATGCATGAGAGCAAGTACAGGAGATTTAGTGGCCGCGTATGCAGTCACAACAGACACTGAAGTTATTGAGACACATTGTATAGATACTCTGTCAGCCCAAGCAGCAGAACTTATTGCTCTAACGCAAGCCTGTATTCAAGCCACAAATAAGAAAGTTAATGTATACACTGACTCACGTTATGCATTCGGAGTTGTACACGACTTCGGCGTGCTATGGCGAGAGAGAGGTTATTTAACGTCCCATGGTGCCCACATTCAGCACGGGCCCCTCATTCATGCCTTGTTAGACGCAATACATCTACCCACTGCTATATCGATTATGAAATGTAAAGCACACACGAAGGTTACTGATACCATTTCTCAAGGCAATGATTTAGCTGACAGAACAGCTAAACAGACTGCTCAGAATCGCACATTAGACATGACAAAGCCAATAGTTCAGACCCCAACACAGTGTATGACGATTAAGGATCCCACACTTGACGTAATTGACATACAGACACATGCCACAGCAGAAGAAATAAAGAAGTGGACTGAACTAGGAGGGATCCAGACAGATCAAGGATGGATGACGAAGGAGAAATCTGTATGGTTTCTCCCTGATTCCATGGTTCAAGCCATTATAGCTACAGTTCACAGTCCAGCACATTTAGGAGAGAAGGCTATGCTAGACAGCATTCAGCACATTTGGTTCAACAAACATTTACGAGCAGCAGCTAAACAAAAAGTTCGTACCTGTATGATATGTTGTCAGTTTAATCCAGGAAAGAGTGTTCCCGTAGAGCAGGGTGGATTTCAGCCTCCTGACCATCCTTTTGAAGTCCTCCAGATGGATTATATTCAGATGGAACGTTGTCGAGGATTCAAATATGTTCTCGTAGTTGTCTGCGCTCTCTCCCGTTGGACAGAGGCGTATCCCGTATCAGATTACACTGCCCCGACTACTGCCAAGCAGCTAGTTCGAGAATTCTTCCCACGGTACGGTTTACCACGTGTTGTATATTCAGATAACGGTCAGCCTTTCTCATCCGAATTAATGAAACATGTCTCACTCTTGTTGGGATATCAGTGGAAATTCCACTGTGTCCGACACCCCGAGGCAGCAGGTCTCGTAGAAAGACATAACCAGACACTGAAAATCAGACTGTCCAAAATATGTAGAGAGAAAGGTGTCGACTGGATAGTAGCATTACCAGTTGCACTCTTTTACATGAGAATGGTAGCACACTCTAGAACAGGGCTATCCCCGTATGAGGTGATCTTTGGTAGACCACCGAATATGTGGGGGACGCCTATACCACGTAAAATAACTGATGTTGACTGTAATATGCTGACAGATTACCTGGCTTCCTTGATGTCTGCACTACAATCTTCTCGTTCACAGGTAGCTGCAGCCTTTCCCGACAACACTGAGGCGAAACCCCATGACGTTGTTCCGGGTAATCTTGTCTTTGTGAGAAACTTCGACAGGAAAAGTCAATTGGAGCCCAGGTGGAAAGCACCCAAGTTGGTCCTGTTGACCACAAGAACAGCCGTGAAGATCGAGGGACGAAAAGGGTGGATTCATTCAAGTCACGTCAAAAAATTTCATGGACTACCTTCAGATATAGACACTGTGCCCTGCACTCCCTCACAGACTGATTCAAAACTTCCTTTTGTTGAACAGAATGACTCTCAGTGCTATAAATTAAAGCTTAGGCCCAAACAGTCGAGCAATTTGATTGTTTAAGTCCTCTCCAAGGTGAAGCGGTTGAATTGTCTCCGACATGTATCCCTTGGACCTGAGTAGAGAAAATACCCGAGAAATGTTGAAACGACAGGCGTATTGTAAATCACTGCGTAGCTACTGTATGAGGACATTATTAATTTTGTTTTTATTGAGTATTTTAGTAATTATTACGAGTGTGATTTTGCACATATATCATCCTATCTCTAGACATGTTTATAATGTTGCTGCAGAACATTCTTTTAGTGACCTACCGCCACATGAATTATCTTATAGACTTGCGCTGCGCAATAACACATTTATTAGTATGTTACATCATTCCCATCAGACTAGTAATGCGACCAATTGTTGGGTGTGTGGCCGACTTCCTCCCTATCAGAATAACAAAGGAGTTCTGCCTTTCTTTCCACATCCATTCACACACAATGGCTCCTGTGGAGCATGGTTTAGTTTATTAAATTCCATAGACCCAGACACAGCAGTTTATCAACAACATTGGATATGGGGAAATCTGAATCTAGTTTTATTCAAAGTCTGTCACCCTAATAAGGAGGGTCATCCCAGTAGAACAGGAACTGATTTAGAAAATGAAGTGTATAAATTAGGTAATTTTACGCCTAATCTTATGATTCTGAATGTCAAATTCGAAGTTGAACTAATTCTGCCCACTATGTCAGTATTTCCAGTTAAGGGTGAATTATGTGTAAGAAAAGTTGGTTCCATACATATGGGCCATAGCCAATGCGTTACTACAGTAGAATATAGTGATCAAGGTAAATCTTCATTTAGAGCTTCTCGCCATTCTTACTTCATATGTGGCCAGACGGCATATATGCGTCTGCCTCTAGATTGGGATGGTACCTGTTACATAGCATTCCTTTTGCCACCTGTTTTCCTAGCTCCCCCTGATTATTATCGAAATGTTCATATAGTACACAATAGAGAGCAAAGAGATCTCCCAGTTATCGATTATACTGAGACAGCATGGGACAAGTATGTAGATTTCAATAAAGGTATCTTTCCCTATATAGGTACAATATCAAATAGTAAGCTGATACGCAGACTCACCAAGACTCTTGAAGCTGTAGTAAACGAGACTATAGCCGCCCTAGGCAATCTGACAGAGGAACAATCAGTGATGAGAATTGTTGTTCTCCAGAATCGTCTTGTCCTTGACGTCATCCTGGCCGATAGGGGCGGAGCTTGCAGGGTCATCGGATCCAGCTGCTGCATATTCATACCAGAAAATTCGCCATCTGTATATAAAGCTATAACACGCCTTCATAAGATTGTAAGCCAGATACACGAGAATCCAGGCACTTGGACGTGGTCCGGGTGGTTTTGGAGTGTGATATCAGCCTGGGGATGGAGAGTTCTATCCTTCCTAGGTATTGGCCTTCTTATGCTCTTCAGTTGTTGTTTATGCCTGCAAGGTGGACCAGCGATTTGTGGTCTGTGTGCCACATCATGCATTCCACATCACAGGTCCCGTTCAGAATGCAGGAAGGAAGAAGAAATGATGCTCCATGAGCAAATCAATGGAATGATGAAGATTGATGTCTCGTGAAGGGCAAGAAGGGGACAAGGAGGGAATGTGGAAATGTGGATTTTCCTGATCAGTTATGTCCCCTATCTTGGACCCCAACGGTTCTATATGCATGTTACAAGTACATGTATGTTCCCTCCAGTTCCAGTTTCTAAGACGCAAACATATGTGTGTCTACCGTCAACATGTTCTCTGTCAGATCCGCCATCAATGGGCTGGATATTCGATTCCTAAGTATGAAAGGCCACCGACTTTATATGGCTAAGTTACTCCATTTTTACAGTTCAGGCAAGTAGGCCCGATTCTGTCCTCAAAGCCTTTCCCTGCTCTCTGTCTCTGACAGCTTCAGCTTGAGCTCGCATCTGTATCCATGAACTTTGTCCTACTCCCTGTGCAGCTAACGGTGCCTGCCTCGGCCAGTTTTCGCCTGTCTGCCAAGAAGTTGTATTTCACCTTCGAATTATCTATTTTGCTCTCCAGCCGATGCATTCCTGTCCAGTGATTTAGGTAAACATTTCCTTTAGCTCACAAGCAAAAGGACTCAGCCTTTCTGTCCTCCTGCAAATGATTCATAGCCCTGTTGCCATGGAAAGTTTTCTGCCCCTCGCATCTCATATAGACACTTAGACGCTTGTACACGCACACACAGTCAGTATAGAATAGATTCTGTCCGAGAGTCTCTTCCTTGTGGATAACATAGTTCTTTAAACATAGGATGTTAGATATGATTTGGGATTAGGTTGACTTGACCCCCAGACTTCTCGTCTCCACATGTAGAGCTAAATGTCAAGTCCCCTTCACCCCCTAGTTGCACGTCAATTACACGTCATGCTGCCGCGCGCGCATCTATGCCAAGTATTATCTTATAGATCCACCTATGTCTGATAATTCTAACCAATCATGTTTCTTTTATTCCTTATTACGCCTAGTTTCGATTATGTCACTGTCACGTCATTTTTCTTATCAAATGTTACGCCTTCTACATTCGTTTCATTGTAATGTACTTATTATAAAAATACATGTCTGTTAATAAATTATTGTACTTCACTTCCTGAACCCTCGTGGTGACGGAACCTGAGGGCCGCGACTCGAGTCGGCCATTTTGAATGGAATAAAGCCCACTTAGAAAACCTCTTATACCACGGATTCTGCCTCTTGTTATTTTGAGCTATTTACTTTATTTTAAGATCCCGTATGAAATTCAGTCCGGTAATATTTATTTTATTTACCACAGTGCGATGGTTACGGACTCCATACAGTATGAGGGAAAATCTGTAAAACTGAGATCTTTAACTAATTGCAGGAGTCACAACATTGTATATATGCTACTCTGCCCTTGTGGACTTGCATATATCGGAGAAACCGCACGAGAATTTCGTATCAGATATAGCGAGCACAAATCAGCTATACGCAACAAGAAGACCACAGCTCCGCTTGTACAACACTGCATTGATAAAGACCACTTGGAAAGTGATTTCAAATGGCTTATCCTAGAAACAATTCAGGGTAAAGCAGGTATGCCTATGGAAAGTACTCGCAAACAACGTGAAACTTTTTGGATTTATACCTTTAACAGTGTCAAGAAAGGTTTAAATCTGGACATACAGTGGTATGTGACTAAGACTTGGTGAGTCATACATATATCCGGGTTATCTTGAAAATCTATCTAAACCGATCAATCTGTTTTAATAGGTGCTATGGACATACTTGGATGATTTATATTCAGTTTTCATTCCATATGTCATGGAAATGACAAATAACTTAGATAATGTCTCATATATTTTTTTGCATTGATCCCGGTACCAACGATCTTGGTGAATAACAGAAGTCTTTTCGATATTCTAACATGACTCATATATAGAAATCACAATCACTATTTATTTATCGTGAGAAACAGATTTTGTGAGACTGAGTCAAGACAGCGAACATGTGATTACTATATCTCGTATAACACACCTTACGGGACGTTCGCTTTATTTGGAAGTTGTGCACGAATTTAAATTTCTATACAAACCACATCGCGGATCTGGTTGCAAAGTTTTTTTCACTTTATGAATATTGCTGTGAGGGTGATCATATAGACCACCATCTACCTGAAAAAGGGATAAAAAAGAGAAATGTCTACTTTCTGACAATATGGGACAATAAAGTTATGTATACTTTGATCCTTTATTTCAAGATCGGCCGTGTAATGGTTACCAACATGGGTCGGCTAAATGGCACCCGTTCCAAAATGGTGCTGACTAACCTTAGGAGGTAGTCCTCTTTTGATGTCCATTCTCTGGTTAGGGAAACCACACCCATTGGCCTCACGTTGTTGGTTCTATTGGCCAAGCACCAATATATTAGGTCGAGCTTTAGGAGGCGTATACGTGCTGCCGCTCCGTTGCTGCCGGTTCACCCGAAGGACTGTCCGATTGAGAACATTTTATGCCAAAAGAACTTCATAAAGAAGGTAAGCTCCCAAGCATGCACACAGTTTAGGAAGAAGTACTTAACACTAGAACGGTTTTTTTCCGTTGCGTATGATTTGTTGTAGAACCGGCTATAGCGTTTCTTCCGTTATGTTTTGACATTTTTAGATACCACGACTTAGCGTCTTTTTTGGAAATCTGCCTTGAAGTCGACCCCCTGCACAATTTAACAAAAGGTTAGCCTTTACATACTTAAATCTTTTTAATTAGAACAAGCTCATCTTTGTTTGCTAATAGGTCAAGCATAGGATTATAACAGCAGTCATTTTTAGTTTAGCCATTACTACCTAGCGATTTTTTTATCACAGTTGAATTACAATGTTGTTTTGGGACAATACATCTACTTCTGTGTTGATTGTCCTCTTCAATAAGTATATAGTAATTGATGGTACCACTATTAAAGAGCAGGCACCATTTTCAATTAGGTATTACCTGTTAAATAACCGCTACATATTTTGGTGATTTTCCCTACTCTAAAAATTAACATCGTTGGATAACATTATGTACGGCTATTACTCATAGAAAAATAGACCGTTAAAGTTTGATTCGTTTGTCATTTTTAGTAATACAAGAAAGGGGATTCCTTATTGGCCTTTGACTCGCCTAAAAATATTCGGACTTTAACACTATACCGAGACTGTGATCTTGTCAAATAACCGTGACCCATGAGGACGGGCAGTGAGACCCTTTCCCCCAAAAAACAGGTAATGGAACAAACTGGTCATTTATTTAACGAATTTGGCCTCTTAGGTCGTGAGCAATCTAACAACAGTCCTTTGTATTTTTCTAATAAGGATGTTTCGAATCACTAAAAACCATGATGGGATGTCTCTTCTTTGACGGGAATTATTTATTTCTTTAGAAAAACAAGTAAGCCCATTTTTCATCTACGACATTGGGACATAAATACTGCACAAAATATGACTATATTGGTCTCACACTAGGTGTTCTGATATTTGATTGGTGGTGGTACTTGACGTATTGTTTTCTCCCTCTCTTTGAGCAATTGTCCTTAGTCTGAGCAAGGTCTCAGAAAGTATGTTTCTTTGCACGTAGAATAATTATCTGGGTATGTTTAAGTAGGTGAAAATAGCAGAATGACAACAGTAATATCCCTCAATGATGATTTTCTCTCTTCAATTTTCCATTTTCACTACTTTTGGTAAAATCTAGCGCTTATTGAGTGATCACCTAACATGTGAAGAAATTCTTTCTTGTGATTTTAATAGGGAAGATTGGGCCATTTATTCATGATATTTTATGTATATGTTGTTTCAGGTCTTCCTTGGGCTTTATCGTTATTGAATATACCTCTGGTCCTGATGAAGGTGGCACCTATGCCATCGAAACGCGTCGACCACTGACCATTGACATTAGCATCCTGCTCTTGCAGTTGTCTTATTAATTATAGGAGAGTACTATGTACTTTATGCTTCCAATGTTCAGTATACGATAAAACTTTTCTCTTCTTTCTTCTTTTTATTGTGATAGATGTATGAATGTGGAATGTGTTGGTATGTATGCAGATGAGATTGTATGAAAATAAAATGAATTTTCTTTTGTTATTAGTGTGCCCTAGGATTTCTGTCTGATATGATGCATTATCACTGTAATGAATTTAGTCAGTGATTATCAAATATTGCAAAAAAAAGGAAATGTATTGAGCTGTTCTAAGAAAAATAGAAAAGGTTAAATAATAAAAATTAAACTACTAAAAATTTAAAAAAATATTTTCTTGTGTGTTGCATCACTGTTTTTAGGCCTGTTTTTCCCTTACTGCAATTAAATTGTATTGTTAAAAAAAGAGGTCGCGAGGGAAGTTTTATTATATGATTGTCTTTATTTCCCCTTTTTCCCTGACCTTAAGTACATTTCAAGGGGGTCCCACATTTTTTGCTGTGTATTTTAAGGCAGCGCCATGCTCAGACCGCGTTATGATTTTTACAACGTCCTCTCGCAGTCTCCGTGTATGCAGACGACATGGTGCTGTATGTTCGCGAACCATTTGCAACACTTCCTTGTTCCTAGGTGTGTGCATGTGTATATATATGTAAATATCATTAGTTGTGTTGTGTATATATAGACTAAAAAGTATATTTGGTTTATAGGTTGAATTGAGAAAATGCATAATTGACTGCCCTAGTCCTGAAGAGGCCTGAAATTACGAAGGCTGAAACGCGTCGACATTTGATTTGGAGACACTCATATGAAGTTTAACTGTGATGAAACAGACAAAGAATACTCAATAAGTATATGTTGGAAGAAACAAACCATTGGGTTTCTTTAAAGGAGTGATTTTCATTCAAGGAATGCTTGTGTAAAAAATCATTGTAGGCATCCTTATTGATTAGTAGGGCAAAGAGAAAATTGCATATTGTAATGTAGAGGTATAAAAATGTATATATGTATAAAAAGAACGTGAAGAGAAACGTATTACAAATATATATATATATAAAAAATATTTTTGGATACACACTAGTCTGTATATATTTTTTGTTGCTGGGGTACCTTTGATTCTGGCTTGATTTAAAATATATAGATTTTTCTACAAATATAAAGTACTTTGGGAAGAGATAACTAAACTATCTCTTCATTTAATTATACTGAGATTCATCCCAAGGCATTATTATTTTTTTGCAAATGTTGTACATTTACCCAGGTGCCAGAGGGTTAAACGGGTAAACCCACTTTCTTTTGAAGAGGTATGTTCGCGAACCGGCAAACTATCTTGCACAACTTATACGGGAGTATGTCCGATTCGAACGTTTCTCAGGACTGGGCATCAACTGGTCTAAATCAGTTGTATTGCCCCTCACGGATTGTACACGTCAGTTTGATATGGAATACCCTCTAACATGGTGCACAGACACTGTAAAATACTTGGGAATATGGCCCCACAGGGATCCGCAGGCTGTTGTACAGTCCAATTATGGCACTGCCATCACGCGACTCGAGGGGCAAGTGAGTCATTGGATCAAGCTGCCCCTGTCATTTGTGGATCGAATAGCGTTGATGAAAATAGTAATTCTTCCGTGCTTCTTGTATCTTTTTTTAAACATTCCGGCACACTTAACGTGGCACTTTTTTGATAGGCTTCGCTCCCTTCTGGTCACACTAGCCTGGGGAGGTAAAAAACCCCGGCTCAAGTGGGAGGTTATTACCCTTCCTTACGATCAGGGAGGGTTTGCAGCGCCTGACTTCCATCTTTATTATCTCTGCGTGCAGGCGCATTACGCCTACTACTGGCAGCACGACCCAGCATACATACCGCATGTGACGGTGGAGGCGGGTGCTGTGCACCCCATACCACTTAAAGCCATGATCGTCAACAGGCACACGGTATTTGAAAAGGGGGAGTTTGACACTGTGCAAACCACACCTAGGGCCTGGCTCGAACTGGGCAACCGTGCCCAAAAATTGCCG
This sequence comes from Triturus cristatus, assembly GCF_964204655.1. Classification (NCBI taxonomy): domain Eukaryota; kingdom Metazoa; phylum Chordata; class Amphibia; order Caudata; family Salamandridae; genus Triturus; species Triturus cristatus. The sequence goes on along the minus strand of NC_140581.1, from coordinate 496,634,112 downwards.
CTATACACGTCTGGCATGCCACTACTGCATCACTCAGAGCTTTAGGTCACTGGGGAGGTTGGCATACTGCGGAAGCTCAAAGATATGGAGATGTCAACAATGGAGGATGTGTTCCCTGGAGGTCAATTCATAACTTCTGATAACATAAACGCCCGGGGCACTGACACCGCCATTCACCTCTTTGTCTATACTAGGCTGCACTCTGCTATGCGTGCACTTTTTCCGCAATTTCCTACTGAACCACAGACACTTGACGCACTACAACTTATATACACTACCACTTCCAAAGCCAAGCTAGCCACTATACTTTACCAGGCATCACAGAGGGATGTAACTGCCGGGGGCGCATCTGCGTTGGCTAAGTGGAATGCCATGCTGCCTGATCCGCTGTCTGATGATGATTGGTTTCACAGCTGCCACTTAACGGCTCAGCTGACGGCGAATGGCAATTTACGGTTAGTGCATTTTAAATATCTACATCAGATGTACTACACCCCAGCTCAACTTCATAAATATGGGTTGCGGGAGGCTGACAATTGTAAACGCTGTGGCGTGCCTGGTGCCATCTTCTATCATTTGGCTTGGGAGTGCCCAAAAGTGCATGAATATTGGAGATCAGTAACACACATTTTACGCCTGATGGTTGAGGAATCTGTTGAATGCAGGGTGTCATCTCTAAGATTAAGGCGTCCAATAAGAAGTTTGTAGCCATAGCACTATTGTTGGCTAAATGCAGGGTCTCCATATGCTGGGGGGGCAGGCTTGCTCCTACCACTAAACTATGGTTGCAAGATCTGACTTACTGTCGTGATCAGCTCACATGCTATGCAGAGGAACTACCTACTACATCTAAACCACGGGACATCTGGAGCCCACTCACGTCTTACCTACTGTCGATACCTGACATCTGATGTCCGTTATGTTTTGTAAGAATGCATCACCGGACACTGCTGCACTCTGCACTTTTAATCACTGCCCTGTCTGTATGACCCTGCGCTATTGAGTTGTGCAATACTGTGATCTGTTAAATGTGATGATCTGATCTGTCCATGCTGTACCAATGCTTTGATCTGGATCCTTGTCTGTTGTTCATTACTTTTGAAAATGCATAAATAAATAATTTTTAAAAAAATCTGTCAACATGACAATGTCAGGAAATATTTATTTTATCAACAATGAAATTCAGAATGGATGGTGGAAATACTTCAAATTCTTTCTTCCATGTCTGTCAAAAAATTGACTGATGTCACAAAATACTGTATTGTGGTGTACTTTACAATTTGATTATTTTCATGATATTTCGGGTAATTACTTATTAATGGAATTTATATTGTATATAATTTTAACTTTGGAACAATTCTCGTTGTTATGTGCACTGCTTTGCGAGTCCATTCTTGATTTTGTTTGTTTATATATGATTGGCACTTTGAAGGAAGTGTGAACAAGACTCATTTGAATCAGAACGCATACTTTCTCTACCTAGAATAAAGAAGCACTGAAGCATACCTGTCTCTGGAGTGGCTCTCATTTCTTCTCGATTGCATGTCTACACAAGGGTAATTTTGAGCACTATGTAGAGGTACACACATTAGAGTAGGTGGTTATCTATCATTTGTTTCTTGTTGCAGCAAATGTCATTTCAATGGGATTTTTAAGCCTTGGAGTGTGTTTGTGGCAGAAAAGACCCATTATAGGCAATTCCATTTAAAGAGGGCTATTAGGTGCAAGGCTTGGAACTTGGAAGTGACACAGGGTGGTTTCTTTGGGAGGAGGTAGTGATATGCTTGGGTAGGTTCAATATAGTACAGGTAGTAAATTTAGAACCTTGTCTAGAGGCGCTTGCGAACAGTTGGGGAGTCCAACCAACAGGCTATTGTGGTAGTCTAGTCTACTGAACGCTGAAGAGAACACCGATGGTTCTAGGAGATGTGGCAGATTTCAGTGAGTCAGGGTATAATTGGATTGTATTGGTAAGACTGGAGGGTGCAATGCAGGAAGGAAAGCATAGAACTTCAGTTTTGGAAGAGATCCACATGACTGACATCCTCTGTTGAATTGCTGTGGGACATTCAGAGATGCGCATCTGAAAATAATGTGGGTGAGCGGAGAAGGACAAGATGATTTGGGTTTCAACTGTATAGAATTGGTCCAAGAAGTCTAAGGAGATTATGTCACTGGGAGAGATATTGTATAGTTACAAGATAAGAGTCACATAGACCTATCCTTGTTGTACACCCATTGATAAAGGGTGTGTATCTCTTTGAGAACCAAGTGTCCATAAAAGAGCAGTTGTAGATGTAGGAGGTGAGCGACGTTTGAGAAAAGTGATACCAACTGAGTGAAGTGAGGAGTGGGGGGGGGTACAGAACTGTATGAAGGGTAACTATCAGTGCTGCAAGCCTGTGCAGCTCGCAGACATTTTAAACCACAAACTATAACAAAAGCAGAGCCACTGGAACTATGCATTAGAGGTGGACCAAAATATGTGACCGGGTTGCCTGAATTATGTGGCAATTCAAATTAGGTTTCACTTTGCAGTACATTCTATGGCAGTATTATCTGGTTAGTTCGTCATTTCAAATCCCGTTGGGGCATATTCTCAAAGAGCTATAACTGAGTTATCGGCACCTTATTGCAGCCAAAGTCACGATAAATTTACCGCCCCATTCACAAGCCGGTGGTAACAGCCCATTTCACCAGTTTTCCGATGAAAGCATCCTCAAAAAACATCGCCACGGATGACCCCGGCAACTATCGCTAATGAGATGCAGAGTAGGTGTTCCCGTACAAAAAGCCGCGACAACACCACTCCACAACATTCTCAACGACCAGCCAGTTCGGCGATATGAAAACAAAACATGCGATAAGGCGCGTTAGCAGCAGAAAACTAACACCTGCTCTGACCTGGTGCCAAGTCGGACGACAACCGGCAGCATCCAAGGGAGCCCAGCCCAGAGCCAAACCTGAAGAACAACAGATGCCCCCGAGCAACTGAACATGCATCCCGGAGCTCCAATAGAGCAACAACCACCACCCCCAGGACCCCATCACCCGCCCCACTCCTTTGGACAAAGAGAATGCACATCACCACCACGAAACCATGAACCAAACAAATCGCCTGAAGTCGCACAATCACAACACCTAACATACTGGTGCGGCCAGAAAAATGGAAATCATACATTCAAATCATATAATCCCCCAAAAAACGATATTACAGATTAAACAAAAAAACAACAATCTCGGGGCGTGGCCAAGACCCGGAGCGAAATGGCTGCTTGATTTTGTAGCTCCGTGAGCTCTATCCCTCCCCCGACTATCCTGACTAAAAAATCCTTACTCCTCGAGGTGGCGAACCACACTTGATTGCAAGAGGGGGCTCCTCGACCGACTCCCGCTGCCACCAACCTCCTGAGCCCGAAGTTATTGGTCCTGGAAGTAGTGGGCCTACACGGGCAGTGGAGCCCGGGGCTCAATTTGGAGGTCACGCCGCCGAGAGGTTGGCCAAGGCACGGCCTGTTGTCCCAGCGGGACCCTTGCGTGAACATCCCTGCGGCCGGAGGCCCAAAATACGTGGCTCCGGTGGTGCCCCCGAGGCTGTACCTGCCCTGGTCGTGGACCTAAAGGCGTCGACTGAGAACAGAGGAGCTAGCGTGCAGCGGCCGGTCTGACAGTGGCGCCTGAGAAAAAGCTTGCGGCGACTTTGGACCGGACCCTGGGCATGCCGACGGTGAGGTGGAAACGGTGGGGACCCTGAGGTGTGGCGATAGAAGCGGGATCCTGACATCAACCCCTCCTCCCCTAGCCGACTAATCACGAAGGAGGGCTCCAGTGATCCCCGCAGGAAGCGGGGAGGCGGTTCCTTCCCACATAGTGTGCTGAGGCCCGGTGACAAGCGGCGGAGGGTGGAAGCCACGAAAAGCTCCAGTACCCCATAATCCTGCCGGTAAGACTGGAAACCACCCTGGTAACTCGGGCCTACTCCCCACCTGACGTTAGGCTACACCAATGCTGGGAGAGAGCTGTGTGACGCTCGGGCAGTGTCGAAAGCACCCAGACTCACCTACCTTGGCCACCACCCATGCGCCAGCCTAATCATCTGGGGGACGCGTGACAGTGCCATTGATCCACACTGTGCCCCTGCCCAAAAACAATCGGTGGCAGACGGATAGAGACTTGATCTCACTGATACACTGAGGCATGCTGTCCAAGGGAATATCGACAGAAAGCCACAATGGCAGCAGAGAAGAGCAAAGTCGCTGGTGCGAAGGGACCGAAAGCAGTACAAACAAACAGGCTTGACCGCTACACCCTCCCTAAAGACATGCTCCAGAGCCGACAATCAGGGGGTGGCTCAGCCAGCGAACATGGAGGAGAGGACCAGGAACTGTCCTTAAAAGACGTTATGAAGGCACTCACCACTGGCCAAACTGGGTTGGAGCATAAAATGGACAACATTGCTATTGAGGTCAACCTGATCCGAGCCAATCTCACCAAACTTTTTTTTTTTTTTTTTTTTAATTATTTTTTATTGAGCAGAGCAAAAAAGGTACATACAGAATTTTCAAGAGCAACATTCAAAAACACCATAATTAAACCAACCGTAGATGTTGATTTGTTGGTGGGCTACTAGCTAAACAAGCTGCAAAAGTGCAAAGTGCAGTAAGTTATTCATATTTTTTTAGGCAGTCTCATGAGAAAGAAAAAAAAAAAAAAAAAAAGTGCAGATGCGAAGATATAACAACAAGTTGACTTATAACTCAGCTGAAACACAAGACAGACACAATATTAACTCGAGGCAGAGATTAAATTCCCGATTAAAGTGCCCAGTGCAATTAGCAGCCGGAGTCGACCTAGGTAAATACAGTACTCTTAGCATCACGAATAAAGTGCAAATGCAATAATTGAAACACCAAAATTAAACCCACCATTGACGTTGGTTTGTTGAAAGGCTACTTACAAAATGCTATGCATTTTCCTATTTAGTAAGCAGACAAATATCGTTCCGTTGTCCATAGACAAGTTGGCAAATAAAGTGCAAATGCAGAATATGACTACAAGTTAACATACAACACAACAAAGAAACTCATCTTGAATCACACAGGACAAGATTAAGAATCCAGGATGATATGCCCAGTGCAATAGCGACCGAAGTTAACCTTGACAAATACAGTACACTTGGCATCGAATAAAAATATAGACGCATAAAGTGCAAATGCAAAATAAAGCTGCTGAATCCAATATAGCTCCACACATCCTAGAGCTCTAAGGACCTAATTGGGTTCTAAGTTAAAGTGAAAATGCAAAAACAACAAAAATCTGCCTATTAAAATACAATATTATTAACATTATTACAGTTTAAAGTGCAATTGTGCTAGCAGCAAGTTTTGTTGTGAAATACAAGATATCAGCGAACGGGGTAAAGTGCAATTTCAGATGACAGCCAGTACCCCATAATCCTGCCGGTAAGACTGGAAACCACCCTGGTAACTCGGGCCTACTCCCCACCTGACGTTAGGCTACACCAATGCTGGGAGAGAGCTGTGTGACGCTCGGGCAGTGTCGAAAGCACCCAGACTCACCTACCTTGGCCACCACCCATGCGCCAGCCTAATCATCTGGGGGACGCGTGACAGTGCCATTGATCCACACTGTGCCCCTGCCCAAAAACAATCGGTGGCAGACGGATAGAGACTTGATCTCACTGATACACTGAGGCATGCTGTCCAAGGGAATATCGACAGAAAGCCACAATGGCAGCAGAGAAGAGCAAAGTCGCTGGTGCGAAGGGACCGAAAGCAGTACAAACAAACAGGCTTGACCGCTACACCCTCCCTAAAGACATGCTCCAGAGCCGACAATCAGGGGGTGGCTCAGCCAGCGAACATGGAGGAGAGGACCAGGAACTGTCCTTAAAAGACGTTATGAAGGCACTCACCACTGGCCAAACTGGGTTGGAGCATAAAATGGACAACATTGCTATTGAGGTCAACCTGATCCGAGCCAATCTCACCAAACTTAATGGGAAAGTCAAACAGGTGGAGCTCACCACCGTCAGTCCCGTAGACGACGTCGCCCAGCTCCAAGGTCAACTGCAAGACATGCAAACATTTCGCAAAGCCACTGAACTCAAGCTGGATGATTATGAGGGGTGCTTATGCCGCAATAACCTGCGCATTTTAGGTGTACCAGAAAAAGCAGAGGTACAGGCCCTTGACCTCTTCGTTGAAGACCTTATCCTGCAACCCAATGGCCTCAGTAAGTTTTTTGTTATTGAAAGGGTGCACCGGGTCCAAGGTGGTCATCCCAAGCTGGGAGCCCCCCCATGCCCAATGCTGGCGAGAGTGCTAAATTTCCGGGACAGAGATGTGATCCTCCAAAACGCCAGAATGGGAGCCACACTTCGCTTCGAGAATGCCAACATCTCCTTTTTCTCTGACTTCACACGACGAGTGCAGCGTCAAAGACGGTCCTTCACGGCGGTGAAACAGAAACTTAAGGATAAGGGTATCAAGTACTCTGTTATTCCCAGCACGTCTTCGAGTGGAAGCTGAAGGAAAAATGTGGTTCTTCGAACAACCGGAGGAGGCAGCTGACTGGCTCGAGTATCAGACGGAACGGGCCTCACAAGATCGTAATGCTGGGGGTGATGCTGCCTCACAGGCCCATGGCTGACGAGGATGACCTGGACATGAGGCTTCCCCAATGCTCGCTAACTATCGAGGTTGACTGGACAGGTAACGGGCTGTGGTGGGATCGGATCCCAGAGAGACGCCTACCCTCTCTAAGACTGATTCTTTGAACTTTGGTGTGTGACCCACGTTGGGGACTCTTTACTTTGGAGCACCAGGGGGGGATGGCTGCCACATCCTTACATTTTCTACTAATAGTTCTTCTTCAGGGCGACAGGCACTCTGCAAGTTTCTTATGGGCAGTTTTGAACCCAGAGTGCAGGGCAGCAGGGTGGGGGGCTGTTGGGCAAGGGGGGAGGGGGTTGTTGGGTTGGGGGGTTGTGTTTATGCATCGTTATGGTTCGCACATCGGTAACTCACTTCACTACTATCACAGAGGCACTTGCCAACAGTAACCTGAGCTATGAGCATCATGGTGGACAAACATTTTAAAATATTGAGCTGGAACGTCAATGGGCTTGTGGACAAGATCAAGCGTAGCGTGGTTCTCCAATATATTAAACGACAGGCCACAGATATTGTTCTTCTACAGGAGACGCACCTAGTTGGGGATCTCTGTAAAGCAATACACAGGGGGGCTACAAAATGGTTGCACATGCAGGATTCACTTCCGGCTCCAGAGGTTTAGGCATCATGATTAAAAATTCGCTCCCATTTGAGGTGGGCTCCATTTGGACGGATGAGAGAGGCAGATACGCTGGGATTTCGGGCACATGGGAGGGTCGTACAGTCACATTTATGTCAATCTATGTACCCCCGGGACTGCAGGACTCTACCTTTACTGATCTGGGTTCACTTCTTCTCACTGTACCAGATGGCCTCCTGGTCCTCGTAGGTGATTTTAACACCGTAGTCTTGGGCACATTAAACCGCCATCCCCCAGGGAGATAGGACCCTCTGCACGCTGGCTGCCCGATTTTCTCGACTCTATGGGCCTGGTGGACTCTTGGAGAGTTTATCACCCAGACCAGTTACAACACACCTTTCATTCAGGCGCCCACCATAGTCTTTCCCATCTAGATTACTGCCTGGTCCTTGCAGCACAAGTCACTCACATACATGAAATCAGACACCTAGCCAGGGGCATCTCTGATCACTCTCCGATATGGATACACATAGTACTCAAACAAGCCACGGTGGGTAGGCTGGCTCCAATCATACCCTGGTAACTTCGAGATCCGAAACTCCATAAAAACTTCCTCAAGGTCATAGACGATTACTTCACCGACAACGTGGGGTCAGTATCCTCATCCCATTCCCTATGGGAAGCTTTCAAGACCATAATTCGAGGTCAGGCTCTGTCCCTGATTGCAGGGGCGAAAAAAGACAAACAAAAAGGAATCCTCGACATAGAGGCTGACATTTATCGACTGGAGGGCGACCTAGAATTTGGTGTGACACCGGAAAAGCTCCATCTCTTGAGCCTGAAACAACACGACTATAAAGCCCTGGTCACGGACAAGGCCAAACTCCTGAGCAGGGAACGTCAAGGTAGAATACACGAACTGGGTGACAAAGCAAGGAAGCTAAGAGCATGGTTAGACAAAAAAGACTGAACGAGTAGATTAGGTCCGGAGCTCAAAGACAATGGAGGCACCTCTCTCACTGAACCCCAAGACATAGTGGACAGATTCGCCACTCATTTCCAAAATGTATACTCAACAGTGACCTCACACACAGAAGAAGACTCACAAGACCTCAGACTCCCTCGTCTTTCCATAGTGGATCACGACTTTATGGAAAGCGACTTGACCACAGATGAAATTGCGCAAGCAATACGCTTATTGAAACCGGGCAAGGCTCTTGGACCAAACGGTATCCCCATCGAGCTATATAAACTACGGCCCGATAAACTCGCACCATACCTAAAATCGATGTTTGAGGAATCTATAGAACTTGGGGCTCTGCTGAGAGGACAGAGAATAGCCACTATAGTCACCAAACATAAAGAAGGGAAGCTCAGGACTGACTGTGCCTCGTATAGGCCGATTTCCCTCCTAAATGCCGAACCCAAAATCCTGGCCAAACTTCTGGCTGCCTGTCTAATTAAGGTAATAAGCAACTTGGTGCACCCAGATACATTTGGCTTTATGCCACACAGATGTACCGCCCTGAACCTACACAGGATTCACGGAGTGCTGGGCAGAGCATCAACCATTTAGGAGTCGGCTGTGATAGTGTCCCTGGACGCAACCATGGCATTCAACACTGTTGAGTGGGCCTACCTCTGGGCAGTACTTGCAAAACTGGGATTTGGCCCAAATTACATACAGTGGGTACGTCTCTTGTACCAGGACCCTCTGGCCCAGGTAGTAGTTAATAACAAACTGTCAGCCACGTTCCCACTTAACCGTGGAACCCGTTAGGGTTGCCCACTCTCACCACTTCTCTTTGACCTCGCCCTGGAGCCGCTGGCTGCTTAGATCCGGCAGGATCACATGATACGTGGGCTGAGATGGACCCCTGACTGGGAGGACCGCATCTCACTCTACGCGGACGACATTATACTTTATCTGGCCTCCCCGACGAAATCCCTAATAGTAGTGTTATGTATTTTGGCAGTGTTCGGCAGATTCTCTGGATTCACAGTCAATTGGGGTAAATCCTTATTATTCGCCCTCAGGGGAGATCCTCCAGCCCCCCCGGGAAACTGCCCAATACAGATCAACACAGCGGGCTTTAAATACCTAGGTATTTTTATTTCTCACGATCCCTTAGCCCGCTACGCCCAAAATCTTCTTCTGCACCTGCGTAAACTCAAAAAAGATATTACCAGCTGGAAATCGCTTCCCCTCTCCCTATTGGGCAGAGTGGCCCTGTTTAAAATGATGTCCTTGCCTAGATTTCTCTATGCACTGCAAAATGCCCTTGACCCGGTACCTACACAATATTTCAGGGAAATAGAAGGACTTCAGAGAGAATTGCTTTGGGACAGAACACCGCGTATCACCCTAAATAAACTGACCTTAAACTGGTACGACGGTAGCATAAGCCTCCCGGACATAAAAAAATATTATTGGGCAGCACACCTTGCTGCTGTAAATCACGGCACCTATGGACGAGGCGAACTTCCTGGCTATGCCATGGATAAATGGCTCCTCCCTGGAGGTAACTATAACAGGGCACTCTATTCGCGACTCAAAAAATGCACTTTGACGGGCCCCACTAACTATTCGGTCCAAATTTGGCACGACGCAACCAACTCTCTCGGGTGGGGACCTATGTTGACGTTGGCAACCCCACTTTGGGATTCTGAAACACTGGGCAGCCTATGGAGGTCAAAAGGCTTTGACAGATGGAATCTCATTGACATTACACAATTCAAAGACATTTGGGGAGAAGGGGGAGTCAAATCCTTCACCACATTGCAGGCTGACTATGATCTTGCTGACACTGAATATTTCCGATATGCCCAGATCCTACACTCACTTCAAACGCTTCTACCTAAGGGGGCAGTCCCTCCTGAAGCCTCACCCTTAGAGGACAGAATCTTAGTGGCCACCTACCTGAAAAAATGATTTCCCTAATATACCAAAAACTGATAAACAATATGTCTGATCCCCTACAGGCATTAAGGGAGAAATGGATGGGAAATGGGATCGAGATAGATGATGAAGACTGGCAAGTGGCAGTGTCTTCCCCTAGAGTGGTCGCCATACCGGCGCGCCTCAGACTGGTACAGCTAAAAATCCTTCACCGTGTGTACATCACCGGGCCACGCTTGATCCATATGGGGATAACCAACAATGGGGAATGCAGGAGAGCCTATGGTCAACTGGGAACCTTTGTGCACATCATTTGGGAATGTAAGCACATCAGTTCTTTCTGGCATGAGGTACATGAGGTAATATTTGCTGTGCTACGCATCCGTCTTTCACCGGAGGTGAGATGTTGCCTCCTAAACATATGGGAACCCACAGACCTGAACACTCCCCGGACACAATAGGCCACCCTGGGATTCATGATAGCCAAGAGAAACATCGCACAAGTATGGGGCGCTGCTAAACCACCTACGCTAGAGGCCTGGGAGAGGGACCTTGACTGGTGTATGTTTAGGGAGAAGACGGTCTATGTTGCCAGGGGATGATGCCTAAAACAATGGACACGTATCTGGAGTCCTTGGATTAGATATCGTGGACTAATCTGTATGCTCCCTGATTGTTCTGAACCAAATGTCCCTCTTACCCTGTGATGCTCCCCTCTTATGTCAAAACGTAATCCTCTTCCTCTGTACGCCTTGATTATTTATCTCCTATCTATGTCCTCTGTACTGCCTATTTGAACTGATGTATGTTTCAATAAAAAGATTTATAAAAAAAAAAATCTCGAAGAGGCACAGCGGGTCTTCTCCGGGCATTCTGTAAGTCACAGCCTGCAAGACAGAAATAAAGATAAGGTGTGTCATGCGCCCATCAAAGGACAGAGATAGAGAGTGAAAGAGAGAGGGGGAGAGAGAAAGAGAGGGAGAGAAAGAGAGGGAAAGAGAAAGAGAGGGAGAGAGAGCTCCGACACTGCAGACCCAGGGCCCACCATGTGCCGGTGCAAGCTCCAATCCCGGGGCCCGAGACCATGGCATCCTCCACATCATGCAGCCACCACGGGCCACCAGGTCACAGACTTGATTCTGGGTCTTGATTTCATAATGGCAGAGAACATATCAGTGCACCCGGCCTCATCGCAGGCTGCACACCCGCTCAGCACTAGAGGTGCCACTAACTCTGTGAACTGCGAGGCAGTGCCACATGGTGGTAAGCCCGCACTGCCCGCAGGCTCAGGCCTACACTGTGGACCAGCAGGGCTCACACCAATGCCACCATCCCGGACCGCCTGGATGGCGCATCATCTCAGGCTGCACACCCGCTCAGGCGGCCCCTACCTCAGTGCACCCAAAGACACCGCCCCATGGCGGCGTGCCTGCTGCAGTGTATCCGGTGCCACCAAGTCTGTGCACCGCAAGCCATGGACCCTTTATGATTGAGTCTCGTGGTGCAGACGCCATCATGTCACCCCCGGCACCGTGCAATGTGCTGTGGCCGGGCCCTAGGCCCCCATGCATAAATGAAACCCACACAGAGACACCCAGTTGCAGAGTGGAAATGGCGTCCAGCCCGTGTGCCAGGCCCTTTTTATGGGCAGGGTCACATGTCCTGTGACGCCGGAGCTGAATGGGTGTGGTGTGGGTGTGAACCAGCCGTGAGGGAGTGGCTGTGGCATGCTGAGAACTAGACCTGTGAGCAGTAGATCCCTACAGGGAAGACCTGCGACATGCAGCGTTGTCCCCCCCACCCTCGTGAGCGTAAGAGGAGTGGGCTGGCCTGGCGTATGCCAGTCCAGCGTAGGGGTGTGAACAATGACCCCGGGGCTCTAGGCGTGGTTCCGTCCTCGGCTGTACAAGGAAGTAACTAATGCATGCGTCTCCTTCTAGTGTCGGCGCCACCCGGTGAACCCAACACCCACAACATGAGCAACATGGACGTATGGGGCAATCATTGACCCTACATTCATCCATACCTCCACACTTGCAAGATCATAGACATGACACATCGGTGTGACAATTAATGTTTAATGCACATTCAATGGAGTGTCATAGCTGGAGCAGTACAAGGCCATGCAAACCCCACTTTTCATTGTTGGCCCGTGGAGGGCCAGTCAGAGTCCTTCAGGGAATGACAGGTACATCAGAAGAGGAGGAGTTCAGACCGCAGTCTGATAGCTGTGTCATTGGTGACCAAACAGAATATGGCAGTCCATGTCGAGGTCCAAGGTGAGTGTCACAGAGTGCATTGTGGGACAGTGGAAGGTGATGATGCAGAGGGCAGTACCAAGAAGAAACAGGCCATATGGCGGAGATGAATGCTACCGCTTCCTTCTAACCACAAGGGCAGATTCATCCGCATCCTCGTCCTCTGCTGTTTCAGCTGCCTCACATATGGATGGTGGTGTTCTGTCTCCAGCACTGTGTGGCACTGACACCTCCGGGGTATGAGGTGGAATGTCTGCCGCACTGTGTGGCACTGACACATCAGAGGCCGGGGATGTGGATGGAGTGGTAGCAGCAGCATGCATCAGCGCCAGGCCTTGTGGCAGCAATGCCATGAGGAGAGTCTTTATGGCATTGAGTGACCCAGCTACCTCCCGCTTGTGTGGAGTCGTGGCAGCCGATCTTTCTGTCCGCATCCGCTCCATGTTCTCCATAAGCCTCCGCATGAGTCCTAACTCCCGGGCGAGCTCGCTCGAGCCACTCTGACTAGTCAGTCATTCTTGTCGCAGGGTCAGGACCCTGGCAATTTCAGCCATGGTTCCTTGGAGGGCATGGAGGGGACTGTCGATGTCCGTTAGGGACTGTGAGTGGTCCCTGATGGGGCTTAGACACCCATGTATGGCGTCTAGTTTGTCTGCCATGCAGTCGAACCCCACGTGCACCTGTTCAGCCAGCTTCTCCTGGCACCCCAACACATGGCGTTGGAAGGCCATGTGTTCGTCGTGGGGTCCTGGGAGGCAGCCGTGGTGGTGGGTGCTGCCTGCTGTGTGCTCTGTGCAGGGGGTGGGGTCTCCTCGTAGCAGCTGGGCTGCCCTGCTCCTGGAAGTGGGCTGCGGAGGTTGTCCACGACCATGAGGAAGGGTTGCCAAGGTGGGAGTTGATGACATAACCCTAAAATCAACAGTCTGTACTGAGGGGCTCACTAGCTAGAGGCTTTCAGTCCTGATAACCAATGGCCTGGGACCTATATGTGAGCGAAGAAAGTGCAGAAGATGTTGGTTTGCCTCAGCAACACCCAGGAGACATCATCCTGAAAAAGTAAATGGAATAGATCACTCTGAGAAATAAATAGGAAGACTGAGAGAAGATCAATGGGGTTAGAAGGGAGGAGCCCCACCCCAGGGCTGACCTTGGCAGAGGTACCTAGGCGGTGCGCCTTTAACCAATAAAAAATGATACAGAGGGTTTAAAGGACTTTCACAACATCGATAATCTTTAAAAACAAATCTTTGACTATCACCATTGAGGAAGGCAGAAAATGATGACCCTAAATTCAATTCAATTCAATTCAAAATCTTTATTCGGATACAATAAATATCCATAAAAGCACAAATACAGAATCTCAGATATCACATTTTTAGATAAAACAAAAAGCGTCAATTTCATCATATGTACAAATACAGTAAAAAGAACTCGACAAAAGCTGTCAATAGTATATACAAATGAATTTTACAAGAGGTAAAGATCAATGGGTAGACATGGAGTAACGGGCACGTACTGCCACTTTAAAAAAGGAACCTACCCGGAATGTTAGCTCCTCATCTTCCAGAGTGACGATGTGCCCATATGCTGCCTTATAATTAACCATCGGGATAGGCTTAAAAAGTGGTATTAAAAACTGTTTTGTGTATTTTAAATAGAAACTACAGAAGAATAAAAAATGTGTCATTGTTTGTTTACATTGAGCATTGCAAGGGCAGGGGAGTTGGTCAAGATTGGAGTTGAACCCCAGAGGAAAGCAAAGTAGAAATTTCACAGTATCGACCCTTAGTCTAAAGAGCAGGCTCCTCTCCCATCTCCCAATTGGTCTTGAGAGATAACTACAGGGTAGGTGGGTTCTGTTCTCAATCGTCATGTATCGGGCTACTAAGGGTTTTTGTGCCTCTATTTCATGTCTGGTTTTGCTGTAGGCCACGTAAAGTGCCTTCATTAGGCTTATGCCATCCAAGTCGGTTGGGTTTAAAAATAACCGCTCAAGATTTACGCTGGCCAGGCTCTTCCTGACAGCGGCGAGCCAGTGTATATCCTTTCCTTTATCGCATGACCCTAAATAAATTTTTGGGGATACTCTAAAACATCCTGTTTTGGGTTTTGAAAAAATTATTCCGACAGGTAGAAGGACTTTTAAGAACAGTGTTATGGAATAGGAGCCCACCTTGCGTATCACTCACTCAACAAAACTATAAGTGCTACCCCCAGAGATTTGGTAATGTTGTTGGGCAGCACACATAGTGGCTCTAAATGACTGGATATTTTACACCCTCTGAGAAACTGGCCTATTGTCTACATTTTTCAAAGTAAGTTTAGATGGGATTAAAATCCTAACACCGTTCCTCCAGTTAAGAAAAAGCTAGAAAAATGTGTAAAAGTTTTTTTCTTCCTGGATTTTAAACTTGATTTAATGGTGAAATCAGATTGCTAAAAACTTTCCGGACCTGGGAAGCCTACATCTGAAGAACAGGACCCTGAAGGAAGAAGTGTCTGACCTCTGACTCCTTCTGGAACAAGTGGATTCACATAAGGACTGAATACCTCAAGCAATTCTAACTTTTGCTGGCACCCATGGACTGGCCCTACTCTCTAAGATTCGAGTGGATGACCTCCTGTTTTCCTGCTTCATGGGCACAAAAGAAGAAGAACGGCTGATCCCAAGAAGGTCCAGCTTGACTACTGAGGATTGGACACTGTAGGAGACCTAGCGAGAGAGAGAGCTGGTGCCTTGAAGCTGTTTGAGGAGCAGAGAGCTGCTGGACTGAACAGGAGAAACTTTACCAGAACTTATAAAAAGTTGGGCCCTGATGAGGACAGGGAGACAGTGCTTAAAAGTGGCCATGGGGGTCACACCCAAGGCAGGCAAGAAATCCAGGATTGTTCTGCTCTGAGCTTTTTGCTGTACTGAAAACTGGCTCAGCAAGACAGTGTGAGGCATCAAATCAATTCGACCCATGATGTGACTAAGGCACTATGAAATCCAGGTTTGTCCCACACTGAGCTTTTGGTGCCAAAACCAATGGCTTCAGCTGGAGCTCAACAATGATGTATCAGACTTCGAGGAACCCTTCCTGTCCATAGCTTTGAACCTTGCCCCTCTGCAAGATTTCGACTTCCATAAAAAAGACCCCATCAGCACACTTATTGTATGCGACCGATACTCCATTGCAGATAGATGAAATTGCATAGGTCCCAGTCATCCATGATGAGTGACTTTCGATTGACGCTTTTTGGCTTAAAGCTTATTTTGTATTATCTTGGTGTCTTTTGGCTCATTAAGGTTTTCTCAATCTTTCTAATTTATAAATAATATTTGAGAATTGTATTGTGTTGTGTTCTTAACTTTAAAACAGTTGGTACTGCTTGAACTTAGCACGCAAATCTCTGGAGATTGCATGCTGCTTCTGCCCTAGCTCTTAGTGATTGAGTGATGATTCTCTCATTTGTTTTTTTTGTTTAAATATCTTTATTGGTATTTTCTGATTTTTACATGACTATCATCACGATTTTGTACAAAAATATTTAGATGTTTATAACAGAAATACAAATCACATATACAGAATAGCATTACCAGTTACAGCAGCATATAATCCACTCTGACGTGCCATTCACCATTACAGATATTTATATCTTACTTGAGCATATGTTCTAGCGTCCCTGCATGCCATTGCCCACAGTTTTGCTACATCATGATTTGTAAATTGGTGTCATTGCTATCCGCATCGTACTCATAACACATCCTACCTAAGCAGTTATGACAGGATCTTGTGTGAGTATACCATATGCATACAAATCTTTGCCATTCGGGCCTGATCATCAATTTACTGCGTAATAGAAAAAAGGAATTGTATGATGATAGAACGCAAATAATAGTCACGAGTTTTCTAAGATATACAAATCAAACTGAAACTTAGAACATAAGAAGAGAATCTGCCATCTATAAAATACAAACAATATCAATTTTGCACGACTGGGTACGAAGGTGCATTATCGGTTCATTTCCACATAACCATGTATCTAATGGATAGTTGAACTAGTGCATATAACAAGGCATTATAGCTTGCCAGCAAAGAGGGCCTTTGTGCCTGAGGACGGATGGGGGTGTGAGCGGCTATCTTTTGCAGACCAGGGGGCGCGATATTTTCCTATTCTGTGTGTACTGAGGCGTGTCTACTCCACTTGGCTGAGAGATGGGGGGTAGTGGGTTTATCACTGATTAACTGTTGGGGCGGTATCAACTGCTATTGGGTTGCCAGTCTGTAAGGCAGTGAGCAATGCGTCCCAGCTTTGTGCAATGGGAAATTTATGGAGCCCCGCTGTCTCCTCTCTATGTAGTGCCTGTGCCCATATTATAAGTGAGCGCTTCCAGCTAAGTATCTCTGGAGGGACTGCATTTTTCCATTTTTTGGTTATTAAACGTTTTGCAGTAATTAGACCCAAATCTCAGAACCTCGAGGTAACTTTAGTTTATTGGGATCTAGTGTAGAGCCCTAGAAGGCAAACTTCCCATGACAACGGCAGCGGCGTGTTTGTGCATGAAGCTAGGCCTGTGACTACTTCTTGCCAGTAATGCTGAAGGGATGCGCAAGTCCACAGTATATGAAGCAGGTCTGCATCAGGATACTGGCAGCGAGGACATACAGAGGTGGCGATGTGAAAATATCTATTCAACTTGAACTTGAAAATATCTATTTATCATGTCTGGCGAAAGATATGCCCTCTGTATAAGATATGTTTGGATAAGCTTGAACCTAGAGTTCCTTCGTATGTTCCTAGCGCCCGCTAATATGGCATCCCATTCCTTGTCAGTCCAAGGCTGGCCTCTATCTGTCTCCCATCTTACTCTGAGCCGTTGCATTGGCTTCAACGTGTGGGTGAGAAGCGCCTCCACCAGCCAATGTACCACATGTGAACCCACTCCCATTACGTATAAATATTGTACTAACAGATGTGTGGGTGGCTCAATTGCCAGATCCCCCCCAGATGGCTGACAAAGCCTTCAGGAGGGAGGTGTGTAAAAGAAATTGGCCCGCTGGCAATTAAGTGTCTTCGACCAGCATCTCGAATGTTAATAATGCGCCATCTCTATAAAAATCGCCCAAAGTGTCGAGCTCTGCCGCATGCCAGGTCGCTAGAGCTGCGTCCGAGGTGCCCAGTCTACCCCTTGGTGTCCCCATCAGTGGTAAAATCTTGTGGGTAAGATATAAACTTCTTTTGTAGCACTTATGAGCTAATCCCAAGTGCAATTGTGGTGGTCACGGAAGTTGGACACGGGATGGAACAGGTGACAAACTTGGGATATGGGTCCAGGGCCGGTGCATGGTCACTGTATCTTCCAGGCACCTGCCATTCAACCATTTTGTCACCCATTGGAGCTGGGCAGCAAAGTAATACAGTTCCATATTGGGGACTGACAGCCCGCCCTGTCCAGTGGGAGTATACAACTTCCACAAAGCGACACGCGGTCTCCCTTTATTCCAAATTAAGTCCCGGAATAGTCACTCCAGTTCTCGGAATGTCTTAGGTAGGATATAAAGTGGGAGATTTGAGAAATAATATAGCAAATAGGGAAGTACAATCATTTTCAGCAAGGTGATGCAGCTCATTACATTTAGCGGAAGCGTATTCCAAAATTTCCTTTGAGCTCGTATGGCCGAGATCGCTCTCGTTAAATTACCTTCCAGTAAATCTTCAGGTGATCGGTATATAAAAATGCCAACATATCTGAATGTGGTGGGATACCATGTGAGGGGTGTGCCATTTAGGGACACGTCCACCTCTGTAGTGCTAGCGTTGAATGAATAGATCCCCGATTTGGCCCAATTGACCCAGAGCCCTGACTTCTCCTCAAAGGTTTTAAGTATATCCACAATGGACATCAGGATTGCAGTGATATCTCGAAGATACAACAACAAATCGTCCGCGTATAGGGAAACGTTGTGTAGCCCATCTCCCAACCGTATTCCCCACTCCTCGCCATCTCTCCGGAGCAACATTGCTAAAGGCTCCATAGCTAGGGAGAACAGTAACGGAGATAGATAGTGGGCAGCCCTGACGTGTCCCCCGTCTCACTCTAATGCAATCTGAGATTAACCTGCCAGTATGAACCCGGACAGTGGGCCGTTGGTACAATAAACAAATCATATTTAAGTAGTGTTCCCCTAGTTCGTATTTACCCAGCACAGACGCCAGATAAGGCCATTCCAATGAGTCAAAGGCCTTTTCCAAGTCCAGAACCAGGCAGCCTGACCGGGCCCAGGTATGTGTGGTGTTCTGTTGCACTTAAGAGAAGTGCAGCGCACAGGAACAAAACCATTTTGATCGAGGTTTACCAACGTTTTTACCAGTGACGATTCTCTCATACCTGTGTTTTGACCTACCCAGAGTGTGTTTATTGAATTGTTTTGACCTACCCAGAGGGGGTATATTGAATTGTTAGGGGTACCGCACCCCTTCCCAAATTAGTAACCCAATTTCTGATTTAGGATGGTGCTGTAGCATATCCTATGGAAGTCTGTAGCATGGGTTGGTTCCGTATTACTGATTTGCTTTAAGGAAATAGCCACTGCCCTTCTACTCTGAACCTGTTCTGGGCTTCAGATAGTGTAATCCACTTCACCTTCCGGAAACCCACCTCGCACCACCGCACCCAACAGATCCCTTGCCAATGCTGGAGCAAAATCACCAAAGACCAGCTAAACACCACCCTCACCCGAAGCCCACCCTTCGACCCCCACCAAACCCGACACCGCCACCCGCAACCTTAGACAGTGGATCGACGACTGTGCCAACACCCTCGCCCCACTCAAGAAACCCTCCAACAGACACACCAACAAGAAAGCCAGTTGGTTTACCACGGACCTCAAGGCTTCCAAGCAAACCTGCCGACAATTAGAGAAGAAATGGCACCGCGAACAGACACCGGACAGCTACACAGCCCACAAGAGTGCCATCCGCAGACACCATCACCTCATCAGATCCGCCAAAAGGGCCTCCTTCAAAACCGCCTAGACAACAA
The DNA here is from genome assembly GCF_964204655.1 of Triturus cristatus. Taxonomy (NCBI): domain Eukaryota; kingdom Metazoa; phylum Chordata; class Amphibia; order Caudata; family Salamandridae; genus Triturus; species Triturus cristatus. The sequence goes on along the minus strand of NC_140581.1, from coordinate 496,614,653 downwards.
CGCACACAATAGCAAAGAGCTCTTCAACATCGTGAAGGAGCTCTCCAACCACAGCTCCAACACCAACGACATCCCACCTTCACAAGATCTGTGCGACGCCCTCGCCACCTTCTTCCATCGCAAGATCGCAGACATCCAAGACAGTTTCAACAACCTGACCGCCCCGTCAATCACCGAGACCTACGACCTCCATCCTCACCGACCCCCTGCTCACTTGGACCAACATAAACAACGACGACACCATCAAAATCATGAACACCATCCACTCCTGCTCTCCATCAGACCCATGCCCACACAACATCTTCAACAAAGCATGCTCCACCATCGCACCCCATCTCCGCAAGGCCATCAACATCTCCTTCAAGACCGCGACATTCCCGGAAAGCTGGAAGCATGCCGAAATCAACACCTTACTCAAAAAACCCAAGGCGGACCCCAAAGACCTCAAAAACTTCCAACCCATCTCCCTGCTCCCGTTCCCAGCGAAGGTCATCGAGAAGACCGTCAACAGACAACTGACCCGCTACCTCGAGGAGAACAGCATACTGGATCCATCCCAGTCCGGGTTCCGCAGCAACCACAGCACCAAAACTGCCCTCATCGCTGCCACAGATGACATCAGGATCCTACTAGACAACGGCGAAACCGCGGCCCTCATCCTCCTGGACCTGTCAGCCGCCTTCGACACTGTTTGCCACCACACCCTATGCACACGCCTTCACAACGCTGGAATCCGAGACAAGGCTCTGGACTGGACCACCTCCTTCCTCTCCGGCAGAACCCAGTGCATCCGCCTCCCCCCTGTTCGTTCCGAAGCCACCGAGATCATCTGCGGCGTACCAAAAGGCTCTTCCCTCAGCCCAACATTGTTCAACATCTACATGGCACCTCTCGCTCATGTCGCCCGACTGCACAACCTCAACATCATCTCCTACTCTGACGACACCCAAATGATCCTGTCCCTCACCAAGGACCCCCTCACCGCCAAAACCAACCTTCACGAAGAAATAAGAGCCGTCGCAGAGTGGATGAAGATCAGCCGCCTGAAGCTGAACTCAGACAAGACGGAAACTCCTCATCCTCGGCATGGGACGACTCTTGGTGGCCAACCACACTGGTAGCAGCACCAACACCCACCGACCATGCACGCAACCTAGGTTTCATCCTCGACTCAACACTCTCCATGACCAAGCAGGTCAACGCCGTCTCGTCCTCCTGCTTCAACACCCTCTGCATGCACCACAAGATCTACAGGTGGATCCTCACCGAAACAGGAAGAACGGTCACCCAGGCCCTCGTCAGCAGCAGGCTAGACTATGGCAACGCCCGCTACGCAGGAGCCTTGGCAAAACTCCTGAAACGACTACAACGCATACAGAACGCCTCCGCACACTTGATCCTCGACATCCCTCGCTGCAGTCACATCACACCCCACCTAAAAGACCTGCACTGGCTTCCCGTCAACAAGAGGATCACCTTCAAGCTCCTCACCCACACACACAAAGCATTCCACTACACCGGACCAACATACCTCAACAGCCGACTCACCTTCTACACCCCGAACCGCCAGCTCCGCTCCGCCGACCTCGCCACCATACCCCGCATCCGAAGAGCGAACACCGGCGGCAGATCGTTCTCCCCCCTTGCCGCTAAAACTTGGAACTCCCTCCCCATCCTCCTACGGCAGACCCAGGACCTACTCACCTTCAGGAGGCTACTCAAGACCTGTCTTTTCGAGCAGTAGCAGCACCCCTTCCCTCAGCGCCTTGAGACCCTCACGGGTGAGTAGCGCGCTTTACAAATGCTATGATTGATTGATTGATTAATAACAAGCTAATCTGTCTATATTTGTTCATGTCTATATATGACATTTGAGTTAAAGATACAATTGTTTTTCAGATACTTGTGCCGCATATTTATAGAGCCACTCAGGGAATGCTAGCGGAAGCTATGGTGACCCATGAATAAATATATATGTTATTGACGACTGAAAAGTGTCTCACTTCTCTTATCATTCACCTATTAAAATCTCTCACTATTATAGGGACTCTTTTCACACTCAAGGGCAACACAACTCAAAAGAATACTCTCATTGCCGAACAAAGATACTGCTCATCAGTTTTTCTCTATTAATTCCCCTTTGCCTCTGAATTTCTCCCAGAATGTTTTGTTACACCAAGCTCTGATGGATTTTGGTGTTAAGTAGATGCAAAATCCGGTGAAGTTTTGAAGCTTTATTATCAAGTAATCACCAACACAGCAGAGGTCAGGAGGGAAGACGGGTGCAATCATGAAGGTCATCAGCTGGCGTCTGTCAACATTCCAGAACGCTCAGCTGATGACGGGGAGAGGAGAGGTACGGGGAGGGGAGAGGGACATAATGCAGAGGGTTGCAAGCATTAAACAGAGCATTTGCATAAATGTATGAACACAACACATCATCCTCCTTGAGGAAGCAGAAATTGGCAGGTATATAATTAGTCACATACAAAGTCATCAAATTTGCTTGGTGGTACCACCCTGCTCCGGCATCTTGTCTTTATAGTTTATTTTTCCTCACTAATAGGTATACAATCTTTTTGTTCCGTTGAGGCGGGACTCTGGGTGCTCTGTGGAGCTTCCCTTTCATCCTCTTCTTCCCAGAACTCACCCCTACCACAGCGGGTGGATATATACACTCTCTTTTCTTCTTCTTCAGATCCACTGTGTTTGCCTGGGACTAACCTTGGGAAATGCCACGCTCTTCCGTCGCTTAATAGAGCTGAATTACAAAACACTTTTTCCACCCTGAGGGGTTGTGTGAATTTGTTTTTGCCTTTGGCTATTAACCCACTAGTCTTAACATGCACCATTTCTCCCACAGATATCTTAACTAGTTTACAGCCATGTTTCATGTCATAGCGGGTTTTACTCTCTGATTGTGCTTTTTGTAATCTGCGCCTGACAATGTCCGGTGACCACTCAGCTCTTTTTGCTGCAGTTTGCCAACCTACATTGTCCTTGGACATGGGTGTCCTCCCTCTCATAAGCTCAAATGGGCTGTGAACTGTACTGTAGCATGGTGTTATGCGGTAAGCCCACAGTGTTTTGTTGATTTCATTTCTCCACACTAGGTCATTGTTGGTGGGCAGCTGTATGATACCTTTAATGACCCTGTTAAACCTTTCTACAGCGCAGTTGCCGGCGGGGTGGTAAACTGACGTGATTTTGTGTAAGATCTTGTTTCTTTCTAAGTAATTAATAAATAACTCGGAGGTGAACCGTGGACCATTGTCACTGACAATGCATTTGGGTAGCCCTTCCCTTATGAACACATTGTCAAGAAATTGTAAAACACTCAGATTGTCGGTTTCGTTCACAAAGCCCATTTGGCCCATTTGGAGAAGTGGTCTATCAGTACAACAGCGTATACTTGTTCCCCTTGTTCTATTATGGGACCCTTGATATCTACTCCTATTCTTTCCCATGGCATGTTTGGACATGGAATTGGGTGGAGTGGTGGTTGGAATGTGACCTTGGTCTTGTCTGAGTTGGTGCATTGCATGCAATCCCTCACAATTCTCTCAGTGGCCAGATCCACTCCTGGCCACCAATATGAGTTTCTAATCCTGCTCTTGGTTTTGCCAATACCCAGATGCCCTTCATGGCATAAGTCTAGAATGTTTTGTCTGAGTCTGGCTGGTGGAATTACCTTCCCACTTCTTAAAATCAATGCCTCTTCAATTGATAACTCATCTTCCACTTCCCAGAAAGGTAACAAATCTCTTTCCACATTTTTCTTTATCGGCCATCCATTTATTATCATGGCACGTACTGTGCATAATGTTTGGTCTCTACTTTGTACAACTTAACCAATCTTCCATTGAAATTCCATGCTTCTCCTCATGGACACTTGCCACCCAAAATTTCTCGTCGGATTCACATTTGGATTCTTGAACCAATACCGGCATCCTACTCAGAAAATCAGCAACTACATTCCTTACACCAGGTACATATTGTACTGCATAATCATAATCAAATAGTCTAACAGACAATCTAGCCAGTCTTGGTGAGCGAGACAGAGATTGTCTGTCTCCCTGAAGATATGCTTACGATTTGACAGTGGCACACCTAACCGTCATTAACTACTGGCTCTTTAGCTCCAGAGCAGATCCTGCCTTTCATTTGGAAGAAATACACCTATTTGCTCTGTGCACCTTTTTTGACCCATGTGTGGTTCCCTGGTATTCTCCCCCTGTTAAATCGAGTGATGGTGGCCCGTTGGTTTACAGCTTATCATTGGTTCAAGTGGTAAGGTAAATTTACACATAAGTCACACCAGTGGCAGGCTAGCTGTGAGCCCACTTTCTGAAGTTGCAAGGTTTTATAGAATAGGCCCTTATTGGAATGTCAAAATTAGGAGATGTCTGAGAGGAAGACCACATGAAATGTTTTGAGGGAATGTCGGAGGAATTCAAACTGCACCAATCACATTTCTATATGTATCTTTTAACTCACCCTGGCACAATATAGGATGCACCCGACATCCCTGCCTGACTATGGTCATTTGAAATTAAAAAAGCACTTGCCATATTGGGTGAGATAGGTACTAGTGATTAACTCCACAGAACATTTACAGACTTGCAGTCCTGATGTGAGGCAAGCATGGTCTGTTAGATAATGAGAAAAGGAGAGTATGCTAACATGGCACCGCCTGTTACTATGGCTATCCCAAGGACTTAGTTTAACTACCTGCATTAAGAATACTATGAAACAGTTATGGCAGATGGGCAGAAAGGGGATTTCCCCCCTGTTATATGGGATTGCCCAGTAGGATTAGATCCACTCTGAGGAGAATTGTAGGTCCATCACCCTCCTCCCTAATTTAGGACTATTTGTAGCATTAGAAAACAAGAGGGTCTACAGAGACACAGCATAACTGGTTGAGTTAAACTTCCTCCCAGCCAAACGGGCTATCGCTTACAACTGGCAACCTAAAGTAACCCCGCTGCTGGAGCCCTGGGTGTGGGGAATGGAACATTGCTCCAGACACACGAAGGAACTACAGTGCAAGTGGCTGTCAGGCAAAATTATATATTGTATGGGGACTCTGGAGTGATCACTTTAATCAGTGGGATCAATTGCCGGCGTTGCGAGGACACAACTTGCTTTCCATTTACTTTATCACAAACCACACACATTCTGATGATTTAAATTTGTGTGACTGTCATAGAATTATACTGTCTGTGTTCTAAAAATCAATCAATAGTTTGTTTACTACTTTTCGGTATTCACAAACCCCAAGTGTAAGTTACGACTCAAAAAAGTAGTAAGTCCAGCACTACATTATGCATGGCCAATAATTGGTACTGCAATACCCTCCCATTCAAAATAATCCCCCATAGGAAATATTAAATTGAATTAGTTCGAATAATTTAAAATACAAATACATATAAATGAATGGTAAAAATGTTATAAAAATAGTACTAATTCGATAATACAATTATAAAGTATTTTAATAACCTATTTTGAATTTAACAAATATTGTCACAATAATTGTTATTATAAAATAAAAAAAATATTTTAACCTTTATTTATCATTTTACTAACAAACAATAATGCAGACTGTAAGAAGAACATGTGAAGTGCGCATGAATGTTTGGCCGGTCAAACATTCATGCGCACTTTACAGAGTGCACAGCCACGCCTCCTCCCCGATGTCAGGGAGCCAAGCCCCACCCCGCCCTAGCCTGACCATACGAAAAATAAAATGTTAATAACTTCAGGTATTATCATTTATCCAATTGTCTTCTTTTTGGTGTCTCAATTTATATATACACTTGCTTTATTTTTATAAATTTGTGTAGATTTCTTTCATGCCGTGCCAATTATTTATCGTCCATGTTGGTACTCTGAAATGTTTAACACATGTTCCTCTAATAAAATGTCACTGCTCTTTGCCTCACTACCAGGACTGAGCTAGTGATTTATTACTGTGAAACAGAGGATCATCTTTGGGTTACTGTGAGAGTATTACATAGTTAAGCCTAACCCGCCTCACTACATAATACTCCAATTTCCTACACTGAACACTTTAAGCAGTAATCCTCAAGGCAGCACAGAAGCTGCTGGCCCTTTCAGTTGTTAAAGCAGGTTCTGAGCATTCAGAGCATCCTTTGAGTCTGGTTTGGGGAGGGAGGGGGAACAGCAATGATTTCTGTCCTGGATGCAACAAAGTGAACCAATCACAGATTAAAACAGGGCCAGCATCTCTATTACGAGAGCAGACACTGGGGTGACCCAAGCAGATACTCTGAACGAGTGAAAAACCTACAATGTGAGGAGCAGCCAACCAGGTTTAAGTTTTAGTGCTCAACCCTGATTTTGGTCTCTTACAAATGGCCATCCCATAACGCACCCAATGGCCTGGCACCATGGAGATGATAGACTTCTTTTAATATAACTATGGTTAGTGGATTCCCCTCAGACAGCCGTTCAGCCAATCATTTGCTGTTGGACTTCAGTCCTCTTCTTCCAGAGATGACCACAAGGAATCAGTCTGGGTGTTTAGCATATTTCCTTACACTGGCCTTGCCTTTGGTGACATCTTTAATTACCTGGTTAAATGACTTGGCGCTAAATGATTTGCAATGGGCACTAAAAAGGTTAAACCAGTGCGGGAAGTGCCAAGGATTTCTGCCTGTTTCATTGGGAATATTGTGAGGAGTGAGAGAGGGGCGAGCAACGCATGCCGTGTGTGGGGGACACAGAGATAGCTATGCTTATGCCCTTTAACAGGCCAAACTCCACTTCTTGGGGCTATGCATAGACAGGGGGGTCGCCCTCCTGGGATGGTCTAACCCTTTATTTACTTCACCCTCGTCTACCGTAATGTGTGGCAGCAGGAAATGCAGGAGCTTCAAAGATTGTGGCCAAGAACACATGTGCTTTCATTGAACCAACAGATAATCTCTTTCAAATCTATTCTGTGGTGATAAATGCACAGGAACAAAGGCAAGCATAAACATCATAATAATAACGACGAGGATGATGATTATTACATGTTGTTACCCAGTGCTAGCGATTTCAGTTTTGGCATTTTTAATGATGTAAATAGCATTTACCTAGTTGTACATCAGACCAGACTTTGTTCAGTTTTCTCAAACTGTGATCGGAAAACATAAAGCAACTTGCTCTTTTAATCTACAGTACATGTAAAAAAGGTGAAAATGTACTTTACATATCATTTAACAATGTGTTCTTCCATTTAAATAAATCTCTCTTTTGCCGTAGGGGGCAATCGCTTTCAGTATTTTTTGGTCACCTTTAAATATTCACAGTGTCTTTCTTGCAGCCCCTGGCTTAGATGTTCCTCCTCGGTACTGTGATCAAATCAGTGCATTGATTGCCCATTCTTCATGGCCTGGCCTGTCAGTTTATAAATGAACTATATAAATTATAATAAACCCTCCTCGTGGTCCTGCTGGTGTGAACGAGGCCAATGCCGCCTTCGAACCTCTCCATTCAGGAGTGAGAATGGTGAATCCGGTCGATTGTTTTGGGTACAATTATAATCCGCTCTTGAGAGATGTGCTGATGTAGTCCCCGTCAAATCACTACCATACTTTCTTGGCCCCTCTCTCGCCTCATCCCTCACTTCTACCCACCCACCACCCAAACCTTCTGACCTCCCCACGAATTCTAGACCCAAACTGTCCTCCCCAACATTTGTCTACTGATCACTGCCACGACTATGTGTATTGATTGTTATCCTAGGCACGAATGCACGAAGATCAGAATGTAGAGCTACCCTTCGTTACCAAGACCTGGCTGTTCGAATAATCCTCTTGGACCTGCAAACACCTGCATAACCTATTGGGTGATTAGCTGTGCTTTATAAATCCTGATTGATTGATTGATTCAATATACGATGATCAGAAAGTAGAGCTACCCTTCGTTTCCAAGACCTATGATCCAGCGGGTTACCAGCCTGTGTTACTCATACACCATATACTCACCTGGGCCCATAGACATTCTCCAAATAACCACAGACTCATAGAGTTTTATCTAATCAATAATTTTGTGAGTCAAAGATCAAATACATGTTACACCGTTTTCCTTCAGGAAGAAATCAAGTCGGGTTCAATATAAGTTTCAATTTAAAATATCATGAAGAGGGAGAAAACAGAGAGCAGTACAAGGACATACTACACAGAATTATAGTTACCTAGGATAGTGTGAGGACCAAACCCCTGGCCTAGGAGTCAGGTAAAGTTCTCCAGAACAGGTCAGGAGATGAAGGATCAAGACAGGTTCAGGACCGGGAAGGTGACCTCTTCTAAGTGCAACGCCTGCGTCGCACCCCTCTCTGGCACTACTCTCCTCGATATTTCTTCCGCAACTCCCCTTCCAGATGATTGGCTTCTTCGATCAGTACCTTGGTCTCTCGAGCAGGGTCTCTGGCATCTGTAGTCAACATAGGGTCTATGGCTGTGACTGTGTCTCTGCCTCTCTAATCTAACTAACTAAACTACCTTAGTTATACTATTCTATTTGTATGTACCACCCCCAAATGTTTCAACATCGTGAAAACCCCTACTTCTGATTGGGCAAGGCAAGGGGAAGAGGTCATCACACCATACTGAATATAATAATTTACTTTAGGTTCATTGTTCAACGTTCCAGCCCCTTAAATCACTTTCCCAAGCTTTATTCCCACCCGCATTTCACATTATGATCAATACATTGTATATAATTTTGTACAATTTTCTTTCCTCTGTCCGGGTCGATGGGTTAAGTTCCCAGGAGATTCTTGCCAGTGCGACCCTGGCTGAGTTTCAACTTTGTCATCACAGTTCTGGGCAGGTTTGAGTGCGCTTGCGCACAGATCACGTGGGGTAGGGATTTCAGTCACCCTCCGAGGCCCAAATATGAACTAATAATAAAAGTCAGGAAAAGACATGTTAGAATACGAAATAAAATGAATTCACTGTATACCACTTATCTCTACTCTATCCCCATTTACTTATATAAATCTTTCGCATTAGCATTTAGTAGCACTTATAAGGTTTAGTTTAGGCAAAGCATGCGCATTAACTTGTGAGTTTCAAGCGGCCATTTTAGAAGCTATCATGCAGCTGCAAAGTTTTCCCTCCAAGCATAGAAAACGTCATACTACGTAGATGCAGTAGAAGCATGCACGGTGAAATCCCGCATTTTTGGCGGCCATTTTAGGACACTCGGGTAACTTGTAGTAATACACATAGGAAATCTTCCCTTAGATACAGTATCATGTGTGTAATGCGATATTAGTATTTACAAACAGGTTGATTATAGTGTTACACGTTATTTGAGAGGATTGCGTCCAAGCAAGTCTCTTTTATTACTAAACCTTGCTCCATCAATCCCCTCTCTGATGGCATTTCATGCCATCACTAATTTTCCACTACTAAATCAGATGCCAACTTTAGCACACCTCAATTTCTTCCTCAACCCTTTCATTTCTTTCTTTTTCCCTTTTGTGTTGTAACCCACTCATTCTTTTGTAAAAATCTCCCTTTATTTCTTCCAACTGTATTTCTTCGTATTTTCTTTTCTTTAACTGTTCATTCAATTCATATTTGTTTCTTTTCCTGCAACATTTGTGCCAAAACATAATTGCTAAAACTAATAATGTTATTCTCATTACTGGCATTATTAATTGACCTAAAATACCTTTACCTATGTTAGAAAACCAACTACCTATGGTAGAAATACTATTTGTTAATTTCGTCCATACACTCTCAACTTCTAGTGGTTTTAAATCTTCTTCTAATTTCTTAATATTTTTAATATATCGTCCAATTTCAATACTTTTATCAGGAATGTAAGTGCAACAATGTTGCGCTTTCAACATTTTACAATTTCCACCCTCTTTTGCCAATAATATATCAAGAGCAAGTCGATTTTGCATAACCATAGATCTGACCGCAACCAATTCTGTGTTGATCATCAAGAATCCTCCAGCAGTATCAGTAGATAACCGATCAACTACAGTAGACAATTGACAATTTTTTTGTGAATTTAGAAGAACTCCCACTGAAGGTATCAATGCACAGAATATGTCACCTACTATTTCCGAAAAACAAGCTCTTTTTATACGTGTTAGTCCATTATTGTCTTCATTGCTTCCAGTGATTCTTTTTACATGATATACTTTAGGGAATACTATTCCAAAACAGCGACTCCCATACCAGTGGTCAGGCAGCCTAAAATAAGCTTTATTACCACACACATAATAGATTCCAGGAAATACTGGATCTGTTCCTCCTTTTAGTCCCCATCCCCCAATTACTAAGAAATTATATTCGCATTCCCTGGAACCAATAAATGCATTGTTATATTCTGTTTTTAACCTATGAAGACAGATTTTCTCTTTCTTCTCAAAGTCCAAGGACATAGCAGCATGAGTCTTGCCAGTTACATAAAGCTCTTCACTCTCAGCCCACTTAGGTATCTGAGGTTTGGGTTCAGAAGCTCTTCTTTGAAAATCCTGTCTCCTTTGCTCAACTAAATTCAAAAATATCTTCTCTTCTTCATGTAATTTACAGGTTAAATTGTGCTTGTGTGCTTCAGCTGTAGCTATTGCTTTCATAGCTAGAAAGTATTCACCCATGAATTGTGAGTCCCTAGTACTAAGGACAGGGTTCATACTCTTTCGCATAGGAACCTCGGAAAAAATCACGTCTACATTAGAATAATAATATTGCAATTTCCCTGTTCTATACAATAAGCTTGCTAGAACACTACATGAAATACCATAAGTTAATGGTAAATGATGATGTGTTACTCCTTCTGCTACTGATGCTGGTAATTTCATACACACATAACAATCACTAACTTCCATTGTCTCTACTACATATTTTACCAACATGTTTGCGAAAACATTCAAGTCAGAATCATTTTTATTCACAGTGTGATGTACATCTAACTCATCTGTTGCTTCTAATTCTACCCTATCTCTTTTGATGTTAGCTACCTTTTCATGTGTATTAGTGACATTCTGTATATTTATAACCATCAAATAGGGAATGGCTACTGTTAGTACTAACCAGATTATAAGTACTAAAAACAGGCTACATATACATATTCTACAACATTTCTTTACTCAGTTTTGTTTCGGTTTTCCAGCAGCTCCATTGTCAGCCATTTTCAATTTGGATAAGAAGATTTCTCTCCTTCAATTTAGTATTTCAATCTGTGACAGAATATTTGGGAAACTTAACAAAAATCCCTTCAAGTTGGTCTCACTTCTTCGTCAACTTGTTCTGCATTTAAATTTTCATCACTTTCTTCATTTATTTCCAAATCCGCGAAATCCTCAAGATTAACTTACGTCCATTCAGGACCTTTGAATTTATTATTCAGTCTTTTCATTCTTGGGCTTCTTCGTTTGAGGTTTTCAGTTGAGGGCCCAGTCTGACTGGAAACTTCGTCTACTTGTTCTGGCTCTTCTTTTATTGTTTAAGGTGATATTTCAGTCTCTTGATAATACTAGGCCAATTATCACCTTTTCTGATTCTTTTAGCTTGCACTGCACTTTCACTTTCCTCAAGTGCTCTTTTGTTTTCGGTAATTTGTGGCACAACTTGGTTATTTTCGTCTTCCGAATCACTCTCTATCTGACCTTATCCAGGGCTCATCACCTTAGTATCACCTGCCTGGATGCGTTCTTCTTCCCTAGTCTGACCCTGTTCAGATTTTATTTCAATTTGGTTTTCATCTTTTTCATGAACCCGTTCATCTTTTCCTGTCTGGTCCTGATCAGGTCTTACTGCACTTTGGCTTTCTGCCGCCTGAATGTGTTCTTCTAAACATATCTGTCCCTCCTCAGACTCAGGGGCTGTGACTTCAATTTCTCCTGTCTGAGTAGATTGTTCTCTCCTTAACTGGTCCTGCTCAGGTTCCCTAACAGTTGTATTTTCACTTTCCTGAGCGCGTTCTTCTGATCCTATCTGGTCCTCAGTCTTGTCCTGACTAACTAATCTGGTTTGGCTTCTGGTTCTTACAATTACTTGAGGTATGTTTACTATTGGGATCCAATCATCCGGACTGGTGCTTGGTTGTTCTTGGTCAGCTACTTCAGGATCTGTTATTCAGGATCCTTCAGCTGTACAACCATCAGCATCCCCAACTGCTTGAGTCAGTTGAGGTCCGTCTTTGTCAGGTGCCGGTACTCTTTTGGTATGGCTTGCATGTATCCAATTAGGCAAGCCTGCACATTTTACTGCTGTCGTTGTAACCAATATAACCTGATGTGGTTTTTCCCACCTTGGTGCTAGGCACGATTCTCGAGTGTGATTCTTCACAACTACCCAATCACTGGGGTTCAGATCATGCGCTTGGTTCGGCTGCCTGGCGACTGCATCTTCTCCAACCTGGTGAGAGATAGAACGCACTTGGTCAGCCAACTCTTTGCAATACTCCAGTACCAAATCATTAGATATATTCAACAGCGTGTGTCCTGGTATACATGCCTGCCTCATTGCTCTTCCCATGAGTATTTCATGAGGACTCAATCCGGTATTCTTGTCTGGAATACTTCTGAGTCCCATCAGAACAAGAGGTAAAGCATCAGGCCAGTCCAGTGGTGTAGATGCACACACCTTTCCCTTGACTTAATTGTGCCATTCAACTGTTCTACCACTCCAGAAGCCTCTGGGCGGTATGCGCAGTGCAGTTTTTGTTCAATTTTAGATGCTTCACAAATTAATCGAATTATTTCATTATTAAAATGAGACCCTCTGTCTGATTCAATAGTTACTGGTAAACTATGACAAGTACATATTTCAATCCTCGACAAACAGGTATCTGAATGAAATCTATTTGAAGTCCTACAAATGGACCTTCTGCCTTTCCCCATACAGACTATTGTTTTCTTGCCTGGATTCATTTGTTGACAGGTCAAGCATCTCTGACAAAGACTCTCGGCAACATGCCTGAACTTTGCATTAAACCAATTTTGTCTGAAAAGTCTGATCATACCATCTCTGCCTATGTGGGTGTCTCCATGATAAATCCTAGCCATTGGTGCAAGTATACAGTCTGGCATTACTGGTCTGCCATCTAAGTAAACCCATACACCGTCTTCTGCCCTTCTCTGACAACCAATTTTCTCCCACTCCTCTCTTTCCCATGTTTCCACTTCATCTTGTAGTTCTCTCTCTTCTTTCCATGTTTCTAAAGCTGAGAGTAGCATAAGTTGGCAGCTGGTTCCACTTATTTCAATTTGCTTGTTTACTGCTATTTTATATTTTGCACAGTGTTGGGCAACCTGATCAGCATATCGGTTACCTGCAGTCACATGGTCATTTCCTGACTGATGTGCAGCACACTTGACCACTGCCACTTTTTTCAGCAATTGTATTGCGTCAAGCAATTCTTTCACAAATATTTCAATTTTTAATGGGAGACCCTGAAGAAGTCAGGCAGTCTCTCTGCATCCAGAGCTGGCCAAAGTCGTGCACGACCCCGTAACCATCCTGACTATCAGTTACTCTCCAATTTTTCCCACTTTTGCAAGCTTTGATTAAAGCTATCAATTCGGCTACTTGTGCAGACTTGACTCCTGGTAAATAGGATGCTTCGACTATTCCAGCCAATGTACACACAGCATAAGCAGCACTCAGGCCTCCTTCCTCATGTCGCATACACACGAGCCATCTACAAAGAGCTCATGTTCGGCATTCTTCAAAGGCTCCTCCTGGGGGAGACATCGCAGAGCAGACGGAGCTCAGCATCTTACCTGGGCAGTTGAGCTTGGTGGTTTCTGGCAGGCTCGCAGGGGCTGACGCTTCCCTTCCCTTCACCGTCGCTGTTGGCGCTTGCAGTGCATAACGAAGGGAGTGCAGGACTACGCCTCCCAAGATTTCAGGCACTGTCCCCGCCCCCACCCAGTGGCACTTCCGCGCATGGAGGCGCTAAATTCAAACGGCTCCCTCGGTGGAGCGGGGAGACATCGCGAGCAGACAGAGCACAGCATCTTACCTGGGCAGTTGAGCTTGGTGGTTTCTGACAGGCTCGCAGGGGCTGACGCTTCCCTTCCCTTCACCGTCGCTGTTGGCGCTTGCAGCGCATAATGAATGGAGTGCAGGACTACGCCTCCCAAGATTCCCGGCACTATCCCCGCCCCCACCCAGTGGCACTTCCGCACCTGGAGGCGCTAAATTCAAACGGCTCCCTCGGTGGAGCGGGGAGACATCGCAGAGCAGACGGAGCACAGCATCTTACCTGGGCAGTTGAGCTTGGTGGCTTCTGGCAGGCTCGCAGGGGATGACGCTTCCCTTCCCTTCACCGTCGCTGTTGGCGCTTGCAGCGCATAACGAAGGGAGTGCAGGACTACGCCTCCCAAGATTCCCGGCACTGTCCCCGCCCCCACCCAGTGGCACTTCCGCGCCTGGAGGCGCTAAATTCAAACGGCTCCCTCGGTGGAGCGGGGAGACATCGCAGAGCAGACGGAGCACAGCATCTTACCTGGGCATTTGAGCTTGGTGGTTTCTGGCAGGCTCGCAGGGGCTGACGCTTCCCTTCCCTTCACCGTCGCTGTTGGCGCTTGCAGCGCATAATGAAGGGAGTGCAGGACTACGCCTCCCAAGATTCCCGGCAATGTCCCCGCCCCCACCCAGTGGCACTTCCACGCCTGGAGGAGCTAAATTCAAACGGCTCCCTCCGCATCGCGGGACGCGCGCGGGCGGCGCCGGGCTAAGCCCGGGCAAAGGGCGGGCCCTCTGAGGCCCTCAGAGGCATAAGGAGGCTGGGCTGGGCCACGGCTCTTGGCGCCAGGTTCTTGCTGCTGTCCCCTGCTTCTTTGGACTCTGTGAGTTTTTAATTTTTATTAAAAAAAAAAAGCTTGTGTGGCTATTTCACTGAACTTTCCCCTTCCTGATTCCTTTGTTATCATTTGTTCGTTTGGCATTATATATTGTTTGTCGTTTTTAAAATTAAACTTTGTGGTACCGTTGATAATGTTGAAATCCACAGCAGGTAAAACACTTCCTGTAGCTGCAACACTATATAATTATCTGGTGAAAGTTGTAACTAAAATCAATAGTGATTGTGAGAAGTTGGCCTGGTATATGATGTTCACTAGTTAAAGTGACCACCTTGTACCATGCCAAGCAACCCTTATGGTGTGGTTGTAAGTCAACCTTTTCGGACTAGCTGCCCTAGTGGTAGCGTAGGCTAAGCAGTCTTTGAGGCTAAACTCGTGAAGCGTGTTAAGCCAGCTGTTTTACCAAATGTAACCCCCTTTTATA
Source organism: Triturus cristatus (assembly GCF_964204655.1). NCBI lineage: Eukaryota > Metazoa > Chordata > Amphibia > Caudata > Salamandridae > Triturus > Triturus cristatus. The sequence continues at coordinate 496,599,381 of NC_140581.1, read as the reverse complement.
CCAATGAAAGGACACCACACAGATATATATTCAAAATATATATGTATTCATTTCTCAAAGTATCCCCTAGTCTCTTTATGAGCACAGGAGCACAAATCGTCAAACAAGATTACAGTAGAATACACAGAAGTTGCACTTTATATGGATAGGCCCTGGTGGCCGCTCAAACCATATACTAAAATAGTGGTATAAGTACCACGAACAGAAAAGGGAAAAGGCCTAGGGCCTCTAGAATCGCTGGGCCTACAAGGAGCTAACTTCAGTTAGTGACCAGGAGGTCCACGAGTGGCGTGTGCAGAGCAAATAGTCACACGCGTGCCCCTATAGGTTTCAATGGGTGCGTAAAAAGTACAAAGTTACTGCAAAAAGGATCTTCCGGATGGACTATGACCTCAAAATTGGAAACACAGACACTAGAGATGTTACTCTACACTTGGGCACCGGAGTGCCAGCTTTACCTCACCCACAGGAAGCGGGTGCATAGGTGTCGAAGTGCGTCGGGTTTCTTCTATCGGGTCAATGGAGCCTGTGGACAAAGATGCTGCAGGCGGTCGGTCCGAAAGGGATGCGGTGGATCCAAGAGTGGATCGGAGTTGTAGAAGACCTGTAAGCAGAGGGGACAGTGTTCACAGTCACTAGCCAGTGACCAGCGTGGCACCAGGTGGGTACCAGGCGATGTCGGGTGCAAACAGGAAGAAAGGTGTAGCTTGTCTCTGCAGCCACGTGGTCCCTGGAGGTCGACGACGTCCAGGAGTCGGTTCACGAGCTGTCCCACGCAGGCTCTCGCTGTCGGCGGTGTCGGCGACTTGATCGAAGCAAACAAGCCTTGGCAAAAGCAATTGTTGTGGAAAACGAAATAAGCGGATGGTTCTGACCAGCAAGGTCAGAGGGACTGCTCCTTTGGAGGGGAGCACGGGCCAGTCTGGAGCAACCAGACCAGTGGTGTGTTTCTTGAAGTTCGTCGCCAAGATGGCCACTAGCCAACGGGCCAGTAACCGGTTAGGCGCGTCAAGTGGCAAAATGCAGAAGGGCCCCACGCAGATTGTGGAGATGCTGGAGGGCTCACCTTTGGTGCAGATGCTGCTCGAGGGTTGGGCTTCTCAGATCCCAAAGCACAACTTGGAGGGAGCCTCGGTTGTTGCACTTGCAGCTTGTCGTGGTCGTTTCAAGATGGCTGGCTCCACGTGTCTCGGTGCCTCCACGGGTCTCTTCTTTTCAGGGACTGTGGATCGGGCGGTGAGAGGTCTGGAGGTCCAGGTCTTGTCAGTCTTTGGGCTCGGGCTCCGGCGGGAGGCGGCGGCAAAGCAGACGTTGATTCGCTGGGTGGTGCTTACGTTAGCAAGGTGGTCACTCCCTGACCACAGGGGAGATTGGCTTCAGTCCTCTGTGCGGCAGAGCGTCGAAGTTTCCGTCTTCTTCTTAGTTTCAAGTTGATTCCAGGATGTCTGAAGTCTTAGGACACAGCTCCTACCTTTAAGCGGATTCTAGGGGCCGGACTACCTGCTAGGTCCCTCCCTAAGGGTGGGACCAGGAAGGGGGGTGGTTACACCCCCAATCCTTTGTCCAGCTCGCCCCAGGTCCAGGGCTGGTGTGCCCCAGGACCGGTTTGAACTGTCATATGCACCGAGGCTCCTTGTGAGCCTCAGGCATGTCTGGTTTCTTTCAAGCCCTACCTGACCAATACACAAAATCCTGTCTGGGGTGGTGCACACACCTCCCCTGGCAGGAAACCCTTTGTCCACACCTCCCAAGCTGGAAGGACTCCCAGCAGCAGGAGGGCAGACTTGTGTCTGTGGTGGCAGCATCCATTTTGTGAAGCTGAGGCTATGTCTGATTTTACCCGGGTTTCAGGTACTGTACATGTCGTGTCCCTCTAGAAGGGTGGAATGCTAACCCCGTCGCCAGAATTGGCGAGGGGTTAGTATTCCAATTCGTATGACACCTTACTCGACATGTTTTGATAAAGCCAAACCAAAGATAGCATTTAACCGCGAGGTTCATAATGCACTTAAGAGTATATGGTATGACGATATCTGGAAACAGTAGAAGGAAGTTGTTCCGACCACTGCAGACAGGCTCAGCTCATGCCAGAGCACCATCTCACATGGAACCACGCACTCTGCCTTCAGGATTGTTAAGGCCTGCCATAGGAGTGACTTATAGGTTAACATGTGTCCCATTTAAGGTTAGGTATAGGTATACTACACCTAAGTAAGAGGTGGTTACACCAACTTACCCCAGCTGAGTGATCAGCCAGTTGTGTCAAATTTGTTAGGCCAAGCCTGGGGTGGCATAATACATGCTTCAGCCCCTGGCAGGCCTTGGAGATACCAATGCCCTGGGTACCTAGTGTACACTGGTACAGGGGCTCACAGGGTGATCCACTTCCAATTGGTTATGCACCTAGGGTGCATAGTGTAAATTTAGTAGAGAGAACAGCAGGCTGGGGGTCTGATTGGCAGGCCCACCGCCTCAATATGTCAAAAACCAGTGAAGCAAAAAGCAAAAATTTGGGGTGACCATAGGATAGCAGACCCTACTCTCCTACAGTGATAGACGCAAATCATTGGGCCAGGGTATTAGTCCCTCTTTATTGTCTAGCTCACCCACTACATTGCTTTCTCCTACTCAGGGTGTTAGCTGTAGCACTGAACAACTTGATCTGGTAAATACGGCAGATTTAGCTCTCCTACCCCCTGAATTAGTGCAGACTCAGGAAAATATGGTTGACCCAAATGATTCTAATGAAGCTCCACTAGAGGGTTTTTCGGCCCCGGTAACACAGAGAGTGTTGAGATCTCGTAAGCATACACAAATCAAACGGGGGGGTGGCCGAAACTCTAACAAAAAAATAGATCCGCCACCCACTAGTGGGGATAGTATAAATGAGGTCCTGTCTAACAATGCTACTTTTAAAATTGATGCAGAACAAATAGATTGCCTGATTGGCCTTCTGGAGGCCAAAATTACTAAGATAGTTAAACCCCTCGTGGTCAAAATTGATATGTTGTCTGCGGAAATTGAGAGACTAGGAAACCTCCTGGGACCCCGTAGTGGTATAACGGTAAGCGTTAGCACTGCTGAAAAGGGCCCCAGAGTTAACAACGAGCAATCTAAACCCCTTAAGGAAGGACCCAGTTTAGTAGAACTAGTAGCCACTGTACCCCTGACAACTGTGAGTAAAACTCCACCTTCAGTAACAGCTCTAGGGAGTAAGAGGGGGCCGGCAGAAGCAAGGACCGGTCGCTCGGCTAGCGCACAACCAGACTTACCTCCTGAATGTGCCCCATTTGTAGCAGTGTTGACTAATGTTCCTCCCCTAATGGAGGGCGGTCTGCAAAATAAGTTAGAATCCCACGAATCTTTAAAGAACAAAACTGTTTCGTGGCTAAATAAAGAGTGTGGGTTTCCAGTAGGGTTATCACATCAGATATTAACCACCAGGAGAGTCTCATGGATAGGACGATCACACAAGAATATTAGGGGGGACTGTGTAATTATAAATTTCAGTAACCCACTTCTAGTTAATAATGCCCTGTTAAGAGCGTCCTCGTTGCCACATAATGATCAGGGCATCACACTCCGCCCACTGGGATATTTCTACAGACATTTAACACAGCAGCCCGCTAATGATTCACGCAGGGGCAGAGTAATAGGCGCCGAAGGGTATATTGCCCACGGGGTCGCCACATTAAATCGTTATCAACCCCTGAGTGACTTAGATTCAAATGATTGACTTGAACATGGCCGGATCCAATTTAAACCTGCCACAGAAGCCCCCACATTAATTGTGGAGGAGGAATGTGGGTTAAATGGAAACTCAGTGAGCCCTAGTGTGGGTGGTACCTTAAATGTTATGAATACAATGGGGGATGCCCAAGGTGGCCCCACTGATGGTTTGGTGGTAGTGAGGGCCACACGTCCAGGTACGAGGGTCCTCAGTTGGAACATCGCTGGGTTGAACAGTAAAGCAAATGATGCACAGTGGAGGATTTGTTTAACAGACTGTGAAATTATTGGGTTGCAAGAAACCTGGGACACGGAGAATACCTTTTTGCTGGATGGGTATGTGGCTTTTTGGTCGGCTGCAGTTGCTTCCCCTATGGGGAGGTCTAAGGGCGGACTTTTAACCCTCATCTCATTAAAACTTGAAGGGACTTATACCAAAGTGGAGACTGGCACGCCATATTGTCTTGCAGTGGAAATCCAAACTAATTCAACTGGGAATTGGCTCATTGTCAACTTTTATAATTCTTTTGTCAAGAGTACCCCAAATGAACATTTAGTCAGTCTACATGATTTTCTGGAATTATATAATGCTAATTGCACGAATCATTATTCGGTTATTGTGCTTGGAGATTTTAATGTTCATTGTTGTAAAGGTAACTGTTTTGTTTGGGACAGCTTAGGCCCAGCAAACCAAGATAATATTCATTTTGAACACACCCCGCAGGGAATGTACTTAGAAGATCTGGTCGTTGGTAATGACTTGATCTACCCTACTAAATTTACAGCAGACATCCCAACCTATAAGGGGAGAGGTCTGGGGTCTACCATTGATTACATTTTTGTGAGTGTAAACCTAGCAAACAGGGTTAGTCAGTATAATGTTAGTTGGTCTCCCTATGGAGATCATAACCCAGTTAAGGTGATTCTGACAGATGACCTAAGGAAAAAAGCGAATCCCTTACTGACTGCAGGAATCCTCGATATAAGGCCCACTGATCAAGCTCGACGCCTGAAATGGTGCCGTGTGGTACCGAAGGACTTCCAGGAAAATTTGCTGGGAAAGGTTGGGGACGATATGACCACTTGCCTGATAGAGGGTATCTTTTTTTTTTTTTTTTTTTTTTTAGTTTTTCAAAAACCTTTATTGTTCCATCAAATTGTACACTGCTATTCAGCCATCAACCCGGAGGCAGGCAGCTCGGTCACATAGCGGCCCACCGCCCGAGTGATTCTGATCGTACAGTTGAGCAGCACTACATTAATTTACGCTAATCAATAGTCAACAAAACTAACAGTGAGCAAGAGTCGAAAGAAAGCGATCAATGACAAGGAGAAATGTCACAACTGCCGCCACGCTACGACCACATGGTGCCATGTCGGCGCAGCCACCAGACAGCTCCCCCACGCAAGGCGCACCTCAGCCTCCAGAACACGTATATCAGGCGGCCCACTTGTGCGTCTCACAACGCAGTCACATACCAGCGCGCCACTGTGCCAGACCCACAACCTATCCCCTCAGTCATCCTCCGACACTTCCGCTCTCGCCAACCAATCCACCAACGGCTGCCATATGTCTACGGGCCTACAACGCTGTGGCATCTGGTCCCAGTAGGAAGTCAGTTGCTCCCTACAGTACACCGCCGCTCCTACCCAGGCCGCCGCTTTCGGCGGAGCCTTTTCCTTCCAGTGTATCGCTATTTGGCACCTTGGCAAGCAACAGTAAAAGGGCCACAAGTCTACGCGACACTTTAGGCACATTTCTCACAAATCCCAGGAGGGCCACAAGTGGGTCCAGTATCATCGCCGTACCTACGATCTGTCCTATGGTATCGAAGACTGCAACCCAGAATCTATGTACTGGTCCACACACCCAAACGAGGTGGTAGAACGTAGCCTCCCGCTCGCCACATCTCCAACAATTCGCATTGGCCCGCAGCCCCATTTTAAACAGTTGCATGGGCGTACGGTAGGTCCTGTGTAAATAGTTAAAATGTACCAACCGCAGTCTATAATTGGGTGATAGGTTTTCGAGTTGGGAACAACAATACTCCCACTGTTTCTCCGTGATATGTATACCCGCTTCACCCTCCCACAGGGACCTGGAATCCGCGTGTTCAACAGGCGTTGCGGTTTGAGTAGATCTATAGATGCGTGTAATCAGTTTTCGCGAGGAGGAGTTCGAGATGAAAGAGGGTATCTTAGGGGAGGAGGTCCTAGTAGCCTACGGCAGAATCTGTTCCCAGGTCGATAGTGACCTTAAAAAAGCAGTTAAGGGGCAACCTAGGAATGGGGAAAAATGGTTTGACCATAACTGCTCAATAGCCCAACGGAAGTTGATGGTAGCATTGAAAGCTGACCCGCCTGACAAAGCGGAAATCGCTGCCCTCAGGAATGATTATAAAAAGGCACAAAGAAAGCGAAAAAATGAAATTAGGGAAGAAGCCTGGAATGAGCTTTTATCAATTGATGTCATCAAGAATAGCGCTAAATTTTGGACTGTGGTTAACAAGCCTTTTTTCCAGGATAAAAGTAATAGCGAGCTCGATTGTGGCATCCAGGAAAAAATGTGGCACAGTCATTTTAAACAGGTTTATGATGGGAATGGGATTTTGGAAGGCCCAGTCTTAAACATGGAGAAATATTCTTTGACCTTCACAGAATCTAAAGTTACACCTGCCATTATGCAAATGACAAGTAATAAGTAAGCCTGGGCGAAGCACTACGCTACGCTCGCATAGTTTGTGAAGTTCGCGCTACTTCGCACTACGCGAACTGCACGTAGCACAGTGCGAACACGCGTAGCGTAGTGTTGCGTAGTGCTGCGGTCATTTTTTGCTTGCTCGCGATCCTCAACGTCAAGTTGGCGACCGCGAGCAAGCAGAATGACATCCCGGCGAGATTCCCAACGCAAGGAGGTCAGGTTTCTCATTGCGAGGGGTCGCGTAGGCTCGCGACCGCTCGTGATGAGAAACTACCAGTTCGCGTTGAGAAAGCTGCCGCTCGAGTAAAAATCTACTCGAGCAGCAGAAAACTACAGCTCGCACTGTGCAAGATGCCATTTTCAATGATTGCACAGTGCCGGTTGCTTGTCCGCACTGTGCAATCATTGAAAACAACATCTTGCACAGTGCGAACATGTTACTACGCAGTTCGCGAAGTGCTACGCGTAGCTCGCATAGTGCGAACTTCACTTTGCGTAGCTTCGCGAAGTGCTACTTCGCGAACTACGCCCACCCTTAGTAATAAGGCTCCGGGACCCGACGGAGTCCCGGCAGACCTCTTTAAATCAGATGTAAAAACCTGGTCTAAGATTTTATTTAATGTTTTCGTTAACGCTTGTCATTTGGGCCTGCCCTCTACCTGGGCACGATCGGTGATCATACCCATATATAAAAAGGTTAATAGAGGTGACCCGAGTTGTTACCGCCCGATATCCCTAATAGATTCTTCTGTGAAAGTATTGGGTAGGGTGGTCCTTGGCCAACTCACCGGCTGGCTTGAGGAATCTGGAACACTCTCCATGGCCCAGTACGGATTCAGAAAAGGGATGGGTACCACGGACCAATGCCTGAACTTGCAACTACTAATAGGTAAATATACGGTGGCAAAGAATGGAGCACTATTGGTAGCCTTTATGGACCTATCCTCGGCCTTTGATCGAGTAAACAGGTCAAAGCTGTGGTCCATGCTCCTAACCTGTGGAGTAGACAAAAACATCGTCTATTTCTTAGCCGACCTGCATAGGGATTTATCTGCAACGGTTAGGTATGATCAACAGGGCAACTGTACGGAAGATATACCCATATCAAATGGAGTTAGACAGGGGTGCATTTTGGCGCCCCTGCTCTTTACATTATATATAAATAATTTAGATAATGCCCTAATTGCCTCCTGTAAAGATATTCCCAGCGCAGGGAAACGCCTGATTCCTGCACTTTTATATGCGGATGACGCCGCCCTCCTTGCAAGAACGGCAGTGGGTCTTCAATTATTGTTAGACTCTTTTTCTGGTTTCATGAAGGCTTTGGACTTAAGCGTAAATTTTTCAAAATCACATGTAATGGCCATTGGACAGAAATCAATAAAGGCTAAAACTTTTTACTGTGAGGGCCATATATTAACTAGGGTGTCGTCATTCCCATACCTGGGCATACTTTTTGACGACCAAGGATCCTGGGTAACCCAAATTACAGCGAAAAAAATTGTATTAACTAGAGCAACTCTGGCTGTATTGGGTTTTGCAAGAAAACTAGGAGCCAGGCCAATGAAGGCCCTCATTCAAATATATAGAGCCAAGTGTATTTCTATAGCCATGTATGGGGCCGAGTTATGGGGTACAAAAAATGTAAAGAATATACAGATTGTTGAAGATAGGTTTTTAAAGAATCTCCTATCTGTCCCTAAAACAACAGCCAACTACATTATCCATCAGGAGCTAGGAATTGGCTTTGTGGAAGATGCTATTGCTGTGGCACCATTACTGAAATGGATAGCTATGTGGTTAAATCCTGACCTACTGCTTAATCACATCATCATGAAAGATTGTATGTCACTTGACCATGGGTCGTGTATACCCTGGCTTAAATACATCCAGAGGCTGGCAATAAAGTTGGGCCGCCCAGAACTATATCACTCACCAGAAGCTCTAGTGAAGGGTGACATAAAATGGTGTAAGGAAATATTTTTGCGTATAGCGACCATGGATAGGGAAGAGAGTGAGCTGTTAAAGGTGACAGTAAGGGCTCACCAGTTATGTAAAACAACACCATCCATGGAACCATATCTAAGATATGTTACAAAGGATAACCACCGATTTTTACTGACTAGATTCAGATTTAACCAATTGCATTTTCTCATTGGAGAACAGAAAGGATGGAAAAGGGTAGAGGATCTCGGCCCTTGTACATGTGATAATTTCTCACAACAAGACATCACACACTTCCTTTTTTTCTGTGAACATCTTATTGCCATTAGGAAGCGCTTTATTCTCCCTATTCTAAAAAACAAAGGCTTTGTGCAGGTGAGACCTGCCCTTCTTTACCTCCAAATGCTAACCGATGTTTGGGAATGTTTTAACGTAGCTAGTTTTTTATCAGCAGCTATAAGAATTTTGAGGAAATGAACTTATAATTATATCATGTATATCCTCTTTTTATTGTGTAAATAGGAAATTGTTTTTATTGGTTTTACTTGAATGTTTTTTTATAGGTTTCTATGTGCTAAATGAATTACGTACCTACAACTGTTTTTATATATCGTGTTTTATAGTATGCTTTTATGGTTTGCACTTAAACCGAATAAAGATATTTGACTGACTGACTGGCTCCTCCTGTATGTCTGGACGAGGTTTTGTACTGAGTTCTGTCACGTCAAGACATTCGTGTTAGACTTCATCTTTCACTTCTTCATTGTATGTATCTGGTAACAAGGTAGCTGGGTTAAGAACAGTACATCTGACTACGGTCACGTTTTCAGCTCCTAGTATAATTCTCTCATATTTTGTCATTCTGCTAGGGGTAAGATACTGAGTTCTTGTTAAATGAATTACAACTGAATGATGGATGTACACTTTTACAGAGTGTCCCATCACAATGGACTCGCTCTGTTCCAGACTCATGCACGTTGCGGCCACAGCTTTTAGGCAACCAGGCAATACAGATGCTACAGGGTCCAAGGTAGCAGAAAAATATGCCACAGGACGTCGCATTAGACCATGTCTCTGTGTCAAGACTGAGAGGGCACAATTATCTATCTCACAACAGAACAATGGAAATTCTTTTGAATAGTCTGGCATACCTAAAGCAGGTGCTTCGCACAAACAATTTCGTAATTTCACAAAGGCTTCCATGCTTTGATCATCCCACTCTATTTGGTCTTTTGCTCGTTTCTTTGTCATTTGTATCAGGGGTTTTGCCAATAGAGAAAACCCTACAATCCATTGTCTGCAATATCTTACGACACCAAGGAACATCCTTATTTCTTTTTGGGTTTGTGGTAATTGTATTTGTCTTATTATTTTTATTCTCTCGGAGGTCACTCTCCTTAATCCTCGTTCTATCTGATGTCCCAAATATTTAACTACTGTTCTGCAAAACTGTAATTTCTCTGGGGACACTTTATGTCCACCTTTGGCTAGATGGTTCAATAAAGCAATGGAATCAGTAACACAGTCATCTCTTGTTTTTGATGCGATCAATAGATCGTTAATATACTGTACCAGGACTGACTCCCCAGCACTAATGTTTCAAGTCACTTTTTCAAAATGTGGTTAAAAATCGAAGGACTTTCAGTATACCCTTGAGGAACGCGATTCCAAACATAAATACGATCCTAAAATTTGAAAGAAAATAAAAACTGACTATCTTGATGCAATGGAATGGAGAAAAAGGCATGGCATAAATCAATTACGGTAAACCATCCTGCCTTCCATAGTATTTGGTACAAAATCTCTGCAGGGTTGGGCACTATAGGGCAACATGGCACCACAATCTTGTTTATCTTCCTCAAATCTTGAACTACACTATATTTTCCATTAGGTTTCTAGATGCCAATTATAGGTGAATTACAGGGACTACTCATTATTTCTTTTAGAATGCCGTGTTTGATCATTCGATCAATTTCTGCTGCAACACCAGCTTTTACTTCAGGACTCATTTTATATTGTCGTGTATTTGGATAAACTGCACCTTCTTTCACCGTCACCTTCACAGGATCTACATTCTTCATTAATCCTACTTCTTTTCCTGTAAAATCCCACACTTTAGGACTTACTGTTGTTTTGACCTCATTTGGTAAGTCATCTTTGGTCATTATGGAAAACAATTCATCTACTTCTGTTCCCTGTTTGGCTAGCATGATTTTGTATACTCCATCTTCGTTTGGGGTCTGAATTGCAACACCTTCTGGTTTGCAAAATATTGTGCAATTCATCTTGCACAATAGATCCCTTCCTAATAAGTACAAAGGACTGGAGTCACACACTACAAACTTATGCATCTCTTTAAATTTGCCAATACATACCTCCATTGATTTCGTAATAGGGGTCCTAATTTGTTTATTAGAAACTCCCACTACTTGGATCGCTTCTCCCGAGAGGGGTAGGTTTGGGATGTCTGCTGTTCTCACAATAGAACGGGTAGCACCAGTGTCCAACAAAAAGGTAATGTCATTTCCTTCTACCTTAAAATCAATATATGGACCTGACTGATCTACCGGTAAGGATGCGCCAAGTACGCATTCCTTGTCCTCCCCCCTCAGGCGCCGTTCATAAGTTAGTGTCATCAAAGTAAGAGTCCTGTAAAAGAAACAGCTATGTTACAAAAATGTTCTTACCGGCCAGATTATTTAGCTGGAGTTCTTGCTGTTCTGCTAATTTCACTTGGGCCCACATCACTTTCTCCTCTAAATTCTTTCGTCTATTGTCAATTTCATCTCTGCAGTATTTTGCATATTTTAAGATCTCATCTATGGGCTTTGCTTGCCAGCACAGCATGTGCTGTTTAATCATTTGGGATATATCTTGCCTTAACCCTGACACAAATCGGTACACAAAATGAGTCATGTCCTTATCCCCAATACTTTCAAATCCACTATACTGTTTGAACACCTGTAAAAGGCGTTCATAGTGGGCATGTACAGACTCATTTTTTCCTTGGTTGTTCTATCTATCTTTATCCAATCTGTTTCTTTTGGTGGAATTTTCCCTTTTATGAAAGTGATTACTTGGTAATATTTCTTCATAACCTCTTCTGAAGGGGCCCCTGTCTTTTCATCTCTCGGGTACTCATCACTAGGCCAATCAACTGTAATTTTACATTCTGTCCACAAATCAGCAGGTACCACTATGTCAACTAAACTATCCAGATCTTTCAACAAAACCTTTGAAACCTTCACAAACCTCTCATCTTGCCTGTACCATTCCACTGGCTTTTCTCTCAATTTAGGGAAATTAGTAAATGATAAAACATCCTGTCGGGTCCATGGGACATGTACATATCCCCCTCCTGGAACCTCTCTCATTGGGCACAATCTTTCAGCCTTCTCTTCTTCTCTCATCAAATATTCAGATGTCGATCGACTTGTCTGTGCTTCTTCCTTTTTCTTTGTCCATCTAACTTTCCATCTGTCTAAATCTCCCCATTTTTGTAATATCGTCATCAACTCCTTAATCTGCAATTTTCTTCCTGACATATTCATGTTTTCCAAATCTTTATCAGAAAATTCTGCTCTATATGGTTTCTGCAACACCTTGGATCTCCCTATCTCTATTCCCATTTCAGAAGCCAAATTTGTCAATTTTTCATGAAATATTTTCGTGTTTCAGGTTATGCTTCTGCAAATGAACAGCAATTTTTCCTCACTATAGGTGTTTAACCTATCCAGTCCTACATCCCCAGCTATCATTTCTTCTAATTCAACTCTCAATTTAAAAATTTCCAATATTTTCGGTGATGGGTTGGTTTTTCTATTTCTTGTGCTCATCTTTCTATTTCTTCTGGGGTTACCATTGTGGCACTCTTCGTCCCTGTGGATGCCTCTATTCGTACTTCTTTCGAGCAACCTGGTGTGACTCTCCTGGGTGTGTCATTTATTTGCCCTCCTATCGGTAAGTCCATTAATGAAATCACTGACTCACATTCACTGGCTTGGTCATCAATTATTATTTTTTCTTTTCTAGGTTCAGTAATGGGAGTAGTCATGACAGGTGTTTTAGGACAATTTGATTTATCTCCATACAATGGGACAACAGGACCTATAGTCACTGGTATAGTCAGAGCTTCAGGATGCGTGCTTATTTGTGTTATTTTCTGTATTAATTTGCTTCTATTCTTATTTATTGCTTCCCTTTCTCTTTCTTGAAGTACCCTCTCCATTGTTTTTCCATGTATAACCTGTGGAACTAAAGGTGTTTCTAGAATCGGGGCACTTGGGGTAGTTCTATTAGGTTTTTCTTGATAAGGAGGAGGATTTTTCATTAAAATGTCTTCTAAATAATCATCTTCTGCGTCTCCACTACCTGCCAATGTTAAATGCTTTGTTTTTTCTGTGCCTGTCCCTCCTCTCTGTTCCTCAACCATCAATACAGGATATAATCCTTCTGTTACCATGGCTTGTTTCCACTGTTTCATCTGCCTGGTTCGGGTTTCGCATGGAAATTTTGGATAAAATCTGCTCAAGTTTCTGTCACTTCTTGATCTATCATGCTCAAATGCTTCAGTATCCCATTCTTCTAATTCCTCATACTGTGTTAGTCTGGGTCTGGGTTCTAATTCGTTCCTTCTAGTGCGTAAGTTATGTAGGATTCTTCCATTAAATGTTCCAAACTCTGGAAAAGCTAGTATTCCATCATCTTTTGTATATTCTATCCAATTTTCTAACCATACATAGGTATGATAGCCTCTCTCCATCATCATGTAGGATGGAGGCGTTTTTTGGGGGAGGGATGAGAATTCCTTCTCTAGTTTTAATGGGTTTATACTTTTTAAAATAATTTTAAATTTTCTGCATAAATGACATTTTCCTTTTATCTCCGTACATTTTGCGAGATCTTCCTTTTATGTACTGTTCATGGGTAAATCCTAAGTACCTTTTGTCTGGACGATTCCCTATCAAAATAGGATCGTGTCTCCACATGCAAGACCCACTATCAATCATTATTATGTCTTCTATTTTCAACTAATCAAATGTTCGCTTTTATTTTAATAATTGACCAATACCAGCGCGGCTTCTTATTCTTCTCACCAATCAGATTCTGTTCCGCTATGCGTTTATCCAATACCAGCGCGGCTCTTAGTGACGTCAGTATCACTCCTTACTACTGACCCCTCCTTTACAATTCTTCGCATCAGTCACATGCCCACTGTTCCAACCAATCCCAGCGCGGCCCCCTGTGACGTCAGTGCAGCACTCGCATCTGACCACATCTGAACCCTCCTTTACAAGGTAATGCGAAAACTTATTTTCTCACAATTTTATATGCATTTCATTAATTAACAACATAGAAACATTCGCTACTTTGTCAGATTCTAAAAATTTTAAAGAATAGTCAATTTCCTTTGCTGCGAGTAAAACCTTTCCGCTTACTGTTCACACACTACGAGTAAAACCTTTCGCATACTCTTCACTCAAGCAACAGAGAACCTGCTACTCCTTCAGTGTTACCCTTTCTAGGTGATATAAGACCAAAGTTTCACCAACGAACTCCTTTGCTACCAATTACTCTCACTTTCATACGAAGAAATAATCCCCAAATCAGTGCTTCTAGTTCTGCGTAACTTCCAGCACCTTCTCTGAATCATGACAAGTAATCTCACTGCAGTGTGGCTTCCATTCGCCACCCGATATTCAATATTCCCGGGAATTTCCAGACAACATAAAACAGAATACACAGGTTTAGTCAATACATAAATCAATAATTCAATCCAAAATATTTTCTAACCTAATTAACTAGAACTATAAACCATAGCTCCTCCCAAGAAAAAACTGATCCAGCGGGTTACCAGCCTGTGTTACTCATACACCATATACTCACCTGGGCCCATAGACATTCATACAATAAGCTAGTAGTACCGCTGGGGTCAATTTTGATTTACCTGCGAGATTGTTTACCTTTACCAAACTCTTACCAACTCGATCTCCTTGATAATAAATTTCCTCTGGTCAATAAATCTAGTTGTGGAGTTATGTTAAGTAGAAAATGACATTAGAGTTGTATTCTCCAAATAACCACAGACTCATAGAGTTTTAAGAGTTTTATCTCATCAATAATTGTGTGAGTCAAAGATCAAATACATGTTACACCGTTTTCCTTCAGGAAGAAATCAAGTCAGGTTCAATATAAGTTTCAATTTAAAATATCATGATCACAGTACCTGAAGAGGGAGATAACAGAGAGCAGTACAAGGACATACTACACAGAATTACAGTTACCTAGGATAGTGTGAGGGCCAAACCCCTGACCTAGGAGTCAGGTGAAGTTCTCTAAAACAGGTCGGGAGATGAAGGATCAAGACAGGTTCAGGACCGGGAAGGTGACCTTTTCTAAGTGCAAGCCTGCGTCGCACCCCTCTCTGGCACTACTCTCCTCGACATTTCTTCCGCGACTCCCCTTCTAGATGATTGGCTTCTTCGATCAGTATCTTGGTCTCTCGAGCAGGGTTTCTGGCATCTGTAGTCGACATAGGGTCTGTGGCTGTGACTGTGTCTCTGCCTCTCTAATCTAACTAACTAAACTACCTTAGTTATACTATTCTACGTGTATGTACCAGCCCCAAATGTTTCAATATCGTGAAAACCCCTACTTCTGATTGGGCAAGGCAAGGGGAAGAGGTCATCACACCATACTGAATGTAATAATTTACTTTAGGTTCATTGTTCAATGTTCCCGCCCCTTAATTCACTTTCCCAAGCTTAATTCCCACCCGCATTTCACATTATGATCAATACATTGTAAATCATTTTGTACAATTTTCTTTCCTCTGTCCGGGTCGATGAGTTAAGTTCCCAAGAGATTCTTGCCAGTGCGACCTTGGCTGAGTTTCAACTTTGTCATCACAGTTCCGGGACGGTTTAAGTGCGCTTGCGCACAGATCACGTGGGGTAGGGATTTCAGTCACCCACCGAGGCCCAAATATGAACTAATAATAAAGTCAGAAAAAGACATGTTAGAATACGAAATAAAATGAATTCACTGTATACCACTTATCTCTACTCTATCCCCATTTACTTATATAAATATTTCGCATTAGCATTTAGTAGAACCTATAAGGTTTAGTTTAAGCAAAGCATGCACATCAACATGTGAGTTTCAAGCAGCCATTTTAGAAGCTATTGCGCAGCTGCAAAGTTTTCCCTCCAAGCATAGAAAACATCATACTACGTAGATGCAGTAGACGCATGCGCAGTGAAATCTCGCGTTTTTGGCGGCCATTCGGGTTACTTGTTAGTAATACACATAGGAAAGCTTCCCTTAGATACAGTATAATGTGTGTGATGCGATACTAGTATTTACAAACAGGTTGATTATAGTGTTACACGTTATTTGAGAGGATTGCTTCCAAGCAAGTCTCTTTTATTACAAAACCTTGCTCCATCACCTGCCTTGGGGGATGATGCAGCCACCATTATCTTTGATAGAAATGCTACATGGTAATGAGAGCATATTACAGAGTGGATTCTACAAAAGATCTAGCGGGCCTGACATTGTCTACAATTCACACTCTCAGTCCTTATTTTTCTGGCAGTCTCCCCCTCTGAATGCCAAAACTGCTTCTGAATGCCAAGCTCTTCTAGAAATGGGCAGGATGCCCCCTAATTCTCACATTTGCCTGCAGATGTAGCTACTTCTCCTGTGCAACTCTGATTTTACTGAAATCTCTAGTGGCTTCATTGCGTCAATAGGTTCACTGAATCCTTCTGCCCAATCTCCTAAAAAATACAGATCTCATTAAGAACCTGCTAAATCTAAAACCCTTCTCTGATGAAAACTGCACTGCAAACAAATTGTGCCACTCTGCTTATCCGCAAATGTATAACCAGACACCATCAGGAACACAGAAATACTCTAAAACATGGGAGGCTCACGATTGGAGCTCCATGGATTTAGGTACCCCTCCTGCATGAACCCCCATATCAACATGGTCTTCAAAACTTTCTCCTTTTGACTAAGAGCCATGTGTATCATTTTTCCTTTACTATACTTTGCTTAGGAGGCCCAAGCAATCATCTCCATTGTGTTCTCCTCTGTGGACTACATCAGTTCCCTCTACCTTGGTGCTCTACAAAATACAACTGATACCAAACATTGCAGCAAGATTTCAGCTCAGATCTGTGTACTTGCAATGGCTACCAGTTGTACAAGAACTGTACATTACACATTGTGAGCTACGAGGACGATGGGTCATCCTTTGTGAAGAGAAAACATTGTACATGTTGCCCCACATGAAGTCTCAGTTCAAAGATTCACCTGCTAATCAAAATGGCAAAGTACATTATATTGCACGTTGAAGGCTAAGCCTTCTCAGTCACAGACTGCAAGTGTTTTCTCAGTGACCTGTAAAGAAAGCTCCATGACCACACGGCTTATCGCAACGCACTGAAGACCTGGCTGTTCCTGTATACCCGAGTCATGCCATGAATGCATCCAACAGGCATCGCCATTCCTCTAAGAAGCAACCATGGATTGTCTAACCCCAAATCCACATGAGGATTTGACATTCAACATGATGATAATCACTCAGAAACCAATACTTTGGGCTTTTGATTATTGACCAGCCTTAAAAAAGATTGAGTAGCATTTCTTGCAGGTGTTTTGTAATGCATAGACCTGTTAGATGTATACCATCTGTTGTTTGTGGGCAGAAATTAACCCATAAAGAGATGGTTGTAGCAAAGGGTCACGGTGTGAAGCTGTTAGACTGACTACACTATAGAAGATCAGCACAATGGCATATGGCGGATGGCAGTGAATTTCAGGACGATGAAGCCACCACTGAAAAAGCCTGTTTTCCTTCCCAGGCCTGATATAAATCTGGAGTTTGAAACAGGAGAGTATTTCAAGAGTGCGGTTTTCCATTTGATTTACACTACTGACATATATCAAACAGAAACTAAGTTCAGTGCTGGTCATTGAATGACAAGCCAAGCATACAGCGTGAACTCTGACCTGCTGATAAACTGAAAGCCAATGAAGGAACCTAAAAGTTGTGATATATTTTCGAATGGAATGCAGGTCAGGCTGTGGAATTCGGGACCTTTTACAGCATGCAGGTCCATAAGCCTAAGGTGGATGCCATGGCCAACATGAGAAACAACAAGATCACTGACTCCGGATACTCCATGGCAGGATGGTGAATAGGAGAGATCCACCCGAAGAGTTCCTCAAAGTTACTTCTTTGGACACTGTGACAGGATCCTGATCTGAAGGGCTTCCCAGCCACCAGACTGGGCTGCAGCAAGCTGGCACTTCTGTTCTTCTCTACTCAAATGCTGTGTGTCTCAGGGCCTTTATGTATTCCTAGTGTAGCATGCAATACATGTCTGCGCACTTGTAAAGCGTGTTTGCTCAACACTGCCTGATACATTCAGATGCTGTGTGCAAGGTACTATTGAAAGGTCTAGACCAGGGTTCTCCCAAGTAGGTACTTGAGGGCCGGACAATGCCAGATTTGTAACATATCCCCATTTAGATAAATGTAGTTATCTGAAAATATGGCATGAATCCAGCCCTCCAGGACCGACTTTGGGGAACCCTGGTCCAAACCAACTTGTTGTTTTGTTTTTTGTGGCTAAGTTGGATTGCCATATTTTTTCTAACGCTAGCAAGTCTGAAAAGGAAAATGTTAATTCTCTGTTGCACGCAAAATTAACAAGCGCGACAGCTGAAGAGATGGCTATGAGGGAGATGACATTGTGGGTTCTGAAGAAGTAAGAAAAGTAGCAGAAACCTTCCGCATATACTTTCAAACAAAATCGATTGTTTAAATATCCGGTATTCCAATTCAGGGGCGGGCGTGAGCTAGCCCCTTCTCACTCCAAGAACATCATGCCTAAAAAAGGTATACAAGGTATTGGTTTAGGGGCGAGGTTAGACACAGGCACTGACTGCTGTAGGGGATTCTGAAGAATGGAGTTCCGACTTCGAGCCTCAAAGCACCTTAAAGTATGCTGGGTGGCATTGGATGACTTGTGACATTTGGATATTAACACAACTAAAATGTTCTGGGCCATGCTGTTAGAAGGCTGGTTACCACTAGTTTAGGTAAAACTAATAGGGTAGGGATGTGCGATGAAATAGGATTAGGGCATTTCTTACCTTTGTACTAAGTTGCCATATCTAAAGGCCTTGGCAGCTAGAACACTCCTATCACAGTGACGTCTGCTTTGACAGTTATATTTCAGCTACAAAAAACAGCCTGAAAAGATCCACGCCTTCCGGAAGATTGCCTACTTCCACAGTCCATTAACAGGTGTTTGTACCAGACCGAAATAAAAAAAGAAAGATAAAAAGTGAAAAAAAGTGATTGGTGGAATGCGTACATTAATTTCAGATACTAGTAACTACTATGCGCTGCTTTCTAGTCGATCTTTTTTTGCTCACCATACTGTGCCTCTACAGACTTTATTAAAATGCCTTATTAAAATAACACTTATTCCCACTTCAACAGTCCCACTCCAGCTTGAACTGCCAGGGCACATCTCCTCTGAACAGAATCATTTGCAACCCCAGGCTGGTTTCAGCCTTGTTGGTCCTCATCAGTGATGTGCAGCTTGAGTCCTACAGCATCAGAACTAAGCCTATCACTGAGTAAAGCACCTTGCAGTAGATGTCGCCCTCTATTGTCCCCTTTGAGTGAATGACAGAAATTTGTTTAATGAGCATGAGTTTAAATGGATGACAATGCTATTACATGACCTTTTCATGATATTGTTGGTGAAGAAATGACAACTGTAAATGTATTATATTAATGTGCAAGTGACCTATTTCTGCATACTTTGCTGACTTGTTTGCAGCTATAAACACACTTTAATTGTGCATCCTCTGTTTTGTGATAACATTTGTACTAGCAGAGAAGACTTATGGTGCTCTTAGGATGCTGCAGACTGGCCTGGGCATGTGTCCTCTGGGATTGTGGAAGATCTTGTGGTTCTTCTGATGAGTTGAGTCCTAGCTCCACAGAGAGGGATGAGAGCATGCGAGGAGCAGGAGGATGGGCAGGTGGCGAGTAGAGAATGGGTAGTGACGGAGATTGAAAGCTACATTTGAGGGTGAGTATGAGTGGAGTGGATATTCAGGTTGACGGCAACTGTGAGTGGAAGGTGAATTTGTAAATGAGGACAAATGTGAATAGACGTTGTGGATGAGTGATAGTGGTGAGCTGAGGTTTAGGATGAGTGTGAATCAAGGGTGAGGATTGGGATAAGTGAGTGGGGAGTGAGGTGGAGGATAAGTGGAGTTTGAGGGTGAATATGAGTTGAGAATAAACGTGAAAGGAGTGATCCAAAAGAAGTGTGATTGCAAGATGGTTTATCAAGACATGGATAGGGAGAAGGAAAGGGCTATTGATAAGAGTGAGTACAGTGTAAGTGAGCGTGAGTGAGAAAGTGAGGGAAGGTTACCTCACTTCTCTCCTACATGCCTGACTACCCAGCCTTCACTATACCATACTGACCCTTTCCATGATCCCTTAACTCACCATCTCACAAGTCACTGCTTAATTCTTTATACCATTGAGTAGATTCTAGGAGAGCGTGAACTAGAGTTTTTGGGAAACACAGAGGGAACATAAGTACAGGGAATGATGGGAACCGGAGATCCGGGATAGGGGAAATACTGTTATGTTTCTAGAAAGGTTTCAAGTACCCAAGCGGTGCTAGGCAAAACAGTTCATTCCATATGCAAAGAAAAGGAATTTACACAACTTTACTATGATGCCTATTCTAGTCTAAGCCAAAGAACAAATGACAAGAATTTATGCGGAGGAACCTGCTAATCCAGCCTGTGGAATAGGCTGCCCAGCGAGACCACAGTTTGAAGGCTGCAAATTCACAGGTGGCGGATAGTCAGATGATCTACACCCCAACTGCATTAAGCCCCATATAGACAATCCAACCATATACCAACACCACATGTGTTTGGACGGTAGATTACAAGTCCCACTCACCCTACAGTCTCCATCCCACACTATTAATTGGGCCAGGACATGTCCACGACTTTCCCACAGAGCACCTGTCCCATGGCAAACCCACAACCACAGACAAGCTTTGCACCTATGAGATTGGACCACAGAATTGTAAAATATAGAAAATGCACGGCGAGTCTGGGGACCAGCTTCCGCAAATAACCAGAAGCATTTCCCATCAACAATTTTAAGAGACTGCATTTGTATCTAGCCAAGGTGACCATAAATATTTCTTTAATCTGATTGCTGAGCATTCAGGTGGTAATGATCCTACCCTTAAGAGCTTTCAATGGCCAGATAGATCAGGCGGTTGGCAGCTGCACTAAAATGATGTAGCTCTTTGGCAGCCATTTTGAAAGATGTAAGTAGCAATCCTGTTTGGAATCAGTGCTACTTGCGGGTTTTGTGTTTCCTGAAACATTTCATCTTCCTAGGTCTGCTCTTGCTCAGATTTTAATCACTGCTACCGAGTGCAATATTTTGAATGAGTGCTGTAAAAGTGCAAATGCCTGCATATGCTTTCCTCTTTTCACTTCATCTACAAGAAATGCCAGACAGCGGCACCTCTGTTTTGATGATCACAGATACAAAGGCTGCCGGAGTCATGGGTTTGTACTCTCCTACTAACAGTGGAAGTCGGTCTGTCAGAAACCAGACTGGGGATGATCAGACACCTTCATTGCGGGAATGGAAACCAAAATCATCTCTGACAAAAATGTTTAAGAGCCGCCCACTGCAGGAGGATGAGAATGAAAGGGGTCCATAGAGCTTCCATGGAAATATATTCAGCTCCAGTGGGGTCGCTCCACTGTTTTTTTCATCGGTATAAGAAAAAATAAAATGATAATAACTCGGTTATTATAATTGTTCCCTTTTTTGTGCAGCGAGGCAGGGTGGGGTGGGGCGGACAGAGCAGCCTAGGAGTGGTTTGCCCCCACTCCTAAGTGCACATTACTGTTTGGCCGGCCCTTTCGTGCCGACTATGACAGTCATTCGCACTTTCCCTCTTCTCCACCCAGGCTGCATTGCAGCTCGGGTGGAGAACATGCCTAGGCCCTTAGGCCCCATCCGAATGCCGAGTCATGACGTTAGAGGCAATAATTAGCTCATGTATTTCCAAAGGAAAAGAAGAACAGGCATTTGGTGTTTAAATGCAATTTCTCTTCAGACTTAAGCAGAGCAAAATGTGGACTTTGCATATGTTTTGTGCAAAGTACAAACATCACAGTGCTTTGGTTTGGTGATATTGTGGAATATATTCAGGGTGTACCGTGTAGTGAAAAAAACAGCGGATTAAAACACAGAGGGCCATATTCTCAATGAGCTATCTCCGAGTTAACGGCACCTTAGCGCAGCCAAACTCACAATAAAGCCATCACCCCATTCACAAGCTGATGCCAACAGCCTATAGCACCAGTTTACCTGCGATATCAGCCACAAAAAACATCGCCATAGATGACCCCCGCAACCATCGCTAATGAGATGCAGAGTAGGCGTACCCATATAAAAAGCCGCAACAACACCACACCGCAACATTCTCAACGGCCAGCCAGATCGGCGATACGACCACAAAACATGCGACAAGGCGCGTTAGCTCTGACCTGGTGTAAAGTCGGACGGCAGCCGGCACAACAAAAGGGAGCCCAGCCCACAGCCACACCTGAAGAACAACAGATGCCATGGAGCTACTCATCATACAGCACGGAGCCCCAACAGGCCCACAACACCCACCGCCACCACCTCCAGGCCCGCCACCACCCCCCCGGACCTCCCCCGCACCACCCACCCCATGGACCACCACAGAGGCAGCGCAGACACATACCGCGGACCTTCCGAAAATGCACCAGCCTCACAGACATGACACCAGAGTATGTCATTGCCCACTACAGGCTCAAAAGGACAACCATCCTCTGCATCCTGAACATCATTGCCCACAGGCTGATGGTACCAACACAGCGGATAACCAACATCCCACCTCAGACAAAGCTGCTGGCTGTGCTGCACCTGTTGGCCTCTGGGACATTCCACCCAACAATCGCCAGAGTCGGAGGGGTCTTACAGCCAGCCCTATCAAAGTTCCTCAAACCTGTCCTGGATGCCATCATCAGCTTGGTACCCGGGTACCTATACTTCCCCCCACACTGCGCAGGAACAGCTGGAGACCAAGCAAGGCTTCTACGCCATAGCTGCATTCCCGCACGTGTTGGGGGCAATTGACTGCACACATGTCCTACTTGTGCCCCCTGCCGACACTTAACACAACTACCGCAACAGAAAGCACACGCATTCCAACAATGTGCAGGCAATAGTGGACCACCGGGGACTCTTCACCAATGTCGTCGCCAACTACCCAGGCAGTGTGCATGATTCCTACATGTTCCGACAGTCCATCATCAACCGGCGCTTCCAGGATGGCACCTATGGAAATACCCTGCTCGTTGGTAAGTACCAAATGAACACACCACACACCTCAACTCCACAATCGTGCAACTCACAACTCTGGGAATGTACACGTTACAAACTCACATGCAACATGCCAAACAACATGCCCACCTACCAGACACGACAGCACAACTTACTGTGGTAACCTGGGCTAGCCATGTACATGAGCCATCAACGGCATGCCACCTCAGCCACACAATAGCAGATTGTGGGGAGAGGTGGGAACAAGGCATGTGCGAAGGAGGCAAGTGACCCATTAATAAGCATGTACACAATGCCATGTGTGGCGTGAATGTGCTGGCCTGACTTCAGTATTCAGACCACACACATATCCATGTTGACACACACCGCTGGTGTATGGAGTGTAGTGGACAGTGGACGCAACCATGTCACCCCAGCCAGTGGGGAAGATCCCAGAAATGTAGCTTGTTACGTCCCCTCTGTAAGTGTGAGTGGAGTGGGCTGGCCCGGCGTACAACAGTACTGCGTAGGGGGGTGGCTGCTACACACGTGGATCTGGGTGTGGTTCAGTGTGGGCCTTGACAAGGATGTGGCTGATGCGTGTGTCTCTGTTGTAGTGTCTGCACCACCCATCACGCAATCGGCAATGTTGCTATGTGGCATGTCCCCGGTGTGTGTGGTTGGCTGAAGGGGTACATGGGGGAGGACATGCCTGCTCGGGGTCAGGGATCCCACATGGCAACTGTTGTGTGTATGGCTATTAGTGCAGCATGAGCCAAAGATGTACCCTCAACGGCATGTCGAGTTCAGCCAGGCAGGTGCACGACATCTGTGTCAGCACTGTCCTTGCAATGGGCCTACACACACGTGGCAGGCCACATACTGCGCAGCACCATGCCTGTGTTGTACTCTGGCCTGTAGACATGCTCAGACAGGTATGTCAATGGGGTGCCGTAGGGGTGCATGTGCTGTAATCTTGCTGCGCACACTAGTGAATATGCTCGGGGGGAGGTGCAGCAGTGAGGCTACGTAGTACACTGTGATGCAGCTCATTTGCAACACGCAGTACATGTCATACAGGAATCACAAAGTCACACGTATCACACACCAATGAACCAGTGAGCCTGCCAACACATCATGCAGTATGTAGTCGTGACTCTTGTCTCTCTGCACTGTTTCAGGTGACAAAGGATATGCACTCTGCGCTTGGATGATGACACCCCTCCGAGCCCCAAACACACAGCCCCAGAGGCAGTACAATTTGGCCCACAAACGCACCAGGGGCATCGTGGCATGTTGAAATCATGTTTCAGGTGCCTGGACGTCACAGGTGGTAAGCTCCTGTACAGTATAAACAAAGGAGGGACAAGGAGCCGAGTTTATGAGGTCCTGCTCACAGGCTCCCAAAGGAGATTAGTGTAAGGAGGATGAGCAGATCCTAGTTGGATTAAGATAAGGGGGGGAGGGGAAGACAGGTCTTTCTTCGTAATGCCCTCACACACCCCAAGGGATGTCATGCTTCATCATTTGGGCATTTGCCCCTCATCAGGCCGGTGCTGCAATGCCTGACGGGCTCCCGAAGCCGGGGCTCTTTGTCGGGGATCTTTTGAAGAAGCCGTAAGGTGGGTGTGGGGGCTGGGTAGTGCACGAGGCGTAAAGTGAATTAAAATAGGTATGGATCAGTCCTACTTAGGTCAAGTAATTATTATTAAGGTAGCTCTAGCCTAGTTTAAAATCTGTGCAGGAGCCCTTATTTGGGAGTGATGTTCCTAAAGGGCTAATGTGGTGTAAGTGGTCAACATGTTTCGTGCCCAGACTGCCCCTAAAGGGTCAATGGCACTTCGTCAGGACCGTAAAATAAACTGTGTTGAATGCACTACCGTCTAGCAATATAGAGTCAAATGAGCTAGAACCGGTAGGGAATATACTACTAGACTGGTACTGGGGTATACTTAGGACCCCTAGTAAACCAGTGCAAGCTGACGGGGATAGACCAGAGCACTTTTGTTGCTCCGATCGAAGTGTAGGCGGGCAACTAGCGGTCGTCCTACCCTTGAGCAAGGGCCTACAGGTGACAACAGGGATTGCTTTTTGCTCTGATATGTGCCGCCATGATGCAGGGATGCACCCTGTGACTCAAGGCCCACGACACGGGCAACATGTGCGTAAGGGGGACTGCCGCTGCATTGGTCCGTGTTTTGATTCTTGTCTGGTCATGTACATGGCATGTCGGTGTGCAGGTGGTGTTGCTTGTCCCTCTGCAATGTGAGGGGGAGATGCGGTTTCACAGTGTGTACCATGTTTGTTTCCGGATTGGCGCAGGTTACATACTGAATGCATGTCTATGTGCATTTTGGCTGTTTGTGGGGAAATGTCTATCTGATTTGGACAATGGTCATTTGTTCTGCGTCACAGCTGTGGGGTTGTGCTCGCAGGTTGTCATCTCACGGTTTATTTACTCTGCTTTTCTGTTGCATTTTCCCGCCAGACGCGGGGGCTGTGGAGGCCGGTCGCTGGTTTTCGGTGCTTTTTGTACTGTGATTGGCCTCATCGCAGGATTTATTGTGTTCGTGATTTGCATTTTTGCGGTGTCGCGTTGATTTTAACGCGGTCAGTTGACACGTTATCTGGTGACTATAGCATGGTACCGCCGTGTTGTGAATACCTGGTTAACACGGCGTAAAATTTCAGTGACGGACTGCGATGTTGTAGGTTACCTTAAGTAACTTTTGCGATGGTTATCACACGTTCTTGAGAATATACCCCAGAGTTGCAGCAATTGCCGTTCTGGCATAATTTGCCTTTTTTTTAGCAATCTGCTGCTTTGCTGCAATCTGCTGCATTGCTCAGGAAATGCTCATGACAATGGAAGGCGCTGCTTTTCAGAGCAGCATTTTTAGGTCTGACGTTTGAGACAGCTTTACCTATCTTGCCAGCCTGTTGTGTTTCTAAAAACCATACATAGTATACATACATAGAGAGGCTTTGGATCAGCAGGCTCCATCCATTGGTTTGATAAATTGTCATTCTTGTTTGCCTCTGCCTACCACAGTATACCAAAGCATACAGCATGGGGCTATGGGCCAGTCTAGTTTCAGTAGTGGCTGGCGTCAGGGAAATGTTGTGGGGTAGTGCAGGGGAGCCCGTCTAGGGGTGCCAGCCAGAGGGGAATGAGATAAGAATTTTTAAAAACGCACCTACCGATCTTCTAGTCACAAGTCTTCTCCTCCTCAGGCTGAAGCTCCCACCTTCCCCTGCAGCCAATCCCAATGCTGCTCTCACTCTGAAAGCAGCATAGGAATTGTGCAAAGCGCACTGGTTTTGCGCTCTATCTGGAGCTGGGGGCCTGTACCTGCTGGTCTCTACACCCAGCAACACAGGTGGGTCTGAGAGATGTCAGTGTGCATGACTGTTTGGCTGGCCTGAGACGGCCGGCCAAACCGTCATGAGGTCTGACAGCAGGGCCCGCAACTTCTACCCCTACTGCAGTGCTGCGGCCCCACCCCCAAGATTCAACCGCAGGATGAAAAATAAAATAATGATCTGCATTTACATCATTTTGTATTTTGTTTGATTCTGCGGGCAGTGGGGCGACACTCCTCCGCCATTGTCTGGTTTTCTCATTTGCTCCCTTCACTGCTGGTGACTGCTTAAAGCCTGCACACCTTGTTCACATCTGCCAAAAAATAGTTCCTTTCTTTTCACTTGTAAAGCAGATTCAAAGTGAATTTATTTATTTTTATATATTTTATTTAAATACTGGCTATTTGTTTTGCCTGCAGTTCGGGTGCCAAGTTAGATGTTGATTTATTTTTCTGTTTCCTCTGTGAAGTTGCTGTTAAATTGCCGTTATGAAATCGCTAAGTGGCACTGAGAGATTATGGCTGCCTGGGAATTTAGTGCTTGGTTCGGTAGTGATTTATTTTCATCTCCTTCACTATTAATAATAAAATACGCGGCACAACTAAAAGGCTTGTCATTCAAAACATCGCCAGGAAACTGAACGGCTTCAGACAATGCTCTTTAAATGTTGCATTTTTATTGCAAGCATACTGTGGCCACAATTATGTGTCAGCATATTTTCTTTTTGATATTTGTGGCATAATATTGCAATAAAAAATACATACAAAAAATTACCATTGTACCATATTGACAAATCCAGACGTATTGTGTTTGAAAATACTTGTTTTAAATGTTTTTCGTGCTTTGGTCTGCTAAAAATAGCAATGGTTAAGTCCAGTAGGTTGTTTATGTGCCCCCTTCCTGTGAATGAAATTGGTTTTGCTTCATTAGGAAGTGTTAGCCATTGCGCACTTTAGAAATGCTGCAGCATTTGCTGAGATAGGCATTCATTGAGCAGTATTGATAGGGTCTGGGCCTCAGCCAGATAAAATATGTCTGTCACTGAAAATTATGATTAATTTAACGTTATCTTTTCTCACCCAGTAGTTAAGCATACGGGCTACTTTTGAGAACGTTGGAAATAGCATGGGTTACAACAGTGATTTTTCTGGGACTGTGGATAGCTCTGCTCACTATGGGCTTGCCTCCACTTCAGCATCAGTTTTCAAGCTGAAGACCTATCAGGGCATCTTAAAAAGTCTTGCCTCTTTCTGGGGCTAATGGGGGTAGAACGGATGTGGGTTCATTGAGCAAAAAGGGTTTTGTGTCTGTCTAGCAGTATCACAGTGCTAGGTTGAAATGCATCATGGTGGTGTGTACCAGTTTGTTCTCTATGGGAGAGGCCTATTGGGCACTATGTTTCTTGGATGTGACATCAAACCAGATTAGGTTTAATATCGCTACATGTTCATACATTTTTCTCTATTTAAGTATAATATGTGAATTATGTAGTCACGATTTCTGTAGCTGGAAATTGGTGTAATGGATTCCCTTCCGGGCTATGACCTATGACCTTCTAACCTATGACACCTAGCCTGTGGCCTATATCAGTGTCCTTTATCCCACCGCATTACACTGAATTACGGATTTCTATACTATATGCTTTGTCACAAAACACTGCTCATTGGTAAAGTTTGGCATATGCTTATTACAAGGGATTTCTTTTTTAGTGATGTCTTTTTATAGTATTTTTCTCTAAGGGCTGCATAGAAAACAAAGGGGCATATTATCAAGAACGGCGATAACATTATCGCCGCTTTAGCGGCAGGAAACTGCCACTAAAGCGGCGATAAGGGGCTTGATAATATGCTCTTGTGAATTCCAATAGAAGCCCAGGTTCTGGTGTGAAGTACATCAAACCTGGGCTTCTATTGGAATTCACAAGAGCATATTATCAAGCCCCTTATCGCCGCATTAGCGGCAGTTTCCTGCCGTTAAAACGGCGATAATGTTATCGCCGTTCTTGATAATATGGCCCAAAGTCTTTATAGCCAATGCTGCGCTCCGCATGTGTAAATTTCCCACCACATCTTCCTGCGGACATCATGGGACCAGAGAGGTCCATCTTCACACATTAAGCCTAAAGAAGGGCCCACACCTCTATGCCTATCTCAAAGAATGGCCGACAATGAGGTAGGTTTCAAGATAGACGGTCTATACAATGTGCAGCCCCTTTCTAATTTCCTATACTAAAGGCATAATAATCTTCACACAAATCCTTTCCGTATACTCTGCACTAAGGCAGTGTATAATAATGAACCGTAGATACAAGGCTGCGTGTGTGCACTGGGGGCTAGAATAGGGGGTCCCATCTACAGATGCCTTGATGAGTTTCTGGCTGGCCGTCTTGGGGTCTAAGCTCTAGGATGGTCTCATTTTCTGGTGGTCCTGTTGACTTTGGCAATGAATCGCACACTGAATGAATGCTTGCCTGGATCCCAATGGACCTGAGTTATCCAAAGATTTATGAATGGAACTAGAGGTCTGGGCTCCTTCCTCTCTGATCATCTCTAGTGAAAGCAAGATGGATGACCATTGTGGATAAAGTGTTAATGGGCTGATTAATTCAGTAATCTGCTTTAGTCGAAGCCTAAATCCTGCATTCCCGCCCATCTGTGCAAGAGTCTAGTGTTCTTTCACCATGCATGTTCTATTTAGGTAATGTACAGGAACTGGGAGAAGCTTGGGGCCAGTGCATTAACATGGGATCAAAACTATGAAGATAAAAGTGAATCTATCATCTTACAGTTGTAAGGAAAGAATGTGCTCTTTGGGTGGAATAGCAGCGTGTCTGTCTCCAGGGTAGGATGTCCTCCACTTACTGAAATGAATGTGACATGCCAGACCTGGCCTTGAACTGATGAAGATTACTAGTGAGTAACTGAGTTATTACACAGCATATTCACATTGTTTTACTGTTGTGAAGTGATGGTGAATCAAGACATAGGAGATGGAAGGAATAAAGCATGCACATGTCTAAAAATATGTGATATGGCATACTCAAAGTCATAACAGAAAAGAAGAGATTTATGGATCAGATAAACGCAATTTCCAGTAGTAACAAATTCTGCACCAACTTTTTGGGAATTCAAAAGAGTTTTGTAAACCGACCTCTATACTAATAGGTTGATTCACAAAATTCCAAATAATGGTGGGTCACAATCCAACTTACTTTATCAATATATATACATGGTAGTTTGCATACTGCAATTCACTACGTTTGGTGGCCATTACAGTGATGGTTGCTTATTTTAAATATTTTCTTTTATTCAGTTCATTTATCTTAAAGGAAATGGGGCTGCATTTAATGAAACATTCTAAGTTTTTAAAAAGTTTGTTTGAGAATAGGGGCCACTGCCTACTCCCTAACAAACGTTGGGCCTCATTTACAAGCTTATGGAATAAGGCAGCTCCACAATCCTTCTTGCTGCGCTGCCCTACGTCTGAAGAAAAGGGCAGGAATGTACTGTATCTATGGGACACGCTGCATTCCTGTCCTCTTCCCCAATGCTGGCACACAACTGGCTGCCATGCGCCAACGCAGTCCCCCTTGTACCATGGTGCAAGGGTTTTTTTTCAAAAAACTTTATTGGCATTTATGGGTAACCGGATTACAATTGCATACAAGAGCATCATTTGTTTCATTTACCTTTTACAGACCACGTAGTTCCCCACATATTCTTTTGCCAGTTTAATTTGTAAAACATATTCCAACAGTAACATCCCTAGCCCCCCACCCTTCCTCCCTCCCTGGTCAGTCATAAACCAGTGTCAATATCACCTGTGCATTGCTCCTCATATCTATTATTGGAATGCCGAACCTTCCCTAGGCCATGTCTCATTTTGTCTTGTTCTCTAGGGGGTTCCCCTTCTTGAGAACTTCTGGGATACTGATTCCTGACTCCCCTGTAGGTCTGTCAACATGAAGGCCCATGCCAGCAGGTCCTTCTCTGACTTATTATCTCTCCTCACAGATCTCATTTGTGCCGACTCTGCAGTTGCCCACTTGCTTACATCTCTAACCCAGTCTGCATATTTCAGGGGCTGAGGTTGCATCCATGCTATCACCAACCGCCTCTTGGCAAAACCAGCCCCAGGTTGACAAAACGCCTGCTTAGCTTTTTGTTTTTTGGTGCAGGCAGTACTCCCATTGTCCCAATAAGTATATTCCAACTGGTGGCGTCCCCCAGACATGTCAGGCCCCTCTCCCAAAATGGGTGTAACAGCGAGCACTTCCATATCATGTGGAGGAAGTCTCCCCCTGAGTTCTACATCTGGGACATAAATCCTTGCGGAACTGATATATTATATGGAAAGTGCGTGGGGTAAGGTATACTTGATGCACTATATTGTATTGAAGAAGTTTGAATCATGCATTTGCACTGACCTTTTGTGCTCCCTCATGTACCCTTCTCCAGTCACGCTCAGTCAGAGGTTCATTCAGTAGTGTATCCCATTTTTGTTAGATTCCGAGAGGTTCTTCCAGGAGGTCCTCCTGCAGTGTTTTGTAGAGGTGTGGTGGTCCTCTGTAAACCCCTTCCAGAGTTCCCGTGCAACACTGGAAATTTTCCCATATTGTAGGAATTGCCCTGGCCCGGGCTCAAAAGTAGTCTGTGCCTCTTCCTGGGTCATGAACTTTCCGTCCACGTAAAGATCCTCGAGCATCTGGCCCGCTGCCATCCTTCCACCGATGGACTGACTTGGAATCTGCTATACTTGCGAATGGGCGTAATGCCCATAGGGGCATTTCGGGTGCGTATTGAGCATGCTGTACGACTCTCCTCACCACATTCTCGCACACTGTTTCTACGTGGCGCACTATGTATTGACATTCTCTGGGAACGGCACCTCCCAACATCAACAGTTCGGTCAATGAACGGTCTCCGTACGTTCCGGACAACAGGGTTTTTTCCTAGTTGTTCTCATTGTCCAACCAATGGACTGCATTCTGCAGTTGAGAAGCCATGTGATAGAATTCCAACCGGGGTACCACCGAACCAGCCCGTTCTCACATTCTCTGCAGTGCTGTCAGCTGCACCTATGTTATTTCCCCACAGGAGGTTCACCATGAGACTTTCTATTATATTAAAATAAGATCACAGAATTATATAGACGGAGTACTGTAATGTATATAGACACCGGGGTAGAACGGTCATTTTAATGATCGCTATGCGCCCCATAAGTGATAATGGCAGATCAGGCCAGAAGTGTATCGATACTCTCAGCTCCTCCACCACGCGACCGATGTTGAGGTTAAAGTAGGCAGCGGCTGTGTTTGCCAGGCTTATGCCCAGATATCTTGTCCCCTCCTCTGCCCACGGCAAGTCAATGTGCAACATACCCTCCGGCGGGATCATGGCCAATCTACCCATTGGGACCACCCTGGACTTCTCAAGGTTAATATAAAGTCCTGAGATATTACCGAAATCCTGCATCTCCGCCAAAAGTATTGGGATTGAGCGCTCCGGATGTGTCAAGTAGACTAGTGTATCGTCTGCCTATAACAAGACTATATGATTAGTCTCCTCCATCTTTACTCCCCAAGGATCCCTCACAGTTTTCAGACGAGCGGCCATTGGCTCCATAACAATTGTAAAAAGCAGGGGTGAAAGCGGACACCCTGTCGGGTGCCCCTTCCAAGGTTTACTCATCCCGATACTGCCCTGCCTACCCGCACTCTGGCCATGGGAGCTGCATAAAGTAGCTGTACCATTGAAGATATTGCTCACCCATCCCGAAGGACCTGGCACATATACGGCCAGTCTACTGAGTCGAACGCTTGTTCGATTTCTAACAGTGCTACGGCACTATCAATTTCCAGCAGGCTAGAGGTCAATTGATTCAGATTATACGTCTTATTTCTTCCGGGGATGAACCTCGCTTGATCCGAAGGGATTAGTTGTGTCAACTTCGGGAGAAATCGTTCTGCCATTATCCCACTTAGTATTTTTCACATCAATATTTAGCAGCGATATTGGTCTGTTGGGCATGTTGGGATCCTTATCCTTTTTTAATATCACGGCGACGAGTGCTTACCTCATAGAGGATGGAAGAGCACCTTTACCCAGTGCCTCGTTATAGACCTCTAGGAGTCTAGCTACCAGGAGTGGAGTGAATTGTTTGTAAAACTCTGCTGGGAGTCCGTCGGATCCCAGACTTTTAGCCGACTTGAGACGACCTATAGCTCTATTTAATTCAGCTTTGGAAATCGGGGAGTCTCCTGTTCCTCTGGCATCAAGCAGGGGAGTTCCATCGCATCTAGATAGGTAAGCATCGCCCCCTAATCTGGCCCAGAGCGTCTTGTGTACACCGCTCGTAGATGACTCGCCAGGGCTTCGACTATTGCCCGTTGCGTGTATACCATTGTCCCGTTGTCAGCTTGGATCTGATTATCTGTGCCACAGGTTTTTCCTGCTTCACTAAACGTGCCAATAATGCCCCTGTTCTATCCCTTCCTTATACAGCCTCTGCCGATAGGCTGTATGAACATGCTTTTCTAATCTACGGAGATCAGTCAGGAGGGCTTCTTTGGCCGCACTCCACTCCTTCCGTTTTTGGGGGGCCTTGGCAATCACGCCCTCCAGTTTTCCTAAGTTAGCCTCATGTGCTGCCATGTCCCGCTCCAATTGACTTCATACCCCATATGAGGTCTTGATGCAAATTCCCCGTATAACCACCTTCCTGGCCTCCCATTCAGTCTCCCGGCATGAGGCCAATCCCCAGTTCTCCTGAAAATACCGGTGTAGTTCTTCCGATATTGCGGCAACGAATGGAGGGTCTGTCAATACTTCGTTGTTGAGCTGCCACAAGGGTATCTCGGACCTTACCCCTCTACCCCCCAACTGTAATAGGACAAGGGAGTGATCTGACAAATATCTGGGCACGTAGGTTATCCCTCACACGCTCCAGCCCAGATCTGTAGAGAGAAACCAATAATCCAGTCTACTGGAGGTTCTTGTGGCGGGCGTGTAGCATGAAACTTGCTTTGAAGTGGGATGGTGCTAACGTTATAGATCTCGTAAGTGCATACCCTGTAGCATACCGTATAGTGCGCAAGTCATTTTCGGCTTAGTGTGGCATCATGGTGGTTCCTGATTAAAGAAACCATCAATTAATGCACCCTGCCAGCATTATTGGTGTTCCTAATTATGGTGAGGCTGCTTCCAAAAGGTCAGTAAAAAAGGAGGCATTATCATCATTCGGCCCATATACATTGATGATACATATTTCCGTTCCATCCAACCTCCCATGTAAAATGACCTATCTCTCTTCTGTATCAACTAAATGGTGTAGATGTTGGAACGGAACCCCCGATGCCACCCATATGAGCGCCCCCCTTGCACACTGTGAGAAGTTGGCCTGGCATATGCTGGTCACTAGTTATAGTGGCCACCTTGCACCAGTCCAATTCGACTCTTATGGTATATAGGTTTAAGACAACCTTTTAAAGAAAGCTATCCTAGTGGTAGCACCATAGACCAGTATGCCACGGCGCCTGGTGGCGCGGTCGGCGGTGGTGTAGGTGGCTTGACCCCCGACAATGCCGCCCTCCTGGCGACGATCAACGGCACCCGGGACACGTTGGACGGCAAGATTAGCGCGGGGGGTTTCGAAGTCTCCTTTCTGCGACAGGATCTTCGTAAGGCAGTAGACCGGATAACCGAGGCCGAAACAAGAGTGGACACAGTGGAAGATTCAGTGACCTCCCTTCAAAAGAAAGTAAACAAGCTCTCTGTGGTCACGCAAGAACTTGCTTCTAGGGTAGAGGATGCGGAGGGTCGCGCACGAAGGAACAACCTGCACTTCGTAGGCCTGGCAGAGGGCTGTGAGGGTGCGTCTATGACAAACTTTATCTCCATGTGGCTCAAAGACATCATGCCTAAAGATCTCTTATCCTCCGCCTTTGTTGTTGAGAGGGCACATAGGGCCCTGACGCAGAGGCCCCCCCCAGGTGCGGCCCCAAGGCCTGTCATCGCCAAGATCATGAACTATGCTGACCGGGATGCTATTCTGCGATTTGCCAGGACACACAAAGACTGTCTTATGCACGGCTCCCGTTCCATTTTGATATTTCCAGACTACACACGCCTGGTCCAGCAGCAACGCCAATCATTCATGGCCGCGAAGCGCAGACTTAGGGAACTGAATGTTCAATACATGCTGCTATATCCGGCTCGGATGCAAGTAATTTACAACTCCAAGTCATACTTTTTCGATACCCCTGAGGCGGTCTTTGCATGGTCAGACGAGCGCCCGCAGCTCCGAGCAGACTCTCCACTCGCTATAGACTCGGACCCCTCTAGCAGCTCTCACACTCAGCGGCTGCGTCGCAACAAGTCCCAGAAGCGGCGAGGGCCTGGGTCAGACAGAGTGTCACCTAGCCCCGAGCAACAGCCGTGAAATCTCCGGACTGCTTCACACCCCACGAGGCAATTTGAATGACATGCATGGGGCGAATGTATATTTTGTTGGGGGACCTGTACGATGACGGCGTGCTGTCCCCGTTCCAGACTCTGCAAGATCGCTACGACCTCCCAAGAGGGGATTACCTCTTGCACGCGGTGGTAGTGTGAGCCATACAGGCACATTGGGGTGAGGGCCTAGTTGAGCCCGCAACGACGCAGGCGTGCCAATACACGATGATGTCGGCTGGCACCTTCAAGGCAGTGACGTGTCTTTACTCACGGATGGTAAAGGAGACCCTTCAGCCCCTGACCGCGTTAAAAAACAAGTGGGAGCTGGACCTGCAGGTGGACATCCCTGACACCACTTGGGCGCAGTTGGTGCGTAGAGCCAGAAAAAGCACGAGAAATGCGCGATTCCAATTGATTCATTTTTATGTGCTCCACAGAGCATACCTTACCCCAGGCAAAATTAGGAAATACTTTGGAGCTGCGGAAGCGGCGTGCCCTAGATGTAACAGGGTGGGAGCAGACCTGGTCCACATGCTGAGGGCCTGCCCAAATCTGCAGGAGTACTGGGGGGGGTCGGCGGCACGTTGAATGACGTGGCAGATAGAGACCTACAATACGACGCGGCCGTTTGTATACTCCATTGGTTCCCGCACACGCCCAAGAATAAAATGTCCAGCAAGTTTATAGACATGGGCCTTATCCTAGCAAAGAGAGAGGTGACGAAAGGGTGGAAGTCGAAGGCGGGTCCTACACATCGGAGATGGCTGAATGAATTCCTCAAATGGGCGGCTAGCGAGAGCACACTCAGATACCAGCTAGCTCACCGAAAACCGGATGACCGGGCTCAGGCGGCGGCAATGGAATGGGAGGTGTTGGTACAGGCCCTGCAGGATAGCCTAGCCAGTGGGGAGGAAGATGAGAACTCTGAAGATGCAGCAGACGAAGTCGCGCCATTAGCTCCCCTGCCAAACACACACGATTAGGGAATAATGGATCTTTCCTGCTACCCACCACACATGCTATTTGTTCCTGACTAGGCGCAATGGGGGGGGCACTAGGGAGGGGGGGGCTGAGGGTGAGCTTACAAGTTTGAGGTTTTCTGGAAGTAGACTGTAAGTTCTGTGCGTACCTGGGGGAGCGAGGGGCCAGCGATCAAAAGCGGGCAGCTGGTCTCCCCACCGGAAGTTCGTTCCTGATAGTATTGTATCAATGTGCCATACGACTAAGTGATGCCGCCCGGCCTCCGGGATGTGGGCAGTACGGCTGTGTATGTTGCATGGATTAACGGTTAAGGGGAGGGTGGGAAACCTGCATTACTGACATGCACCCTGGTTACTGTACGATATACTTGGTCCTGCAATAAAAATGGTTTGACTAAAAAAAAAAATGGGGCGAATGTATATTAGTAATGTCGTTCTCAGGGTTGGTGTGGGTCTTGACCGTGGGCTGTCAGGCCGCGGACGCCATATAGTTCTTGCTTTCCAAGGTTCAGGGGATGGGGGGATCCCTTGGTGTGAATTCTGGGGGCTCCCCGTTGGTGGTCCGCTGCTTTTTACACTATGACAGATGCTCCTTGTTTCTGGTAGTGTCGGGTGGGGGGATGTCCGTGCGAATGGGTTGTTTTTTCTTCTTGTTTTTGGGGGTTTTTTATGTATGCAGACGGTGGTGCGTCTTTTTAGCAGCTCTACTCAGCCGATATTGCAACCCCCATGACACCTGGTGCTGACAGCTCCCCCGGGGACCTCATGGTGGTATCATGGAATGTTCGGGGGCTACTGAATAAGGTGAAACGGGGAGCTATCCTGCGACAGGCGAAGAGGTATGGGGCAGACATCCTACTTTTGCAAGAAACTCACTTGATGGGTACGAAGGCCCCGTGCCAAGCTCGCTTTGGGTTTTGTCACGTTTACCACGCAGGGTTCACGAGAGGCTCTAGGGGGGTGGCGATACTCGTACATCGCAGAGTTCAGTTTACATACATTACACATAGGGCAGACCCTGGAGGCACGATATGTGGCGAACAGATTACTATTGGTAGCGTTTATGCCCCTCCCCCACTAGGAGCCACCTTTATCGAAAAGCTACTGGGCATCTGGGGCTCCCTTCTGACTGGTCTGACACTGCTGGGGGGTGACTGGAATGATACGATGGGACCGCCGGACCGCCAGCGGGTTGGTGACACCCCTCAATCATCGGGTCCAACCAAACTGTATACCCTGACATCAACAATGGACTGGGCAGACATATGGCGTGAATTCCACCTTAATGAGCGCGAATACACATACTTGTTAACGGTCCATGGGTCCCAGTCCCGCCTGGATTATTTTTTTGTCCCCAGGGTTTTTCTTCACAGATTCTCTCAGGTACAGCATCGGCCCCGGGGTCTGTCCGATCACTCTCCGGTCACAATGCAACACCATACGTCCTCCCGCAGGCCCCCGTTCCGCTGGAGAATGTCCCTGTGGCATCTCCGCAATCCGGCCTATCGCGATATGCTCCATACAGCGATTACTACTTATTTAGCAGAAAACAGCCCCTCGGCTCCCTCGAACATTACCCTCTGGGAGGCGCTCAAGCCAACCGTCCGTGGTTATGAAATTAGCTATCGCACACAGGAGAAACGTACACGTCGTGCACAGCTCGACGCCCTAGAAATGCGACAGGTGGGCTTGGCTTCCCAACTCAGTACCAATCCCTGCCTCATTATTCGCCGCAATTTAGTCCTAGCCCAACAGGAATTGCGCCAATATCTGCTGAGCGAAGCCAAAGAGAT
The DNA here is from genome assembly GCF_964204655.1 of Triturus cristatus. Taxonomy (NCBI): domain Eukaryota; kingdom Metazoa; phylum Chordata; class Amphibia; order Caudata; family Salamandridae; genus Triturus; species Triturus cristatus. The sequence goes on along the minus strand of NC_140581.1, from coordinate 496,561,981 downwards.
ATGGGAGGCTTCGCAACATCGGATATATCAGTGGGGGGATAAGTCCAGTTCAATGATACACAGATTGTGCCAGGCGAACGGTGCCCTGGCCGTCACGCCTACTATTCGAGGCTTGGACGGGTCCTTGCATACATCGCCGGCGGGGGTCGCAGAAGAATTTGCAAATCACTTTACCTTACTCTACGCCCGGAAAGAGCAGATCTCTGCGGAACTCATAGCAGAATTCCTTGTGGATATCCCGCCTCGTAGGCTCTCGGACTCCGTCCTGGAGCGCCTGGAGCTTCCAATTACATTGGAGGAATTAACTGGCGCCCTCAGCGTGATCCAGCCGTGCCGGGCCACTGGTCCCAATGGGTTCCCCATGGAATTCCTCCGATCCCATATGCCTCTCTTGGGGTCACATCTGCTGGCGACCATTGCAGATACTTCGGACATGGCAAGGCTCCCGAGGGACTGGCGTCATGTGGAAATCGTGCTTTTTCTCAAACCTGGCTGGCCCCCCGAAGACCAGTCTTCCTACCGTCCCATCTCCCTAATACATTTTGAACCGAAACTGTTGGGGAAAGTCTTGGCCGACCGCCTTCGGGGGTGCATTACCGACTTGATTCACCCAGATCAGTCGGGCTTCATGCCACAAAGGGCCACTAGACATGACATCAGAAGAGTTCATAATGCCATTGCGGCAGCCCCCACGTTAGGCCGTCCAGCCACCCTATTGCTAGCTGATCTCGATAAAGCATTCGACTCACTGAGCTGGGTTTACCTTTTTCAGCTGCTCGAAGCTATCAACTTTGGACCCCGGTTCCTGTCATACGTATGCCTACTATACACAGACTTGACGGCATCGGTTAGAATCGCGGGACACCGTTCTCGCCCCTTCCCGATACAGAGGGGTACACGCCAGGGATGTCCACTGTCTCCATTGCTATTCGCTCTGACGGTCGAGCCCCTGGTGACCTGGGTCAGGAGTGACCCAGTGCTCAGGGGATTCGAGTGGTCCCGCTCACGATCAGACCGTATCGCATTATATGCCGATGACGTCCTTTTCTTCATGACGGACCCGTGGTATTCTGGCCCCCGTATATTGGAGATTCTCAGGGTGTTTGGCGGCACCACCGGACTCCACGCCAATCCAGCTAAATCTATCCTGTTCCCAGTCTGTGGTCACCAAGGCCGTGAATCGTGGGCAGTACAATTATCCCGGGCCTCAGAGGGATTTAAATATCTAGGGATTTTTATCTCCCCGTGCCCCAAGATTTCTTGGGCACACAACATCACCCCACTGTTGACCAGCCTCAAAAACGAAACGACGATATGGTCTGTCCTTCCATTATCCCTTCAAGGGCGCTCAGCCATTTTTAAAATGGTCTCTCTGCCTCGGATCTTATATCGCCTCCAAAATTTCCCTTATCCTATTCCTCGCACGTGGTTTGCCCAGGTAAACGCCATACAAAACAATTTTCTATGGGGCGGGTAGCTGTTCGCGTGGCGCTCCGCACCTGCGCTCAGTCTACGTATTGTGGGGGGATCGCGTCTGCAGACATTTACTCATACTACGTCGCATCTCACATCCTCGTAATCAACGAACTTTGGTATAATTCTCCCACGGATCCGGCCTATGCTATTGAACAGGACGCAATGGAACGGGTCCCCCTGCTTCATTTACTCTACAGCTACACAAGGCTAGATCATTTACCGCCTGCTAGTAGACAAGTTATCCAGCTATGGAGGGCCAAGACCAGACAAATGGGATGGAAGGGGCGTTTTACAAGACAGACCCCCTTGTGGCATTGGTACGTACATGAGAACTGCTGACACTTTGGGAGGGTTCCGGGGCTGGGACCTGGCGGGGATCTCTACCCTGGGTGATGTTGTGAAGGGCACGATTTTAAAATCATTCCAACAACTACAGACCGACTTCGGCCTCCACAAGTCGCAATTTTATACATTTTTACAGCTCCGACATGCACTTTCTCCCAAGATCCGCAATATGGAGGCCCTCCCTGAGTTTCAACCCCTGGAGGGACGCCTGTTGATGGGGGACCTTGGACTGCCCAAAATCAGGCAAATATATCAAACGTTGACGACACCCCCCCCCCACCACTCTGGACAATGCCCGGCTAGCCTGGACGGCAGACATTCCCGAATTGACGGATGACGATTGGGCGGAGGTGATTGCAAGTCCGCGGGCGCGGCTGTTTCCACCCGTTACAGGCTCATCCAATTCAAATAGTTACATAGAGTATACTACACGAGGGTGCGACTGTGGCGAATGGGGGTCATTCAGTCCCCTGAGTGCATGCGGTGTGGCAGAGAGGAAGGATCTTTCTTCCATACGGTGTGGACTTGCACAGCTATACAGCCCTTCTGGAATAGAGTTAGGACATGTCTCAATGAGGTGCTGGGGTGGATGCTCCCACTGGACCCTCGGCTGTTCTTGCTACACTCCACTGACGATATTGGGGGGAATAGATACAAATGGCACCTACTGTTCCTCGCCCTTACTATAGCCAAACGGGACATAGCGCAGAGATGAAAGGCATCATCTCCTCCGACTATAGGTAAATGGAAGTCCGAATTGCATAGGTGTATGGGTGCCGAGATTACTGTATTTGAGGCTAGGGGCTGCCCACGGAAACATCGCAAAGTATGGGCGTGATGGGCAGCTTACCGTGGAATTGACCTGCCCCCCGTCCCTGAGGATGACCCCTGAGTTGCTCTCTCTGCTCTTTGCCATGTGCCCCCCAAGGTTGTATCGATGGACTGCTTTATTATTTCATTTGGTTGTATACTGTGAATCTGCTGAATCATGTACTATACTTAGACACTGGTCCACTGTCTGCATAGTGTTTAGATTATTATTTTACCTGCATGTTCTGCAGGGTTAGTCTCTCTTTATAGAAATGGTTATCGATGCACACATTGTTCAACTGCTTTATTGTGCCATTGAGGGGCCGTGGCCCAATGTATCAGAAAATGACCAAATAAAATGTGTTATTAAAAAATATATACATATATCTATTTATTACTAGACACACTCTACTAATCTCTTTATGAGATTAGAAGTCAGGAACACATTCAAATATCAACGTTTCACAATAAGTTAAGCACAAATATGGCTGGGGCCCTAGGGGCGTACCAGACCATATACTAAAAAAGAGGTTTAGGAATGTCGACTTGCAGAAGGACAAGGCCTAGGGCCTGTAAAATCACTGGGGCTTAACTAATCCACCCAAGGCAGGTAAGAAAAAGACCCACGGGAGACGCGTGCAGTGTGAGAACACAGCCGCGGGTTCCCTATTGACTTCATTGGAGCAAGTCGTGGTTGGATTTTTAAAGTTTAAGGGTACTTCTAGAAAGTCTACAAGCAAGTCACTTACAAGGTAAGTAGTTCGAGGGCCAACACCCACTAGAGCACCGGAGTGCACGAGTTACCTCACCCAGGGAAGCTGGGTGCATAGGTGTCTTTTGGTGTCGGGTCGCGTCGTCGTTTTCCCCTTGCCCTTGGTACCTAGGGTACCACATACTAGTATGCACTCCAAGTTGTTTAGAGAGAACAGAGAGACTGGGCCCTGATTAGCAGGGACCCAGCCAGACGATAGCCAGAAACCAGTGTTAACATCAGAAAAAAAGTGGGGGCAACATAAGTGCAGATTCTACTCCCCTACACACACCCAGAAGATGAAGTGGCGTACAGTTGCCCCCTGCATCTTTTCCGTAGGCACGCTACAGATTCTCCCAGATATGAGTCTCCTGAAGATAGGCCACTGCTAACTTATATCTTTTCAAATAAGCAAATATACACCTACGCTTTTCAAATGCAGCTGTTCCTCGGACATTCCATGTGATCAACGTACCCGTGGTTGTCGTCATAGTTTGCATTCTTCGTCTTCTCGAACAACATGCTTCCATTCTATTCTAGCGGAATCATCCATGCATTCAGCATTGCAAATCCTTTCAACTGATTTCTATGACGGAAGGACACTTCCAACATCCACCCACCCCTTGGGCAATATCACATTTCCCTCCCCTTCTGAAAATAACCCGGTGAAGGCATGTAGCTGTCGCCCCCATTTCCCCTGAAGATATCCCCAAACGTATAACCATGGGCGTCCGCAGGGAGGGGCAAGGAGGGGCGCTTGCCCCCCCCTGGAGCACCCCTCCTTGCCCCCCCCCATGTGTGTCAGCCCAGGCTGAGACAGCTTCCCGCAGCCGCACCCGAGTACTTCACAGGTCTTTAAAAGACCAATTACGTGTTAACGAGGCTTTTTGTGAGGCTTTGTTGTTTTTCACCCCTCCACATGGGCGTCCGCAGGGAGGGGCAAGGAGGGGAGCTTGCCCCCCCCTGGAGCACCCCTCCTTGCCCCCCCCCATGTGTGTCAGCCCAGGCTGAGACAGCTTCCCGCAGCCGCACCCGAGTACTTCACAGGTCTTTAAAAGACCAATTACGTGTTAACGAGGCTTTTTGTGAGGCTTTGTTGTTTTTCACCCCTCCATCTCCACTCTGCCTACTGCTGGAAGAATTAGCCCCCCCCCCCCTACACCCCCCTCAAAATTTGGGCTCTAGTTACGCCTCTGGTCTGAGAATAAATATATTTTCACCACCTCTTCTGCTGTGTTTCGAATCCGATCCGAAACTGATGCTAATTTTGATGGTTCTTCCAGGCCAGAGAGTGGCGTGCGTTGCACACCACGGATCACTGGAATTTTTATGTGAGGCTAACCGGCAATGAGTATGACTGTGATTACAAGTGCAAGTAACATAACTTGAGAGGCCGAGTGGATGTACTCAGACATTTCACGATGATCTGAGACTAACTAACTATCTTGTGTACTGCTTACTATTGCCAATGATTTCATACCGAAGCTTTCTGATGGAGTGGGTGTTCTCTTTTTGTTGAATCCACTGCTCTGAGTGCTGACATAAGGGCCAAAAAACTACAGCTGCTGTCTGATTGTGAGGAAGGGGTGTCTACTTTCCAGATTATTCGGGGGTACTTTTCTCAGTCCTTGCACTGGATCTGGCTTAATTACTGTACAGTATGCACAAACTACATAAAACCAGGATGAATATGTTTCTATTCGACCCCCCCACTCTTCATTTCTCTTTTGGTCTTAGTACCGTTTCCAGTACTATTTCCAGAACTTAATTTGTAAAAAAGTAAATAAATAGGTTTAGCGACCCAATTTTTTTTTTGAAGCTGCCAGCAGCATTGCTGAACACCAGGGTGGCCATATACCAAGGCTGCTTACTCTTGATTCCAGCTCACGCCTCTTCTGTTCACCACCTTATACTTCTCTCTTTTTCTCTGAGTCTTTCCCATTCTTTTTCATCCCTGCTTCATGAACCCAGTTCATAAGTGGAGCCTCTTATTTTGGTATCCGGGCCTTTTCTACTCCAGCCTGACACTGACTGAGTCTCCCAACACTTCTCCCTCTCCTTAGAACTCAGAGAGGGATCTCCCCTCAACTCTTACACTTCCAATAAGTTTTGGGTTGTGTCTCTCCCTTGTCAGTCGAAAAATTAGATCTGTTCTCTGTTACTACAGATGATTCGAGTCCTGCAGTTATGGTAAGTTGACACTCACTTGGGCCATGTGCCACAAAGTCCACTGTAGAACTACATGCTGTATGCCACTAGTCACGCTAGTTGCAGAGGCAGCAGTAGATGGGCTTGCTAAACAGATTTTTGTAGCATCAGCAAGTCAAAATCTATATATAGATGTAAAATCACGCAAACAACCACTATATGGTGGCAGATACTGGAGGTGCCTGCATTCTCTTTCCTCAAGGACAATTTATTAACTTACAAACAGGTGCTTCTGAGTCACCTCTGTCGCTCATGGTCCAGGTGATGCTGTCTTCCTGAGAATGTTTCTAAAAGGCAGAGCAACACCCTGATCATCAGACAAAAAGGAACCATTAACTGAAAACAAGTTGAACAAAATAGGGTGCTATGGGATCTTACATACAGCATATTTGCGCTGTGGAAATGTTGATGACCTAGGGGCATATTTACAAGGAGGCGATAATGAATCATCACCGCTTTAGCGGCTGTTTTCGGCCGAAAAGCGGCGATAATTTTATCGCTATATCAGCAAGGTCACGCTAACGCGTGAAACCTTGCTTTAGCATGGGGATTCCTAACGCCCAGCTTTGCATCTCTAATGAGATGCAAAGTGGGCGTTCCTGACCTGACATGACAGGAGAAATGTCGCTAAGCGACATTTCTCCTATCATCAAGCCCCACGCTATGAAGCATAGCGGCAGGAAAAGTAGCGATAACCCCTGTTATCGCTACTTTCCTTACGCCTTCTTCAGGACTGACTTAGCCATGATATCCTATGGAAGGTGGATATCATGGCTAAGTTTGTGTGTCCCTATCAACAAGCTAATGTGAGATTATCGCTGGGTTTCCAACGATAATCTCACGTTAGGCAGTTAGCGTTAGGATTTTTTTCACTTTTGATATAAGCGTTGCTAATAGCACACTATCTCAACGATAAATATCCACGCTAGCCGGCGATAATTATTCTAGCGCTAAGTGCGCTTAGGGATAATTATCGCCGGTTGTTGTTGATATGCCCCCTAGTGTCCTTGCACTTTGCTATCAAGAGGCCCCAGTTGAGAGTCTCATCTCTGGGAGTCCTGGTGTTTTAGCCAACCGCAGTTTGGATTCTGCAAATCTGCTGTGATGCAGACAATTTCAGAGTCTTAGGCAACATTACAAGGCAAATTTAGACCACTTGTTGTAGTTTTTCAAGGCAAATTTACACCACTTGTTGTAGTTTTTCACTTCCTCCTGTTCATTTGTGATAGTGCTGTCAAGTAACTGCCTGCAACAAGGTAAGAGGGGTGGGGGTGGTGGGGGATTTCGATGGACAATGCAGAGTGAAAATTAATTATTTATTTAATTTTCTCTCGTCATCGTCGGTCGAAATACACCCGTCCCACCCGGCCCCACCGCTTTTATCTGCACGGACTGCGGCTACATCCGGCCCATTAAACCCTGATAATCCCAGTTTTAGCCCAGAAGGCCATTTTTATTGCTTGCACCAGAGCCCAAAGCATCTATACTGCTTTAGTGGCCGAGGACCAGAACCAAATAGGTAGCAGGCAGGGTGACCGATCTTAATTAAGACCGCCCATTCTGACTTTTTGGTCCTGTGAGATACAGTCAACCTCCCCGAATTGGATGGAGCCTGGCAGTTGACACACACCCACTTTTACGAAATATCACGTGGAGCAGCTACTCTGCCCCCACCATACTGACAGGATAGGGACATCCCATGCCAGTAATTTCACTCACATAGGGGAGTTACATCCTTGCCCTGAAGAAAGTCCTGGACCATTTTTTGGCCCTTTTATGGACTGAAACATGTCTGCACTAGGGTCCTAGGACCATAACACTCCTACAAAGACCCAATTTTATTTATTTATTTTAATTACCCAGACAGACCCAAAAATAAAGGGAAACTGGGGATCTGCCTGAGGTATTTTATCTAGTTAACCCCCTCTGTCTTTAACATATTAAAAGCACTCCCGACACTGTGGTCGAGCCCACCCGGACTTTTAGGGGTCTGGGTGACCCGATGATGAAGCATGACACCACTAGGGTGTGTGAGGGTAACTTAAAGAAATACTTTTCTCCCCCACGATCATGGTTGGGTTAGGTACAACCTTATTTCAGAATCTTCCACTTTCCTCTTTCCCTCAGTTTATTGGATCCTTTTTTAGGTCCATTAGAGTATTTTTTGTGAATATAGTTACTTGTAGGGAGGATATACTCTACACATTATCACCTCTCATACCCTTTAGGTCACTGGAACTTCCCAGCGCCTTGTTGTGTTATAGTCTTCAGAGCAAAGACCTTGCCCAGAGAATGATGTGGTTGCCAAGTCTGCCAACATTCTGATTATTTGCTGGATCGGGCTGCACAGTACTAGATGGGGTCCTGAAAGTTGGGGTTGCATCCACTGACCTTGTGGCAGTTTTTACTCAAAAGAAAGTTTCCCGTCAAATGGTGTTGCATGAGTTCTGTGATTTTTGGCCAGATTTACCACTCACAAATTTTACATTTACAAAACACTGATAATGTTGTTGTGAAATTGTGAAAAATAGTTGTCAGATAACACTTCGGGGTAAAAATGGTTGACAACGATGCTAAATCCCAACTTCCAGAAATGTAAGTGATTGGGGGGGCCTCCACTCCTAAAAAATATTGTCAGGGGGGACTTTGCCTAAAAAAGTTTGAAGACCTCTGATCTACACAGTGAGACCTTCGGGAGGGGCTGGATGCCAGGAAGACAGTGCTGTTGATCAGCCCGACTCCTCTGAATAGTATCAGAAGAGCAGGCAGCAGTTTTTAAGTAAGTTCCAGTAACTTTAATGCATTCTACAGCATCAGCATTACCTACTGGCTGCACATCTAGGTTTCTCTAAGTGAACGGTGTTCTAGACTTACATGCATGGAAATATCAAGGAGGACAGTCCCCTCCGAATATGCAAATGTAGTGTAAGCTTGTAGTGTTCAGCTTTTGGGGTACCAGGGGGTAACTTTAGGTTTCAGGTTGGGTGTGGGTTTTAGGGTGCCAGGGAGTAAATTTATGGTTCAGGGTGGGTTAGTGATTGGGGTGCCAGGGGGTAATTTTAGGGTTCCGGGTGGGTATGGGTTTTGGGGTACCAGCTGCCAGGGGGTAATTTTAGGGTTCCAGGTGGGTATGGGTGTTGGGATGCCAGGGGGATAATTGTAGGGTTAGGATAGGATAGGATATATGCTTTTATAACGCTCGAATGCCATGGTGTCTTGGGCACTGGTGTATGTGAAAATGGTACAGTCTGTATTACCAGGGAGCTAGATCGAACTGAACAGCCACGTTTTCAAGTCCTTCCTGAAGGACTGTCGATTTGGTTGGAATCTCATGGCTATTGGCATTTTGTTCCATAACTTTGCCGCACAGTTTGAAAAAGTTCTGCCGCCCCATCTTACCCGCCTAGTCCTATCAATCTGGAGGAGGCCTAAATTACTGGACCTAAGAGCATGAGCGGGGGTATAGGGTAAAAACATTTTTTGGATGTCCCTGGCCCCTCCCCCATAAAGTGCTTTATGAACCAGGCCTAAGGCCTTGAATTCCGCGCGCTGCTGTACAGGGAGCCAATGCAATGCTTTGATTCCTGCCGAGGTTGATTGACCTCCAGGTATATTAGAAGCAGCCTTGCTGCGGCATTCTGTAGGGACTGCAGTTTTCTCATCTTGGTTTTATCAATGCCCAAAAACAGGGCATTGCAGTAATCAAGTTTGGATAACAAGAGAGCCACCACCACAGTCTTTTGTAGTTCCAGTGATATGAAAGGAAATAGCTTTCTCAAGGTTTTTATTAGAAAGAAGCAGGAAGAGGTGAGGCTGTTTACCTACACAGAAACACTTAATTGGTCATCGAAGATGACTCCGAGGTTTCTAACCTTAGGCAAGGGGCAGGGCCATTCCCCCGCTCCCACCAGCCACCAGGAGTCATTCCACAGGGATCGGCCCTGACCAAACTCTATGACCTCGATCTTATCTGTGTTAATTTTCAGGAAGCTGTGGTTCATCCAGGTCATAATCTCGGTAAGGCATGCATGAAACTTAATAGCTGTATCTTCAGTAGGATACCAGGGCGAATCCATGCTTCCTGATGAGTCTGGCCAGGGGAATGACATAGATGTTAAACATCGTCTGGGATAAGGCCGATCCCTGTGGAACCCCACAGGGAAGATGGAAACTGTCTGATTGCAGACCCTCCCAGTACAGGCTCTGCTCCCTCCCCTCCAACAACGATGTGAGGTGGGTCAGGGCAGTACCCTCGATCCCCACTTCCTTCAGCCGCTGCACTAACACTGTGTGGTTCACGGTGCCAAAGCTGCTGACAGGTCTAAAAGTACAAGGACTGCTCTACCCCCTCCGTCGACTATTCTACGGACCTCCTCCGTTACTACTATCAAGGCTGATTCGGTAGAGTGGTGCGACCAAAAACCATGCTGAGTAGAATCCAGCAGGTTATTGATGTCTAGATAATCAGTCAGCACCTTGTTCACTGATTTCTCCAGGATTTTAGCTGCTATTGGTTTGCCAGCAATTGGACGATAGTGCTTGGGTTCCGAGGGGTCTAGGGTGGACTTTTTCAGAATCAGCCTGATCATTGCTTTTTTCCAACATACTGGGTAACTACCTGATTCCAAGACTTGATTGACTAGAGGGGTGAGTTTGTCACAAATTCTCCTAGCAGCCAAATGCATAATCGCGGGAGGACAGGGGTCTTTGGGTGAACCAGATTTTATGGAAACGAGAAGTTTGTGTACCTCATCGTTTGTAACTGTCTGAAAACATGTTAATCTGCAATGTATTGATACAGCCTCATCAGATGATTGACATGACTTATCCGGAACCATTTGAGTGTTCAAAAGGTCATTATAAATCACTTGAACCTTGTTCTGGAAATATAGGGCCAGTTTATTGCACATAGCTTGGTCTGGTTGAAAAGCATTAGCCTGCTGCCGTTTAGACAGCAGTGTGTCAGTTTTAAAAAGTTCCTTAGTGGAATTTCCGGCTTCCTCTATCTTAGTTGTGTAAAATAGTCTTTTTGCGGTAATGATTGCGTCCTTGTATTGTTGGAGAGCAAGATTAAAGCTAGTTTTCTTATCTTTACTATAGTCTTGTCTCCAAAGACGTTCCGCTCTCCTGCAGTTTACTTTTAAACATTTCAGCTCAGAGCTGTACCAAGGTGACGAGGTCTTTAATCTCTTGACCGTCACTAATTTTTCAGGGTGGGTATGGATTTTGGGGTACCAGGGGGGTAATTTTAGGGTTCAGGGCGGGTATGGGTTCTAAGGGGCCAGGGAGGTAATTTTAGGGTTCAGGGTGGGTATGAGTTTTGGGGGGCTGGGGTAATTTTAGGGTTCAGGGTGGGTATGGGTTTTGGGGTGCCAGGGGGACAATGTTAGGGGTCAGGGCGGGTATGGGTTATGGGGTTTGGGGTGCCAGGGGGCTAATTTTAGGGATCAGGGAATGTATGAGTTTTAAGGGGCCAGGGAGGTAATTTTAGGGTTCATGTGTGCTCTAATTGTTGTCCAGTTTCAAATGCAGAATTCACCACTTTTTTTTCTCAGCTTGGCCTGAGCATTACCCGATCCTGATTGTCTGCCATTTTAGCCCCGCCCGTATTGATTAACATTAGCCACGCCCCTTCATTTGCCAGGTTCGCCCCTCCCTGGAAAAATGTCTGCGGACGCCCATGCGTATAACCTTATGAGAAGCAAAACAAACACACTATTATCCATAACCCTTCCCTCCCACCCTTTTTGAAGGTAGTGGCTGGTCGGCTGGCAAGGTGCGAGGACTAGCCTCCAGCTCCTCAACCAGGTACCCGCCTCTGGGGGGCATTCCCCCGTCATCTATTACAGGCAGTGTGGAAAACTCCATGTATAATTGTCCTCCCCCCACGCCATCCCTCGGTTTGGTCTTACCAACTGTCTCAGTTCAAAGGGTACCTCTGGGTTAACCACTTTGTTTCCTGTACCTCTACCCCTTACCACTGTCAATTGTCCGTATCCTCGCTCTAGTTACTGTTCATGAGGTGGCCGGGTGATGAGGGTCTTGAGTCCGGGACAATATCCGAGGCCTGTAGAGTGCCATCCGGGCAAACCCTGAATCGTCTGGGACTTTGGCTTTTGGTACTGTCTTGCGACTGAGTCTGCTGATTTTTGATCCTGGGTTGCCTCTGTGATCCGGATTTCCGTGGTGTCACCGCGGAGGGCACCAAACAGGCACCGCGGGAGCCTCTTGCGTCTAGCCAGTCACTTGCTTCTCCAGCTGAGAAGAAAAATAACGCTTTACAGCCATTCTCGACACTCAGCTTTGCCGAGAATAAGAGACTGTATTTAAGGTTCAGATCTCTCATGCGTACATTTTCATTTATTTAAGTTTGTGCAGTGCAATACGCATAATTTGCATAAGGCTACTACAGGAACTGAATATGTCACTTCATTTTTTGTGTTGCTAGACTACTCACAATCATGTTTGACTGCAGTATTTTAAGTATTCATGACTGGTCCTCAACCTGCCAAAACACTGCCTCATCTCCCAGCACCTGTGCACACTCCATTGGCTCCCCGTCAAGGCGAGAATCACCTTCAAGATACTCACCCACGCACACAAGGCCCTCCACGGCACCGGACCAGCATACCTAAACAGCCAACTCAAATTCCACGCACCCCAAAGGACCCTACGATCAGCCCAGCTCTCCTACCCCATGGTCCCCCGCACCAGAAAGACCAGATCGGGAGGCCGCTCCTTCTCTTTCTTCGCGGCCAAAGCATGGAACGCCCTTCCCCTCCACCTCAGACAGACAACATTGCTCCCCATCTTCTCAAGAAACCTCAAAACCTGGCTCTTCGACAGACCCCCTCCTTGACGGAATGGAACCTGCTTTTTAGGTTTTGAATGTCAATTGAGAATTAAAATATTTTGCAAGTGGGTGGCTAAACATAATACTCCTGTGCCAATTTCCATGGCCAGCTGTATTTCGTTTTTTTCCAGATCAGGAGAATCATTTTAGACTAAACACATTTGTTTTACCTACAAAAAATCTCGTAGGAATTTTAATTTATTTATAAATGGATTTCTGATGAGAACTGAGAGTTAAACGACTGCGATGGATCACAGGTTTCATTTGATAAATTGTAATGATTTTACAAAACAAAAGAAATATAAAAATAAAGCAGGAATTGCAAAAGTCATTCCACAGTATGATGAAGTAATGAGAAATAAGGGTTTAACCAAATTGTTATAATAAAAAGCTAAATGTATTTTTTCTTAAAATGCAAATGTAAAATACTGTACTGAATCAGATTTAGTTATGTAAAGAAAGATCCTAGTTACATTAGTAACATTCATTGTTTTTCAGTTTACTAGAAAATCTAACTGATTGACTAACGTCTTTGTGCCCCTAATTTCAAGTTAGGTTGTAGATGCAAACATTAATCAGTATACATGACCACCTATCCATGAAAGTTACAACCAAGGAAAAGTTGCAGGTATTGTGGGTTTTCTGTAGTAATACAGTTAGAGCTATGGTTGGAAACATGGGTGGTGAAGTAGACAGCATAGTTATTAATACACAATTCCTACACTATCTGCCCAGTTGCACAAAACGATGCATAAGACAGGAGAATTTGGAAATAGTTTTTCTTATTATGAATCCTTCCATGGGCACTCCTGAAGAGTTCTGTGAATCTCCTAAAAGTAAAACATCCCTGGAAAACATTGGTGTATGTCTAAAGTAAGTAGATTTCTGGCTTCTAAAAATATATTTGTAAATTGCTGCATTAAGGTAATGTTTGGATAGATTTGTCAGGGGAGTTTAACATATGTTGATGTTCTGGTTTAAGGATATCATAATATATATTGATGCCATCTGTCAGGGCAGGGCAGTGAGCTCTGGCAACCCTGGAGGACAAAATGACACTGGCCACAGAGATGTTGACCATTTCCTGTGAAGGGACTGACAGGAAATGGGAGGAACATGGATAAGAAAGTCAGTCTAGGGATAGCCATCACTAGGAATGGTACAGCATGGGGCAATTATACAATTTAGAGGCCCCACTAGAGCTGCGGGGGTAGGATTTATACCCCCAATGCAAGGACTTAGTCATTGTCCCAAAATGAATTAGAAATCTTATTGGACTGCAATACATACACAACCCACTGAGCAATACCACAGGAAGTGTTTCTTGTAACGATCAGTCCAACAAGATTAGTTCTGGGACACAGGGGAACACCAAACTCTCTTTCGTCAGAATAACACACTCAAATTAGCACTAAAAAACAGGGGAGGTACTTTAAAATGTTTTTTTATTCTATCCTGGTGCATATATCATGAATGCTTACCACATAGAATGCAAAAAAGAATGAAGAAATGCAAGTCATGGTCAGCGGGGAAAAAAATAACATTTCTAATATGGGTAATGAGTTCTTAACATCTTAACACCACGTTGCCATTTCTAAACACTACGCTAAATTGTAGCTTAAGCAGTGAGCTTCGACGGAGAGGTGATACACTCTGTCTTCCCCTACCAACACAGTATAACTAAATACCTGCACTTACCTGAGGCCACAGCCCTGGATAAGGGCTGTGGCAGATGGTTGGGTAGTGCCTCTCTCCCTCGGACCATCGCTGATATCCTCTGGTTCTTCTCCCCTCTCTGGAGCTCTCTCGTCAGTTTTCACCACGTAGCACTTCTTGGCAGGCCAGCTGTCGCTCTCCTCTCTCTCCTCCTGATACCCTCGCCACCTCAGGCTATGCTCCTCCAGTGTTGTCTTTTCACAGTTCCCTTTGTGGACTCCTCACTCTCTTTAATACTCTGGTCACTCTCAGTCCGGTTTTCACTCTGCGTCTCTGGGCCCCGCCCTTCCGTGTTGCGCCATTCATAGGCTGCAGACTGTTGCTGTTTCCGGTCGTCCATGAAAAGCTGCGCTGCTACCACCCTAACCTCGGGCCTCTTGGCCCCTTCTGTGTTCACTATGATAGAGGGCCCCCATAGCTCCTAGTTACAACACCGCTCTTCCAGGAATGGGTGATCTAGCCACTGGGCAAGAGCATTTTGGGACAGAAAGGAACATTGTTCTGCAGGCTGCCAGCCCTATGATGAATCTGCAAGGAAAATTCCTGAAGGGCCAGAAACCAATGCACACTTTTAGGGTTGGAATGCTTATTTTTTTGCAAGCCAGACCAAAGGGGCATGATCAGTAAGTAACAAAAAAGGGCGACCCAATAAATAATACATAATACCACAATGAAGGGAGCGTCGTGTTCAGTAATCAGTATTTGCAAATGCAAATTCGTTCACAACTGATTCAATCAAAAAGACAGATTTCCTTGAGTCCACAGATCCACAATTTATTGTACGTCACTTTAGGATAGTGTTTCCACAACGATTATGACAGTTCATCAATATTAATTGACAAGTTTGTAGCAGTTGATCAACAGAAGTTCCTAATAATTTCAGCCAACGCGTTTCGTCCAACGTAGGACGTCATCAGAGTTGAAAGAAAAACAAAACACTGTTCATATTTCCCATACCACATAATTAAAATCATCTTGATTAATGACACAATTAAACATTTTGACATTATCATCAACATCCCCAATATATCATTGTCATCAGCATTAACAATGTCCCTCTATAAGGAAGCCTGCCTATATAACAATCTCAACAAAAGCCAATCATATAAAGCAAATTGCAAACATTTTTTTAAAAACAGCTAAACAATGGGAAAAATCATATTCATCCTGTATGTAGAAAAAATGGACCCTCCAAAACAATCTCATGGTTATTAAATCAGAACCATAAATTAACCAGTTCATTCATGTCACCTAATTGTCTTTCCTGACATTGATCATTCACTGATTATTTAGCTCAACCTGAGACATTATTACGTGCCAGAATTCTAGCTCTATCCTAAAATCCCCTTTATAGTATTAGGACAGAAATGCATAACACCTACCTATAATTCAGTGTTCTTTCTGAGTGACTTCTACCTATCACGCAAAAGACTCTGATTTTTTTGATTTTTCTAAAGAAAAAAGGAGATACATAAAATATGATTATTACATCTGCCCTCTCTTGCCATCCATTCCTAATCTGATAACCTCTTGGCCCCTTAAACGTACCTTCTAAAATAATGGTTTCCAAAATGTCATGAGCACCGTATTTCATTAAGTCATCCGTGCCTATCAGATTCCCAATCAGTAATTCTGCCCGAAAATAAAATTGAACCTATTACATCAAAGTCCTCCAAAGTCTTCATCATTACAAAGTTTCCGCATTATACCCACCCCATGTTTATTTGAGCTCACCTCACATATATCTGCATCCAAATTCAACAATGATTTCCCTGAAAGCAGCTATTACTGTAGTCTTGTAAAAGCATCTTACTTATTTTCAGTCCAATCCCCACAATAAAACAACAACAAAAAACCTATTACTCAAAGGTCCAAAACGCAATCCAAGATTCTGTAAAGCCTCAAATCCATGCCAAAACCTGCACACCTTCAATTAAAGCCCCATTCAGCTAAGACGACCTTATTCCACGCAGCCGGCCCGATAAATCCAGCTGCCAAAGCACTTCCCACGTCCATCTCCTTAAAAGTCTAATCACATCCAATCATGAGCGAGTCCCTTAAGTTCATTCATTAGCATAAAACCAATACGGTTTCCAATGTGGCCCTCATCACCTTTCAACCAATGAAAGCCCTTCTTTATATATTTCCTGTGCCCAAAAGCAAGCCTATCAAAATCCCGCTTTTGCGCAAACCACCGTGACCAATACAAGCCCTTCTTTTTATATTTCCTGTGCCCGGAAGACAGCGCATTGCGTTCGGGTGCACTCGGTTGATTAAAAAACACCATTTCGCCAATGCACGCTATGCTTGTGCGCACCAAACAACCAATCACATCCATCCTGTTATAAAAAGGTTGTTTACGGCCACACCGCATCCCGTACTAGAGCCAATTGTGCTCAGGCACACTTCAAATCTTACTGCCTACAAGTTACCTTTTCCCTCTCTGGTCCGCCTTACAGTTTTATCCAATCACCATCTTTCTATTCATTCCGGCTCGCGCCCACCTGAATTCTCATCCAATTATATACCATGACCCAATATACTTAACAAATTTGTCGTACCCACACTCTAGTACGTTACTAAAATAATCTCATAGTCAGAGTACCATCGGCTCTTCTTACTCATTTTTGGCCTATCCCCACAGATGCCCCTTTGGTACCAGTGAGGACGGCGCGAAACTTGGGGGTCAGCTTTAACGACAAGCTGAATTTAGAGTCACATGTCAACAAGCTGGTGGGGAGCTGCTATAGTCTTATTAGAGAATTGCGGAAGGTGCTGCCAGTGCTTCCGGCACAGGCCAGAGCCTCAGTGGTTAGGAGTGTCATCTTGAGCTGCATGGACTACTGCAACGCTCTGCTACTGGAATCTCCGAGATATTTGCTTGATAGGCTCCAGGGCATTCAGGCGGCAGTAGCTAAACTTGCACTAATGAGACCACGTCGATCATCTTCGTCCCTGGTGTTGGCTGAGTTGCACTGGCTCCCGGTGGCTCAAAGGGTACAATTTAAGTCTCTGTGCATTGTGTTTAAGGCTCTCCATGGAATGGGGCCCAAACCATTACAAAATAGGTTTGGATGGTATGCTCCCACACGCAGCCTTCGCTCCTCCTCAGCCAATCTGGTAGTCATACCTAAAACAAAGAAAGTAACCATGGGGGTAGAGCGTTTAGCATAGCAGCCGTGCGCCTCTGGAATAGCCTTCCCTATGAACTGCGACAGATCCAGGATCTGCTGCTGTTTCGCAAAAAAAATAAAGACCTGGCTCTTTCCCAGAGTATAATCCTTTCAGTATGACCCTTCAGCTTTTTTTCTGTTGGTAACATCTGTGTATCACAGCGCCAGGATGCCCGCAAGAATACAGAGCGCTTTATAAGTGTGCATACAATACTATAGTCAATTGATTGTGTAACCAAAGCCGTCGGGTGCTTGTTACATTATTGAATGCCCCTATTTCTGTTCTCTCAATTCAAAGAAATAAAATTAAAACAAAATGCAGCTTCAACCAATGTCCAACATCAATATATTCAAAGAAAAAAAATTAAAACGAAATGCCGCTTCACCCAATGTCCAACATCAATATACAAAACCTTGTTTCTCCCCAAAATGTCATTGTCAATCAATTCATACCACTGGACCACACAATAAATATCCAACTTCTCAGGTACTATCCCCAATATCATTATAAACTCCATTTGACAAATGTGAACGACAATCCATGGCAAGATCTGTTCCTTTCTACAAATCAAATAATCAAAACTGCGAACACCCAATGAACTCCATTTAACTGATGCGAACGAAAATCTGTCGTAAGATCTGTTGAGTCTACTCCTATTCACAAAGTCCAAAAGCCACATGCAACCAGGTCCTATACCAATTATTTCTCCAGAAAATAGTGAAACTCATTGTCACTGTTCAAGCCTAACGATACAGACCTACATCTACTGATCCAGCGTGCTTCTTGCAGACGCAAACGCAGCAAATGATCACCACCCCTCACCATGGGAATAAGCCTTTGAATCCCATGGAACCTAATCCCTTTTCTAATCTCATGGTGATCTCTAATATGTTGGAAAATTGGTGACTTGATATCCTGATCGCACGATTATGTTCCTGAATCCTTAACTTCAGCATCCTTTTTGTGCTTCCTATATAAACCTTGCCACATTCACATTGAAGAGCATATATTACCCAACTGCTGTTGCAGTTGATAAATTAATTGATACGAAAGGCCTTCTTCGTATTATATTGAAATTCCTAAATCCCATTCAAACCCAATTTACATATTGTGGAATGAGCCACATACAAAAAATCCTTTTGGTGGGTCAGGAAGCCAATTCCCCCCCTGTGGTCTGGTGGGTTCCAAGTAATTCCTCGTAATCAAATCTTTGATTGTGGGGCATCTCCTGTACGTAACTCCTGGTTTGTCTCCAATAACCCGTACCAAGCCAGGTACCCCTCTAAGAAGGTGCCAATTTTTACTCAAGATTTTGAAAATCTTATTATGATGCGTGTTATATGTTGTGATAAATGAAAATCTGTCATTAATACGAGGCTTAACCTTCTGCGTGAGCGTAGTATCCTTTTTAATGGACAATACCCTATGCTTCGCTTTCTCCAGTGAATCATGTGTATAGCCCCTGGCGTACAGTCTCTCTCGCAAATCATTAAGTTCCAGTCTGAAATCTTCCTCCGTGCTACAATTCCTCCGGATTCTCACCATCTCCCCAAAAGGGATACCTCTAATAATTGCCTGGGTGTGTGCACTATCTGCCCTCAGAATCGAGTTAGTTGCTGTCTTTTTTCTGAATAGTCTTCTGTTAATAGTGTTCCCTATTACAAACAGTTCCACATCCAAAAAGTCAATTTTATCACAATGATAATTAATTGTGAATACAACATTACAATTATTGTTGTTCAAATATTCATGATATTTCCTGAGTTCCTCAAGAGTACCTCTCCAGATCAAAAGAATATCATCAATAAAACGTCCCCAAAATAAAATTAAATCCATCCATTTACAAGCCCTGCAACCCCAGGCATGCTCCCTCTGAAACCAACCCATAACTAGGTTAGCATAAGAGGGAGCAAACCTGGAGCCCATAGCAGTCCCTCTGATCTGGTGGTACCAATCGCCTTCAAATAGAAAAAAAAATGTTTTTCAAAATCATAGAACTCATTTCCAAAATCATTTGAGAATGATCCAGTAAACTGGCACTGCAACTCCCCAGGAAATGACTCAACACCAACTTTCCCTTTTCATTGTCAATACACGTATACAAACCAACAACATCTAGAGTCACAAAACTCATACCGGGTTCCCATGTTACATCTTGTAATTTATTTAGAACATCTATTGTGTCCCTAATATGTGAGGGCAAATTCACCACCAAAGGCTTCAAAAACGTGATCTACAAATTCAGATAGATGCTCTATTAGGCTGTAAGGCCTCCTTTCTCAATCGTAGCATAATGTAATTCACAAGGCAAAGGTTTGCAACTAATATATACCGCGGGTGCGGATTACCAGTATCATTGAGCTGGGACAAAACCCAGCTGAAGCCATACCCATGAGCGTCCGTCTGTATGACAAATGGTTTGGCAAAATCCAGGCAGAAGACAAAAGGGTTTTGGCATAAGATATCTTTTAGAAAGATAAAGATTTTTTCCTGAGTAGGGGTTCAGGTCTTCCATGTAGCTGCATGTTTTTTGTTCAGGAGGTCAGTTAGGGGGCTAGTGATACCTAAACAAACAGGAATAAACCTATGGTAATACCCTTCGAAACCCATAAAGAACCTGACTTCCCTTTTTGTTACTGGCTTAGGGATATCCTTAATGGCCTCCACTTTATCAACTTGTGGGCATATCAAACCTGCTTCAATTTGGCATCCTAGATACCAAATGGACATCGTTCCTAACAGACATTTTTTAGGATTTACTGTGAGGCTTGCTTCTTTCAGGGCTGTAAGTACTACTTCTAAATGTTGTAAATGTACCTCCCAAGATGAACTAAAGATGACAATGTCATCTAAATAGGCTGCAGTATATTGGTGATGTGACCTTAACACTTGATCATTAGCCTTTGGAATGTTGCTGGGTCCCCATGAAGACTAAAAGGGAAAACGTTAAAATTGTATAAGCCTGACAGGGTTGCGAAGGCTGTTTTCTCTATCGAGCGTACGGCCAAAGGAATTTGCCAATGTTCTTGTGTAAGGACAAGGGTTGACAGGAATACTATCTTCCCTAGTTTCTCAATCAACTTGTCCAGACTTGGCATAGGGTAGGTAGTGACTTTAGATGTGATGTTAAGCTGGCGAAAGTCAATACAAGATCCTATTGTGCTCTTTGGTTTTAGAACCTGAACAACAGGAGAGCACCACACACTATTCGATGATTCAATGATTCCCTCCAGAAATATAGTTGTCACTTATTTCTCTACTGCTTCTCGTCTGGCTTCAGGGATTCTGTATGGACGTAGTGGTACTCTTTTCTTGTATTCTGTGATTATGTCATGCTTGATGAGATTGGTTTTCCCTTGCTTCCCCGAAAACAAACCTTCATAATGGAGTAGAAGTGTTTTTTTACAGGTTTTTTTTTTTTTTTGAAACCGTTTATTGCAATCTCAAATAGTTACAGGTATGGGCCTACAACCGTCTGGCCGGCCGCTAGAGTGGCAGAAGCATATGACATATATACAGAAAAATCTCTTGGCGGTGCAAAAAGGTAAATCAGGGGATATCAGTAGTGCAGGCCACATAACTCCAAACCCACAATACGGTTTCCTTTTGTCGAAACACAACAACACAAAAAAAAAAAAAACACACCCGCAAGGCAACCCGCAATCCCAAGTGACAGCACGCGCTCCTTAAGTGGGGGACCCCAACCAATCGCCAAACTCTGAAGAGGGGGAATGAGAACAGATCAGGGACTGGGGAACCACGTGCCCGTGGCTAGGGGAGGGGGTCGGCTAGGGGGACGGGGCTGGTGAGGCAGCCGGCAGCAATGGCGGCTCGCAAATACCCCCGCGATAGGCGTTCCAGGGGCCCCAGATTTTCACCCACGCCCCAGGCTTACCCCTCGCAACATACACCACCTTTTCACGAAACATACACCAATCCATGTGTTCTTTCCAGGCCGACACCGCCGGGGGCCTCTGGGATCCCCACAATTGAGCAATGTCACGCTTAGCTATCATGTATCCCAGAGTCACCCACCGCGTCTGCGGAACCGAGTAGTCAGTTGGCTCCCACACATTCAGCAAGCATCTCCTAGCTTCAGGCAACAGCGCGACACGCGTAACCACTCGCAGGACCTCGTGTACACCACGCCAGAATCGCTCCACCTTTGGGCATTCCCACAGAATATGCAAGAAAGTTGCCAAAGCACCACAGCCACGCTTACACAGTCCATCCTCAGCAAAGCCCATACGTAGAAGCCTCGGCCCCGTCACGTAAACCCGGTGGAGGATCTTAAGCTGGACGAAGCGAAGGCGAGCCGGGATGGCCACCTCCTTCGGAGAGGCCACCGCGGAAATCCAGTCCTCGTCGTCCAATTCCAGCCCATCGGCAACCCAGGCCTCGCGGAGGCCAGTCAGCAGGCCCGATCGGTCGTTGATCAGTTTTTTATATATAAGGGAGATCGGCTGTCTGGGACATGGCCATCCAGCACTCTGTCCTCCAGGGGGGAAGACTCCGGAATGGACGCGACATCCGGGAAGACGGAGCCCAGCGCGTGGCGGACTTGTAAGTACCGAAAGTACTCACTGCCTTGCAACTGAAACTCCGTCTGCAGCGTCTCGAAAGTTTTGAATCCCCCCCTCGTCCAGAGATCTCCCACTGTGCTGATGCCGATCGTATCCCACTTCTCGAAGCCCTTCGAGGTCCACAGGGAGCCCAACCTCGCAGACGCATATAGCGGTGACGCCCGGGTCAAACGGTCCTTCCACCCCATAGCTGCGTTAGCCGCGTGCCATACACGCACCATGACACGCGTCGGTCCCGTCAGGCGAGGGTCCGGCGCGCCAGAGTAGAGCGCTCGATTGTAGTCGCCACCGGGTAGGAGCATCTTGTCCATTTCAAATGCCGGGTTCAGGGCGGGCCCGTAAAGGCCATGATTAAGCGCAGCTAGCTGGGAGGCCCAGTAATACCGTTTGATATCCGGGAGGGCAACCCCCCCATCGTACCACGGGAGCGTCAATTTAGCCAAGGCAATACGTGGCCTCCCGTCCCAGAACAGGCGACGCCGCAAACTCTCCACCTCACGGAAGTAGCGCGCCGGGACCAAGTCCATAGTGTTCTGGAGAGCGTACAGAAAGCGCGGCAACGACATCATCTTAAACAAGGCCGCTCGGCCGAGCGGCGAAAGCGGCAGACGTCGCCAACGCACCACATCCTCCTTCAAGCGCTGGAGGGGGGGCAGCAAATTCCGCTCGTAGCGGGCCTCCGGGTCCAGAGTAATATATATACCCAGGTACCGAAACCCCTGGGAGGCAATCTGGATCGGACAGTCCCGTGGTAGGACCGGAGCCTCCCCGGCAAGCACATATACACAGGATTTCGCCCAGTTGATGACGAGGCCTGAGTTGCGACCGAATGAGCGCAAAACATCAACTAGGACGATCAGTGATTTACGCGGGGAGGCGAGATATAGAAGGATATCATCAGCGTAGAGGGACACACGATCCTCATGCTCGGGGGTCCAGCGGAGACCACGGATGGAAGGGTGCCACCGCAGCCACTCCGCCAGGGGCTCCAGGGCCAGTGCAAACAGGAGAGGCGACAGGGGGCAACCCTGTCGCGTGCCCCGTCCCAGTGCGAATGGGGCCGAAACTCGTCCATTCACCACCACCTGCGCCAATGGGCCGGAATACAACAACTTGACCCAGCCGATGAAGCCCGGTCCGAAGCCAAACTTCGCCAGCATCGCCCAAATGTATGGCCATTCGAGCGTATCAAACGCCATGGTGGCGTCCAAGGACGCCAAGATGGCCGGTTCCCGCACGAACGGGACACGCGCGAGCACCCCGTGCAAGCGTCGCAGATTAAGGGCCGTGTTGCGATGGGGTATGAAGCCGGACTGGTCTTGGTGGACCAAATCGCCCACCACGCCGACCAGCCGGTTGGCCAGCACCTTGGCGAGGATTTTGGGTTCCGCGTTCAAGAGCGAGATAGGCCTATAGGATGTGACCCGCTCACGGGGTCTCCCCTCCTTGTGGATCACCACGATCGTGGCCAGACGCTGGTCCGGCGGAAGGGAACCCCGCGAGCGGGCCGCCAGGAACATCGCGCGCAGGTGGGGCGCCAGTACATCTGGTCGCAGCTTATACAGCTCGATAGGGATGCCATTGGGGCCCATGGCCTTGCCAGATGCGACCGAGCAGATAGCAAGGGCAATTTCGTCCGAGGTGGGAGGAGCGTCCAGCAGATCCCTGTCCTCCACCGAAAGGGAGGGCAGCGCGATGTCCCGAAGCAGGGCATGGGAATCCTCCTCCGAGCAGGGAGAAACCGGGGAATACACCTCGCGGAAATAATCCGCGAAGCAGGAGACAATGGCGTCCGGCTCGGTGACACACACACCATCCATCCTCTCGATCAACGGAACCACACGACTCGCTCTCTCCTTTTTGTCCAACCACGCAATCAATTTACCAGCCTTATCACCCACATCATACAGTCGCCCCTGTTGCTCTCTACTGAGGCCCCTGGCCGCCTCCGTGACGAGGGCCCTATAAGCCGCCTGCTTGAGGTGTAGAACATGCAATGTGGCATCCGTCACCCCGCTCCCCAGGTCGCCCTCTAGTTCAGTAATTTCGGCCTCCACCCGGGTTACCTCCTCCCGCTCGCGCCTCCGGGCATGGGAGATAAAGGAGAGGGCCTCCCCTCTGAGAACTACCTTAAAAGCCTCCCACAGGGAGATAGCCGAAGGGACAGACCCCACATTCTCCTCAAAGTACCGCTGCAAGGATTTGATCAATTCGGCTCGAAAAGTGGGGTCGCGCAGGTACCAGGCATTGATTGGGGCTACCCTGCCCTCCCCCCTCGGGAAGACATCAAAATGCAACAGTAGTGGGGAGTGATCTGAAATACCCCGCGCCAAATGGCGCACCTCACCCACTCTCCCAGCATAGGCCGCAGGGACAAGGACATAATCTAGCCGCGAGAGGCTACCATGGGCACCCGAGTGGAAAGTGTATTGCAGCTGCGCGGGATGCTTTAGTCGCCAGCAATCCACCAATCCTAGTGTATCTAAAAGGCCGGACAGCCACGCCTGTGCCCGGGGGAGGTCCCTGGGGGGATGACGATCCATAGACCCAGAAGCCACCGCATTGAAGTCCCCCCCAACTACCAGAAGCCCACCCGGGAGGTCAAGGAGGAGGCGCCCCAGGTCCGCAAACGTGGTAGATTGCAACCCCGGCGGAACGTACACTGATACAAAAACGACCACTCTGCCCTCCATTCTACCCACCAAGACAGTGTAACGTCCCCTCTCATCATGGCGCACCTCATCAATCTCCAATGGGAGCGAGTTCTTAATCATGATGCCCACCCCCCGCGAGCCCGAAGTGAAGCCCGAATGGGCCACCAAGCGATAGCCTCGCCGATTCATGGCGTGAAAGGAATTACCTATAAGGTGTGTCTCCTGCAGGAAGACCACATCTGGTGAAATTCGTTTCAGATACTGCAGGACCACACCACGCTTAATCCTATCCCCCAGTCCGTTAACGTTCCATGATAACACAGTCAAATCCCTACCCCCCATCATACCTGGAAGCCATCCGTCGTCCCCCAAAGAGCATCTCGAAAACAACAATACAGTAAAGGGTTCGCCTTGCGGTGCAAACAAACAACACTCCACCCCCGCCCACCCATCCCAACAGAACTCCCCCCTCCCTGCACCCCTGCATGAGCCCAGACAGCCCCCCCAAAGTGCAGTGTGCCTGTCGCCCCATAGACAAAAAACTAACTAGTCCCCAGAGGAGGAGGGAAAGCCCCCAATGGACCCCGTACGACCTCCATAGGAGGGGAACGTACACGATCAGTGAATGGTAACCGGAATGTTGTCCAGAGCAAGGCCTACTATTCACCCCTCAGTTCTGATCCGGCGAGCCCTCCCCGCCAACCGCACCCCCCCCACCCCCCCGGCCCCGATCCCCAGGCAGAGTATCCAACCAGTCCCCAGCCGCCTCGGGACGGTCAAAAAAGTGCGTGCGACCATCCACCTCCACCCTCAGCTTAGCTGGAAAAAGCATTGAGTACTTAAGGTTCAGGTCCCGTAGGCGACGTTTAACTCCGAGAAAACCCAGTCTCTGCTTTTGGACCGTCGGAGTAAAGTCAGGGTAGAAATTCACGTCCATATTATCGAGCTTGACCGGTCCCTGTAGCCTGGAAGTCTGCAGGATAGCGTCTCTGTCCCGAAAGTTAAAAATCCGGGCAATGAGAGGCCGCGGCGGGGCTCCGGCCTTAGGTCTTCCTCCGGGGACCCTGTGAGCACGTTCCACCGCAAAAAGTTTACTCAGCCCCCGGGGCTGGAGACGGGTGAGGATCAGGTCTTCCACAAACAAATCTGCCGCCTCCTCCTCCCGTCCCTCCGGCACCCCGACAATGCGAACGTTGTTCCTCCGGGCCCGACCCTCGGAGTCCTCCAATCGACGGTCCATCAGGGCGCTCGCTTGGCCAAGCAGGTGCACCTCCTTTTGAAGGGCCGCCACGTCTGTAGTGAGACCCGAGGTAGTGTGGGCCAGGGAATCGACCCGGTCATTTGTTTTAGACAAGTCGGCTCTCACCAGGCCCACATCCACCAGGGCCGAGTCTATCTTCTGCGCCAGAGTATCAAAGCGCTGGTCCACCGAGGCCTTCATCTCGGCAATGGCGCCCATGACGTCCCGGAGGGTCAGATCCGCGGGCTGAGCAGACGCCTCAGTCGGGCCCGCGGGGGATGTACGCGGTGCCTCTGGAGATCCCTTCTGGAGGGTGTAGCGGTCCATGCTGTTAGACTGATGTGCCGGGCCACGGCGGGTCGATTTCACCTTTGCCCGGTCGCCATCTTGCTTTGTGGACATGTCGCACTCCCAAAGTCGTGCCAATCTCCTCGAAAGGGCCGATAAACCAGTTCACGGGTTCCGGGGGGGGGTGACCACTGGACCGCAGGACAACTCACAGCCGGCGGGTCAGCCGGGCACCGGGACAAGACCACACCACCGCACCCCGCTCCGCAACCCTACCTCGCTTGAGGGCAAGGAGGGCGCAAAAGCGAAAGTGAAAGCGCGGGGTACGCGAGTCGCCCAGCCCTGCCCGCCGCTGTTGTTCGCTTTGTCCCCGGATCGCCCCACAACTCCAATCCGGGGGGCCGGCGCGGAGAAGGCCGCAATCTTCGATCGGTGCTCCCACCGGTGTCCGGGGTCAGATTCGAAAACGGAAAGCGGGTGCCGCCTCAGCTCGGGTACACAGACACAGTCCCCTCATCAAAGACAGGATATAATCAGGATTAATTCAGGAGGTCGCGGAGGTCCTCGGGAGCTTCGCACCCACGCGGCCATCTTGGTTGCGCGCTAGGCTCCTCCTCGAGTAGAAGTGTTTTTAACTGACTTTCCTGAGTTAGACTAATCTGAGTTCCTATTTTTATGCCCCCTACTCCCGTTCTTGTTGGGGTAGGATTAAATGTAATCTTTGCATTTTGTTTTTTTATCATCAAAAATCTGCTGGATTGCAGCAAAAATTGCAGATTTGTTTTCAATTTTGGCCCCTGAGTCCCTCCCATGGGTTCTAAGGTGGGCAGGGTATATCTTTAGGCCTGATTACGAGATTTGCAGTCTCACCGCCGAACCGCTGCAGTGGCAGTACCAAGAAGACCGCCGGGTCGGCAGTCTCCAGCCCGCCATATTACGATGTTGTTGGCTGCCAGTATTCTGCTGCCGTCGGGCTCATGCTATACCTCTGTGCCGATTAAGATGTTCCAGATGGGCTGATCTAAATCAGAATCACAGAATGTTGAGCCGATGCAGATACTTAAACCCGGTTTCCCAGCTCCATAGTCGGCAGCTGTGGTCGTTACACCACATCCTCTCCCTATGTAACTCCTCTACATGTAACACTTTACAACACCCCCGACACTCTAAGATTACTCACCTCACATGACGTGGCGAACATTGAAGAGAACAATCTGCATTTACGCACATGGATTGCTACCTCTTTTGTGAAGATGTGCATACTCTTAGACACTGGGGGATATGCGATGTCCCATCATGCAAGGATTTATGCATGGCCTCCTATGACAGACTTAGCTAAAGACTACAAGAACAAGAACTGCCTTTAGCTTAATATGGAGCCCGTTCCTTAGCTCTGACTGACTCAGATTTGTGTGAAATTCCTGAAAACCTCCTCTGCTTTCCCTTCATTCCTCACCCCTCGTGCTCCCCTTCTGCCTTCTATCGTGGGCAGTCTTATGTGTTTTCTATTTCACTTAAGGCTTATGCATGTCGATGCATGTATTTTGTAGATACAAAATGGCAGTTAATCTTGCATAGTTCATACATTTCGTACCACCGGACAAAGCTGCATGGAGTTCATCATCATCATTAATTTTATTTGGTTAAAAACCATAAAAGCATGACAAACATTTCAAGACAAAAAAATAAAAAACACAATCGAAACACTGCAGTAGTTACGAAGTCAGCATAACTCTTCATCTAAGAGCCAAATAAAATCTCTAAAAACGCATCAAGTACATTGCAGATTGAGAGAAACTCTGTAACGATGACGGCAAAAGTTAGGTTCTCTCAATCCACCCAACGCTTGGAGGCCGATGAAGAAGGATGAACTATGCCCACCCTGAAACGGAGCAGCAGATGCCGACCCCAAGCTGCGTGGACACGGACGGTAAAGGTATGGTTTCAGAGATATTGTGCAGCATAACAAACGCGTCAACAGTAGACTTTAAACTAAACTGCTACAAATTAGTCCTAGCGCAAATGTGGTCTCTAACTGGTCCGCCCATTTCGAGCCAAAAAGAGTTTCTTTAACTCAACCAGGACAGTTATCTAATGAGGAACGGTTATTTATGTTCTGCGTGCTTAGCCTCGTCTGACGATCGGACGATACAGAAATCTATACCAAAGGGAGAAAGCGGAGATCTGCCCTCAAAACCAGAGGGGCCAAGCTCCTCGTGACACGAAAAGTGGGGGCACTCTGGGGGCAAAGATAAAGGGCGACGACAACATTTCTTAACTCTGTAGAGGTCGAGAATCAACGTCACACTTAACTCCAGCACCATAACTTGCTGGACACAATTTCTACTATACAAAGTGACCCCATGGGGTCACGACTTTCTACACAGTCCGGAAGCAAAACAACAAAAGATGTACTTGTAGACGAAGAAGGATGCGACGGCGGCCAGTGCTATCTTATTAAAGGAGGGGATATCATTGGACAACTTCCAGATCTCGTGTATTTCATCCCAGAGACATAATGACATACTGTGCATATTTGGCGTTAAAGTCCGTCCGTCCATAAAGGACACAAATCCATCCCCAAGTTACTCAGGCCATTATCTGCTCGCACCCTTAAAACGCGCCATCGGCAGAGAGTAAGGTAGGAGTAAATCTGTTCACACGTGGAGAATCCCGGCTCCCCCTTCACAGAAGATTGTAATCATTAATACATAAAATAAATAGAATGTTGCCCAGCACTCGCCACACTTCAATCATGTGCTCACCTGTCACCACAAACGCGGTACAAGCTTAGGCGGATTTTCAGGGCTTCTTACGTGCCTTGATAGGCCTTTAGGCCTTCAAAACCTAAACAATGTGGATTTCGTTCGTTTGTGTACTAAAGTCTTGAGGCGTCTGCTCAATGTCAGTCGTGTTGCTTTTCTGTATAAAATGTTGGTGAGATGATGACGCATGTTGGTCGAGTATCCTCTCTGAGGAGAAACCACAGTGAAAGTAGAGTGAGTTCGTTCCAAACCAAGGGCCATTATGCGGAATCCGCAGGCCGTTTATTGGCGGCTTCTCGTAATGCAACGCTCCCTCCCTACCCAAAGGCAGGCCTGCCTGCGGTTTCCTGTCCTGCTGAAAGGCATGCTATGCTGGGAGCGAGCCGGTACTCATTATCCTGTGGCAATGTCTGCAGGAGCTACAATGGAGCCAGCTGAGGTCAAACATCCCAAAATGTTTGGCAATCCAGTGTAAGCGCATGCATTCCTTTCACGATGCTGTGTCCAACTTACCCTTCGTTGTCGGAGTCCGTGCACCTGCACTGCAGGGAGCACCAACACTGAACCCCCACAGCATGCTTTTCTCGGTAAAAAAACAGAAATAGCATTCCCATAGTCAGCACCTGTATTCTGTTGCAAAATAGGTCGTGTCTATATATATATATTTTTTGTGTAGCAATTATTTTATTTATTGGTAAAATCAAGAATTGAGAAATAACAGCAAATACAGTGCCATAATTCTAAAGCGTGCACAAAGGTTACATTGATTTCCAAGTCACAACTAATAGTTGTTATGTTAGGCTAA
This sequence comes from Triturus cristatus, assembly GCF_964204655.1. NCBI lineage: Eukaryota > Metazoa > Chordata > Amphibia > Caudata > Salamandridae > Triturus > Triturus cristatus. The sequence goes on along the minus strand of NC_140581.1, from coordinate 496,532,313 downwards.
GAGTGTATAGCATGCCTTTCACCCAAGGGGTATCCATTTGCCCGAGTGGATCAGTAGGCCTATCGGGCTCCCAGTCGAATAGCCAGGTCTTCAGTTTCTTGCGGAATTCGGGAAGGGATCAGGAGGTCTTAATAAGGTGTAGAAGGTCGTTCCAGGATTTGGCGGCGATTTAGGGAAATGAACGTCCTCCTTCCTTGCTCCTGCGGATGCAGGGTATTTGCGCGAGTTGGAATAAGGCTGAACGCAGTTTCTTGGAGGGTTGGTGGAAGTTGGGAAGGCGTGGGTTGAGGTAGGCAGGTCTGACATTGTGGAGGGATTTGTAAGCTTGGGTGAGCAGTTTGAACTGGCCTCGCTTTTGGACTGGGAGCCAGTGTAGCTCTCTGAGGTGGGGCGTGATGTGAGCATTGGGGGGGATGTTGAGATGAGTTGGGTGGCGTAGTTCTGGGTGGTCTATTGTCTTTGCAGGAGTTGATTCTTAATGCCAGTGTAGAGTGTGTTTTTATTGTCAAGTCTGCTGGTGATGAGGGCCTGGGTGACCGTGCGTCTGGTGTGGGGGGGGGAGCCAATGGAATAATTTGCAGAGCATACATAGAATGAAGAAGCAGGAAGAAGTGACGGTGTTCACTTGTTTGGCCACAGTGAGTTTGTCGTCCACGATGATGCCAAGGTTTTTGGCATGGTCAGTGGGGCGGGCATGGTCCCAGGTCTGTTGGCCACCACGAGGAGTCCCAAGGAGAGCTCTTGTTCCTGTAGATCAGGACTTCAGTTTTATCTGTGTTGAGGTTTGAGACAGTTCTATTTCTTCCATCTTGCTATGTTGGATATGTAGGTGTTAAGTTGGTCCTGCTGGTGTGGTTGTTGTCAGTGAGGGAGAGTATAAGCTGGGTGTCATCTGCATAGGATACAGTATTGATTCCATGGGATCTTTTGATTTGGCGAGTGGCACCATGTAGACGTTGAAGACAATGGGGCTCCGCGATGATCCTTGAAGGACTACACAGGAGAGGATCTTGGGTTTGGGGGTGTAGGGCCAGGAGCCTGAAGATATGAAAAAATATCATATATAAGATTAAAAACTTCTACCAATAGATCCAAAAAGTATATAAAATAGAGAATACATCTTATATCAAATTAAAACTCATTCAATTAGTAGTTAGAACTTCATTAATAAACATCATCTTGTTTCCTTAAATTTTAAAAATTATTATCAGCCCAAAATCACCTTTCAATCAGCTTCATAGACTAAGTTGTCTAAAAAATGCAAGCGATTTCCTTCTTTTTATAGCCAGGCTTATATATTCAGCAACAGCTCAGCATACTAATTCCTAATTGAGGTTATAAATAAAATTCATCTCAACCTTATAAAAGAAATGTTTCGTTGCCATAAAGATTAGCCATAAAAATATTCTCCTTATATCTCGATAAAACTTGCAGAGCAGTATAAAGTGCATCGTGGACTGGGTAGTTTTCCCATCACATGGGCCTCTGTAAACTATTTTTGCCATCTTTTTATTGCTTTGGAAAAGCCACCAGGTCATAGACAGTGCTCAAACGTGACCTTGTCAGGTAAAATCTGTCCTGGGTATTTATAACTTTAATTAGATATTCAGTTAGACCAAACAGTGTTATACTAGCCATATATCTTGATACGCTTGATTTTTTTTTCTTCTCTGCTAGCTCTTCCTTGGCTTTGTTCCTCCATGTAAATCTTTTTAATTTCATTTTTGCCGTATTGCAGACTACCTGCTGGACTTTTCACTGATAGGTCTTTATCGATTTCCTTCAGCAGCTCATCCATATATGCTAGCCATGGGATTTTATTGAAATGTTCCAGTGCTAAGCAGTCCTTAATTTTGTCCCTGGTAAACTTTGGTCCCACCTTGCACCAGATGTTATGCCAAGAGCATAAAGCTCTTGCTTGTATTAGGTCGGCAACATACGATTCATCCAGTTCTTTATGTAGGAGATATACGGATGTAGACCTTGGTACAGCCAGCATACGGCAGAAAAAATAATTTTCACAGGATTGTGATATATTTGCACTGGCATTGCCAAATACTACAGAGCCATAGGTTGCTACTGATAGGCATTTACTGCCATATTGTTTGAACATATCGCAAATAGGTCTACTTCCTATCTTGTTACAAAATCTGAAAATAGCCTGCATAGTTCTGATAAGTTTGAATGTTAACTGGTCTATATAGGGGTCCCAATTACTATTAAAGGAGAATACAATGCCTAAATAGGTGAAACTTTGGACTTCTATCAGCTTATGTTCCCTCACACAGTGAGTCTTTTTCTTAGCCCTACCATGTCCGCAGACCACCACAAACGTTTTAGTAAGATTTCATTTTAGGTCTTTTTGCTCCATGTAAGCTTCGACCAGTTGTTGTAGTCCGTTTGCAGTTCTAGATATTAAGACAGCGTCGTCTGCATACAGAAGCAGCAGGGTTGGATGAGAGCCTATTTTTGGGACATCAGTGTTCAATTCTCGGAGGGTTTTGTCAATCCCATTAATGTATAAAGAGAAGAGGAGGGTTGCAATAACACAGCCCTGCCTTATTCCCCAGGACACCTTAAAACTTGGGGTGCACTCTCCTTCCCTCCCATACCTTACTCTAGATGTCAGTCTTGCATAAAGTTGTGATAAAAAGACACAATGTCATCTGGGGCACCCATCTCAATCACTGCTTCCCACAATTTAGTTTGATTTACACAATCAAAGGCCGAACTAAGGTCTGCGACACATAAATGGATGTGTTCTTCCTTGGCCAGTGTATATTTGCCAATGATTAGATTCAGATTTATGCAGTACTCTACTGTCCCCATCTCCCCCTAAAGCCATATTGGTATTCTGTCAGGAAGTTACTATCATAGGCCCATGTCTCCAATCTTCCAAGGACTATTCGCCCCATGATCTTTACTGATGAATCTACAAGCGATATGGGACCGTAGCATTTCGCATCCGCCCGTTGCCTTTTCTTAAAAACAGGGACAATTATACTATCGGTCCATGTATAAGGTATGCAGCCTTTGGCGGCTGCGTTGCAGACCTAAGTTAAAACGGGTGCCCATAACTGCATATATTTTTTGTATGCATTGGCCGGAACCCCATTGGGTTCCGGGGCCTTACCATGTTTCATTTTATTAATTGCCAAAATTACCTCCTTTAGCCTGATCTGTTGTAAGGGTATGGGAGCTATGGGAGCTGACTCTCCTATATTATTAGAGGATGTGTTAAAGATTCCATGAAAATGTGTAATCCAATCATTTGGTGCAATAACTGATTCAAGTATAGGGTCTTGTTCATCTTTCCACATTGGTGAATTTACCGACCTTCCAAAATAGAGTGGAATCCCTGGTATCAGTGGCCTGATTCAGTTTTGACCAAGCCTCCTCCTCTACCTCTTTCTTCCTTAGTTTTAATACCTGTTTATATATTAGTCTGTGTCGCTTGTTTTCTATCCTTTCTCTAGGTATTATGTGTAGGGCCTTATTAAATTCTTGTTTTGCCCGGGTGCAGTCATGATTAAACCATCTTTTTGCCTGCCTCATATTCATAAAGCTATCTTTTCTTAGGTTAGAGGCTATTGCCTAAGTAATTTTATTAAATGCGGCAACAACTATGTCAGGAGAGGAATTAATGTCAGTGCAGATGGCAAAACTTTCTCTATTATCTTTGAACACCTTTTGTGGCATGATGTCTTCATTTATCCCTGTCCATTTAATGCTGATACTGTTTTCCCTGCTATTGTTATAGTTGGTAACAGTAATTTGTCCTCAGGCCGATTTATTTTAACACTTATGGGCAGGGTCAGGGAGGCATGGCCGCTGTGTCTAGTGAATTCGGTATGGAGTAGCCCACAGTGTTTCAGGCCATTGGTAGACACTGTAATGTGATCAATACATGTTGGGTTGCCTCTACCTTGGAAGGTTGGTTTTGATAATTCACCCTCTTCCCCGCTTGATGCTAAAACTTCAAGATTATTGTGAGAAGTTGACCTGGTATATGCTGTCCACTAGTTAAAGTGGGCACCTTGCACCAGTCGAAACGACCCTTATTGATGACTAGGTTAAAGACAACCTTTATTAAAAGCTATCCTAGTGGTAGCTATGGAGAGCAGCCTTCAGCCTAAGTCTCGAAGGAATGTAAAGCAGCTTGGTTTACCAGATTGTAACCTCCTGAATGACCAAATGAAAGGAGAACCACACAAGGAATATATAAAATATATGTATTTATTACTAAACACTCTCTATTAACCTCTTTATGAGATTAGAGAAGAAGGCACACAATATTAAAGCACTAGAACGACAGTAAATGGCACAATACACCGTGGGCCCTAGCGGGAGACCAAACCATATACTAAGAAAGTGGTATAACCCCCCCGACTTGACTAGACACAGTGCCAAGAGCACGTAGAATTGCTGGGACCCCAAGGAACCACCCAAGGTAGTGACACAGGGGACCCACAGAGGCCGGGTGCAGTGTGAGAATACAGCCGCGAGCTCCGTACAACTCTATGGGAAAGTCGCGGTTGGAATTTTAAAGATTAAGGACACTTAGGAGAGGACTTCAAGCAAACTCTTTGAAACATAGAAGGTTCTACGGCCTGCACCCTTGAGAGTACCGAGGTACCCGTGTTACCTATCACAGGGGAGCCGGGGGCATTGGGGTCAAGTGGTGTCAGAAATGCTCGTTGATTTCAATGGCGTGATGCGAAGAAGTGCTGCTTCCGGGAAGATGAGATATGTCCGGTATGATCCAATCCTGGATCGGAGCTGAGTAGAACCTGAAAGTAGAGGGGACAGAGTCTGAGTCACTTCACAGTGACAAAGGGGCACAATAGACAAATTCCCACCGATGTCGGGTGTTTCAGGTGAGAAGAGATGAAGCTTGACTCTGCAGCCACAGGGACCAGGAGACGTCGACGACGACCAAAGTCTGGAGGTGAGCTGTCCCACAAAGAAAGTCAAGTGCTGGGGGTTCAGTGTCCGGATTGAACATCAACAAGCCTTGGCAACTGCAACCCACGCGGTCAGAGGAAAGATGCTTCAGTGAGGACCAGCAAGGTCCTGGGGACTCTCCAAGCTATGGAGAGCCAGGGCACGTCTGGAGCAACCAGGAAAGCCCACAGAAAGTTAAGGATACCTACACAGGGACACACAGGTCGACGGACCAGGGATCGCGAAGGGACCTCGAGAGGAATCACAAAATACCAGCCCACGGAACACTCGTGGAGTGTAGGCCAGAAATCTTCGGTAGAAACACTGCTCGGGTCAGGACTACAAGTAGCCCAAAGCACAGCCTAAGGGGTCACCGGGAAGCATATGCTGCTGCAAAAGTACACGGTGCACATGGGCTCGAGTTGCACGGTCCCCATGAGGGATACGGGCCTCAGAATAGCTGAGAGCGCAGATCAACCTCAGAGACCACGGGAATTTACATTCTATGTTGCAGAAATCTTCGGGGTCGTTCAGGAGCATCATAGATGCAAACCGGTCAGATGCGTTTAGGTGCCTGCTTAGCAGGAGAGAAACTCCTTTACTCCAAGGGAGAGTCTTCAGTCGTCCAGCGTCATGCAGATCCTCGAAGTACTTTGTTTTTGTAGCAGAGTTTAGTCCAGGTAATATCTAAAGTCCTGTAGTCAGGGGTTCCTACTTTATACCCAAGGAAGGGGTGGGACAAACTCTGGGGACCCACCTATGGGAGGGTCAGGACAGAGGGGTGGCTACACCCATGTCCTTTGTCCAGTTTCGTGCCAGAGCAGGAGCAAATGGCTCATGTAACCGGTTTGAGCTGGACTATGCACAGGGACACCAAATGTGCCCCCAGTGCAGACATCAAAGCACTCTCAGAGTGCACCCACCCAGCCCCAATACACTAAAGCCTGTCTGGGAGGTGGTCACACCTCCCTGTGACAGGAAACCTATTGTCCAGCCTTCCCCTGCATGAGTTTTGTCCAGCAGCAGGAGGGCAGACTTGTGTCTGTGGCTGGCAGCATCCATTTTGTGATGCCAGGTTCTGTTAAGCTGGTACCTGGTGTACAGGTGTTGTCATATTTCTCCCACTAGGAGGGTGGAATCATACCTCCCCTGCCAGTTACTGGCGGGGAGGTACGATTCCAAGGTGTTTGACACCTAAAACAACATGTTTCCATGCAGGCGTTTTAAAGTTAGCATTTACCGCGAGATTATTATGCACTTAAGAGTATATGGTTGGCTGCATCACAAACAACCCCGGAATAGAGGTTCTGAAGGCTGCAGAGGGGCTCTGATCATGCAGGTGCACCCTCTCACATAAAACCCAGAACCCTGCCTTCAGGATTGATAAGGCCTGCCATAGGGCTGACTGATAGGTTTATATGTGCAGTGATATAGGATAGATATAGTGAACCTATATCTAAGTAAGAGGTGCATGCACTACCTTACACAGGCTGCTGTAGCAGACCTGTTGTGTCATTTTGAATGGTCTGCCAGGGGTGGCATAATACATGCTGCAGCCCCTGAGAGGCCTCTGGGGTACCTATGCCCTGGGTACATAGTATACCATATGCTAGGGACTTATAAGCAGGGCCGGACTGGCCGTAGCGGGCAACGGGCAATCCCCCGGTGGGCCGCATGGGTGGGGGCCGTGTTTGGCCCCTGGGGGCCGTTTTTGTTACAGGGCTGTTTTTGCAGTATAGCTGCAAAATCGGCCCTGTAACAAAATCGGCCCAAAACCGGCCCTGGCAAAGAGCTCAGCCGCACCCTCAATCCCCCGGGGGGCCAGCAGAGCACTTTGCCAGGGCCAGTTTTGGTTCCCAGTCCGGCCCTGCTTATAAGGGTACCCCAGAATCCAATCTGGAGTGTACCTAAAGTATATGCAATCAATTTAGAGCAGAAAGCAGCTAGGCTGGGATCGTGGATAGCAGGATCCCAGCTAGACTAAGTCGAAAACAGTGAAACATCAGCAAAAAGTGGGGGTAACGATAAGAAGCAGAGGGGGCGTGCTGTGGAATGGCTGCAATTAGTGCCGCTCCGCCGGTCAGGTCCACAATCCTGTCTAAATAGCCAGTTCTGGTGTGCCCAGCCAAGAGAGAAACACCGATAAGCACGTCGGAACGTGCTGACTATATGGTACCAGCCTCGGATGTAAGAACAACGCAGCTGCCACCGAGAAAACAGCATTGACGGTTGAGACCTCCCGGCCGTGGATGCATATTCAAGATGGCGGCAGCGGGAATTGCAAAGTCGTAGCTGCGGTGGGAAATGGCAGTGCGGCAATAAGCATAGAAGAACAGTTACTGAAGCGGTACAAGCAAGACACTCTTCTCACCCCTACAGCACCCCCGAACAAAGCGCGGCTGCAAAACTCCTAGAAACGGAGGACGGTCATCCGGGACGACACGTCTGTGAGGAGGTGCCCGAGGAATGACAGCGGAGCCCAGCGGGACTCTCGGCAGCTGAATGGTACGTGCCAAGACAGCGGTCCACACCTACAACTCCCCTAATAATATTTACACGCTGGCGTCACTGTGCTGCGATGTGTGCTGACCCGCGCTGATGTAAACAGATGATAGGGACCTGCTACAGTGTGCCGCATATGCCGAACAACACAATTTCAACTGAGAGCAGCGATAATCACATAGCCTTGTCAATACAAGAGCGGAGGGGTCGTGATGCGAGACGCCCTTCCTTAAGTTCTGACATCCTAGCTGCAGGATCACACGCTAATGTGATGCGATAACAAGAGGACACATCAAGAGGCTAACCCACGCCACTGGTGCCTTACTGCTGTGTAGACAAAAGGTGCCATGCTATATCTGCTCTTTTAACCCAGATCTCGAAACCACCACTGCCTATGAGCATGACTGATCAAGCATTGACAAAGGAAGCTCACATATTGGGAGGTGGCAGGTCACAAAGGCGCCATTTAATTACCGCTTTGCCCCCACGGCGAGCCCACGACGTGGGAGATCCAGGCAGGCAGTTGCCCATCTCATTAGCGGAAGCCGGTCACCACAATACCAATATCCCCCAATGCAGGAAAACAGTCCCACACAGCGATCTTAAAGTAATATAGATACAGCTGAAATGGGTAAACCTGACAAACAACAACCGAAGCTGACATTTGAAAGCAAACGATCCAACAAACAGATGATGGCGCATTCGGACACTGAGCTGTAGTCAGACCACGTACAGCAAACCAAGATGGACAACGCCCTGCAGACCATCCAACAGAGCCTCTAAGTCATCAATGGAAAACTGGACTCCCTAACGCAACAAGTAGACAATATGGCGTCTAAACTAGACAAGAAAGGTGAAAGTCTCACGGAGGCAGAGGTGCACATATCTGCGGTCGAGGATGAATCTAGTGCAACGACACCCAAATGTGCAGAGATGGATAAATTACTGGCGAATATACTACAAAAGAACGAAGATTTGGAAGCTCGGTCCCGCCGAAATAATGTGCGCATAGCTGGACTTCCGGAAAGCACCAACACGGGTAGGATGGAAACCTACGTGGAGGACATGCTACGAGACATCTTTGGCACTGAGAGCTTCTCTAACCTGCTTGTTGTTGAACGAGCGCACAGATATCTTGCACCTCCCCCAATCCCCGGTAGCCCGCCAAGACCCATAATTGCGTGTATCCTAAATTACAGAGACAGAGACGTAATTCTACATATGGCGAGGGAGAAGCAGCAGATAAATTACAAAGGTAATACTATCTCCTTCTACCCAGACTTCACGATGGCGGTGCAAACGGCCCGCAAGGACTTCGCCTCCTCTAAAAAAAAAATTAAGGGGACTGGGAATTGAATACGCCATGTTGTACGTGGCGAGACTCCGCATCACGCACGACGGGTGCCCGAAGATCTTCTCAACACCCAGAGCCGCACAGGATTTCATCAAAAAAACTTTTCCTAATCGAAAGACCCACCGCGCACCTATGCCTGATCCGGACTCAGACTGACTTGGAGGCACTAGGTGGTAATGTATTTTCTGAGCTATGCAACTTTGTTCAAAGTAGGTATTTCTCACCATTTGTCATGTTACGTGTTGTCTCTGAGAACTTTCCTTGCCTATACGGCGATAATACGCCATTGGGATCTTTCCCCAAAAGACTATATGTGACTAGATTGATTGATTGATTGACTAGAGACTCCAATATGCTATAAAAGACTTCGCCACCACACACTGGACATACCCATGTACCCTCTCATACTAAGGTACTTGTTACACTTACCCAATCTCTAGTCTTTAAGATTATCATTACATAGTACGCCTATAGTTAAGAACTGGTTACTTCACCCACCATATGTTCTGTTTGCGAAGCTAACTGTAACATAGCATCCCGCCATTGAGTAAGGACCCCTGACTTCTGAGCCGTGGATCTTTGATAATGGCGCCGATAATGTATAACTTGCGAATAATTTACTTAAGTGGTTGCCTTGTTTACATAACACACTGCTGCCATTACCAAAAATCATAAGTTCTTCCCTATCACGGGCAACATTCACGGAACTGAAAGTTAAGAACACATCCACTGAATTCAGATGTGCTGGTTTCTTTCTATTTTTGTTTTTTCTTTCTTTTAACTAGTTTATACACCTCACAAAATGTGAATCCCGACCACATCTGTTTTTGTATACAGATGTAGAGATGAGCACTCGGCGGCCCCCCCCCCCAGAGGGTGTTCCCCACACTGGTTAGTGCAATGGTACTGTTGGTTATATGGGTATGGCTTTGGCGTAATTGGGATGCCGAAGTGGGTGGGGGGATTACGGGTAAGTTTTTGTTAGTTTACGAGCTGATCTTATTGAAGTACATCAAACTGTATAATATAATGTTCACAAGATTTGTTCATGTGGTGGTATTGATGTGTGTTGCACGACGTGTACACAAGAGAAACTCACCAGTTGTTCCCACACTCTACAGACATGGGTGCTCCACGTGATACTCAATTAAAATCACCTCAGATTAGATTCATAACATGGAACGTTAGGGGATTAAATAACCCCCAAAAAATACGACAAGTATTTGCTTATCTAGACCGTCATCAGGTAGACGTGGCTTTGTTACAAGAGTCCCACCTGAGCAAGGTTACTAATTATTCAATTGTCAATAATTGGGCCGAAACAGTCATAGCATCTTCATACTCTTCTTACTCACGGGGGGATCTCCTCTTAGTAAAAAGGGGAATCAATTTCATCATAGAGCGCACCATGACCGATGAGCAAGGTCGTTACATTATTGTTCTGGGAGATTTACGAGGACATCACCTGGCTTTAATGAACACATATAGCCCAAAAATAGATGATCCTGAATTCTTCTGCCACATATGGTGCACCCTCAGAGAACTACCTGACAAAGAACTCATATGGGGGGGAGCCCTCAATCTATCACTCGTGGAGGAAGTCGACAGATCAGGCACAACTAAGGAACCACATAAATAAGCGGCGAGGGCGGTAATAGAGGGTATGCCAGAGTTCCATATGGTGGATATATGGCGGATGCGTAATCCAACCCGCAGGGAAGCCACACACCACTCCACATCACATGGCAGTTGGTCACGCATTGACTTGGGACAGGGAAAATATCCACTTGGGCCACTGACATACAACACTTACCAAAAACATTATCGGACCATAAACCAGTCCTCCTAACACTGCAGCTCCCCTCTTATGCTCCACCTCCTTATATCTGTAGATTTAATGCTAAAGCATTACTTGACCCCACATATGACTCCACCATTAGAACAGCCATTGAGGAGTATTTCACACTGAACAAGCAGTCGGTGGACAATCCTAGTCTACTATGAGAGGCCTTTAATGCGATTATTCGCGGAGTATGTATTAGTACAACCTCGGGTATTCTTTTTTTTTTTTTTTTTTTATAAAACCTTTATTCATCAAAAATAAGGCCACAGCTATTCAGCCGACAACCCGGAGGTGCGGCAGCTTCAAGAGAGCAATACAAAGAAGCATCCACAGTGCATAGAAAGGAGAAACAAAAAGGTTCCATTTTAGATAAACACAAACACAAACCAAACCCAAGCAAGGCGAAGTACACTGAATACACCTGGTGATTGCCCCTCAGGGGAGACCGGACCCCCTTCGTCTATCAGTCACAGCGCTGTGATAAGAGAAAAAAGGGGAAAAGCAGAGGCCCAAGAAGTCAATTAACAATCAAAACATATGTACAGAGCTGGAAAGAATGCTAAGGAGAGAGCTGCTCCTCGGGGGGATCCAGATCAGGGGCAAGGCATATGCCCCCCCTATATTGGTTCCACCGCCCCCAAATGGCATGCCACTTCCGAGGGCGCCCTCTAGCGCAATATACCGTCTTTTCCCTGAACATATTCCAGTCCATGTTTTCCTTCCACGCAGCCAATGTGGGGGGTCCCGCGGAGCCCCACAGGAGCGCGATGTCTCGCTTAGCCACCATGTTACCCAGAGTCACCCACTGGGTCTGTGCCTCATTGTGGTCAGCAGGCCCCCACACGTTCAGGAGACAACACCGCGCCTCCGGCTGCATAACAATGCCCGTCACCTCCCCCATTACCGCATGGACTCTCCTCCAGAATTCCATGATGACGCCACATTCCCAAATGATATGCAGGAAGGTACCCACCATACCACAGCCCCTCCTACATAAGCCCTCCTCAGAAAATCCCATATGAACCATCCTTGGCCCCGTAACATAGACTCTGTGGAGTATTTTGAGCTGCACCAGCCGCAGACGCGACGGGATCGCAACCTCCTTAGGAGAGGAAACCGCAGACTGCCAGTCCTCGTCATCCAGCTCAAGTCCGTCCCTAATCCATTGATCCCGCAGCCCCAATAGCAGGTCAGCCCGAACATCAATCAATTTCTTATAGATAAGAGAGATCGTACTCTCCGGCATATGGCCATCGAGGATCCGGTCCTCCAATGGAGAGGATTCAGGCACCTTCTCACCTTCTACGAGAACTGACTGCAGGGCATGACGCACCTGAACATAGCGGAAAAACTCAGATTTCCCCAACTCATACTCCTTCTGCAGCTCTTCAAAGGACTTCACCCTCCCCTTGATCAGCAAATCTCCAACCCTGGAGATACCGATCAAGTCCCATTTCTCAAAACCTTTGGTATGCCAAAGCTTCCCTAATTTGTCAGACTCAAACAACGGGGTAGCAAGGGTGAGCCTATCCTTCCAGCCCAGCGAGTCAGTCGCCAACTTCTACACACACCCGCACCGCCACCCCCGTGGGCCCTGTGAGGGACGAGTCCAGCGATCTCGAGTACAACGCTCGGTGATAATTACCGCCGCGCAACAACCATCGGTCCATGGCGTAGCCGGGGCTTAGAGCCGGACCATAGAAACCATGATTAATCGCGCTCAACTGGGTGGCCCAGTAATAGCGTCGAATGTCCGGAAGCGCAATACCCCCGTCGTACCACGGAAGCGTCAACTTAGCAATCGCAATGCGCGGCCGCCCATCCCACAACAACGATCGTTGGAGGCTCTCAACCTCCCGAAAGTAACTGGCCGGTACCCAGTCAAGAGTATTCTGCAAGGCGTAGAGGAACCGAGGAAGAGACATCATTTTGAACAAAGCAGCGCGTCCGAGGAGGGAGACCGGCATCCTACGCCAGGCCGCAACATCCCGCCGCAAACGCGCCAGGGGAGGGAGCAGGTTCCTCTCATACCGCAAAGTGGAGTCAGTGGAGATAAAAATCCCCAGGTACACGAAGCCCTGCTGGGCGATCTGAATCGAACAAGTTCGTGGGACAGGTGGGACGTCGCCGCTCAGAACATACAAATATGATTTACTCCAATTGATGACGAGACCAGAGTTCTTACCAAAAGATGTCAGAACGTCACAAACCACTATAAGCGAGTTCTTGGGCGAGGCGAGATATAACAGGATGTCATCGGCATAGAGTGAAATACGGTCCTCGTGATCAGGCGACCATCTAAGTCCACGTATATCCGGGTGCCAGCGTATCCACGCCGCCAGCGGCTCGAGGGCAAGGGCAAACAACAAAGGCGACAGGGGGCAACCCTGCCGGGTGCCCCTCCCAAGCTGGAACGGAGTCGACGCTCGCCCATTTACCACAACACTCGCAAGAGGACCCTCATAAAGCAACCTCACCCAGCTCACAAAACCAGGGCCAAAGCCGAACTTGGCAAGCACCGCCCACAGGTATGCCCATTCCACCGTATCAAACGCCATCGTGGCATCAAGAGACGCCACAATAGCTGGTTCACGCAGCGTGCTTGCCCTGGCAATTACTCCATGAAGTCGCCTAAGGTTTAACGCAGTGTTACGGTGTGGGATAAAACCCGATTGATCCGGGTGGATCAGGTCTCCAAGTACCCTGACCAAGCGGCCCGCCAGGATTTTAGCCAGAATTTTTGGCTCAGCATTAAGGAGTGATATCGGCCGATAGGAGGCACACTTATCCCGGGGTTTACCATCCTTATGGATCACAACAATCGTCGCCAGTCGCTGGTCCAACGGAAGGGACCCACTCCCCCGCGCCTCCACAAACATGGCGCGCAGGTGAGGAGCGTCCCTATCCGGAAACAGCTTATACAAGTCAATCGGCAAACCATTTGGGCCTGAGGCCTTGCCCGAGTGCAGCGCGCGGATAGCACCCGCCACCTCATCAACCGTTATATCTCCATCGAGGTCATCTCTATCTACGTCAGAAAGGCAGGGCAGAGCGATGTCACGCAGGAGGTCACGCGAATCCTCAGTTGGCCTATCCGAAACCGAGGTGTAAACCATATGGAAATAATCCGAAAAACACTGTACTATACCCTCGGGATCAACAACCACCTCTCCCCCCTCTCTCGTCAGCTCCGGCACCACTCTATTAACACGTTCTTTTTTGTCCAGCCACGCTAGGAGTTTCCCGGCCTTATCGCCAACGTTGTACAAGCGACCCTGCTGTTCCCTACTGAGGGTCTTGGCGGCATTCGTCACCAGGTCCCTATATTCCGCTTGCTTCAAGCTCAGATCATGCAGTGAGGCCGCTGTAACCTCCCCCTCCAGGGCCACCTCTAAAGCCGCGATCTCATCCTCAACCTGCATAACCTCGCCATCTCTCCGTCGCTTGGCGGCCACTACCAAGGAGAGGGCCTCCCCCCTCAACACGGTCTTAAATGCTTCCCACAACGACACAGCCGAGTCAACGGAACCCTGATTGTCCTTAAAATAGTGATCAACTGTCTTCAGCAGCGCACTGCGCATCTTGGGATCACGGAAGTACCAGGGGTTAATAGGAGCAACCCTGCCCCCTCCCTCGCGGCCGACATCCAGCCGGACCCACACTGGCGAATGATCAGATATGCCCCGCGCCATATGCCTAGCCTCAGATACCAATGAGGCGTGCGCAGCCAGAGTGAGCAGATAATCAATCCGAGAGAGACTACCATGCGCCCCGGAGTGGAAGGTATATTGGCTCTGTGTGGGGTGCCGGAGCCTCCAGCAGTCTACCAAACCGAATGTATCTATAAAATCTGGAAGCCACTTCTGCGCCCCCCCGGTGTCCCTGGGCGGGTACCTATCCAGCAACCCAGAGCCGACAGCATTAAAGTCTCCCCCTAGTGAAGCTCTAACTAGGATACCCACACCCCTGGAGCCTGAGGAGAATCCCGAGTGGGCGATGAATTTGTAACCTTTTCTATTAAGAGCATGGCAAGTATTACCTATAAGGTGTGTCTCCTGCAGTAGGGCCACATCCGGCAAAGACCGTTTCAAGAACTGCAAGACTATCCCCCGCTTAATACGATCTCCCAAGCCATTAACATTCCAGCTAATAATATTGAAGCCCCTACCCCCCATCCCCACACACAAAGAGGCCCACCCCACACCCGAAGTGCCACCAGTAAACAACCCTGACAACCATTACTACGCCTTGCAAAAACAAACCCCCCAACAACAACCCCAAAATCCCAACTCCACCCCCCACCCTGCACCCCTGCTGCAGCTTACAAAGCCCCCCCAACTTGCAGTGTGCCTGTCGCCCTACCATAACGCAAAACTACAAAAAGTACCCTGAGGGAGGAAAGAGCTCCCATCTTCCTCCCGCAACCCTCCGTATTACTGCAATCAGCTCAAGTCATTGTCCAGAACCAAAGCAAGTCAGACTGGCCCCAAAGGCATCAACCCTGCCCATCCCGGTCACCCTCCACGTCTGTGGCAGCATCCCCGCCAGTCCTTCGTCGGGGCAAAGCGTCCAACCAGTCTCCGGCCATAGCAGGCGACTCAAAGAAGAAAGTCCGGTCCTCATACACCACACGTAATCTGGCAGGGAAAAGCATAGCATACTTCAGGTCCCGTTCCCGAAGACGTCTCTTCACCCCCAGGAAACTCTGCCTTTGCTTTTGCACCAGCTGGGTGAAGTCAGGATAGAAACTCACTGATGCGTTCTGATAAGGGACCGGGCCCGTCACCCGCGATGCTTGCAGGATAGCGTCCCGATCTCGGAAGTGAAAGAGCCGGGCGACAATCGGTCTCGGAGGGGCTCCCGGCCTGGGCCTCCCGCCAGGAACTCTGTGAGCCCGCTCGACTGCAAAAAATTTCCCAAGGCCCTTAGGCTTCAGATGGTTAAGCACCAAGTCCTCCACGAGCAGATCTGCGGAGATCTCGTCCGAGGATTCCGGGACCCCAGTAATGCGCACGTTGTTGCGCCTGGCCCGGCCCTCAAAGTCCTCCAGCCGGCGGGCGGAGAGGTCGTTCTCGGCCCGCAGCTTACGAACTTCGGTCTGAAGTTCCGAGACATCATCAGCGAGGCCTGTGGTCTTGAGATCAAGGGATTTAACCCGCTCATTAGTTTTGCCCAAATCCGCGCGGATCAGGTTGACATCCACCAAGATAGTATCCACTTTATGCGCCAGGGCATCAAACTGTCTCCCAATCGAGGCCTGCATCCCCTCGAGCGCACCCATGACATCCTGCAACGAGAGCTCCGAGGTCGGGGATGAGGCAGCCTTCTGTACGTCCAGCGACTGGCCCGATCCACCAGGCGATCCCTTCTGCTGGGCATAACGATCCATATTATTGGATTGGGTATAGGCTCCCCGCCTGGTAGCCTTGGGTTTCAGCCTATCCACCTCTGCTTTACCCGACATATCTGGCACCGAGCCACCCGGTGCAAGGAGACGACCCTCTCTCAGTCAGAGGGAACAGGAGAAGCCAGATCTGCAATAACCAGGCAGAGTAGGGCGCAAGGCGTCCAGAGGATAATAAAGCATCTGAAGGCACTCCCGGGCCAAGGCAAACAAAGGGCGAGAAAGTGAAAGTGAAAGTACGGCGTTCTCCGTCCGCCAGTTCACACCTCGCCAGTCCGCTGTTGTTCAATTAGAGGCCGGGCATCCTGCCAACGCCAGCCCCTGGCATCCCTCGGAGATAGGCCTCAATCTTCCGCCATGCACAACTCCGGTTCCCGGCGGGCGATCCGAGCCCGGGCAGCATCAATCGCCTCAGCAATGAGTCATCTGCAAGATGCCGTGCATATAAAACAGGATTTAGGACAGGATAATCGACGGAGGGCGCGTGGGTCCCGGGAGCTCAAAGCTCACGCGGCCATCTTGGTCAAGCGCTAGGCTCCTCTTACCTCAGGTATTCTTAAAGATATACGCCAACAACTTAAGCAGCAGGAAGATAAACTTAAGGCCTTAGAACCACAATATGAACACACTCAGAACATAACACTCCTAGGTGAGATTCGTAACATAATCACAGAATACCAAGACTATGCCCATCAAGAACTCAACTATATTAGTAAAAGAGCAGTGGCCAGAACATTTGGGGAGGGAGGTAGACCGGGACATATATTAGCTCACAAGATATGCACCGGGTGAACCACACATATAGTGTTCAACATTATAGATCGCCAAAACACCTCCCATTATGACACAGAGGGGATACTGAAAGCCTTTATGGAGACATACGGAGATCTATATGATACCCGAACGCTAGCTACATCCCCTGACATCCTGCAATACCTTGAAGATGTGGCCATTGCCTGGCTCTCAGACTCTCAACGGGAATACTGATCCCAAGCGGTCACGGTTCAAGAGGTTACAAGCATAATAAATTTGCTCCCTAATGGCAAAGCGCCAGGCCCCGACGGCTTCACCAATGAATTCTATAAGACATTCGTTGATATCTTAGCCCCTCATATTGTAGAGATGTATGGAGACGCCCATGAAAAACGAATTCTGCCGCCTACACTGAGGGAGGCTATGATCATAGCCTTGTTGAAGCCAGATAACGACCCTAAATACTGTGACTCTTATAGGCCACTGTCGCTGATTAATGCAGATACCAAAATATTGGCAAAATTATTGGCCACTAGACTCCAACTTCTGATGACCAATATAGTCCTGCCCGATCAATCAGGGTTCATACCCCACTGTTCCACTGCACATAACATCCGCACTCTATTCGCCCTCTCCCTTCAGCTGGACCCCAACATGCAAGGAGCCCTACATACCAACAATGGATATGGGATATGTCATATTGCAAAGACACTTTGTTGACTTATGAAAAAGAATTGCCCTCTCGCTCCCGACCTAGGGACTTCTGGGTTCCACTCACGGAATACCTCTGCACTCATCAATAACTACCAGATCAATGGATGACTAATTTACTGTTGTATAATTGACCGCAATATGTAATGTTGTGAAAATTATGTACCAGCTACTTGAATTCACTTCTATGCCCGATGTTTGTTGTATAAGTTGTAGGTATACAATGTTTTGAAAAAGCAATAAAAAAATCAAATAAAAAAAAACTATAAGAAGCAGATCCTACTCTCCTACATTAATGTTTACACAAAAGCTCATTAGGCTTTTCCCCATAGCTATCATGTGGGAAATGATGTTGCTTGGTCCCAGTTATGTCGGTGAATCCACAAACACTCATTCCTGAATAGCTGCACGCACTAGTGTTGAAATCCGCAACCCAGATACATATGTATTCGTGGTTAACCCCCTTTACAAAGGTAGCCAGTGCTTGCCCTAGCTCCCCCACAGCCTTATATCGAGTAAATAGGGGTTTGATTTTTCCCAATTGCTAAGAGAGCCAGTTGGAAATAGGGGGAGTCATTATACATTTTTTTAGTTCTATTGGTGCTGAAATGGAGATAAAAATTGCCAGGCCTCCCTTAGCTTGTCCATATACAGAGGGTGTAGCTTGGGTTGAAACCATGACAAAGCCTTCGATATATGGTTCTTGAATATGCCATGTCTCCTGGAGGCAAAGCAAGCATAATGATTTAATACTATCTAGCAACTCCATATCCTTAGCTTCTTCTTGATCCCAGCTATGTTCCAGGATCTAATCTTTACTTGGTTAATTACATCAACAGCTTTTTTGGTTTGACCTCCAATGTTATGCTCCTTGCCATTTAGGCTTCTCTCCCTAATATTTGTTTCTGTCTCACCATGTTCATTCAGTCAAGCTGGAGAGTGGGGCGCTTCGATTCATACAAGCTACTGTTGGGTCCCTACTGGATGTATATACAGGGTTGACCCTCATGTGGGTAGCTGTGTTAGCAAATACAGGAGGAAGTTTATAGAAAAAAACCTAACGGGACGACGACAACTCGTTCTTCTTGATTTATCATATAATGTTGTCTTGTCTTGATCTTCTTAAGGTTGAATCTATAACCATCTCTGGGTGTCAGAAGTTAATAACTATGCAGTCCCCATTACAAATTTGTTCTTTGAGACCCACCCAGTTCACACGTCTCACCATTATGAAGTCTTGTGATGACAGTGCTGCGGAGAGGTCGAGTAGTACAAGTGCAAAGGTTTCTCCTTTGTCCAAACTGGTCTGGATGTTGACGGTTGCAGCTATGAGAGCAGTTTCTATGCAGTGATTTTTGTAGAATCCAGACCGCGAGATGTCTAGTAGGTGTTGTTGTTTTAGCTAGCTTACTCCCCAACTTGGGAAGTAGTGAGATGGGTGGGGGAACAGCCATTACAACGCGGTTTTTACCACGCGTAGCCATTACATCGCATGCGTTACAACGCATGCGATGTTACAACGTGTGGTAAAAACCACGCATACCATTACATCGCATGTGCTTTTACAACGCATGCGATGTAATGAGTAATGGCGGCTATCCAAGTCGTTGTGAGGAAACTGAGGCTGTTTCCTCACAACGAAGTGCACCGCCCCCCGAAGCAGGAAGGAGGAAGCAGGAACCGGGAGCAGAAACGGTGACGCTGGAGAGGAGAGAGATAAGGGGGTTTGCGCTTGGGGTGGGGGTTACTTTTGTAGGGTTTAGGGTAGTGTAAAAGTAGTTTTGAAATGTTTGTGTTGTGTGTGTTTTTTTAACGTTTTAGGGAGTTTTTTGTAGTGTAGTGTAGTGGTTTAGGGTTGTGTTAGTGTTTTAGGGTTTAGTGTAGTGTTGTAGTGTTTGTTTAGTGTAGTGTATTAGGGTTTAGGGAAGTGTTGTAGTGTTTTAGGGTTTAGGGTAGTGTTGTATAGTTTGTGTAGTGTAGTGTTTTAGGGTTTAGGGTAGTGTTGTAGTGTTTGTGTAGTGTAGTGTTTTAGGGTTTAGGGTATTGTAGTGTTTTAGGGTTTAGAGTAGTGTTGTAGTGTTTTAGGGTTTAGGGTAGTGTTGTAGAGTTTGTGCAGTGTAGAATTTTAAGGTTCAGGGTAGTGTAGTAGTGTTTGTGTAGTGTAGTGTTTTAGGGTTTAGGCTAGTGTTGTAGTGTTTGTGTAATGTAGTGTTTTAGGGTTTAGGGTACTGTAGTGTTTTAGGGTTTAGGGTAGTGTTGTAGTGTTTGTGTAGTGTAGTGTTTTAGGGTTTAGGGTAGTGTTCTAGTGTTTTGGGGTTTAGGGTAGTGTTGTAGAGTTTGTGTAGTGTAGTGTTTTAGGGTTTAGGGTAGTGTAGTGTTTTAGGGTTTAGGGTCGTTTTGTAGTGTTTGTGTAGTGTAGTGTTTTAGGGTTTAGGGTAGTGTTGTAGTGTTTGTGTAGTGTAGTATTTTAGGGTAGTGTCGGGGGGGTTGTGCAGGGTAGTGTAGTGTAATTGTAGGGAGAGGACTGGGGGTCGGGAAGGGTTGTGCAGGGGTAGTGTAGAGTCACTTACCTTGAAAACTTTAACCACGAGTATAGCTTTACCACGCATGCCTTTGCGTTGTAACGGCATGCGTGGTAAAAGCATACTCGTGGTAAAAGTTTGCGATGTAATGGCATTTCGTTGTCATTGACATCGCGTAGTAATACCCGCGTTGTAATGGCATGTGTGGTATTACTATGCGATGTGATTACATACATCCGATGGGTGTGTAACTGCTGAGCTCTATAGCGTCTGATGGTTTTATTTTCAGCAGAGCTGTGATTACTGCATGTTTCCAGTTGTTTCCCGTTGTCTGGGGAGGATCCACTTTGAATGGAGGCATTGATGATGGTAGTGAGACGAGAACTGATCAAAGTTCCTCCTAGGTTGAGGATGCAGTGGGGGCAGGGGTGATTGGATGCTCCAGATTGAATTGGTTTAATAATTTCCGCTGTGTTTTCTGGGATGAGCGGTTACCAGTTTGTGATCTGGTGGTCCGATTTGATAGTGGTGGGCAGCTGGTTGAAGAGCTCTTGTGTGTTGCGTTGGGGGTCGAAGTTTCTGTCGATGTTGAGAATTTTGTTATGGATATAGTTGGGGAGATTGTTGCAGAAGTCTTGTAGAGGGGTGATGGAGTTGGTGGCAGCTGTGTGGTTGGAGAATTCTTTGACGAAGTTGAAGAGCTCTTTGCAGATGTTGTAGCTGTTTTTTTAAACTGAGAATTAGGAGCTGTTTTTCTTCCCTCGTTGAGATGGTTGTGGTATATCCTGAGTGCAGGCTTGTAGGTGTTTCTTGCAGTGGTGTTCTGACTGGTTCTCCATCTTCTCTCCAACTGTTTGTAGAGATGTTTGGAGTTTCTAAGGGGCATATCTAAAAGGCGGCGATATAAAATTATCACCGCTTTTGCAGCCGTTTTTGGCTGAAAAGCGGCGATAATTTTATCGCTATATCAGCAAGGTCACGCTATCGCGTGAAACCTTGTCTTAGCGCCTGAATTCCTAACGCCCATCTTTGCATCTCTAATGAGATGCAAAGTGGGCGTTCCTCCCCAGGATAACGCGAGAAATGTCGCTAAGCGACATTTCTCCTATTATCAAGCCTCACGCAAGGCAGCATAGCGACAAGAAAAGTAGCGATAACCTCTGTTATCGCTACTTTCTTTACGCCTGCTTTGAAACTGACTTAGCCATGATATCCTGTGTAAGGTGGATATCATGGCTAAGTATGTGAGGCCCTATCAGCAAGCAATCGTCAAACTTCATGGGATTATCACTGGGTTTCCAGCGATAATCTCACGTTTGGCAGTTAGCGCTAGGATTTTTATCGCTTTTGAGATAAGCGTTGCTAATAGCACGCTATCTCAGCAATAAAAATCCATGCTAGCCGTCGATAATTATCCTAGCGCTAAGTGCGCTTAGCGATAATTATCGCCGGTTGTTGCTGATATGCCCCAAAGGTCTTTGGTGTACTAGTTGACTTGGGTGTTGATTCTTGAGTATCTGATGTTATATAGTGGGGCTAAAATGACCCTGTTTTAAATAATCTAAGTCCAGGGGTCGAAAAGTCGACAAAAACATTACATGTGGACTGTTTTTGAAGAAACTGATGGTGGCTATCAACACTCGCTTAGCGAGGGTTGATCTCTAACACTCTTTCATCCCTATAAACCACATGTATATATTTCTGTACATAGCACGTATGCACTTTCTGCACTTATAGTCACTTTCCTCCACCGTCACCCCCTTTTTTTGGAGCACCTTGTGTTCGATAGAGCAAATATAAGTTTTACTTCTCACAGTCAACTATCAAAGAAAAAGTTGCTAAAATAAAATAAAAAGATAAATATGTAATGCTAAGTTATTTGTGTTAGAGGTATTTGTATCCCCTTCTTGACACTTTGCCGTGGAAGTCAAGGGCTACTCTTCCCCCGTTCCCTTGCGGAAACCATCTGACAAGGGACCTTGCGCAAAGACTTATTCCACTAGGGTGTGAAGAAGGGCTGTGTGCCGGCACCATTTTGTTTAATCTATATATGGCTTATTTCAATTAATAATTTTTCAGTATCACGGTATTTTGGGGCTGTGTTATCAAAAGTGTCCTGGAGGCGCAACAGGCATGTGAACCCACTTTGTGGGCCTCCGGGACACTTTAGAATTGCAGAAGGGACAGCAGACGCTTGTATGGCCTCTTCTGTAATGCTGATAACGATGGTGCACTTGTAGACACAGCTATCGGAAGAGGGCTTTCCCTCATTTGCATGAAGGCATGACCCTATGCAAACTATGGAATCCCTTTTCCTCTGCGTCACGCCGTATTACGGACATGGGTGCAGAGGCAAACAGACTCATAGGAGAGGCATGGAAAGTGCACCACAAAAAGGTGGCACACTGTCAGCGCTCCCCCCTCCCCCCCCCCCCCCCATGTGAACAAACGTCTGGAGGGGGGAAGGGAGCCCTATGTACTACCCCAGACTTCTTCCTGCAGTCACTCACTGTCCCTGCCTGCCGGGGAATCTCTCGACCTTCTTCAGAGTCTGCACAGAGATATATGGAGAGAAACAGCCACTCCATGGGCCTTATTCACAAAGGTAAACTTACACTTTTGTGTAAGGTTTCTATTTTTTGCTATTCACAAACTCCAAGTTATTAGTAAGCTCACCAACTGTGGAAACTCTGCAGTTGGGGTCGAAAACTCTGCTTATCAAAACATAGGCCTGCTCTGTCTTTTTGTGTGCGGAGTTCTCTTCCCCGACTGTGTAAAATCCACCAAGGAGACTAGACAAGCATTTGCAATGCAATAGGTCTCGCAGTTACGCAACTTTGAGCTATTGACATTGTAAATGACAATGCCTTTTAATTTTTTTTCTCGTTTTTAAAACAAATAAAAGGCATTCTCATTTATAATGCCCAATAGCCTAAACTCGCGTAAATGCGAGACCTATTTTATTGCAAATGCTTGTTTAATCTGCTTGTCTGCATACTGAACTGTTTTTCAGTTTTTAACCTTCGTAAAATTACATGTATAGGTTTTAAGTATTCTTACTTTTTTACAAAAAGGCTATTGTTCAGTGTTTCCCCCCACCAAACTCCACTGTGACCAGAGGCGCAAGTAGAGCCAAATTTCTAGGGGGGTGGGAGGAGTCCTACTAAAAAAAAAATCTGGATGGGGGGCTGATTCTTCCAGCAATATGAAGAGTGGAGATGCAGGGGCTCTAAGAAGGGGTAAAAACACAAGAAAGCCTCTTTCACAAGTAAATGGTCTTTTAAAGACCTGTGAAGTGCTCGGGTGCGGCTGTGTATGTGCCCGGGAAGCTGTGTCACGACGGGAGGGGTGGTGCTGAAGCCTTTTATCCCGATGTTACTTGTACTATACATGGAATTATGGTCTGATTGCTGTACCAGGATTTTGACTGTATACTATCAAGTCTTTGATTTATCTGTTCTGTGTCCACCTCCTTCCAATTATGCTATTGCTACACCACAAGACTCTTCTTGTATACCTTTGCAGGTGTTCCCAGTCTAGCAGGTGTCCCTTCCTCTTCTTGCGCTGTTCCTGCCCTGGAGAACGGCTGCTTTACAATGATTCTAATTGGATGAGTTGTAGGCTGCCACTGCTTATATTCAGAGAACAACATTTTTCTTTTTTTTATCACTCCATAGGTGTGTGTGTATCTTCTTGTTTGGTCTTCTGTATGCTGCTTCCCCATCCCAACCCCACCCCTTGCGCTCTCTACGTCACAACACGCTGCTTGAGTTGGTTCCCACACACCTCCCTGCCTCACTTGGCTTTAAAAAAAATATATTTTATACTCCTCCCCCAACTGTGGCTCAGTAGGCAAAGTGTCCTGGTACGGAGATTAAAGTGCGATTAGATTAGCAGATTACACTTTTGAAGGCCCTGCAGGGCTGGTTCAGCTGTTCATCTGTCTGAGGTAGACAAGAAGTAGCACGGAATCGGACAACAGGACCGGATCTTCAAGATCCCAGTCAGGCAGTGCTAACTACAGTGTAAATAGTCAAGACGTCATTATTTCATTGTCTGCATTCTCTCCTTGTGCCACTCCTGTTGTCTCTCGCTTTCACAACCTGTCTCTCTCCCGCTGAGCTGCCGCTTCCTGCCTCTCTTCATTTCCTTCTCCCTGGCTTGGACGGAGCCTCAAAGACTCGTAACCTGGAAGCTTTTTTTCTCCGCTTTGCCCTTCTCACCCAGACAAGAGTTTGAGAGGCAGGCAGGCAGGCGGGCACGTCTCCTGCTGAAGCATGCACAGCGCATATCTCGTCGGACAGCCCTCCCTCACAGGCAGGGTATACCACACTACCATTGCAGGTATTGTACGCCCTATCAGTCGCTGGATTCAGATTCAGTGTCACATCCGGTATTGTGTCCCTCTAACCCTGGATTCAGATTCCTGACATTACAACTGCAGGTATTGTGCGCCCCATTGTTTGGTTCAGATTCCATAGTGTCATACACGGACAGGTACTGTGACCCTCTAACCCTGGATTTAGATTCCTCACACACCTTAGTGTTTGAGCCAAAAATGGAATTATGTGTGTGCCGCACGTGCGCAGCTAATGAGCACTGGAATGGGGAATATCGTGCTGCCTGTTTTGATGTCCACAACTCCGACTCGGGCGCAACCTGTGTGATCTCTAATTAACGAATCTCACCTTAGCACTAATTAACAGACTCGCTCTTGCTCCTGCGTTCAGATACTCGCCTGAGGTCGGATTTCTACCTTGCATACCACTTCAGCTCAAGTGCTTAGACAACAGAGGCATATCTCGGGAACAATCGAGGTTCCGCGCGGCGGGACGGACCCGGAGGAGGTATTTCTTGTATTGATTTTATGACCTGAGTGGAAACGCGATCTGCGGTTTGGCTGCAGCTGGGTGTGCTAGCGGGGACACGCTGCAGTTATAAAGGAGGTGGGCTTAACAAAAGCAGCGTTTCACACAGGGAGAGATTTCAAAAACGCCTTTTCTTTGTAGAAGCAGGATAACGTGCGCAGCCAGGACAGGGGGTCTGTCAATGGCCGCACGGCGCAATGCAAAAAATAAACATGCGCCGCCATTGCCAAAGCCCCTGTCCTGGCTACGCAAGTCGTCCTGCCTCTGCAAGGACATTAACTCGCAGGGAAAACAAGCGTGAGGGAATGAAAATGAACCATAGTGGAGGGTATAAATGCACAATTATAGTTGCCAACATATAAAAACAAGGCGGTACCCTATTCCGTGGTGGAGCTTGTGGCGAGCTGCATCGGTGCAGTGGTGGTATTGCTTGTAGAGTGTGGCGGCCGAGACGTGGCGCTGCAACGTCTGTGAATTCTGTAGGCAAGGTGAAGAGGTCGCGAGGGACCTCCGCACACTGGCAGGAGGAGGAAGGCATGAAGCATGTCGGTGCTGGGGAACTGCTGCCAGGGCTGGCTGTGAGCAGCTGCAGTCGCACAAACACGCACAAAGCACCGAGGCAACCACAGGTAGTGTGCGTGCAGAGTGAGCACGTTGGAGGCAAAACAAAATTAACTATTTGAGTGCGGCGCTGGTGGAAAAAACAAGGAAGTAGTCCCTACATGACTACATAACACCGAGCAGCGGACCGAAACTGTAGTTAGTCGGTGCTGCTTCCTGCAAAAGGGAAGCAAACCGGAAGTGATACAACGGAACTCAAGCCAATGAAAATCCTTCTAACAAAAAAAATACCAGAGTTAACAAATAGAAAGCAGCAGCAGAAACTACTGCCAATAGGCGGAGTTTCACCTACCACATCAAATTACTTAATGCCTCGTAGAGGCAGCGCATGCGCTGCCCTTTGCGAGACCTAAAAAAGGGCAAGGGTGACAATACTGATGTGGATGTGTGCATTCATCTGTTGACCGCAGGTTGCTTCTTCTTTCTTCAGGAATTAGGAAAGTCTTCAAGGCCGAGAATGGTGATCAAGTAAGTAGGACCTAACTATGAAAGCTGTGTTTCTTTGGTACAATTTCTGATCACCTGTCAAGGGTAAATAAATAACAAACAGCTACTTTTGGTAGAAGGAGACTGCACCAAACTCTGAGAACGTTGGTTCTCAGACACCTTCTCTAAATTCAAGGAAGGCAATAGCTCTGCTGCCCTTTTTTCTTCCCACTCCTCTGCCTCAAATCGGAACCACGTGGTGAGTCAGTGGAGATCGAGACCACTCGTGGTAGGCATAGAGGCAGCAAGAACACTATGGTTGGATGGTAGCAGTCAACTATAAGTTAGATGAAACATAAAACCAAACTAATTCAGATTTTTTAATTTCACCAAAAGATTTACACACGACTCAGTTTTCTTAAAAACAGACCATCTCACTAAATAGAGCCTAAAAAAAATGTGGTGTCAAAGGAAGGGATTTTCTATCTTCAGAATGAATCTGAATGAATTGCTTAAGGAGGCATGAAGCTACTATCTTTGAATTGACCTGTTTCGTGCAGTTACTGTGTACAAAGAAAATACACAGATACACGCAAGAAATAAACACAAGCCAGAACTCGCTAAAAGTGTTGCAGCTTATGTGGGTCATTGGTCAGGTATGCACATGGATGGATGAAAGAAATAAACAATTTTCCTCTTTCTATTGAAAATTCGACTTGTTTTATTTTTGCTGTACTTTGTTTATTCACATGTACTGTTAAATGTAAACTTTTTCAAAGTCGGTGTTAGAATTGTAATACAAATACAAAGTATACAGTGCAATAAATCTTTATGAGTGCAAATGATAAGATTTATCCTTGTTGCTACAAGTTATGCACTGCCTAACTCAAATGATTCCTCTGTAGAGTGGAGGGGCACATTTATCAACAATTTGCACTGGGTTTGCCCCACTGAAGTGACATAAACTGGAGCAAAGTGTTGATTTTGTGATTTATTTTCCAGTGCAAGGCCTGTTTTGTGCTGGAAAAGAAGTCCAAAGTAATGCAGAGTAGTGCTTTGTGCTGCTTTGCCTCAAGGGAACGTTCCACGGGTTGTACATAAATATTCCCATGCAATCACCCATGGATTTGGCGGAATTTCCTATCTATTAAAAATGGTAAACAGGGATTTGTTCCAAAAATGCACACCTATTCAAGGCAGGCTTAACATTTAAGAAACGTTTTCTTTTCTCAAAACAATTCTAACTTGGCATGTGTCCAGAACTGTACAGAATACAGACAAAGTAACCAAAGTGTTACACTATGTCCAAGCATAGTATTTTGTACTGGAAGGATTTCCTTCTTGCACACAACTTATGCCTGACATCACACATACAACACACACCCGCGCACTATGTTCCAAGGGTGTGTGTGCTGGTGCAAGGCTGCCTAAATGACGCCACCACAGGGAGAGTGTAAAACAGCGCCATATTTTACAACACAGATACGGTGGCACTGTTATGCTCACTCCCTTTCACACAACACAGCACAGCAACTTTGGTTTCTGCACTGTGCTGTTTGGATTTTTGTAAAGTTGCTCAATATTTCTTATTAACAGTGCAGCAATGAAAACCTCAGATGCATCGCACACAGTGTTAATTCTTTCTGAAGCATGACGTTTTCCTTCTTCTCCTGCTAGCAGTCATCCGTGTCACATGTCACAAAGCACATAAGGATTCCTTATTCTTATGAAATCGCCAACAGGGTTTCAAAGATGAACGCAGCATTCAAGAGGTTCTTGCAGGGTTGGATTGGGCTATAGGGAAATCTGGAGAGCCAGATGTAGGGACATCTCAAGGATGTTGGGGCTCCTGGGCCAAACATATTTTGGGGACCCCTGTTCAGAACAGCTTTGAATTTATGATCCAATTTTAACTTTTTCATGCTCTCTTTAGCCAGGTCACTGACTCTGCACAGACTGACTAGTCTAAATTCTAAATGCGTTTCCTTCTAAGGGATAGACAAGTATGTTTTGATTACTGTACTATAGCAGCAGCTTACTAATATTATTGCAAATAAGCGACCCACTGCCATTTCTGATATGTGAGGTTCTATTTAGATCTAAAATAAAAAATGTTGTAGATGTTGCATGGTGATGAAAAACAAACAAAACATTTCCCTGCAAAATATTGTTAATGGACTCCCACACATTAGTCACATTAAAAATAAATTGAAAGAAAATGGTATTTGAAACAATCTATACCTAAATATCATTCAAGCTTATCGGGGCAAGACTGTGTGGAGAACAGAACCGGATCTATCAGGGGCCCCCTGAACGGCTGGGGCCCTGGGCCACAGCCCACCTTGCCCATGCCTTAAAACGCCTCTGATCGTAACGCACCCAAGCCCAACCCCCGAAAGTAACCTGGGCTGTACGCACTACATCGAGGTACTTGAACAAAGCCATGTACCTCTCAGGGTATTTTTCCCAATAGTAGACACTTGTGAAAATGAGAAACACAATTGTCCAATACTCAATATTAACAGGCACCCTAGGCCTGCGAGACAGCTCGTACTCCTCTTCTTTGAAGCCCTCCTTAGCCCTTTCATCCCGATGCAGGAGCTTAAAGATTTCTATGTACTCTCATTTCCAAATACGCTCTTTTATAGATAACAACAAATGAGCTCCCAAAAGCTTTGTAATCCCCATGTAAGGCAGCTTGTTCTTATTTTCCTTCTTGTCCCCTTCTCTTTTATCCACACCTCCAACGTCAATTTGAACCGCCTGCGATGTAACACTCGCCCCCTCCTTCACACCCCCAGACTCCATGCATGTGCCCTGGTCCTGCGCGTACCTTCCTTTGAAAAGAGGCAAACTTGCTTCCCCCTGCGCGTCAACCCCCACCACCTGCACCCCCACTTCCATGCATGTGTGTCATGACTTAGGTCTGTCTTATGGATTGAGGACTTTTTGGATCAGGAGGGGTGCCCAAAGTGCTGCCCTCATACTCGTAAAAAGATACTACCTTTACCAGAAGTTAGGCAGTACAAGCGTGAAGATGGCATGTACTGATCAGTACGCATGAACTGGCCTTTTTACCTGTGGCACTGTTGTGAGGTCTACAGGCTCACTCTTTTGATGTTCTCTGCTGTGTGGTTAACTCACTGCAGGAAATTGGGCTATTGGTTGAGGGGGTGGGGTGGAAGCCCCACTCAGGCAACAACCACAGTCATCATCAAGGTGAAATACAAAAGTCACTAAATTACCCTGTGCCAAACCCTCTGGTAGCTTGGCACAACAGCAGGCAGGTACGCCACTACAGTCTACCCCACTACACTCTACAAGACTCCATTCTACAGTACTCCACTCTAAAATACTTCACTCTACGCCACTCCACTGTATACCACTCAACTCTGTTTTCCACTGTACATCACTATACTGTATCTCACTCCACTGTCCATCACAGCTCTTCACGCTGGTCCACTCTACACCACTACACTTTACACTAGTCCATTCTACCACACTCCACACCATGCACTGCAAACTGTTAAACTATATGTTGCTCCACTGTAGACACTCCAGTCTATGCCATTCCACTGTGCGCCACTACACTGACCGCCAATGCACTGTACACTATTCTACTATACGCATCTCCACTGTACGACACTCCACTCTATGCTCTCCCACTCTATGCCACTCCACGATAACTCCACTGTATGCTATTCCACTTAACGCTGTTGCTTAGTATGCCACTACACTGTACGCTGCTCCACTCTATGCTATTCCATTGTACGCAGCTCTACTCTCACCACTCCACTATACGCTATTCCACTCTATGCTATGCTACTGTATGCCACTCCAGGCTACAACACTCCACTGTACACTACTCCACTCTGCACCAATCTGCTCTATTCCACTGTATGCAACTCCACTCTACGCCACTCCACTCTACGCCAGTCCACTCTACTACACTTGACTCTATGCCACTGAAATGTACACTGTTCCACTGTATGCTGCTCCACTGTGGACACTTCAGTCTATGCCACTCCACTGTATGCCACTACACTGTACGCTAATGCACTGTACACTATTCCACTATACACAACTCCAATGAACAACACTCCACTCTATGTTCTTCCACTCTATGCCGGTCCATGCCACTCTCCTCTACACTACTCCACTATACGCTATTCCTGTATATGCCACGCCAACGTACGTTGCTCACCTCCATGGTACTCCACTATACACTGATCCACTCTATGCCGTTCCACTGTACTCTCTTCCACTCTATGCCACTCCACTTTACAGCACTCCACTATTCGCCACATGGGTGTTGCCTGGCTCTCATATACTCTGCGTTAAAAAAATATCACTGTTTCTTAAACTGCGATGGTTTTTAACCGCCCCTCGCCAAAAATGATATGTCTCTACGATGAAGGAGCAAAGCAAGGTACAATGGGGCAGGGAAATTAACACCATCCAATCAGCAGAACAATCAATCAGAAAACGATAAACACAGCTGCTGTCATGATGAAATATTCTTTGAACAGCAACTCTTTCAGAAAGCTTGCTGTCAGCCCACACAGCCCTTTTACGTGTTTTATCTGGCCTTGGACTGAAAACTAAATTAGCGGAACTTAAAGCTCAAGAGGTGTGCATGTGCCACTTTGATTACACAGCAAAGTGTGGTATTTCCAAGCCGTAACTGCCACACTTGGAGTGACACCCAGTGCTGGAATTGGAAAAAAAATCCCAGGAACTCATACATACGGGGGAAAAGGTGTGACTTAGGAAAGGTGTGGAGGCACCGGCCCAAGGAGCAGAGCTTGAAAAGCAAAGTCTAACAGCCAACATATGCAATTTATTTATTTTTATCTGCTGCAGAGAAATTGGCAACAAGGGCAAATGCAACAGTGTTCTAGATTACATAATTTGTCACTAAGAGGATGAGTTTGCTGCAGAGATCAGTGTATCCCCAGCAATTTTGAGGGGATTATAATTAGGGCTCCCGGTTTTATGGTATTTATTTTTTACATTTCCGTCTGTAGTTATCCATATTTATTTTTTGTCAACTTTATCTGTATTTATCCATATTTATTATGGGTTTTGTGAGAAAAATTAGGCTGAAACTGGTCTATTTCCACATTTATTAAAGCAATAAATATGCAGTCATGCTTAAATGCCTGCCAGGTTTCAGTGATATGAACACCTGCAGAAGATAAATCAATGCACTTATATGAAAATATGCGTATTTCAGTATCAGCTTTGTGCATATCGACTGCTGTTTAAGCCTCTTTACTAAAATGACTTTCTTTTTTAACCCCCTTACCTATCAATCTACACAGTTATTGGGCTGGCAGTCATGGTAAAGTGTATTTAGAATCACTCAAAAAGCACCAACTTTCCGTTTTTAGCCACATTTAAAAATAAATACAGACAAGAAAATAAATGGTTTTCCGTTTGTATTTATCTGTAAAAATCAGTCAAAACGGAAAACAGGGAGCCTTAATTACAACAGCAGAAAAAGAACTCCAATGGTTAATAGAGAGTTCTGTGTTTTGTCTACTCAGTTTTGACTCATAAAGTAACATAAAGGGATATTATGCCTACTGCAGAGCACATCGTGTAACATGCAAATCACAGATGTGTTTTTTTATTTAGATTCGTGAAGTGGGCTACTGCTCTTAAAACTGAGATTATTTTGTTACGTCAAGTTCATATGTTGCATGCCTTTTAATATAGTACAGAGCTGGTAAGGCACAGGGGGTGAAATCGAGATTATCAGATAAGGTTGGTTTCAGCTGCTACATTGTGCTGAAAAGGTGCCTCGAGTCACTTTTCGCGCTTTGCTGACGCTGTCATTTGAACTGTTTCCTCACTTCCAAAGTGGGCATAACCTAACACCACATCCTCTTTTTAATCCAATTCCCTTGCTGTTCCTCGAGTACAAAGGACTCACTTAAGTAACATATTTGGCAAGCTTGTACCATGGAGCATCCTAGTCTTAAACTCTCTCTCCCTGCCTGGGACAGGTCAGCCTGACGTAGTCGAGAGACCTTTAGAGTGGAGGAAAAAAACTGCTCACCTCATACACGGCACCAGGATAACCATGAGGAGACCGTTCAAAGAGGAAGAAAGCAGGAGGGACGATGCCTGTGGTGCTCACTGCCCAGATACCAACACAGTCTACCGTGCAGCACAGGGTGGGACGGTGTATCCAAAAATGACTGACTACTTAATAGTGTGCAAAAGGCCACTTTAATTAAACAAGTGCACAAAGTTATAACAAAATCTTGGCTCTCACACTTTACATGCTGAAATAAATCTGGCCTCACTATACATCTGGAAAATATCCAAATCCTACCTCCCTCCTCTCCTAAACAACCTATCACAAACCAAGCAACCAAAATCCAACCACAACTCTTGTCACTCAAACTTCCCGCATCCAAACCTCGTGCATACACCACCATTATCATCTTATTCCAATCATCAAACTCCCTCTCCCCCCGCCATAATCTCTAATGGATTTCAACCTGACCAGCATTTTATTTCAATAACTTTAAAACGTTCAACACCTGCCCAAAGTCACCTGCTCATTATCAGCGATGGTAAAAAAGAACAAAAATATAAACTATATCCTTGTGCACCTGCCTCACTAAAATTGCAAAATCAGGGAGGGTGGGGGGTGGGACCTCAACGCTATCCCCGTCAGTCGGGGTGCACAATAAATAAAAATGGCACCGAGCACCCAACTACTTGGCCCTAAAAGCCCACACGCCCCCCACCCAATCAGAGCTCCCCCTCGCCAATGGACCATGCCAACAACCCGAAGATCCAAGGAGGGCAGGGCATTCTGCCCACCCCGCAAAACCCCCATCGGGTCGGGCGGTGTATCCAAGAATGACTGACCACTTGATAGAGTGTATAAAGCCACTTTAATGAAACAGATGCACAAAGTTATTACAAAATCTTGGCTCTAACGCCATACATACTAAAATAAATATGGCCTCACTATACATCTTGAAACTATCCAAAACCTACCTCCCCCTCCCCTAAGCAACCCTTCACAAACCAAACAACCAAAATCCAATCACAACTCTCATCACTCAAACTCCCCACATCCAAACCTCATGCATACACCACTGTTATCATCTTATTCTAATCATCAAATTCCCCCTTGCCTCCCTCCCCTAAATCTCTAATGAGTCTCAACCTCACCAATGTTTTATTACAATAACTTTAAGACTTGGCAACGCCTGCCACCAGAAAAACCACAGAGTTTTTCTGTCCCCCTCCCAAGAACAGGTAACTTACATCCCCACCGGTAAATGTAACATCTCTATCAAAACATTCCGCAGCTGCATATGGTACAACTCCACCCCATAAATGGACAGGTGAACACCATCGCCCCTCTTAAATTTCCCTATCTTGTACTTTATATCTCAGTGTTCGATAAAGTACAAACCTTCTGCCCTGTAGAACTTCTGCAAATCTCTATTCCCCTTCCTCCATGCTCTGTCAATGGCCCGCTTTCGTAGTCCCCTGCCAAGCTCTTCGAGGCCTAAACTCATTCAGAATAATAGTGTTATCAGACAATGATGTTTCGATCTCCAGCAAGTTATTTTATTTTTTACACTTTTTTTATCAAAGCCAAATCCTTTAAACGCACTAAGTAATTTGCTCCCAGGTGTAGAATCAAAATGTCCAGACAATAGGTGCCCCGCCCAAGCGAATTAAACATGGGCAGCAACTAGAGTGACTGCATGCCACCTTTGTTAAACCACTTCAACTGGAAAACCGTATCAGGCAGTTCGAATTGCTATCCTCCTCTCCTCATTTGAGCATGCTTCTCCGCCCACTTCACTAACGTGTGCCCAAAAATCCACATCTCAATGTGGCCCCTTTCCGGGCTCGCAATGCAACCTAGGAGAGAAAAGACTTGTGTTAATGAGCATCTTAAAAAACACACCCCAAGTCGAAACAGCACTGGTAACAGTCCAAATGACACCGGCCCACCCTCTGGATTCCTCCTCCATTGCCATCCCAATCTGGAAGGAGTGGGTCCCAAAATCCTGCGCCACGTACTCCAAAGGGCCAAGCACATTCCGCAAAACCCCCAAAACCTGCGATGCCAAAAAGCATGTCCCATCTGCGTGCCGAAAAATCTTTCCAAACCCTTCCTCTTGCCGACACAGTGTCCTCCACCAGTCTCACAGACAAATTCGAACATCTGGGTGCACCCTCATCGTCTTGCAGCTGCCCCTCCCCGACTGATCCGTTTTTGACCTAGGGATCTACACTTGAACCACACCTGAAAGCATACGGACATCCTGCCACCGAATTTCTGCCTGAACCCTACAGCCAACCACTTACATGGCCCAAAACACACCAAAAAATAACCAAACCATGATCACCTCAAACCGTAACGCCTCCCAATCATCCCGACACATGGCCAGCAGCATGGAAACAATCCACTTCAAAATATCCAACGTGATTGGTCAACTCATGCTTGCTCCATTGCCCCTCTTCCAAGACCAGCCCTCCAATATCCACTTCTCCATTTCCTCAGCCATCGACTCATACCCCCACAGCAGTTTCCCATAGAAAGTCACACCTGCCAACTTACCAGCCATGGTAACCGCCGACAAACCCCAGTCAATCAAGGACATAATGAAGTGTACCACATCGTTCCGATGCTCATGACCACCGTCATCAACACTAAGCCGTACTGACACAGACTTTGCAAACTCTTCCCAAGCCATGCTGTATGACTCCGACAAGAAGCCCAGGATAAGCTGCCTCACACGTTCTCGCTGACGAACCACAAATGAGCTAGCATCGCAGTCTTGTCTTTGTCAGCCCATGGTGCAAGCTCGCTGTATCTGGGCCACTTAAAATAAGAAAGGGCATCAGCAATTTCATTGTGCACTCCTGGTGTATGCCGTGCTTTATAGGTGACGTGAGCGCAAACATTCCAGCACAAACACCCGCAACAGCTGCCAAACTTTAGGGTCCCTCGCAGACTGCTGATTGATGATGCTCACCACCGACATGTTGTCTATGTTGTAGAGTACTGTTTTGTTGACAAAGTGACACCCCCAAAAACAAACTGCCACCACCAAAGGGAAAAATTAAAGAAAGGCAATATTCCTCTCCCCTCGTTTTCACGACTCTGGCCACTCCTCTGCACGCCAGTGACCCTGTGAAAATATTCCCAAACCGTAGCTGCCTGCAGCATCAGAAAATAACTCAAGGGACCACTCAAAATGCTTCCCCAATCCTGCCATTGGAATACCATTGCATTCACTCAGAAAAATTTGCCAGAGCCTCAGATCCTCCCTCACCCCAGCCTTGAGTCGGATGCTGTGGTGTTGCAGCCAAGTCCCCGTCAGAGCCCAACCCTACCTCATACAAAAATTCCTACCTGTCATGACAGCCCTACAACAAAAATGAGATGACCCAACAGAACCTGAACATCCTTCACCTGCATCTTGCCCTTTTCAACATTCCTTCCAAAACCACTAGGCAGCGTTGCATTTTCTCTTTTGACAATCTGAGCTCCATCCAGACGTAATCCAACTCCACTCACAAAAAACTAAGCATGTGAACAGGCCCACGTGTTTTTCTAGCATGAGCAGGAGCCCGACATCCTTCATCAATTCCTGAAACAAGAAAAGGCCCTCCTGGAATTCCTGTAACTTAAGTGTACCCACCAAGGAAAAATCATCTAAGTAATAATGTGTCATGGTGTCGTTTTCTGCTACATGCATAAACAACTTCTGCAAAAAGGAACTAAAAGTCTCGAACAGAGAACATGAAACTGAACAACCCATGGGCAGGGCCTTATCCACAAAAAATTGCCCTCCACATTGAATGCCCAACAACTTATATATTGCAGGGTGACCTGGCAGCAACCATAAGGCCGATTTCACATCATATTTTGCCATCAAAGCACCCTGGCTGCAGGTATTTACCAACTGAACGGCTGTGTCAACAGATGCATAGTGCACCTTGCTGCACACCTCAGGAATGAAATCATTGACCGACAAACCCTTCGGCCATGAGGGGTGATGAATGAAATGGAACTCCCCCCGGCTCCTTCTTGGTGACCACCCCAATCGGTGAAATCCTCAAATTCTCCAGAGGCCAATCAGAAAACGGCCTTTCCATCCTTCCCTCCCTCACCTCCTTCATCGATTTGCTCCATACAGACTCCTCTTGACCCTTCACCGACTTCAAATTGTCCGCCCATTGGTGCACCCTAATAACACAAACTGAAACCAAACTGAAAACCATCCAAGTCCGGCTCTGCTTCTGAGCCAAACAACTCAGTCCAATGTCACAATCTCTCATCCTTAACTAGCGAATATGCCCTTGCCCATGGGATTATGCCCCAGTCTGCCTCTCCACGATCGGTGACACCTGGCCACTGACCCCCTGCTGACGAAACCCCAACGCTGGGATCCACACTGGCTAAGCATGTGCTTGCCCCCACATTTAGAACATTCATGTCTGTATTTACAAAACTCCCAAAGACACTGTTGTAGGACAAACAAGCCCCCTCCGCTCTCCACCTGTCCCCTGCCTGTCGCACCCACCCCAGTTCGGGTGGGACGGCCGGCAAAGGACTTGTAAATAACGACCTAGCCACCTGTCATATAAGTCGATGGGGCTGGCCGTTCTGGCGTCATCGTTTAGAGGAACAGCAGCTCATTGTCTAGCTGCCCCCATATACAATCTGTGTGCTCTGCAAGTTGCGTCCGAAACACCTCATCGTAATGGGCTGGTCTTAAAGGTGAGTGTGTGGGCCGCTTTTTGGCTGTGTTCTTTTAGGATTGTTTTGAGGTCAGGTGGGCCATGCTATTCTGTTGATTTCCCTGACATTGCCACACCATTGCCTGCAGTAAGCACACATGCATGCAGTCCTCCATTCCTCCTTGCGAAACACCAATAGAGAGAGTCTTCACAAGTTATATGAAACTGGCGCTATTGGCAGAATGTGGGCACCTTTGGAGCTATCTTCATCTCTAATGGCGGCCCTTTTATTTTGGTGCTTATTTTCTGGCCCAGTCGGAAACAGAGTTCATGGAATAAATGTCTCCGCGCCTCACTAACAGGCAATTAGTTTTGTGAATGCCTATTTGATAAATGGCATCATAAAATGTGGTGTTTTGGTCTGAGTGCCCTGCAGCCTGTCCATTTCCATTATCTGGTCTTCCAGGAAAATCCTGACAACGTTTTTATTTTACTAACTGTCTTGGTGACGTATTCTGCGTGTGATTCAGACATGTTTACTGCCGTGGGCGGACGCCCAAATGCATTTGCTGTGCCAGTTAAACACCATCCTCTCTGCCCGAGCTCTGTCCCAGGAGTCTTGTAACGGGAAGCCCTGGAATTATGACTCCGCGTCCAAGAGGCTTTGTCGATTTCAGAAAAAAACCGCAGCTCACTTCCGCAGTCATGATTAGTCACGTGCTCCCTTGGATTCCAAAGGCCTTGTTTACACAAGTGCCATTGGTCAATCTCCTTGCATGTATTTCTGTCACTCACAGTGGTATTTGACTGTCCGAGCCTTGCTGCATATAGTTCAAAGCCCATAAAATAATGTGCTAAATCCTGGCCGTCTGAGGATTTCCAAACACCTGACCGGGCAGCGCTGGGAATCCTTAGGGCAGCAATCCGCTTTACAAATCCCAATAATAATAATAATACACCAGCAGTGCCTACCCTTTTTACTTCTGTTGACCCCCCCGCCCCCACTTAATCATTACTGGAATTAGGGGACCCCCACTGAATCGTTATTGAAATCTGGAGACCCACGATGAGTCATGACTGGAAGGCGGGGACCCAGACCATCAAACAAATACACAAATAATTAAATATTGTATTTATTTCACAAATATAATACATTGAAATTTTAATTTTATTGGGAGGTTGGAGCATTTCTAAATTCAACTGAGGCCTCCCATCGTCCATACTATGCTCTGTTTGCTGGTCTTGTGCTGCTCCATGAACCAATCTGAGGATATCCACTTACTTTTTAGCCTCCAATTCCAAATTACGTCACATTAACAGAACAGTTTATAATTTTCAATTTTGCCTTTTTACATATTTATATACTTTAGAAATGTGTTAATATTATTTAATATTCTAAATGATTGCGGCCCCTCTGAGTAGGTGTTGCCGACCCCCAAGGGACTGCAGACAACAGGCTAAGAATCGCTACCATAGTCCATGGATAACCATGGTAAGTGGACGGTGCTTAATGTGTAAAAGAATGCGCAACGCAAAACAGGGGCCCCTCTGCAGAATGTGAGTAGAGGCCCCTGATAGTCACATATCTTACAGGTATTCATTGACCTGTGTTTCTTTGTTTGAATGGGGCCCTCTGCACTGCTGGGGGAGGGGGGGGCAACACCACAGGGGCTGCATGGGCTTGCATTACGCCCCTGTGCCAGGCCCAGGGCTTACCTCAGAAGCCCACTGCCGCCAAAGGTCAGTGTAGCCAAATACCAAGGCTGCCTAGTCTTCATTTCTCCCAATGCCTCTTTCATCCACCATCACAACCACCTGCCCCTTTATCTCACTCTTGCAAGTTCTTTTCAGCCCTTATTTCTTCAATTGTGACTGTTTTCAGTCTTTATCTTCCCCTTCTTTCTCTCTTCTGTGCCTTTCTTTCCCTTGTTCTTGGTTAAAGTCTGAAGTTGAAAAAAACTCCTGGCCCCTGAAAATGACAGGGAGCCCCTCCTGCAACCACATGCTCAAATTAAGTCCGGTAGGTAGACGAAAATAGAATTGAATGGTGCAGCCTTCCCTTGCACACTGCCTGCAGTGCTGCATGCTTTGTCTTCGAGCCAGCGCTATAGGAAGCTGTAATTGGTCTCCTATTTATAATGTGCTTCCTCCAGTGTTGTCATGCTGCCTCGTTCCAAGGACTAGAAACTTTGCTTGAAAGGAATTTGACTGGTGGATAATTACTGCTGAAGGATAATCATCAGGGGGTTTCACCAGGTGCATTTATTCAGTTGTTTTCTAAAATGCAGCAGAGTTTTGCGATTACTTTAGCAGATTCCTGCACCAGGGTTGATGGTATGGCCCTTGCGTTATTGGTAGACCTTACCAAGGTGCTCCGCGGTATGTTTAGGGTGGCCTTCCGGGGTTCCTTTTTTAGGTCTCGCCTGGCGTAAGACTGCGCAGACATGCGAAGTCTCGCTGGCGAGATTTAATGATTTGAGGAGATTTCACTAGTGGGTTTTAAGCCCCGCCCCTCTTTTCAATTGGCTGGCGTCACCGTTTGTGCTAAACGGTGGCCAGCCATTGGAAAAGAGCGTCTAGTGACGTACACTTTTCTCTTTTAGAGCCGTCCCAGTTGGACTGGCTCGGTTGCTTTACGTTTGTAGTAAAGCCTTTTCTTATCTTTATGGGGCCATGTGTTTGAAACACATGGCCCCATAAAGACAAGAGATCGGCCCGCGCTTGCCTTTTGCTCTGCCTTGTTTTTTTTACTTTTATTACTTGCGGCGCGCGCGCTTGTTCTCCTTTGATCCCTCATCTTTCCTTTTCTCAGTCTCACCCTCTCCCTGTCTGTTTCATTCAACCCCCCCCCCCCCCTCTCCCAGTCTTATCTCTCTTCTCCGGGATCATTCTCTGACCTCTTTAACTGAGAGAAACTCCAGTAGCGGGAAAACAAGGTGCCGGTCCAGGATGTATACGATCTTCGTGGTGAGATCGTACTGCGCCATCTTGGCAGAAAAGAAAGCTTCAACACCCGAAGGCTCGTGAGTAAGGCCGCCGGGAAATGTCGATACTGGTAGGTAGGCGGGGACTAGAGTGTCAGTGGAAATAGAAGAAGGTCTCAGGGCTAGACTCCCGACTTTTGGAGCTTCTTTACCTTACACATGCAGCACTGGTTTGCTGCCCTGGATCCCTGACTTGAAACGTCTGCAGGGTGCTATGAACCGCTTGAGTGCCTAGGAGACGGTGGGGTACGGCAGCGGCTGAATGCATGTGCTCGAGTATGGCTATGCTATTGTAGTAGCTGTGCGTCGTTCGTCTAGTGACTAGTCTGGCAGCGCTCTGAGCTGTGGAAGGGGCGGGCGGCTGTCGGTGTCTGGTTTCTCCCCTCCCTCCAGTGCTGCAGCTGGTTGCTAGGATGACGTCATCACTTCCGCCCCACTTCCTCTCCTCGGCGGTGGGAATCCAACATGGACTGAGGCTGCAGCCATGAGGCTCGGACGGGGCCACCGCCAGCCTCCCTCCCAGCTCCCCACTCGGCGCCTGTAAGCGGGAGCTCGCTGCAGAGGCACTCTTACATGGCCGTGCTGCGCGCCGATCTTCGGGACGGCAGTTCTTTTGCAGTTACACCTTGGTTTTCTTTTACTTTTGGGACAATCTCCCCGGAAAACTATTGAAACAATAAAAAGTTGAGGAAGGTCCGAGAATGTGACCAAGAAGTGAGGAGCGCGGAGCCACAGGGCGCTGCTGCGGGCCGTCGCTGAGGAGGAAAATGAACGAGGAAGAACAGGCATTGAAAATGCAATAGGCCTCGCCTTTTATTGAGTTAAAGCCATTTGCTTTGCTAATGGTATTATATAGCAAAGCAAATGGCTTTAACTTAATAAAAGGCGAGGCCTATTTCATTTTCAATGCTTGTTGTATCTTTCGATGACCTAATGGAGTTTGTCTCAAATGTTACACCTTTTGCCCCTGAGGAGAGCTCCTTTCGTAGCTCTCAGGTCAGCAGGCAAAACGTTTGTGATATAAGATGAGCAAGAAGGTATCTGAGAAATTTGGGGGCACATGTACAAGGAAATGGAGCAGCAATGCGGCAAATTTTGCAGCGGCGCGCCATTTCCAACATGCAGGTATGTGCTGTATTTACAAGAATACGGCATACCCCTGTGTTTTCCCTAGCCCTGGTGCTAAAAATAGCTGCCTAGCGACAACACAGACACCCTTGCGCCATAGTGCAAGGGTGCCTGCGTTGCAGGGATGATTATTTATGTGCAGGAAGGTGTCTCTTCCTCAACATAAATAATCAATAATTGCGATATGCTACTTCTGCAGCACACATAAAAGTAGCAAATCACCATTATTTAATGATTGTTTTGTGCATGAGGAGACAGCTTCATGCACAAAAACAATCATCATTGACGTTTTGCTCTTTCTATGCAGCACACATAGAAAAAGCAAAAACGAGGAGAAATAAAAGTATTTCTCCTCATTGCGCCAATCTAACGCATGCTTTAGCATAGCACTCGTTTTTGGCACTGCCTCAGATTTACAGATCCTTGTAAAACTGGGGCCGCATCAAAAAGCAATGGGTGTTGTGGTGGAACGCCCACAGCAACACCTACTGCACACCCCTTTCATGTAGATATCTGTGTGAAAGGGCACCATATTTACAAAGTGGTGCTAAGCCCCAAAAAGTGGCTCAACTCCACTTTGTAAACATGGAATAGGGCTTTGTGCCACTGAAACATCAGTAAAAGTGAAGTTACAGTGGCCCAATCCCCTTGTACATATGCCCCTTGCTCTGTAAGTACTATATAACTGTACCTCACTCTTACACTCACTCACTTAACAGAAAAACATAAGGAAGCCCTTTCATGTAGGCCAACAGTCTAAGGATTGTCAGAAAAGGTATGTTTTTCCTCACAAGCCACAACCAAAACAAATGTGTAAGTTCTTTCACATTCCCAGAACAAAGTGCTAGATCACAGCACCTGTTTTAACGAAGGGAGGGCTTCATTGAGGAACCTCCTGCAGTATATGGATTACATGACCTTTCTTCCATGGGCCTTACATGGGGAACTCCTGTTTTCATCATATATATAGGAATTCACTAAAAAAAACACAGGTTTCAGGGACGTTATAGTTAGGAATTAGCATTTAAAAAACCTTAGAAATTCACTTAAAAAAACACAGGTTACTGAGACTTTATAGTTAGGCTGACATTTCACTTGTACAAAACCAGAGAAATTTAGCAGTTATAGTTAGCTGAGCTAACTATAACTCGCGCCCCTGCAATGCACTGCTGATGACGGCGCATATTACATCACTCATGACATGGTCAGTGATGTCACTGATGACATCACTAATGGCATCTCAAATAACATCACTGATGACATCATCCAGTGACTGTGAGTGTTTCTAAAAAGATTAAGAATGTTATATATATTATATATATATATATATATATATTATCTACTGGCGGTCGCCAGTAGATAGTTATAGTTAGGACCCTGTTTCCATAGGAAATCCGCAACATTCTATTTGGAATAACTTTGGCGCCGGTCGACGAATCCTTGCAAAATTTTCAAAACTAATGGGGCGCTACGCTCCGCTCCTACCCTAAAAGTCTCGGGGGGATTCGTCAAGCGGGGGCTGAGAAAAAAGGGGGGTCCCAAAACGCGTTTTCCCCATGCATTTTTCCATAGGACCTTTAGACACAGCTACAGCCCGAACGGCTGAACAGAGTTACTTGAAATTAGGCAGAGAGGTAGTCTACAGGTCAAGGAAGTGCCTTTTGTAGGTCTGGTGTAAATCTGTTCATTAGGTGCTGAGAAAATAGCATTTAAATCAATATATATATCTGTGGCAGCTTACCGTGCGCTTACCGTGCGCTTACGGTAAGCTTACCGTACGCGTACGGTGCCGTGCGCGAGCGCGATTCTGATTGGCTGTTAGATCTTAGTAAACATTCGAATCAGTCGAAACCAGGAAGTGCCGGCCGCCATTTTCTCTCTCGCACTCTGACGGGGGGAGGAAAAACAAAGTTGGATAACATGAAAAGGGGCAGGCTAGACAGCTCCTAATCACCTAGCCATGGTTTGGGTGTCCCAAAAGAACCCCCAAGGCCAAAAATGCAATTTTTTTTTTTTTTTAAAAAACGCTGATTACGCTTACCGTACGCGTACGGTCAAAAATATTTAAAAAAAAAAAATCATCCACATTTTCCCCACCCCGTGTGCCAAAGGTGCCCGTCGGGCACCTTTTGTGCATGGCATTTCTAAATTAAAGAACATTTA
This sequence comes from Triturus cristatus, assembly GCF_964204655.1. NCBI lineage: Eukaryota > Metazoa > Chordata > Amphibia > Caudata > Salamandridae > Triturus > Triturus cristatus. The sequence goes on along the minus strand of NC_140581.1, from coordinate 496,489,356 downwards.
ATGGATAACCTTTCACAACGAAGCGCATAATATGTCCTCCGTGTGCGGACGGTGCGCGAAGCGCATCGTGCGTACATGGCCCATCCAGTGTAACGTGGGCACGCGGTGCGCGTAGCGCACCGCGTGCCCACCGTGCGTGCACGGCACTAACTGCGTAAAGTGGGCGCGCGGTGCGCGAAGCGCTCAGCGTGCTCAATGTGCGCGCACGGTGCGCGAAGCGCACCGTGCGCGCACGGAACGAACTGCGTGAAGTGGGCGCGCACGCCACGAACGGTGAAAAGTAACTTAGCATTTAAAAAACCGTACAAATTCACTGAAAAAACCATAGGTTTCACACACGTTATAGTTAGGAATTAGCATTTAAAAAACCTTGCAAATTCACTGAAAAAACCATAGGTTTCACACATGTTATAGTTAGCTGTACATTTCACTCGTAAAAAACCATTGAAATTCCTCCGTTATAGTTAGTGCAGGCAACTATAACTCACGCGACCGCAATCCTCTGCTGATGCTAATACTGTATTTAGACACTTATTTGCCCATGTCTTCTTCCATTAAATTTTAGCTATACATATATTACAAATATTTTTTTTTCATAAAGACACATATGTCATCAGCAGAGGATTGCGGTCGCGTGAGTTATAGTTGCCTGCACTAACTATAACGGAGGAATTTCAATGGTTTTTTACGAGTGAAATGTACAGCTAACTATAACATGTGTGAAACCTATGGTTTTTTCAGTGAATATATATATATATATATATATATTATCTACTGGCGGTCGCCAGTAGATAGTTATAGTTAGGACCGTGTTTCCATAGGAAATCTCAAACTTTGTCGCCGGTTGACGAATCTTCGCGAAATTTTCAAAACGAATGGGGCGCTCCGCTCAGCTCCTACCCTGAAAGTCTCGGGGTGATTCGTCAAGCGGGGGCCGAGAAAAAAGGGGGGTCCCAAAACGCGTTTTCCCCATGCATTTTTCCATTGGACCTTTAGTCGAAGGTAGAGCCCGAACGGCTGAACAGAATTACTTGAAATTTGGCAGAGAGGTAGTCCTCAGGTCAGGAAAGTGCCTTTTGCAGGTCTGGTGTCAATATGTTCAGTATTACCTGAGAAAATAGCATTTAAAAGCATATAAATATCTATACGCGCGCACCGTGCGCGCACCGTGCCGTGCGCAACCGAAATTCTGATTGGTTGTTAGATGTCAGTCAACATTCGAATCGGTCGAAATCAGGAAGTGTCGGCCGCCATTTTGTCTCTCGCACTGAAAAGGAAAGGGGGAAAGAAGGTGGAAAACGTGAAAAGGGGGCAGGGAAGAGAGTTCCTGACTCCCTAGCCTTTGTCAGGGGGTTACAGAATGACAACCATGGGTGAAATAAACATTTTTTTTTTTTTAATAAAAATTGCGGGGTGCGCGCACGGTGCATGGTGCGCGCTGCGCACCGTCCGCCCCACGCGCGCGCACTGTGTGCGGCACGCATCGTGCGCCCAAAGCGCGCGCACGGTGAAAAACCTTAAAAAATATATATATATTAATAAATACATAACTTAGCATTTAAAAAAACGTACAAATTCACTTAAAAAACCATAGGTTTCACACACGTTATAGGTAGGATTTAGCATTTAAAAAACCTTGCAAATTCACTTAAAAAACCTTAGGTTTTTGAACTAACTATAACGGGGGAATTTCATTGTTTTTTTACGAGAGAAATGTCCACCTAACTATAACCTGTGTAAAACCTATGTTTTTTTAAGTGAAAAAAAAAAAAAAATATATATATATATATCACAATCCACAAAAGTTACCCATGACGGGAGGTACCACAAACAGGTAGATTTGGCTCATTTAATGGAGGCTGCCAAATGGGTTTCAGGAGTATGCTCAGATCAAATTCATGATTTCAGCTGCCGACGCGTTTTGTGCTTCTTGCACTTTATCTTGGGCTTGGCTGATTTCCGGCATGTACAGGCAATTTTCTTAAAGACACCTGGTAAGTCTCTAAGTACCTGCCCCTGTGGGCGTGGCAACCGCATGGCCTGCTGGTACTCGTAGTGCTGCAATCCTCCTCCAGTGAGTTTGATGTACACCCAGAAACTAAAATATATTCAATATTACCACAGTGGGTTGCTTGGCTTCTTCCTTCGGCCCACCTGCACCTCAGCACCTCCATTTGGCTCCTGTCCCGCATGCTGGATCTGCCGATTGGCGTCACCGTGGGTCTGCTTTTGCAGCGGGACACCTGCCACGGCATGAGCATGCCATTTACATCACATTCTACAAAAGTTACCCATGACGGGAGGGCCCACAAACAGGTAGATTCGGCCTACATATATTTCTCCAACCAACTCTGGCACACAAAATCCTTAAGCCAGACACTGACACCGCTGCTCCAGATACGTTTAATTTATTTACTTCAATATAGGGCTGTAACGCGTTTCGGTAGGATCCCCTGCCTTGTTCACACAGCGAGCCTAAATGCTGCATTTACTTTAATGTTGAAGAAAAACAGTCACATGATATCATGGACACAAACAACATACTTCTATATGCACATACGTCATTATCCATTGCATAGGTTTGATGAACCTTTATTGGTCTGCTGCTCAAAAAGTGTCTAAGAGCCCTGAAGCCATCTCTGTGCGCAATGCTCATGTACAACGAGGCTACGTCTAATGTTATCAGGATATCTGATTCTTCCCAGCTTTCTTAGAAAATCCCTGGTGTCCTGAATATATGATGGCAGGGATTTTACAAGATCCTGTAGGAAGTAATCTATATATCGTGATGAGGTTTTGAAGAGACTCCCAATGGCCGAAATTATCGGTCTACCTGGAGGGGATACCATATCTTTGTGGACCTTTGGTATGTGGTACAGTACTGGTGTTATAGGATTACTGATTTTTAAATATTGGTACTCTCCTTACGTAATAAGTCCCATTCCCCTCCATCTTGATAGTTCCTTTTGATATTTGTTCTTGACCTCCAAGAGATTACTTTGTGGTACTCGCTGGTAGCATTCAGTGTCCCTTAATTGTAGTTTGGCTTCCTCGTTGTATTTGCTCAGGGGCCATAAAACAACATTTCTCCCTTTCTCCGATCGTCGGATCACTATGTCAGTCCTTATTCTCAAGTTATCCATGATTCTTGTGCAGTTCCTTTCCTTTTCCGTTATGTCTTTTCCATAGTTTTTACTAGATTCTATTGAAAGTTCTTTGAGGTCCTTAATGACTCGATCTGAAAATAAGTCAATTGAATCTTTTGGAAGAATCAGAACAAAGGTTGATTTCTTATTAAAATCAGTTGTGCTAGTTCCATAAATGTCTATACCCAGCCTGTCAGCAATTTCCTTGCATGATGTTTCCATATTCAGATCCTCATTGGCTCTCTCCAATGCATCTAAATCCCTAAGAAGATTCAAATCATCTATCACCAAATACTCTGTGCCTCTTGACCCAAGTTCTCTTCGGTACGATTTTTGCTGCCTGTTAGATTTCCAAAATATTTTTTTAGTTTTAATTTTCTTACATATTTGTAGAAATCTATTCGGGTTTGGCCATAATTAAAGTTTGTTTGTGTACAATAGGAAAGACCTAGGGATAAGGTGTTAATCTTTGCTTCAGATAGTGTCAGGTCGGATAGATTGATGACAGTAATGGATGTTTCTTCTATTTGCTCTGTTTGTTTTCTTTCGTCTTCACACCTGACCGCAGTGCTATACCTTCTCCTTCTTCTCTTGCACTTCCTCTGGATCCCTGGCCTCTTCCCCTTCTGGGTGGCCCTTGCCTGGCATTGATGTTTCGATCCAGTCCTAAAAAACGCATCTCTTCGATCCCTGTTGATGGTTTTTCAACATTGCTTATTGCCCTGATACCGTCCTCAAGGTCTGTATCTACCTCAGAGCTCCACTCAGAGCTTGTATCTCCCATCCTTCTTTTGTCTTTATTTGTATTTCCTGAGGTTACATTGCTGGATAATTTTTTATGGCGTAGGGAGTCAAAACGTCTGGCAAACGTATATATTTGTCCTCTTTGGTAATCCAAGCGGTCCCTGGTAAATTTAATCACCTTTCTCTCTGACTGTTTTTTCATGTTTGTTTAATTATAGCTCTAGGTCTTTCTCAATTTTCCCAACCTCTGGTTTTGCTATAGTGTTTAGTTCTTGCTGTAGTTTTTAAAATTTCTTCTAGAATCTTCTCCCGGTCACGTTTTGCGGATTTCACTAGAATCCGCATCACATTACTAGAGGATTCAGCACTATTATTGGCCCATTCTTGTAGCATCTCTGAGTCAAAGTTTTCAAATGTTGAGGCGATTAAAATCCTCAGGACAATAACACAATTTCTCACATGCAGTACCAGTTACGTCATTTACGTACTGGAATGTCCCTGTAAACTTACATACGTGGGCAGCACAACCTTTATGGTTAAAAAACGTATACAAGAACATCTCGGCAATCAATAATATCGACACGCACTACCCAATTGCACGACACTTTCAGGAGAAACATCAGTCTAAAAACTAATTTCTTCAATTCTTTGCGATCGAACAGGTAAACCTGGGAAGCAGAGGAGGCAATAGAGAGTTAGCACTAAGAAAAAAAGAGTCCAAATGGATATTAGAACTAGAAACCAGATTCCCCGGGGGCCATAACCTTGATGAGGAATTAGCAACACATTTGCACGAAGAATGAGTACTTGTAACATCCATAATATCTACTGTATTATACCTCTTATAGATAACTTTTGATCTAAACAGTAATGTATAATTGTTTACCTGTTTAAGTGGTATAATGTATGTTGATTTTAATCTATTCTCTTATTTTGTTTATTTCGCAGGAGGAAAGGAAGGGAACCATCACCTTTTTAATCACTTCACAGGCTCCCTACCCTTTTCCTCGTCTGGATCGCTATCAGCACCAATCACAAGATAAGAGACTTTTTAAATTGCACTTCTTTCATTATAGGATTGAATAATGTAGTCATTTCGTTGTTTTCGTTTTTTCACTTTTTCTTTATGAGAAGCACAGGACAAGTAGAGACTCATCAGACTTACTACCACTGGGTTTTTTATATCTCGCACGTAGCAGTTTCAATAAACCATACCCCAGATTATAACAAGTTCTGCTGGCTAAACTCACCAATATGGGCACTAGTCCGCTTTAAATTTGTGGTTGGTCTTAATTAAGGTATTTCGCCTTCATTTAATCTGCTTTCTCTTGTATATATAAATGAAAGCAGATATGGTGAGTCATGCGTTACTTAATAACACACGAGCACTGCGTAGTCACCGTTTAAAATTTGAATATAAAGATTCCTGCATTGAGAATTTACTGTTAGCAAACGCTCGACTCTATAGTATACGGCAGCATGCATGTGATGGATTTCGGCACTAGTCCATGAACTATATCGCACATTTTATAATAATATGGGAAATACGGTATGTCAACGTGACAATATAACGTAACAAACATGATAAAGCAGGATAAATGCAACATATCGTTAATGTGACATGTATAAAGAATGTACGCATAAGAAGTGTTTAAATTATATGTAAATTTCTCATGTTACAAAATGGTCACCATGTTAACTGCAAAAGTTGAAGGATGTATATCGTGAGTCCTACCTTCATGTCCATTATATTTTGTGTACTAGTGCATGTCGGTTTGTAGCAGCCTTATCGTGTGATGAAGACACCTAGAGTGTCGAAACGCGTAGCGGTTGGAATTACACTTATGGTTTGGATATTTGGACCCCTGAGAGTGCCTGATTACTTGTGCATCGGAAGTATATTGACGGCCGGTCTGGGTTACCGGCACCACCACACGCCACCTGACAACGGGATTGATCTCAGCAAAACCCACTTTGGAGTCCATATATATATATATATATATATATATATATATATATATATATATATATATATATATATATATATATATTCAATGAAAAAACCAAAGGTTTCACACATGTTATAGTTAGCTGGACATTTCACTCGTAAAAAACCAATGAAATTCCCCCGTTATAGTTAGTTCAGCTAACTATAACTCGCGCGCCCGCAATGCACTGCTGATGACGTCACATATTACATCACTCATGACATGGTCAGTGACATCACTCATGACATCACTGATGACATCTCAAATGACATCACTGATGACATCACTGATGACATCATCCTTGCGATAGAGTGGCAGACCTCCTCTCTCCCTAATATAACCTTTGATACACACATTCAAAAATAGAGACTAAAATTTTCAAAACAATGGACATACCAATACCAGTTACAACAACCTCTTCAGTAATTCTAAGATCCACATACACATCCACTCATTCACCAACAGTCCTATACAGTCACTCATACATGTACTCACTCATCATATGCACTCATACACCTGTACATCCTGTTACACAATGCCACTCATCCATAGAGTTACTCACACACATAGTCACTCATGCTAATAAAGAATCAAACATACATTTACTTGCATATACAGTTATACACACACCACCACACTTACTTCTACGGAAACTTACACATACTTAGTCTTTTAAACAATCACTTATAGAAACACATACTTATTCATACAGGAACTCTTTCAATCTCTCACTCTCACATATACTCGCTTATATACACCAATAGTCACATATACTAGTTTAAAACATATGTAGTTACTCATAAAGACACTATTGAGACAGTCATTCACTCACTAACACACCCATACACTCACTCATCCACCCATAGAGTCCTGCACACATGCTGTCTTCAACACATACAAAGAGTGAGTCACTCATTCATGCACCTATGCACTACGTAATACCCCCACCGAACCATGCAGACACTCAGACTGATACTCATAAACCAACTAATAACCTATATAGACACCCATGTAGCTACTCACCAACCCATGCAGCCACTTATACACAAAGTGAGAGACTGATACAGATATTTACATATTAAAACATTACTCACTAAGCTATGTATTCACTATGATACACTAAATCAGTCAATTACACAATCAATTTTTCAAAAACAAATCATCCATTTAGACACTTATATACCCATTTATTCTTCCATCGACCTTGAGATATACATATATAAAACATATTTAATTTTCAGAAAAACACACATTCACTGGATGATGTCATCAGTGATGTCATTTGAGATGTCATCAGTGATGTCATGAGTGATGTCACTGACCATGTCATGAGTGATGTAATATGTGACGTCATCAGCAGTGCATTGCGGGCGCGCGAGTTATAGTTAGCTGAACTAACTATAACGGGGGAATTTCATTGGTTTTTTACGAGTGAAATGTCCAGCTAACTATAACATGTGTGAAACCTTTGGTTTTTTCATTGAATTTCTAAGGTTTTTTAAATGCTAATTCCTAACTATAACGTGTGTGAAACCCATGGTTTTTTCAGTGAATTTGCAAGGTTTTTTAAATGCTAATTCTTATATTTTCCTTTTTTTTTTTTCTTTTTTGCAATGTTTTTTACATATTTTTATTTTAAATTTATATCCTCTTTAAAGACTATGGTTAAAATTTAAAAATTCTACAATATATTTTTTATTTTTACGTTTTTTTTAAACTAAACAGGTAAGATTTAGTAGTATAACATAGTGAATCTTTTTTTCCCTTTTCTTTTTTTTTTAGTATTTTTTTAACGTGCGCTTACCGTACGCGCACGTCTTGCTTTTAGTACGTTAGATTTCTACGCTGTTTGCGTACAGTTTCGCAATTTGCGTAGACGTGCGTCACGCGCACGTGGCGCGTAACGCGTACGCTGCACGCGCATGTTACGCGGAAGTGAAGGGGCGTGCCTGTTTTGCGCATGCACGCGTGCGCGTGTCTTTTTTACGCGCATGCGTACTTTTACCGTAAGCGCTCCGTAAGCGCACCGTAAGCGTAACGTACGCGCACGTTGGGTCATGTGATCAAGAAACAACACTTTTGATTGGTTTTTACTACTTTCAGTTCTAGAACTCTCCTACACCACACCCATTCCCCTCATTTCTGCTTGTGATCCCTTAGAAGAAGGAGCTGAGTTGTCTTTGTGATACGATGGCAGAACAGCAGACCTCTTCAGAGAGTGAGGCTAGCAGCACTACCTTGAGGCAGAGAAGGAGGAAACAAAAGAGCTCTTTCATATGGGAGTATTTTTCTTTTCCAGAGGGCAAGAAAAAGGTAAATGCACCTTTAGTGACTTGTAAGCTGTGTGACCGTGTACTTTCAAGAGGGAATCCTAACAAGAAGTATTCCTTCGGGAATCACACTATGTTGAGACACCTTCATGATGTACACGGTAGGACATATGCTCGACATACTGGAGGAAACCCTTCAGTAAGTCAACCAAGCACATCCACAGCAGCTCAGCCTGGTCCATCATCTGCAGGGCCGAGTCCATCTTCGGCAGGTCAGCTGAGCCCTTCATCTGTGGGGGGAGCATCTCCTTTTTCTGGTCCTCAGGAAACTAACCATCGGTTTGCGAGGGTTACTATGCGGTGCGCCACTTGTTATGGTCTAATTGTTCATAGGGAGACCAGTGTTGCCCTAGTTAACAATAAAATAGACCAGCACATTTGTCCTACCGACTAATATTCCCATTCTTTCTTTCCTCTGTCCCTGTATGAACACAACGGCTCTTTTAAGAGCCAACCTTACCTTTCAACTTTTTTTAATATATTTTTTAAAACATTTTTTTGATTTTTTTTTTTACCGTACGCGTAATTATTATTTTTTTTTTTTTAAAAACACTAAAAATCAATTATCACATTACAAGGTCCTTGAGAGATTACAATGAAAAACTGAAAATGTGATTGTGGAGAAGTGGAAAAAAGGGACCATGAAATTTCTGACTTACCATACCCACTCAAAAAATTATTTATTAATTAAAATTTAATTTTAATTGCTATAAAAATGGTTCAAGTTTTCGAAAATTTTCTTTCTCAATCTGAAGAAAACGAAAAAAGTATTAATATTTAATAAAACATTTTATAATACAGTACACATATTTACATATTTTCCAAAAACAATTTTTTGCCTTTTATTTGCTGTTTTCAGAATATATTGCATTTCACTATAAATCGTGAAAGCAATTGCATTCATCACTTAACAGCGGGCAAAAAAAAAATGACAATCTCAAAGATTGTTTAAAAAAAGCCCAGAATCTCTTCTCAGTTAAACATAACATTATCGAAATGCAAAATATTATTCATTAAAAATATCATCTAATAACAAAAACTATTTCTAAAAAATACCGTCTGACAATTTTCTTACAGAAGCATAATCTCAAAAATAATATATCTCAAATAAATCCACAATACATCTAGTTTCTTTTCTTTTAGGCCAAATGTTAATTTTTGAAATTATTTTTTGATTAAATTTCCAACGATAATCCAATAAAATTTCAAAATTTAAATTGTACAGATGTTACCAATTCTCTCAAAAATTTTGGTTTCCGAAAGATTAATTAGGATTTAATTAAGTCCACAATACAATTGGATACCTTTCCTTTAGGCCAAATGGTAATTTTAAAAATCTTTTTTGATTAAATTTCCAACGGTAATCCAATAAAATACAAAAATTTAAATTGTACAGATGTTACCGATTCTCTGTAAAATGTTGTTTTCTGAAACATTAATTAAGAATTATATAAGTCCACAATACAATTGGTTACCTTTCCTTTAGGCCAAATGATAATTTTAAAAATCTTTAACTTTGAAAATTCCAATGGTAATCCAAAAAAATGGTAAAATTGTTTTGTACAGATCTTGCCAAGTCTCTCTAAAATTTAGGTTTCAGAAAGATTAGATAGGAATTTGCTAAATCAAAAGGCAAACGTTGCTTGAAAATCAATTTTGAATCATTACACAGTGTCCAGCCTTTTTCACATTTAAGATAAACTGTGTAATGTCCAGAAGTAACAGTAGGTCCTTCATGGAAAATTATTGCAACTGTTACAAAAGTTTTTCCTGAAATTGATAATTGCTGTCCTGTAATCTTCTTTATTAAAGTATCCAATTTTGAACCATCAGCTCTACATCGTTGCATCATTAAAATTACATACTGTCCGTATTCCTTTAAAATTAACGTTGAAAACATGTCAGATTTACGCTCACCGCATTGCATGCTATGATTAGCATCTTTAACTAATTTAGCAAAAGTGACTGTTTTACTCTCTGGCAATGTTAAATAAATAAACCTTTCAGAATCAACATTAGAGCCACATGTATTGAAACAGTTTTCACAACTATGTTCCCATTTATAAGACAGACCAAACAAATTTTCAATGTGTACACCTTCTTCTTCCAGTACATGAAGAAAATACAACAAGAATTCCTGTGCGTCTTGCTGTACATTTTGAGAAAACTGTGTACATCCTGAACATACATCTAAAAGTTTTCTAATTTCAGTAGCACTTTCTATTTGAGTTTTATCATTACTCAGCTTTTGAAAAAGGAGACTCAACTCAGACCAGAATCTTTTTCTCTGATTTACTATTATCTGCTCTTGCAAACTTTCCAGATAAAATGCAACATTCAGCACTACATTAGCGTAGCAGTTGACACCAGAGCTATTTTCAAAATGACATCCTACAACCTCTTCTTCATTTTCCTTTTTCTTTTTGCTTGCAATTACATCACTCCTCTTTTTTTTCCTCCTCTCTACATCCTCATTACAGATATTCTCATTTCTCCTTTTACGAGAATCTAACACAGGATACTGACCTAAATGAGGAGCATAGGTTCTTCTTAATCTATTGTACTCCTTTACACAATTTGCATCAGCACTAACTTTTGAATCATCAAAGTCTATCATGAATAAACCAGATAATGTTTTCACTCGTGACAAAGCTACATAAGCCATACCTTCTTTGAACACAGTTGAACCAATGTTTACAAATGCACAATCTGCAGTCAATCCTTGAGACTTGTGAATAGTTACAGCATATGCTAGAGAAAACGGAAACTGTTTCCTTTGTACATATAAGTCTTTCACAAGCATAAAACGAACTGTACAACGACAAATATCTATAACTTCTTCTATCTGATCAAATTTTATTTTTAAACATTCAATTCCATCTTTTTTCTGATAATTAATAAAACCCACAACTCTTCCCATAGCTCCATTAACTAAACCTTTTTCAACATCCAAATTTCTCCTTAAAAATACTCTACAGTTCATGCAAACATATAGATTTTTTTCTAATCCAGCAGTTTTGGAAATGTTCTTCTCTAGTGAATCCAATTTATTTTTCAGTTTGCCTGTTAATGTGATAGTAATTCTTCCATCCTGAATTTTGTCCACTGCTTCCAATTTCCTGATATCTTCCTTTTCCAATTTCAAAAGCTCCTCATTGAATATTGAGCATTCACGTAGAGTTGGCATTAAGCAGATGACACTTTTCTTTTCTGCAATGTTCTTGTATATCTTCTCTGCAACTATTTCTTCCTTTGGAAATAAATTATGTAGCAACCGACTCTGTAATGCTTTTGTGCCAGCTTCAGTGAGTAGTCCAATTCTGATATCTTTCAGAATACTTCCATATTCTTCATCGTTTGCTTGTCTCATATTAGTAGTAAGTTCCTTGTACTCAAAGAACGACCAAATATTTGCATTACCGATGCTTCCCAATGACTTCTTTGTGTCTTCATGTGTCACAGTATTAAACACTGGTTGTCCTTTAACTGGAGTAAGCTGTAGAAGATCCCCAAAAACTATGACATGTTTTCCACCAAATAACACGTCATAGTCTGTCCTTAGAGTTTGCTGCATTCTTAAATGCACAAAGGCAAGCATTAAGTTTGATACCATGCTCACCTCATCAATAATGAGAACTTGCATCTTCTTCAATACTCTTGAAACTTCCAAGCATGCTTCTCCAGTTAGCTTGTGGTATTGTATTTTGTTCTCATGCTCCACTGGTAACATTAGCAAACGATGTAAGGTGATTCCTTTTATGTTATATGCTGCTAACCCAGTTGGCGCAGTAACCACACAAGACAAAGTTGAATCTGTTTTTTGCTGTAGGTAGCTTCTGATGACTTTTATTAGGAAACTTTTTCCAGTTCCAGCTTGTCCACTTACATACATCCTGATTGGTTGAAATGATGTGCATGAGCACTCTTTTTTTTCATGTAGTAATCCGTGATCAATTTTGTTTCTGATTTCTTCATAAATTTGTTGCTGCTCTTCATTCAGTTGTCTTTCCAAATTTGATAAGTCTATATATTCTTCTTGAGCTTGATTCATAGCCGTTTCCACTTCATTCATGGCTATTGCAGCTTCATTTTCAACGATTGGTTGTCCTAGGGGATCTTGACTGAGTGTTCCTGAACTTTGGCTGTCTTGAGAACTGTCTCTAGCTACTTCAGCTGCAATTGTAGTTTCCTGTTCAATTTCTTCATTTAACATTTGCACATAAGTTGTGAATGTACTGCATTGTATGCTGTCTTTGCAAGCATTAAATGAATCTTCATAGCTTTGAAATTCTCCCAGTAGTTCATCCTCTGTACGCCATGGTTTAAATAGCTGTAAAAGAGCCAAGTAGTAAAATTCCTTTTTGTCAGTAGTGTCGCAACTCAGCTTCCTGTGATTTATCAAACTTCCTTTTGTTTGCTTCACCAAACATCCTTCCTCACCAATGACTTTATATTTTCCATTGTTGATGTCTTCTGCAGCTTTCCGTGAATAAATGTAGTTCTGCAGCACTTCATAGAGACACATGTTCTCCAGATGATGACTTCTCTTGGGATAATATGTGTCCAACATGTTTGATTTCAAAATATCTGTACTTTCTGGGTCATTCTCGGCCAAATATTCAATTTCTCCAACAGATTTCAGTACCCGATTTCTCATTGCTGCAAGGCCTAAACTTGCCCAAATTATTCTTCTTGGTTTCGAGTAGAGACTTGCAGAAGATAACCTATCTGAACATTCGTAGGATCCAATTTCTCGATGCGATAACATCTTTAAACTGAAACTGTACAGCTTCTTACTGACAGTCTTCTCGTGACAAATCTCTTCCCACATTTCTTTCAATTCAGTTTTTTCTGATTTAGTAATGTAAGACGTTACATATCGAGCAACAGCAATGGAATTGTCAGCTACATACTGTATATCAATGTTAGCATTCCACATGGATAAAATGACTGGGTTGTAGTCATTTATATTTTTTGATTCTTCTTTTCTTTTAAGGTTGTAGGTATTCTTAGGTGATTTTCTTGTAATAGTATGTCTCACAGATGACATAAAACTGTTTACTCTTCCATTTGTAAGAACAGGTCTAGGAAATCCAAATCGACATTTAGTGTAGTATTTATCTTTGCTCTTGTATTTCCGTCGACAGTATTTTCCACACCGATGACTTTGGAAACGTAAAACTTGCTCCTTTAACTTTTTCTCTTCTGTGCTTTTTGGTATAGCACATGTTGCATATTCTTCAATGAAAGATAACACTGCTTCATCAGTATCTGTTCCAAACTTTGGGGCATCCTTGATCCACAACAGCATATGAATATGAGGAGCACCTCTTGCCTGGTACTCTTTTCTCCAAAAGAAATCCTCTACTTCTCCAAGAGGTGGATTTTTTTTATTGCAAATGAAGGACATCATAGCCTCAAATCTATGATTGAAATATCTGCAAACATTAACTGGATCCAATGAGCATAGTTCTCCTGCTGTCTTGTATTCGATGTTTTTAATGTTTGAATTTGCCTCTCGTAGAAAATCCAGTAAATCATCCCAAGCGTACTCAGCACAGCTTAGGGTAAGGAACCATGTTGGTGTTCCTAAATTCCGTAACATGCATTTTAATTCACCATGGCGTCGGTACCAATATTCATTTGTCCCACGCTGACAAGCCATCAGATTGATCAGTTGTGTTTCCAAATGATCATCTCGGTGCTGCACTTTCTCCATAAAATCCTTAGCAGACACATTTTGTAAATGTACTCCACTTTTTGAAATGTGATTTACTGCATATGATAATGCAGACAAGTCGCTTTCAAATAAAAGATGGAATAAATAAGGAATACTTTGTCGAAATCTTGGATCTTCTGCATATAGTCTTGTAGTCCGATACTCAGAAGCTGGAATCTGTTCTGGACGTTCATCGTATCGTCCTCCTTTTCCTGTAGGAAACAGCTGGGGAAAACATCGAGCTTCCAAGCTCTCCTCCCATACACTCACGGGAGTTCCTTTTGCTTTCCTCATCTGAAACAGATCAATATTGTCTCCCATAACTTCTTTTGAATGAAGAGGATGTATGCTAAAATGTTCATAAATTTCTTCTTCCTTTGACTTGTCCACTTTTTCAATTTGTCCAGTTGGTGTTTCTGTGTCTTCTTGTAAATCTTCTTCTTCTTCTTCTATATAAATTGATTCATACCATTTGTTATTCCTTTTCAAATACAAATTTGCTCTTTGTACTTTCCGTACATCTACCAGCTCCTGCTAAATCTTCTTATTCTTTGTAGGTACACCATTAACCAGAATAACTAATGGTTCAGTTTCCAAAGTATCTGCATCAATAGTTTCCATATTTTTTTTCAAATCCAAGGGCAAATACACCACTCTACCTTTTAAACCTCTCAGTAAATCTGAAGGAGGTAATTTACCAGTTTTGGGCTCCATACGTACTATGGTCTGGAACGGATGAACACATTGAATAAGTATAGACTCATATGTATTTAATTCAGAAAGTTCGGCAGGAATAACATCCAATTCTAAATTATTATGTACAGCTCTGGTCGGCATTCTATTTTCCTCTAACTTGTTGTAACAGTATTTACAAATACGCTGATCTTCACCCAATTCAAAACAATTTTCAAGAAATATATATGTGGCAAAATCCTTCCACTTATAATTATCTTCATTTTCACTTTTTCTGTAGAGATCAACATTCCTAGTTTGTTTTCTATAATGAGTTCTGCGGCAACAAATACAAGTAATATTTGGTCTTTCATTAGAGATTATTGCAAATTTTGTTATGTGATCATTAAATGTCTTACTTACAGAGGGTTCTACATTCTCTTCCACTTCTTCCTCATTTACTGTGTCCTTTTCTGCACTGTCTTGTTCAGGACCAAAGTAACAAAACTGAATTTCATCAATAACCATCTCTACATCTGATACCGTTCCACGGAACAGAGCCCTATTCAATTCATCTAACTTTATTGCTGGACTTTTAGCAAAATACAACCGTCTCACAAACTTTCTCATTTCAGTATGATGAACAGCCAGCATCCTAAAATGATGAAAAACACTTTTACACACTTTTCTAGATAGACAAGCCAGAGAATGTCCCTGCAAACCAGTATTCTCTCTCACTCTGCATGGATCTAGACTTTGAAGCACCTTAATCTTCTGTTTTACACTTTTTTTACTATATTCTCTTAGAAACTCACGAAATTTATCAATAGATTCCTGACGCACAGTGCAAATACTACTACAATTCCAAGTGTACACTGGGGCTTTAGGACGTCTCCCCATAGCCTCATCCGCCATCACTTGTACCTCATCTCTTGGAACCATTTTCTCCTTCTCCATTATGCAACCATTTTTCACTTCGTAAGCACGACCTCTGGTGTCAACTGCATGCAGCAAACTATTACTTTGAAAATAACTCTCTTCATTGAAAAAAGGTTCACTACTTGAACTATGCATCCATTCTCCTGAAAACACTTTACAAAAGTTTGTTCTTTTCACTACTCTTTTCCTTTTGCTTTGTGATTTCAGTACATTGACCATTTTATCTAATGTACGCATCCTATTCAAAATTAAAATGAATAGTTTCCTTTTTAATTCTAATGCCTTAGCTGCAATGGCTTCAATTTCTTTTTTTCTCTTATAAAATTTAGCCTTTTGCTTATATTTCTTCACATCCTTTATCAAATTGGACATAACTCTTCTCTGAAACATTTTTCTACGTATCTCTTTAAACGCTGTTTTTCTGTTTAAGTTAATCTTTATTGTTTCTGAAGGTATATCTGCATTAACTAAATGCTCAATTTTTTCCTGTTCTTTTCTATTTAAAACATTCTTTCCAGTACAGACATTTTGTACATTTTTCCTTTTTTTGAAGATGTTCTTTAAAAAATCTTTTGTCTGCTTACCAGAAGACTTTCTCTTTTTCCCAACATGAGCATCTCCAACTAACTTAGGTCCTCCAGTTGTCTTCAAATATAGTTTTTTTTTGTGGTTTTTCCTTAGTCTGGATTTTGTAGGCATCTTAAATTTTGTTCACTGCTCTTCAGCAATATCTGAAAAAAACTAAAAACAAATTTCTTTATTTTATTTAAATATATTACTACATTTTTTATGATCTTTTCAAATCTTAAAATACTAAGTACCCCTTTCCTACAAGTGAAAATCACAATAACACCTTCACAAATTAAATATCTAAAAACAATTCCTGTGTGCACACAGAGTCATGCTTTGAAATTAGACAGAAAACGAAATTTCTTTGCCAATTGGAAACCACACTTCCTACTGCTTTTTTGGCAAGTGATAAGTACTTTTACAATCTGACACATTTCTAATCCACTTTTCAGATTCTCAAAAAAGCACATGTCCTAACAGCTTTTTCAGACCAGAAACATCTATAACCTGGGTGACTGACTACACTCCAGCAAGGGCAACCAGCCTTAGTGATGCTGAATGTATTTGCATTACTAACTGCAACCTCAAACCCCACTCAGTTGTGAATACTGTGCATGATTCCACAGGATAAGCAGCTGGCTGTGTGCTAAGAGTCTGCTTCTGCATAAAAAAAATAGTTCCCCCTTTCCTACTAATGCAACTGTAAAATTACCAGAGCAATACGCAATAAATCTCTGTCTTTAATTCCTCTTTGCACACAGAGTCATGTTTTCATATTAGTCAGAAAACGAAATTTCTTTGCCAATTTGAAAGCACACTTACTACTCTTTTTTTTGGCAAGTGATAAGTACTTTTACAATCTGACACATTTTGAATCCACTTTTCAGATTCTTAAAGAAGCACATGTCCAAACAGCTTTTTGAGACCACCAACATCTGTAACCTGGGTGACTGACTACACTCCAGCAAGGGCAACCAGCCTTAGTGATGCTGAATGTATTTGCATTACTGACTGCAACCTCAAACCCCACTCGGTTGTGAATACTGTGCATGATTCCACAGGGTAAGCAGCTGGCTGTGTGCTAAGAGTCTGCTTCTGCACAAAAAAAATAGTTCCCCCTTTCCTACTAATGCAACTGTAAAATTACCAGAGCAATACGCAATAAATCTCTGCCTGTAATTCCTCTTTGCACACAGAGTCATGTTTTCATATTAGTCAGAAAACGAAATTTCTTTGCCAATTTGAAAGCACACTTACTACTCTTTTTCTTGCCAATTGATAAGTACTTTTACAGTCTGACACATTTTGAATCCACTTTTCAGATTCTTAAAAAAGCACATGTCCAAACAGCATTTTGAGACCAGCAACATCTGTAACCTGGGTGACTGACTACACTCCAGCAAGGGCAACCAGCCTTAGTGATGCTGAATGTATTTGCATTACTGACTGCAACTTCAAACCCCACTCGGTTGTGAATACTGTGCATGATTCCACAGGATAAGCAGCTGGCTGTGTGCTAAGAGTCTGCTTCTGCATAAAAAAAGAGCTCCCCCTTTCCATCTAATGCAAATGTAAAATCACCAGAGCAAGGGCAACCAGCCTTAGTGATGCTGAATGTATTTGCATTACTGACTGGAACCTCAAACCCTAAAAGTATTCCTTATTTATACCAGTACACCTTAATTTATGGTGAAAACATAGTCCATATTATTTTACATGTTCGTCACATTTAAATTTCTCCCAAAACACAAAATGATAAACACAACTTCAACAAAAGGAATTCCAATGCTATTATTCATTTCTTAATTTACCATATACATCCCCTCTCAAACTCTTAACTCACCTTTAAAATTAGTTAGTTGTGAAAGAAATGTGGCACTCAAACAGCAGATTATCAGAGCCAGGATCTCTGTTCTGTGCACCTCTCTCCTCTCAGCAGAACCAGATAATGGCAAAGTTTCCCTCTCTTTTTCCACACATATACATGTTAGGTTCAAATGTCAGTGCTTCCCCCTTTTTTTCAAATGTAATCACACATTTCTATTGGATGAAAACCAACACTTTTCCAACTGTACCCTTCCCCCAACTTGACTTCAGCCTAGTACCCTTCCCCCAACTTGACTTCTGCCTGCTACCATAGCAACAGCTCATAGAACACTGCTGTCTACAGTCAGGTCAGAAGTTCACCACACAATGTTTCATTTTCAATGAGCAAGAGTGCTTGACTTTTCTAACCTAACAGCAAATCCATACTAATGTTCTTTGGTAACACATTTTTCTGTACCAATACAAAACATGCTTCTATAAATTGACACACACAGCCTAGTTTTTAGTGTAGAATGGTATGAAACAGCCAATGAGTTCATTTTATTTTTAAAAAATATGTATGCCTCCATTTCCAAACTGTCTTTCATTTCATTTTCCCATTCTACTGAAATACACCTCCTGAGTGCATCCAGATCTCCTTTGAAGATGTTCACAGTGTGGATTGTAGGGCACAGCTATGTTTTCTGGAGTGAAAAGTTTGCAGAGAAAACAGGTATGGTGAGAAACCTTGCTTTGCCAAATGTAGACATTAAATGGATTGGTCAGAGAGGGTTAAAGTGGCACCAATTAATGCCATTGGTGAAATCCTTCATGCAAATCCAACACCCTGACCTCATAATAGTGCACTGTGGTGGCAATGACCTAGGCACTTTGACTGGGGTAGGTCTGGAAATGCTTATGAAGGAGACCTTTGCACAACTGTTTTCACTTTTCCCTAAAACTGCCTTTGTGTATTCTAACATATGCCAAAGGCAAAAATGGAACTGGTCCAATCATTTTTGTCCACAGATTGACAAAGCAAGAAAGCACGTCAACAAATCTGTTTCTGCTTTCCTCCGTGACTATGGTATGGGTTCCATTTACCACAACAACTTGCGTTACGACATGCAAGAAATTTATAGAGGAGATGGTGTACACTTCACTGATGAAGGGAACAGAGTCTTCCTCTTGAACCTTAGACTCTGCATCGGTACTTACTTGTAGGTACCGAAAAACACTTCATAAACACAACGGCTCTTTTTAGAGCCCCCTAATATCTAAACACTTAAATCTGAATTTTATTTCTTTTTTTATTTTTTTTCTACCGTACGCGTACGGTAAGGTAAGCTTACCGTACGCGTACCCCGTGATTTTTTTTAAAATTAATAAATGTTTTTTTTGTACTTTTCTGTCCTTCTTTGACCCCCTTTCAAATGTTAGGGGGTCTGTAACTCTCTTCCTTGCCCCCTTTTCAAGTTATCTCCCTTTTTTTTCTGAGTGAAACACACGAAATGGCGGCCGCCGCTTCCTGGTTTCGACCGATTCGAATGTTTACTAAGATCTTACAGCCAATCAGAAGCGCGCTCGCGCACGTCACCGTACGCGTACGGTAAGCGCACCGTAAGCGCACCGTAAGCTGGCTCAGATATATATATTGATTTAAAGGCTATTTTCTCTGAAACTACTGAACAGATTTACACCAGACCTACAAAAGGCACTTCCTTGACCTGAGGACTACCTCTCTGCCAAATTTCAAGTAACTCTGTTCAGCCGTTCGGGCTGTAGCTGTGTCTAAAGGTCCTATGGAAAAATGCATGGGAAAAACGCGTTTTGGGACCCCCCTTTTATCTCAGCCCCCGCTTGACGAATCCCCCCGAGACTTTCAGGGTAGGAGCGGAGCGCCCCACCTATTTTGAAAATTTCGCGAGGATTCGTCGACCGGCGCCAAAGTTATTCCAAATAGAATGTTGCGGATTTCCTATTAAAACGTGGTCCTAACTATAACTACCTACTGGCGACCGCCAGTAGGTAATATATATATATATATATATATATATATATATATATATATATATATATATATATATATATATATATATATATATATATATATATATATATATATATATATATATATATATATATATATATATATATTACCTACTGGCGGTCGCCAGTAGATAGTTATAGTTACAACCTAGTTTCCATAGGAAATCTCAAAATTCTATTTTGAATAACTTTGGCGCCGGTTGATGAATCCTCGCGAAATTTTTAAAACAAATGGGGCGCTCCGTTCAGCTCCTACCCTGAAAGTCTCGGGGTGATTCGTCAAGCGGGGGCCGAGAAAAAGGGGGGGTCCCAAAACGCGTTTTCCCCATGCATTTTTCCATAGGACCTTTAGTCGCAGCTACAGCCCGAACCGCTGAACAGAATTACGTGAAATTTGGCAGAGAGGTAGCCATAAGGTCGAGGAAGTGCCTTTTGCAGGTCTGGTGTAAATCCGTTCAGTATTTCCTGAGAAAATAGCATTTAAAAGCATATCAATATCTATACGCGCACACCGTGCGCACACTGTGCGCGCACCCTGCCGTGCGCGAGCGCAATTCTGATTGGTTGTTAGATGTCAGTAAACATTCGAATCGGTCGAAACCAGGAAGTGTCGGCCGCCATTTTGTCTCTCGCAGTCTGAGGGGGTGAAAAAAAAAGGTGGAGGACGTGAAAAGGGGGCAGAGTGGACAGTTCCTAACCCCCTAGCCTTGGTCAGGGGGGCATAGAAGGACCCCCAAGGGAGAAAAAAACAAAAAAAATCGCGAGGTGCGCGCACCTTGTGCGTACAGCGCGCACTGCGAACCGTGGGTGCACGGTGCACGCACGGTGAAAAACCTGAAAAAAAAATAATTAATAAATACATAACTTAGCATTTAAAAAACCGTACAAATTCACTGAAAAAACCATAGGTTTCACACACGTTATAGTTACGAATTAGCATTTAAAAAACCTTGCAAATTCACTTAAAAAACCATAGGTTTTACACATGTTATAGTTAGCTGGACATTTCACTCGTAAAAAACCAATGAAATTCCCCCGTTATAGTTAGTGCAGGCAACTATAACTCACGCGAAGGCAATCCTCTGCTGATGACGTCAGATATTACGTCACTGATGACATATGTGTCTTTATGAAAAATAAATATTTGTAATATATGTATAGCTAAAGATTAATGGAAGAAGACATGGGTAAATAAGTGTCTAAATGCAGTGATGTAATATGTGACGTCATCAGCAGAGGATTGCGGTCGCGTGAGTTATAGTTGCCTGCACTAACTATAACGGTGGAATTTCATTGGTATTTTACGAGTGAAATGTCCAGCTAACTATAACATGTGTGAAACCTATGATTTTTTAAGTGAATTTGCAAGGTTTTCTAAATGCTAATTCGTAACTATAACGTGTGTGAAACCTATGGTTTTTTCAGTGAATATATATATATATATATATATATATATATTTTATTCAAAGGTGCCCATGCAATGAGAGGCGCACTCCTCCAGCTGTTGGTTAACAAACCCTTTATTTTGATGAAACAGCGCTGCAAATTCGAATTTTACATCCATGTGGCCTGACGCGTTTCAAAGCAGTCGTGCTTCTTCCTCAGAGGCCGTTTGTCAGCACATCAAGTTCAGGGTCCCACAACTCCTAGCGTTTCTGCATGTATTTATTGGCCTCAGGTGTGCCTCTTCAAGTAGTTTTCGCCATGCACGCTGGGACTTGTGGTCTCAATACCCCCATTAATTAAGCACCTCCAGTGGCTGTGTGCTTGGCAAACCAGTAATGGATTGTTCATCGCCCTCCAGTTAGCGTCGGATTTGAAGTTCTGTTCCTTGCTCTAGTAACAGCTGCGCCGTCGCTAAACCAGACAATGCCGGTAAGACGATCCCCAGCACAGTGTAGGGGGCGGTGCGATCTCTCCGCGGCTGGACCTGCCGCGTAGAATTTTATTCAAAGGTGCCCATGCAATGAGAGGCGCACTCCTCCAGCTGTTGGTTAACAAACCCTTTATTTTGATGAAACAGCGCTGCAAATTCGAATTTTACATCCATGTGGCCTGACGCGTTTCAAAGCAGTCGTGCTTCTTCCTCAGAGGCCGTTTGTCAGCACATCAAGTTCAGGGTCCCACAACTCCTAGCGTTTCTGCATGTATTTATTGGCCTCAGGTATGCCTCTTCAAGTAGTTTTCGCCATGCACGCTGGGACTTGTGGTCTCAATACCCCCATTAAGCACCTCCAGTGGCTGTGTGCTTGGCAAACCAGTAATGGATTGTTCATCGCCCTCCAGTTAGCGTCGGATTTGAAGTTCTGTTCCTTGCTCTAGTAACAGCTGCGCCGTCGCTAAACCAGACAATGCCGGTAAGACGATCCCCAGCACAGTGTAGGGGGCGGTGCGATCTCTCCGCGGCTGGACCTGCCGCGTAGAATTTTATTCAAAGGTGCCCATGCAATGAGAGGCGCACTCCTCCAGCTGTTGGTTAACAAACCCTTTATTTTGATGAAACAGCGCTGCAAATTCGAATTTTACATCCATGTGGCCTGACGCGTTTCAAAGCAGTCGTGCTTCTTCCTCAGAGGCCGTTTGTCAGCACATCAAGTTCAGGGTCCCACAACTCCTAGCGTTTCTGCATGTATTTATTGGCCTCAGGTGTGCCTCTTCAAGTAGTTTTCGCCATGCACGCTCGGACTTGTGGTCTCAATACCCCCATTAAGCACCTCCAGTGGCTGTGTGCTTGGCAAACCAGTAATGGATTGTTCATCGCCCTCCAGTTAGCGTCGGATTTGAAGTTCTGTTCCTTGCTCTAGTAACAGCTGCGCCGTCGCTAAACCAGACAATGCCGGTAAGACGATCCCCAGCACAGTGTAGGGGGCGGTGCGATCTCTTCGCGGCTGGACCTGCCGCGTAGAATTTTATTCAAAGGTGCCCATGCAATGAGAGGCGCACTCCTCCAGCTGTTGGTTAACAAACCCTTTATTTTGATGAAACAGCGCTGCAAATTCGAATTTTACATCCATGTGGCCTGACGCGTTTCAAAGCAGTCGTGCTTCTTCCTCAGAGGCCGTTTGTCAGCACATCAAGTTCAGGGTCCCACAACTCCTAGCGTTTCTGCATGTATTTATTGGCCTCAGGTGTGCCTCTTCAAGTAGTTTTCGCCATGCACGCTGGGACTTGTGGTCTCAATACCCCCATTAAGCACCTCCAGTGGCTGTGTGCTTGGCAAACCAGTAATGGATTGTTCATCGCCCTCCAGTTAGCGTCGGATTTGAAGTTCTGTTCCTTGCTCTAGTAACAGCTGCGCCGTCGCTAAACCAGACAATGCCGGTAAGACGATCCCCAGCACAGTGTAGGGGGCGGTGCGATCTCTCCGCGGCTGGACCTGCCGCGTAGAATTTTATTCAAAGGTGCCCATGCAATGAGAGGCGCACTCCTCCAGCTGTTGGTTAACAAACCCTTTATTTTGATGAAACAGCGCTGCAAATTCGAATTTTACATCCATGTGGCCTGACGCGTTTCAAAGCAGTCGTGCTTCTTCCTCAGAGGCCGTTTGTCAGCACATCAAGTTCAGGGTCCCACAACTCCTAGCGTTTCTGCATGTATTTATTGGCCTCAGGTGTGCCTCTTCAAGTAGTTTTCGCCATGCACGCTGGGACTTGTGGTCTCAATACCCCCATTAAGCACCTCCAGTGGCTGTGTGCTTGGCAAACCAGTAATGGATTGTTCATCGCCCTCCAGTTAGCGTCGGATTTGAAGTTCTGTTCCTTGCTCTAGTAACAGCTGCGCCGTCGCTAAACCAGACAATGCCGGTAAGACGATCCCCAGCACAGTGTAGGGGGCAAGGAACAGAACTTCAAATCCGACGCTAACTGGAGGGCGATGAACAATCCATTACTGGTTTGCCAAGCACACAGCCACTGGAGGTGCTTAATGGGGGTATTGAGACCACAAGTCCCAGCGTGCATGGCGAAAACTACTTGAAGAGGCACACCTGAGGCCAATAAATACATGCAGAAACGCTAGGAGTTGTGGGACCCTGAACTTGATGTGCTGACAAACGGCCTCTGAGGAAGAAGCACGACTGCTTTGAAACGCGTCAGGCCACATGGATGTAAAATTCGAATTTGCAGCGCTGTTTCATCAAAATAAAGGGTTTGTTAACCAACAGCTGGAGGAGTGCGCCTCTCATTGCATGGGCACCTTTGAATAAAATTCTACGCGGCAGGTCCAGCCGCGGAGAGATCGCACCGCCCCCTACACTGTGCTGGGGATCGTCTTACCGGCATTGTCTGGTTTAGCCACGGCGCAGCTGTTACTAGAGCAAGGAACAGAACTTCAAATCCGACGCTAACTGGAGGGCGATGAACAATCCATTACTGGTTTGCCAAGCACACAGCCACTGGAGGTGCTTAATGGGGGTATTGAGACCACAAGTCCCAGCGTGCATGGCGAAAACTACTTGAAGAGGCACACCTGAGGCCAATAAATACATGCAGAAACGCTAGGAGTTGTGGGACCCTGAACTTGATGTGCTGACAAACGGCCTCTGAGGAAGAAGCACGACTGCTTTGAAACGCGTCAGGCCACATGGATGTAAAATTCGAATTTGCAGCGCTGTTTCATCAAAATAAAGGGTTTGTTAACCAACAGCTGGAGGAGTGTGCCTCTCATTGCATGGGCACCTTTGAATAAAATATATATATATATATATATATATATCAAAAAAGGCATTTCTCGCGCGTTACCAGGCGCATGAAAAAGTCGCACACAGGTTTTTCTTAGAAGGAGATTGTATTTAGAAACACAGACGCGTTTCAACAGCACTTGGCGTGTTTGTATTTGTTTTGAATATAAATTTGGTTCATGCTCTACAATTGAATAATATAAATTAATTCAGTGTATTAATTCTTGAAAAACAGTTCCAATGTTTAGTCATGGATTACAGTGATCATATTAACTATAGAATTCATTGTTAATTTTTGTTTCAAATAATGAGTATAAAGTTTTGCAGAGTCTGTTTTCTAAAAACAATGACGCAGACCAGCAACATTACCAATACCTTTTCTATGTTTATTAAGCTGAAACAGGAACTGTTTTAAATAACACTGCTACTTCCTGGTTTGCCATGTATGACTCATTGATAAAGACCGTGCAGTCGAAACGCGCCTGAGTCTCTAAATACAATCTCCTTCTAAGAAAAACCTGTGTGCGACTTCTTGTTCATGCGCCTGGAAACGCGCGAGAAATGCCTTTTTTGACATGTTAGCGGGTTCAGCGCCCGCCCATCTGCACCAACCCCGCTAGGTGGAAGCAATCGGATGAAAAGCTGACAACTCCTTTCATATATATATATATATATATATATATATTACCTACTGGCGGTCGCCAGTAGGTAGTTATAGTTAGGACCCCTTTTCCATAGGAAATCCGCAACATTCTATTTTGAATAACTTTGGCACCGGTCGACGAATCCTCGCGAATTTCTCAAAATAGGTGGGGCGCTACGCTCCGCTCCTACCCTGAAAGTCTCGGGGGGATTCGTCAAGCGGGGGCTGAGATAAAAGGGGGGTCCCAAAACGCGTTTTTCCCATGCATTTTTTCATAGGACCTTTAGACAGGGCTACAGCCCGAACGGCTGAACAGAATTACTAGAAATTTGGCAGAGAGGTAGTCCTCAGGTCAAGGAAGTGCCTTTTGTAGGTTTGGTGTAAATCTGTTCAGTAGATTCTGAGAAAATAGCCTTTAAATCAATATATATATCTGAGCCAGCTTACGGTACGCTTACCGTAAGCTTACCGTACGCGTACGGTGGCGTGCGCGAGCGCGATTCTGATTGGCTGTTACATCTAAGTAAACATTCGAATCGGTCGAAACCAGGAAGCGGCGGCCGCCATTTTCTCTCTCGCACTCTGAGGGGGGGGCAGTAAATAAAGGCAAAAAACATATAAAGGGGCTGTTTAGACAGCGCCCATGCACATAGCCATGTTAGTTGAGTCCTCAAAGGCCAAAAACGGTAAATTTTTATTTTTTGAAAATTTCGCCGATTACGCTTACCGTACGCGTACGGTGCGCTTACGCTAAAAATTTTAATAAAAAAAAAAAAACTCTCTGTGCATGGCATATTATTGTCATCACTTACAAATTAAATTTAACAGATTACCTATCACAAGGAAGCGCATAATATGTCCTCCATGTGCGCACGGTGCGTAACGTGGGCACGCGGTGCGCGTAGCGCACTGCGTGCCCACCTTGCGTGTACGGCACTAACTGCGTAAAGTGGGCGCGCGGTGCGCGAAGCGCACCGCGTGCTCACCGTGCGCGCACGGTGCGCGAAGCACGGAACGAACTGCGTTACGGAACGAACTGCGTTAAGTGGGCGTGCACGCCACGAATGGCGTAAAGTAACTTAGCATTTAAAAAAACGTACAAATTCACTGAAAAAACCATAGGTTTCACACACGTTATAGTTAGGAATTAGCATTTAAAAAACCTTGCAAATTCACTGAAAAAACCATAGGTTTCAGACATGTTATAGTTAGCGGAAATTTTACTGATAAAAAACCAATGAAATTCCCCCGTTATAGTTAGTGCAGGCAACTATAACTCACGCGACCGCAATCTTCTGCTGATGACATATGTGTCTTTATGAAAAAAAAATATTTCTAATATATGTATAGCTAAAAATTTATGGAAGAAGACATGGGCAAATAAGTGTCTAAATACAGTATTAGCATCAGCAGAGGATTGCGGTCGCGTGAGTTATAGTTGCCTGCACTAACTATAACGGGGGAATTTCATTGGTTTTTTATCAGTAAAATTTCCGCTAACTATAACATGTCTGAAACCTATGGTTTTTTCAGTGAATATATATATATATATATATATATATATATATATATATATATATATATATTCACTGAAAAAAATCATAGGTTTCACACACGTTATAGTTAGGAATTAGCATTTAAAAAACCTTGCAAATTCACTTAAAAAACCATAGGTTTCACACATGTTATAGTTAGGTGGATATTTCACTCGTAAAAAACCAATGAAATTCCCCCGTTATAGTTAGTTCAGACAACTATAACTCGCGCGCCCGCAATCCACTGCTCATGACGTCACATATTACATCACTCATGACATGGTCAGTGGCATCACTCATGACATCACTGACGACATCATCCTTGTGATAGAGTGGGGGTCGCGCGAGTTATAGTTATCTGAACTAGCTATAACGGGGGAATTTCATTGGTTTTTTACGAGTGAAATATCCACCTAACTATAACATGTGTGAAACCTATGGTTTTTTAAGTGAATTTGCAAGGTTTTTTAAAGGCTAGGGGGTCAGGAACTCTCTACCCTGCCCCCTTTTCACGTTCGCCACCTTCCTCTCGCACTGAAAACAAACAAAATGGCGGCCGACACTTCCTGATTTCGACCGATTCGAACGTTGACTAACATGTAACCACCAATCAGAATTACGCTCGCGCACGTTAGGGTGCTCGCACGGTGCGCGCACGGTGCGCGTATCCTGCGCGCGTATAGATATTGATATGCTTTTAAATGCTATTTTCTCAGGAAATACTGAACAGATTTACACCAGACCTGCAAAAAGCACTTCCTTGACCTTATGGCTACCTCTCTGCCAAATTTCAAGTAATTCTGTTCAGCCGTTCGGGCTGTAGCTGTGTCTAAAGGTCCTATGGAAAAATGCATGGGGAAAACGCGTTTTGGGACCCCCCTTTTTTCTTGGCCCCCGCTTGACGAATCACCCCGAGACTTTCAGGGAAGGAGCTGAACGGAGCGCCCCATTAGTTTTGAAAATTTCGCGAGGATTCGTCAACCGGCGCCAAAGTTATTCATAATAGAATTTTGAGATTTCCTATGGAAACACGGTCCTAACTATAACTATCTACTGGCGACCGCCAGTAGATAATATATATATATATATATATATTATCATATAACATTAGGTCTAATTAGAGCAGTACAATGATACTCTTGTGTTTTGCTCTGGCCTAATTGGAGATGTTTTCCAAACTGATATAGAAAATATCTCTCAATGAGCAAAGATGAAGACGTAATTAAACGGAGAAAGGCGTTTAAATTTGAAAGGGACCGCGCGGACTACCAGAACGGCCAAATCTTCACATATGCATGCAAATATGATGCGGTCAAAGCGAGGGGTAAGAGGCCCACACAGAGAAATTTAGGTGAAGCAACGGCACTATCTACTTCGGCCTCAGAACTCAGTTCGGCTGCGGAAAGTGATCTCGAAGGGGAGGCCACTAGAGCACAACAATTGGGGTTTATCAAACTATCCCTCGCCCAGGAGGTTGACTGCTTGCGTCAAGACAGACGAGAGACCCTACGACCTCGGGGACCCTCAGCAGTAAAGAACAAAGACACAACTACAAACGAAATCAGAGAAGAAAATGTGCCAAAAGAAAACAAAAACAAAAATGTGGGCAGAAAAGCGCCAAGGGGGAGATGGAATCGCTTTCAAAACAAAAATTGAACAGCAGCAATTACCCGAATGCAGTAATTAATCTAACTAATGTACAGTTATCTCCGGCTGAAGAGAAAATTTTGGGCTTGGGATTATCATTTTGTCCACCATGTGATTTCAACTATGTGGATACCAGATTGGATACCTATCGCTTTGTGAGAAAGCTCAAGTTACACAAATTCCATATACTCCAACCCAAAAAGGCCACAATCCCTTCTACCTCTAACCCGATCAGTCCCCCTTTACTCACAGCGGGGGATGCAGCTTTATTTCAAGATGCTTGGTCCCTAGTCGCAGAGCAAGCGGAAGGAATCATAACAAGGGAGCCAGCACTAATTGACAATAGAGGAACTTGTGAAACCCCATTCAAGCCTAAATCTACCTTTCAGCCCATTTCTTTGCATGATAATTTGGATGTATACCACGAGTTGGTGACCCAAGATTTGAAAAAGCTGTATACATCTTCTAATAGGACTTTTCGCAGTAGAAACAAACACAACCTCAACTACCAGAATCTCATTAAAAAACTGGGATCTGACACCAATGTAATTGTGAGACAGGCAGATAAGGGCGGAAATGTAGTCCTATGGCCACGCCAGTTATATATGGATGAAGCGAAATCACAACTTGATGATATAGCATGTTATCGGAAAAGCAATATCAATGTGGTTAAAGCAGCATGGCAAGAACATTACTTAAAACTCCTGGCTTGGAAAAGTGGAGGTTTATTAACGGAGGCAGAATATCGGTTTTTAAAGAAGGAATACCCAGTTATCCCTACTTTTTATCTGATCCCCAAAGTGCACAAGAGCACCACAACTCCACCAGGTAGACCGATAATCTCTGCCATCAATAGCATAATGGAAAATACCTCCAAGTACATAGACTTTTTCTTACAGGAATGGGTTTGTAACTTAGCATCATATGTACAGGACACTTCGGACTTTCTCCGCAAAATTAATGATTTATCGTGGGGTGATGATATGTTTTTTATGACTTTGGATGTGAAATCCTTATACACCTCGATAAGACACTGCGATGGTCTCAAAGCAATAGAACATTATTTAAACTTGAGACCTATGAACTGCGCAGCACATAACAAAATGCTCATGTCAATGATATCCGCATGTTTTGAGCAGAACCTTTTCCTGTTTGACAATCAGATTTATCATCAGATTAGAGGTGTTGCGATGGGGGCCTGCTTCTCCCCCAGCTACGCATGTTTACACATGGGGTGGTGGGAGGAGCAGGTCCTTAAGGGTGACCACTTGGCTATTACTAAGGAACACGTTGTACTATATTTGAGGTACATTGATGACTTGTTTTTGGTTTGGAGGGGCACGGAGCAGGGTGCAAAGGATTTTGTAGACTTACTCAATGTTAATTGTTTCAATCTCGAGTTTACATCTTCAATCAGCAAACAAGCTATATGTTTCTTGGATGTTGAGATTTTTGTAGACAACAATACATTAGCCACCAGACTTTACAGGAAGTTGACTGCAGGTAACACTATCTTGCATGCCTCAAGTCACCATCCTCAACACCTCATTCGGAGCATCCCCTATGGGGAGATGCTCCGCATCAGGCGCATTAGCAGTTCTGATTCAGAATGTGGTATTGCCCAAGAGGCAAGCAAACAGAGATTCCTTGCTAGGGGTTACCCTCTTAAGTCAGTAGAATATGCAATTCAAAAAACAAGACTTTTATCTAGATCTAAAGCACTGTTACCAAAGGTTAGATCAGACAAGGTATTGGAAAAGACCCCAAGCTTTCAATCGAGAGTAATCCTTACTTTTAGCAGGCAACATCAAGAACTAAGGAAGATCTTTAACCACAACTGGAATTTGATCCAGGGCGACCCGGTTATTGGGGGTACCATCAACTGTAAACCAGCCATAACATTTAGGAAAGCATTTTCATTGAGTGATGGTCTAGTAAAAAATAGCCCGGAATCTGTTCCTGCAGTTACTTGGATGTCACAAATGAAAGGCTTCAGGAAGTGCTCAAGCTGCAAAGCATGCAAATTTGGTTGCAGCAAAACTCATTTTTCAAGTCCATTTAAAACAACACCCATTGAGATTATTAAAAGACTTACGTGCAAAACCGAATTTGCAATTTATGTGCTGGAATGTCCCTGCGGGCTTAAATACGTGGGCAGCACCAAGCTGCCGGCTCATAAGAGAATATTGCAGCACATTAGAGCAATCTCCAACAAGGATCAGGCCTACCCCGTAGCAAGGCATTTCGAACACAAACACAATGGCAACCCCAGTTTCTTACAATATTATGTCATCGATTCAGTATTACCGATGAAACGGGGTGGCAATCGGGAGGCTAAACTTCGGTTATTTGAAACTAGATATATCTTAGAACTAGACACGAAGAATCCGATTGGCTTGAACTCAAGTGAGGATTTTTTCACATGTTTATAGCTCTTTTTACCTAAAGCCATTCTTTGGAGGTGATACAATGTGGGCTCATATTGTCATCCCGTAAAGAATTTGGAGATTTCTTTATAGGAGTTCTTTCCATCTTTTCCTATAGTTATTAGAAGAAGCAAGCATGAATTTATTCAGCTTGCTTTTGGGTTAAACATTGAGAAGAGATACAGCATAAACTTAAGTACGCATAACTACGTTTGAATGAAACCCATAAATCAATAGATTATGAATAGAAGAATATCAACAAACATTTAAAGAAAAAATATAACAAAAAATGGAAAATAACAATAAGAACTCCAATCTCGAATGTAACAATTTATGTATAGTTTTCAGAAGTATTTTTTAGATTTATTCTTGGTGTGGGATTTGCAATGAGACAGGGTAGACATTCCTTGCCTTATTTGTTACTGGGTTGTTTTTTAATATCTACAATCAAAATCTGTTTTATTAACACCCAATGAGTTTTAGCGGGAAAATTTGGGATTACATTGGAAAGTGATTTTATGACCATTTTTTTGATGTGCATTGGCCCACTTGGGCATTCATTATTGAACAGTAGGACTGCATGCACTTTAACTCCTGTTATTACATGGGGGTTAGTTTGTTCTGAAATCATCACATTGCACAATGAATTATCTATCAATTATCCATAGATAGATGTGTTTGGTTCAATTTTTACAGCTTTGGTATTTTATGGATATTGCTGTTTATATGTGGTGTTTTTACAAATTTCAAATATTTATTTTTGATACGAATATTTATTTATATATTTATTATATTTATATATTTATTTGTTTATAGATATTTGTACGAACCATGTTATATTTATATTGTGCAAATTACCTCATGTATTCGTACCGCAATGATGAGAGAAAATTGTATGATTTCAAGTAACTCTTCACTGTCCATGATTAGGTCAGATCCGGATGTATTTCCCCTTTAAATGCTGCTATTTCCCTTTGCAACGCGTCATGTGATCAAGGCCCGAGTGGGGGCTGAAACGCGTCATGTCGGACTGGCTCGAAAATATTTAAATAAACTAACGTGATTGGCACTGATCCTTGGGTCCGTTCTTCGTCTTTTTGATAAAGGCAGCATCACAGACGAGTTTACATTCATATATATATATATATATTCACTGAAAAAACCATAGGTTTCAGGGGTGTTATAGTTAGCTGGACTTTTCACTCGTACAAAACCATTGAAATTCCCCCGTTATAGTTAGTTCAGCTAACTATAACTCGCGCGCCCGCAATGCACTGCTGATGACGTCACATATTACATCACTCATGACATGGTCAGTGACATCACTCATGACATCACTGATGACATCATCCAGTGAATGTGTGTTTTTCTGAAAATTAAATATGTTTTATATATGTATATATCAAGGTCGATGGAAGAATAAATGGGTATATAAGTGTCTAAATGGATGATTTGTTTTTGAAAAATTGATTGTGTAACTGACTGATTAAGTGTATCATAGTGAATACATGGCTTAGTGAGTAATGTTTAAATATGTAAATATCTGTATCAGTCTCTCACTTTGTGTATAAGTGGCTGCATGGGTTGGTGAGTAGCTACATGGGTGTCTATATAGGTTATTAGTTGGTTTTTTGAGTATCAGTCTGAGTGTCTGCATGGTTCGGTGGGGGGTATTACGTAGTGCATAGGTGCATGAATGAGTGACTCACTGTTTGTATGTGTTGAAGACAGCATGTGTGCAGGACTGTATGGGTGGATGAGTGTGTGTATGGGTGTGTTAGTGAGTGAATGACTGTCTCAATAGTGTCTTTATTAGTAACTACATATGTTTTAAACTAGTATATGTGACTATTGGTGTATAAGTGAGTATATGTGAGAGTGAGAGATTGAAAGAGTTCCTGTATGAATAAGTATGTGTTTCTATAAGTGATTGTTTAAAAGACTAAGTATGTGTAAGTTTCCGTAGAAGTAAGTGTGGTGGTGTGTGTATAACTGTATATGCAAGTAAATGTATGTTTGATTCTTTATTAGCATGAGTGACTATGTGTGTGAGTAACTCTATGGATGAGTGGCATTGTGTAACAGGATGTATAGGTGCATGAGTACATATGATGAGTGAGTACATGTATGAGTGACTGTATAGGACTGTTGGTGAATGAGTGGATGTGTATGTGGATCTTAGAATTACTGAAGAGGTTGTTGTAACTGGTATTGGTATGTCCATTGTTTTGAAAATTTGAGTCTCTATTTTTGAATGTGTGTATCAAAGGTTATATTAGGGTGAGAGGAGGTCTGCCACTCTATCACAAGGATGATGTCATCAGTGATGTCATCAGTGATGTCATTTGAGATGTCATCAGTGATGTCATGAGTGATGTCACTGACCATGTCATGAGTTATGTAATATGTGACGTCATCAGCAGTGCATTGCGGGCGCGCGAGTTATAGTTAGCTGAACTAACTATAACGGGAGAATTTCAATGGTTTTGTACGAGTGAAAAGTCCAGCTAACTATAACACCCCTGAAACCTATGTTTTTTCAGTGAATTTCTGAGGTTTTTTAAATGCTAATTCCTAACTATAATGTGCCTGAAACCTATGGTTTTTTCTGTGAATTTCAAAGGTTTTTTAAATGCTAATTTCTAACTATGCCTACAGAGATAGGACATGTGAAGAAAGAAGAAAAAATGCACAGAAAGAAAAAAAAGGGAAATGCCGAAAGAAGCAACAGAAGTCCTCAAAGACGAAGAAAAGTGCAGGAAGAAGGATAACGTGCAGAAAGAACAAAAAGAAGAGCAGAAAGAAGCATTGTTGCAAAATCATCCTGTACCCTCAACTTTTTCAGACGGATACTGGTGGTAACTGAGTCTGACTAACCAGTCCTAGAGCCAGTGCTATGTTAAAAGACACTTAGAATACAGTGAAAACACCTACATACACTAGGGAACATTATGTGTTGGGGTCCCCCTGTGATTAGCATGACCTCCTCTGTAAGCCCCTAGTATATAATAGGGCAGGGGGATTAAAACTACCTCTTAAAACAGGCCACAGGGCGTTTTTGCGCACGTTAACTCAGGCCCCGTCCCCTCCCTTCACCACTGTGTAAACACGCCCTGTGTCTGTTTTTAGTTGGGAGATTACGTTCATTTGAATCCTGAGGGTCCCTAGGGTCCAACTAGCCCACTAGGTACCTCCAGTAAGTGCCACAGAGCTGCGTTGCAGAGAGGTGTAAAAAGTGGCACGGCCTGGACCACCTATCTGCAATGCAGCTCAGTGGCGCTTACTGGAAGCACTTGGTGGACTAGTTAGCCCCCAGGGGCCCTCAGTATTGAAGGGAAATTATATCCCCAATTTAAAACGTGCCATAGTGCGTGTTTGCACACGTCACCTCAGGCCCCGTCCCCTCCCTTCACCACTGTGTAAACGCGCCCTGTAGCTGTTCTAAGTTGAGAGATTAAGTCCCCTTGAATCCTAAGGGTCGCTAGGGTCAAACTAGACCACTAGGTACCTCCAGTAAGCGCCACAGAGCTGCGTTGCAGAGAGGTGTAAAAAGGGGCTTGGCCTCAGAACACCTGTCTGCAGCGCAGCTCCCTGGCGCATACTGGAGATGCCTGTTGGGCTAGTTGGCCCTCAGGGACCCTCAGTATTGAAGAGGAATTAATTCCCCAACTTACAACTCGCCAGGGGGCGCGTTTGCAGAGTGCTGCAAGGAGGGGGCGTGGCCTCCGGCACGATGCCAGTCTTTTATTTATTTTAATTTTTTAAGAAGGGGGGATGTGTGGTTCCCCTTCTTCTTCTAATTTATTGGCCCTGATGATCCCATCCCCCAGGGCCTGTCTCCTAATTATATTTTTTTGACCCCAATCCCCAGGGCCGGCCACTGTTTTTTATTATTTTTAAAAAATATATATTTATAGACACACCTAGGACATGCTGGACAAACCGTACGTACCTATCACCATGACGATTTGCGTGATATTCATTAAAAGGCGACTATGCATACAATGAATCCACGTGGAATGTATTTACACCACTAGTGAAGCTCTGACATGTCTGATGCCCTACCGTGCCTAATCCCGGTAGACACCCTTGTCGTTTATTTATAGAAACATGGGTAGCTATTGACGGGCACATTTAATACACATGCACACCAAGCCATTCAAAGGGGATTCGACAAAAATTCGACCAAAACTATGCAAGAAACCCCCCTCACGGTTAATAAAACACACATCCACTGCCGGATGTGTAATACTTTTTATTTTACTCTCTGGAAAGGGGACGAACATCACTTGAGAGTCACAGCGCGCTCCTGGCAGAGCCCAATGCTGTGTTACACCCACCATTGCCTGCTGAGTGCCACACACCTCTGTGTTGTATTCCACTAGCTAGTGCATATGCTATGACACTCTCTAGCCCATGTGCACTGTAACACCACCCCGTGAATATGTCATGCCACACTTGTCTTCGCACGGGTTATATTGCCCCATCTACCGTGCCTTCCTTGATGCCTATGTTATAACGCACAGTGCTATGCCATACATATTACAATCTGGGATCCATATCTTTGTCACAGTGCATATGCAAGGTTACACTCCCCAGCACATATTTTATATTACAACTTTAGAGACTAGTTAGGTTACACAACACTGCCCTGTGCATATTACACTCCAAGGCGCATATCGCATAGCACGCGCTAGTGCCTGTGCTATCTCGCGCTCTCCAATGAATCTGTCATTGCGCACAATGTATTGCATATTATATTTCACGCCCGGTTCATCTTATATCACACTTTTTGGTGCATAGTTTATACCATACACTATATCTAGTTTTCATTTTCAATCGTGCTCTCAGGACTATGTTCTATATAACACTGTGTTCACCTACCCTTTTCACGGGCATTACATTTTGCGATAGGGGGTGGAGGGTCAGGGGGTGTTTCTGCCAAGTGAGCCCGGAGTCACAGTCACAAACGTCCTCTTCTTCCTGAATAAAAGTGAGATTATGCTGCATACTTGTTCATATTTTAAGTGGTTCGCACAGACACACGTTTTAAAAACAATAAAGTTCCTAATACCCGCCTTCTCTGAACAGTTAGCTTGCTGCCCCATCCCCCTCCTCCCTATCCTCTGTTGTGTGAATCCATGGACTAGCCTCCTTCCTCCTGCCATGCATGGTCTGATGTGCTGCCACTGCCCTCAATTTAGTATGATTTACCAGTCCACTCCTCCTGCCCTCCATTGCCCAATTCTATGCCCCATCATTGACCTCCTGCTTAAACTCTGTTGTGCTGCAACTGCTCCTCCTGCCTGCCCCGTGCGGTCTGTTGTGAGGCCCCTTCCCCTGAACTTTCTTGTCTGTGCACAGGTCCTGACCCTCCCTTCTATCCTCCATCGTCCTTTGTGCATGCCCCTGCACCCTCCGTCTTGCCCATCATAGCCATTGTGCTGCCACTAACCCTCCCACTTGCCATGCATGGTCTTCTGTGCAGCCATGGCCCCTCCCACCTTCCCTGTGTGGTCAGTTAGCTGCCCCTGACCCCCTCCCACCTTCCCTCCATGGTCTGTGTGTATGCCATCACAGTCTCACTGTTGCTCTTCATGGTGTGTCTTGCTTCTAGTGCCCATCCTGCCTGACCTCCATGGCTATCTTGCTGCTCCTGCCCTGCCCCCTTGCCCCCAGCCCTCTGTTTACATGTGCAGACCCCTACTCCCTCCCTCCTGGCTTGTCTGTTCAATTGTAATGCCCCTGATCCGTCCCTCCTGCCCTTTATGGTCTGTTATGCTGCAGCTTTTTCTCCTGTCTGTCCATTATGGTCAGCTAGCTACCATTGCCTCTTGCCCCTCTGTTCTCTGTTGTCCATGTGCATGGTCCTGTCCCCTCCGTCTCGCTTTCTATGGATTGTTGTGCTGCACTCCCGTCCCGCATGCCCTGTGTGGTGTATTGTGCTGCTGCAAACCCTGATGCCTGCCCTGCAGGGTCAGTTTGGTGCACCTCTCCATGTCCCTCCTGTCCTCTGTTATCCAAGTCCATGTCCCTACCCCATTTCCTTCCATGATCCAATGTACCATACTTGCGAACATTTTGAACTTGGTAAGAGGGAGATTTTGAAAAAAAACTGGGGTATTGATTTTCCCCTTTGCGTTACATTGAAAAAGAGGAGATTGTAGACAGGAGACAGATCAAATAAAGCCCATTTGAGCTTAAAAACATTGGACGTTTCCTGGCTGAATCGGGTCTGTTGGCATGTATGGTTGTACTACCATTGCCTCTTCCTTCTGCCCACAATGGTCTATTACATTGCCACAGCCTCTCTTGCAAGTCCTGTATTGTTGGTTTGTTGCCCCTGCCCCCCTTTCCACTGCCCTCCATAGTCTGTTGTGCTGCCACGGCCCTTCCTGCCTGCTCAGTGTGGTTAAATTGTTGCCTTTGCACCCTCCTACCTGCCTTCAATTTTCAGAGTCCGTACCCCTGGCCTCTGCCTCTCAACAGTATCCTAATGAACAACTAGATTGCTAACATTCTATATTTATTACAAAAGTGTGGAACGCCTGACGTCATCTTGATGTAATCAAAACTGTAATACCTAGAGCATTTCCTTTAGAAATTACATATATGAGAGGGTCTTATTGGCATCAAAATTATGGTTAGTGCTCTAAAAAACTAAAATAAGGACATATTTTCTGAGTTTTCAAATAGCGACAAAGCACTTTTAAATTATTTGTTATCTTTATGTTTTTTTATCCAGTTGACCACTTGATTAAATGTTGCACTTAGGGGAGAGGATGTGGTGTTACTTCCAGAACTGCAGACTTTGCAACTGGGGAACAAGGTTGGAGTTTCTGCTTCAGCTCGACATTCTGTGATTCTGGTCAAATCACTTAGTCTCCCCATGTCTGCAACCAAAATTAATTTGTTCTTGTGTGATGTAACCAATGCTCATGTAAAGCACTCCAATACCTGACAAGTCTGCACTATATAACACTGCAAAAACACAAAATAATAAGTGTTTGCACACTTCTGTCATTGGGCTATATTTGGGCTACATCTGGGTGATTTTGGGCTACATTTGGGCTCTTTTGTCTCCGGTGGCCATCTTGGGAGATTTATTTGTTATGAAGTTTCCTAATTTCCTCATGTACTGCAGTCTCCTCAGTAGGAAATGCTTTCAGTTTTTTACTTTGATTCCATCATGAAGGTATTCAGATATGTCACACATTTGCCATAAATTCTGAATGTTAGCACTCTAGTTGCTCATTAGATCACTGTAGTAAAACTACTGTTCACCATGGAAGTCTGCTCCTGGTATTAAAAGTGCATGTTTCAGTCTGCATGTCAGAATTTTTTAATGAAATAGAAGAGGATTTGAGAAGTCACTCAAAATGTGCCCTCATTTTCTTTCTTCAGCATTAATCATAATTTCTATGGCAAAATGAACCCCCTCATTGTGTTCCTTTTTAAATTAAATGTTTTAAGTGTTACCAGTTTATTCCAATCAAGATGGCTTCAGGTGTGCCATACTTTTGTCATAATGAAGACAGTAAGCGCTCTAGTTGTTTTTAAGAACACTCTTGGACATTCTGTCATTGGGCTATACTTGGGCTACATCTGGGTGATATTTGGGCTACATTTGGGCTCTTTTGTCTCTGGTGGCCAACTTGGGAGACTTATTTGTTATGAAGTTTCCTAATTTCCTCATTTATTGCAGTCTCCTCAGTAGGAAATACTTTCAGTTTTTTACTTTGATTCCATCAAGAAGGCATTCAGATGTGTCACACATTTGCCATAAATTCAGAATGTTAGCACTCTTTTTGCTCATTAGATCACTGTAGTAAAGCTACTGCTCACCGGGGGAAACTGCTGCTGGTATTGAAAGTGCATGTTTCAGTCTGCATGTCAGAATTTTTTAATGAAATAGAAGAGGATTTGAGAAGTCACTCAAAATGTGCCCTAATTTTTCTTTCTGCAGCACTAATCATACTTTTTATGGAAAAATGAACCCCCTCATGTTGTTCTTTTTTAAATGAAATGTTTTAAGAGTTACCACTTTAATCCAAGCAAGATGGCTTCAGGTGTGCCATACGTTTATCATAAGTAGGACTGTTAGCGCTCTAGTTGTTCTTTGGAACACTCTGGGAAGCTGCAGTAGAACACAAAGGAATCAACTGACAGTCTCTGCCCTTGTTGGATGTACATGTTTTACTGAGAATGTCAGACTTCATTCTCACATGACTGAGAAAGATAATGTGAATTTACAGAAAATAAGCTCTCAGTTTAGCTTATAGATCACCTTCCAAACCTCTGTGGGAAAAGCATGAGAAAATATCTTTCTCTCAATCATGATATCCCAGCAGAAGGCTTTTTCACATGGTGAAATCACCTTAGAACATACCACAATTCCTAAAATGAGTATGGTACCATCAACAAATGATTTATAATGTAACTAAAGTCTTAAAACCTTCTATTAACTGCAATGCTTTTTAATGAAGTGCTATCATGTATATTGGTCCCAAGATGGCTGCCAACACTTCTTGGATGAAGTGCTGTCAGCCAATCAGATCTCAGGATGAGATGTGTGGTTAGGCTCCGCCCACATATATATATGATTTTACTTTTGATTTTCTCAGGAACTACTGAACAGATTGACACCAGACCTGCAAAAGGCACATCCCTGACCTGAGGACTACCTCTCTGCCAAATTTCAAGTAATTCTGTTCAGCCGTTCGGGCTGTACCTTGGACTAAAGGTCCCTATGGAAAATTGCATGGGAAAAACATGTTTTGGGACCCCCCTTTTTTCTCGGCCCCCGCTTGACGAATCACCCCGAGACTTTCAGGGTAGGAGCGGAGCGGAGCGCCCCACCTATTTTGAAAATTTTGCGAGGATTCGTCAACCGGCGCCAAAGGTATTCCAAATAGAATGTTGCGGATTTCCTTAGGTAACACGGTCCTAACTATAACTATCTACTGGCGACTGCCAGTAGATAATATATATATATATATATATATATATATATATATATATATAGTGACATAGATCGTGAAAATAAAAACACGCTGAGATGAATTGTGTGGCCATGGCATCGTTCTTGTGAAAAACGCCGTAACGATATTGTTGGAATTTTGGGAGTCGCTGTCCCGCCGTGGCCCGCCATTACAAGTGGCTCGGGTCTTTGCAGCGAAACAAGAGAGGTGGATATATATATATATATATATATATATATTAAACAACATATTTCACACGCAATTTCCAAGCGCTTGAAAAAAGTCAGTCGCACACAAGATTTTCTAGAGAAATGTAGTAATTGGTGACTCAGACGCGTTTCGACACCACGGTCTTCATCAGTGATTCATTACAATGAACCAGGAAGTAGTTTCGTTATTTTAAGCAGTTCCTGTTACATAACAATAAACATAAAAGAAATATATACATTGGTGCTTGATGCTTTTGTGTATCCTAGTTTTTAGAAGACAGACTCCAACAACTTTACTCATAATACAGAAAAAAATGTAACAACAAGTTAACAGTTAATATAATCACTGTTGTCCCTGAGTTAGCATTGGAACTGTTTTTAAACGAATTTCACATTAAATTCATTAATAAAATGTCCGAATAGAATATAATTCAAATTAGTCTTTTTTGACAGTCATAATACAATAAACATAAATGAGAAATGGCCAGTGCCTGAGTTTCACTATTTTATCAATAACGTTAATAATCTTAATAGGAAAAAATAATGAATTAAATCAATTCCTGATTATAGTTAACTAACAAAAAATTAACATCAGTAACTGAGGCGGCCAGAAGTGGACA
Organism: Triturus cristatus; assembly: GCF_964204655.1. NCBI lineage: Eukaryota > Metazoa > Chordata > Amphibia > Caudata > Salamandridae > Triturus > Triturus cristatus. The sequence continues at coordinate 496,448,654 of NC_140581.1, read as the reverse complement.
AGCAGCGATTCCCAGACTCCGAAGAAGCGCGTGACAGAGGTGGAGGGATAATGACAAGGTGACTTAAAGTCTCATTGTGTCAACCTAAATGAACATGGAGGTCTTCCTCATGATTCAAGCCTCCTGGGGTTTTGCTCTGTAGCTTAATAATATATTCAGATTCCAGGCGTCGCAAGTGAAAGTTCCCGATCTCCCCCTCTGGCTGACGCTTGCACCCTGTCAATGCCGAAATAAGAAATTTTAGAACTAATGTCAGTCATATTGGGATGTATCAGATCGCAATGTTTAGCAATGGCATAGGACAAGTCTTTGTTCTTGATAGCACGCAAGTGCTCAAGTATACGTTTCTTCACTGGGAAGATCGTACTCCCCACATAACATAAACTACAAATGCAAACTAACACATTCACAACAAAGTTGGTATTACAATTGATAAAAACATTACATTTTTTTACATTTGTACTGTTATTACATGCTTTACAACGCCCACATTTGTGAAAGCCTGGTAGCTCTCGCAGCCATGTCCCCTTCGTCTTTGTTTTCATATCCAGATAGCTATGGACTAATATGTCCGTTAGTGACTGACATTTCCTGTATGTGACATGTGGTGATGGACTGACCAATTTTCCAATTATTAAATCTTTCTTGACTATGTGCCAGTGTTTACGTATGATCCGATGTATCTCATTCGATGCATGATTGTAGGTAGTGATTAGTCTTACCTCATGTTTATCATCTCCTCTTTCTTTTGGAATAAGTAGACTATTCCTGTTTCTACCATCTGCCTTATCTGAGGCTATTTTAATAGTTTTAGATGTATAGCCCCTGTTTTTAAAACGACCTTTCATGTTCTTAGCTTCTTTCTCATATGAAGCAGCTGAACTGCAGTTTCGTTTAGCTCTTAACAGTTCTCCATATGGGATACTGTTTTTGAGATTAGTAGGATGATGGCTATATGCATGTAAAATGCTGTTTGTGGATGTAGGCTTTCTGTAGAGGCTGGTATGTAATGTCCCTGATTCTACTTTTACTAGGACGTCCAAAAATTCAATTTCATGTTGGTCCGTCTTACTGGTGAATTTCAAATTTAAATTATTCACCTGCAGACCTTGAATAAAATCATACAAGGTTTTTTGTGGCCCGTCCCAGATTTGAAAAATATCGTCAATATACCTGGTCCACATGACCAAATTATTCGTATACTGTATGTTTTCCTGGTGCCATAGATGTTCTGCCTCCCACCACCCCATGAATAGACAGGCGTAGCTCGGCGCGAAGCTATTTCCCATGGCAGTACCGGTGTACTGTTCATACCAGTCCTCCTCAAATAAGAAACAATTGTTATGTAAACAAAAATGTAACATATGCATCAAGAGAATAGTGTGATCATACATATTAATTGGTCTGTCTCTCAGAAAGTATTTACAAGCTTGTATACCCAAGTCATGTTCTATACAAGTGTACAGGGAAATAACGTCAATCGTTGCCAATATGTAAGTGTCTTTCCATGGTATCTCCTGTATTTTAGACAGAAAGTCCATGGTGTCTCTGCAATATGATGGAAGGTTAAGAACATAGGGGCACAGAAAATAATCCAGATAAATAGAAGTGTTTTCCAACAGGCTTTGGTTAGCTGAGATAATCGGCCTACCAGGGGGATCAGTTGGATGTTTATGCACCTTTGGAAGCATATAAAAGACCGGTGTGACAGGTTTACGTGTTAGAAGGAACAAAAATTCATTTTTACTGAGCATATCCTTCTCATGTAACATTTCGTGATATTTTTGAATCGTATTGTTATATCTGGCCTGACTAGATCTCAGGTAGCATCCTGAGTGTTCTAGTTGTCGTTTAGCCTCTGTTCTATATTTATTAATATCCCAGAGGACCACATTACCACCTTTGTCAGACCAGCAACATTACCAATACCTTTTCTATGTTCATTAAGCTGAAACAGGAACTGTTTTAAATAACACTGCTACTTCCTGGTTTGCCATGTATGACTCATTGACAAAGACCGTGCTGTCGAAACGCACCTGAGTCTCTAAATACAATCTCCTTCTAAGAAAAACCTGTGTGCGACTTCTTGCTCATGCGCCTGGAAACGTGCGAGAAATGCTTTTTTTGACAAGTTAGAGGGTTCAGCGCCCGCCCGTCTGCACCAACCCCGCTAGGTGGAAGCAATCGGATGGAAAGCTGACAACTCCTTTTATATACATATATATATCATATAACATTAGGTCTAATTAGAGCAGTACAATGATACTCTTGTGTTTTGCTCTGGCCTAATTGGAGATGTTTTCCAAACTGATATAGACAAGCTCTCTCAATGAGATAATAAATAATTGGACCTAATAAATAGTAGCAATAAAGTGCAAGTTCAATTACCTCGCACTAAGAGCGTAAAGTGCAAGTGCTCTGATAACCATCACTGTTAGAGAGTCATTATCGAATATCCCAACCTTCATATTGGGACATTCGAATTCTGTCCATTGCCTACTATTTTGTTCTCAACCTAACTCCTGTGGCCCAGATAAGTGCAATTACGCAATGAAAGTGCCAATGCCCCTTAGTGTAAACTACTGAACTCGCAATAACACTAAAACTAAATGCCTATTCCAAATTGGAGTTGCTTTCTTCCAGTTCCCGAACTCTAAAAGTGCAAGTGTATGTGTACATGGTATTTTAGTAAAGTGCTAATGCTTCTGCTTGGAGAACCATTAAAATATCCGCAACCTCATCTGTAAGCATAATGCTTCTTTTGGAGTAAACTGTCTTCTAGTCTCAGAAACAATAAAGTGCATCAGTGCATGCAATTTTTTGAAAGTGCATATGCATTACTGGAGAACACTTCTGGAAATTGGCATAAAAGTGCAGCAAGTGCCTGTAAAAAATATTTGTTGAAATGTATCAGTATAGTATGATCCATGATATATATACACCTAGGTGTATTGAAGAATGAGTGGGTGTATGAGTGTCTGTATGGATGATTTAGTGAGTGCGTGACTGACTGTATAAGTGAGTGATTATATGTGTCTCAGTGAATATATGGGTGAGTGATTAATCTGTGTGAATGTCTGTATCAGTCTGTAAGTTGGTGTGTAAGTGGCTGCATGGGTTGGTAAGCAGGTACATGAGTGTCTATATGGGTAATTGATTTGTTGTTTGAGTACCTGTATGGGTGCCTGAGTGTCTGTGTGGGTGAGTGAGGGGGTGTGTGACTCCCTGCATGAATGTGTGAGTGAGTAAATCCCTGGTTGTATGGGTTAATGAGTTCATCTGCAAGGGGCTTTATGGGTGAGTGAGTGTGTGTATGGCTTTGTCACTGAGTGAATGGATGTCTCAGGGGTATATGGGTGAGCGACTGCATATGTGAAAAGCAGTATTCGTGAGTGTTGGAGTATATAAGTGACTAAATGTGTGAGTGAGTGATTGTGAGAGTGGTTCTATGGATGAGTATGTGCTTGCGTCAGTGATAGTATAAGAGAGTAAGTATGTTTTGGTATCTGTATGAGTAAGCGAGGTAGTCTGTGCATAACTGTATAGGTGAGTAAGTGGCAGTGTGATTGATTCTTTGGGTGAGTGACTAGGTGTGTGAGCCGCTCTATGGGTGAGTGCAGTGTGTGAGTGTCTGTATGGGTATATGAGTGGATATATCAGTGGCTGGATTGGTGAGTGACTGGGTGTATAAGTGGCTGTATGGGTGAGTGAATGAGTGGATGTGTGTGTAGACCTATGGATCAGTGAGTGGGTATGTACTAACTGGTATTGGTGTGGCTATGGTTTGAGAATGGTAGTCTGAAATTTGGAGTAGGTGTATGAAAGGTTATATTGAGGTGTGAATAGGTGCAGCAGAGATTATGTGGAGGATGTCATCAGTGATGCCATTTGAGATGTCATCAGTGATGTCATCAGTGATGTCACTGACCATGTCATGAGTGATGTAATATGTGACATCATTAGCAGCATTGCGAGGGCGCAAGTTATAGTTAGCTCAGCGAACTATAACGGCTGAATTTCTCTGGTTTTGTACGAGTGAAATGTCAGCCTAACTATAACGTCTCTGTAACCTGTGTTTTTTTCAGTGAATTTCTAAGGTTTTTTAAATGCTAAATCCTAACCATAACGTCCCTGAAACCTGTGTTTTTTTCAGTGAATTTCTAAGGTTTTTTAAATGCTAATTCTTAACTATAACGTCCCTGTAACCTTCGATTTTTTAGTGAATTTCTAAGGTTTTTTAAATTCTATTTGCAAACTATAATGTCATTGTAACCTTTGTTTTTTTAGTGAATTTTTAAGGTTTTTTGAATTCTATTTTCTAACTATTACTTACCTGTAACCTTTGCTTTTTATCTTTATTTCTAAGGTTTAAACGAACTGTCACATTTGCAGAGTGGTGGAGAAAGGGAGCTGGGCCTCCGACCAGCTCACAGGAATTCTGCTGTGTAGGATGAGGTACCAGGAAGGCCTCTTGGCACCCAAGGTCCCTCTGGAGTAAAGGGGACTTCATCCCTCAACCAGTAGTGTGCCAGGAGGTGCGTTTGCAGAGTGATTGAGAAAGGGGGGAGTGGCTTCCGAAGACCTCTTAGCAATCCCACTGTGTGGGACTTACTGGAGGTAACAAGAGATGTAGTTGGCCCCAAGGATGTCCTTGTGGGCCATCTACCCCATCTGTTACCTCTAATAAGTACCACACAGCAGGATTGCTGAGTTCTGATACCAAGGCACGCCCCCCTTTCGCCACCAGTCTTCAAACACGCCTCCTGGCGTGCTCTTGGTTGGGGGATGAAGTCCCCTTCACTGCTGGTGGTCTTTAGGGGTCAACTATACTACCTGTTACCTCCAATAAGCCACACACAGTGGGATTGCTGATAGGTGGTCGCAGGTCATGCCCCCTCTCTCCACCACTCTGCAAATGCAACTCCTGGGGTGCTTTTGCTTGGGGTATGAAGGCCCCTCACCTCTTGAGGGTCCCTGGGGGCCAATTAGCCCTCTTGTTACCTCTAGTAAGCCCCACACAGCTGGATTGCTGAGAGGTGGTCAGAGGTCACACCCCCTTTCTCCACTACACAGCAAACGCACCCCCTGGCACACTGCTGCTTGGGGGATGAAGTTCACGTTAGTCCTGAGGCCCTCAGGACGTAAAGGGATCTCATTACCCCACCTGCAGTGCGCTGAGAGGCGTGTTTGCAGAGTGATGGAAAAAGGGGCGTGGCCTCCGACCACCTCTCAGCAGTCCCACTGTGTGGAGTATACTGGAGGTAACAGATGGGCTAGTTGGCCCCTAAGGATCCTCAGTAGCAAAGGGGACTTCATCCCCCAACCAAGAGCATGCCTGGAGGCGCACTTGCAGAGAAGTGGAGTGAGGGGGCGGGGCCTCCGGCGAGTTGCCAGCTTAATTTTTTTCCCTATTTTAGCAAGTGGCGCTGTGTGGACCCCCTTCCCTTGATCCTTTGACACCAATCCCCGGGGCCTGACCCATTTTTAGGTCTCGGCTCGAAGGCTGCGCTTGCGCAGTCTCAATCCGAGATTTAATGACTTGGAGAAGAGGGGCTTGAACCCGCCCCTCTTCTCCCCTGTTCTCCATTGGCTGGCCTCTTGAATGCTGGCCAGCCATTGGAGAAGAGGTCCGTCACTCCGAACAGGCCCCGTCCTTTTCGGATTCGGGGGCGTGTTTTTTTCAAGAAGTCTAATTATCTCCTCCAGCCAATGGCAAGAGGAGAACACGCCCCCGAATCCGAAACCGCCGCTGCCTTTCTCCGAGGCATTTCTGCTTCGCCTCGGAGAAAGGCAGCGGCGTTAGGTTGCACTCCACAGAGTCTCTGTAGTTGTGCCCTGTTCAGTTGCTTGCTCTTAGTAATGGACCCCTGGGAGACACGTTCTTGGTTCGGTTCGGGCATATATTGATTTTTTGTTTTCTCTTTTGCCAGTGCAGTGGTCAGTTCTGTTTCGATGGCATGCATTGCTGAAATAAGGGGTTCATGGGTTGTTTTGTCCTTCCGAGAGAACTTAGTAGGTCAGCTTACGGTAACAACAATGAGCCCTGCTGGTCACAGACTCTGTCCGGTGAAGATCAAGGGGCTCCGTAGGGCAGTCGCGCTGTACTTGTGGTTCAAGAGGTGAAGATGTCTTGTGTACTGACTTCAAGGACTGCCTGCTCTAACCCGAGTTGCTATCCTTCAGTGAGTTGTAGCTGGTGCATGTGAGGGTAACCCTCAATAACTCGACCAGCGTTTGCTCTTTAGTGGACACAGAAATGTCAGTTTCCTCCGTGTTCGTCTGACCTATCGTCTGGGCATCCCCATGGTTCACAAGAGGCTGATCTTTCCGGCACTAGTTTCTCCTTGACCAGGGTTGGTCGTTGATCAGCTTTTGGCCTCGGCTCAATGGTACATAGTGTCCAGCGTTTCTCTAACTGGAGACTAAAGTGGGCGCCATGCCAGACGCATGCGGGCTGGACCTGCCTGTGAACACTGACTTGGGAATGTGAGCGTGAGGTGGCTGGGCAGGTTCGGCTTCCGAGTCACCTGGGGGCACGTGAAAGCACGCGTGTTGTCCTTGTTCAAGTAAATGCAGAGGCATAAAGTTCCAAGGACTTGGCTCGCCCCGACACGCCCACACTCCTAGCCCCCCCAGTGCAGTCCTGCTTCTGCCACATGAGTTTTTTTTTTTTTTTGGCCCATTGCCCCCTCACAGACTTTATAATCCTGTTGTAAGGCCCACACGATTCTTATTAATCGTTGATGGCTTGCTGCCCACAGCCGTGACTTTTGTAAACTGCAGTCTTAAATCCTGCCGGGACCAACCATTCCGCTTTTCGCCATTTGAAATGGTGGCATTCGGCCCGCACTTTCTTTCATGCTCTGAGGCCCCAGGAATGGAATCGGGCATTTGAACCAAGGTAACCTCATGGCAGACTTAGCGCATGCCCGTCTAGCTGGTTCAGCCCACGGCAGAGCTGTGTGATCATTGGCTGGAGCAGCGTCGGCTGTTCGCACTTGTGCGCCCTGTGCCAATCCTGGGCCCTTTCTGCCATGTTGCCAAGTCAGCGGCTTGCCCTGCTGCCAGATGTCGGCGGTGGCTGGCAAGGGTGCCGACTCAGCAGCCTCGGCCCTTATCTTGGCTGACAGGGTTGTTGGAGGGTGGACAAAAGTTCGGGCAGAAAGGAAGGTGCATCAAGGAAGGTCTGGGAATGGGGAAGCGGGTGTTTTCTCGATCCATACGTTGGAAAGCTCCGTGAATGTCTGCGAGCCTTCTTCCTGTCGCTTAAGACAATCGGGGAGATTGTCTTATGCGACAGGATGAAGGCGTGTGTGTTAATCTTCAGAAGAGTTAAGCCCAAAGCAACAGGAAAGCCCCGAAACACTTGCACACTTCGTCCCTGCACGGTCGTACGAATAAGGTACGGCCATCAATTCAGTAACGCTGCTGTTGCCTTGTGGTAGATGCAGTTCATGATGTATTTGAAGTACAAAGGGCCCGATTCACAGAACTAACTTAAGACAAAATCCTAAACTTACTACTTTTGGTATTCACAGAAGTTAGGATTTTGTCTTAAGTTTGTCTTAAGACAAACTTAAGACAAACTTAAGACAAACTTAAGACAAACTTAAGACAAACTTAAGACTGACTTAAGACTGACTTAAGACAGACTTAAGACAGACTTAAGACAAACTTAAGACAGACTTAAGTTAGGATTTTGTCTTAAGTTTGTCTTAAGTTTGTCTTAAGTCTGTCTTAAGTCTGTCTTAAGTCTGTCTTAAGTCTGTCTTAAGTCTGTCTTAAGTTTGTCTTAAGTTTGTCTTAAGTCTGTCTTAAGTTTGTCTTTAGTCAAACTTAGGACAAAATCCTAACTTCTGTGAATACCAAAAGTAGTAAGTTTAGGATTTTGTCTTAAGTTAGTTCTGTGAATCGGGCCCAAAGTGTCTGCCGTCCTTTTAGGCGCATCCATTGCTCGCATGTGTTGATGTGTGTTTTTGGAGTTTTATCGATCTTAAGCAGAAAGTATGGGTTCTTAACGCTGCCTGTAAATGTGAAGCACCTCTGCAAGCGAAACCGGGGTCAACCCATGGCAGGTCAAACACATAACTCTTGCCTTGTCACCTCTCCTGTCCCGTCGCTTCTCCTGTCCCGTCGCTTCTCCTGCCCCTTCGCTTCTCCTGCCCTGTCGCTTCTCCTGCCATGTCGCTTCTCCTGCCCTGTCGCTTCTCCTGCCCTGTCGCTTCTCCTGCCCTGTCGCTTCTCCTGCCCTGTCGCTTCTCCTGCCCTGTTGCTTCTCCTGTCCCGGCACCGCTCCTGCCCGTTCACTGCTCCTGCCCGTTCACTGCTTCTGTCCGGTCAGCACTCAGTGGCTCTGTGTGTGGGTGCAAATGCAATAGGTCTCGCATTTGAGAGTGATTAAGCTATTGACATTGTAAATAACAATGCTGTTTTAAAAACAAAAACATAAACAAAAATAATGTCATGAGCAATGCCAATAGCTCTAACTTTACCAATGCCGAGACCATTGCATTGTAAATGCTTGTTTAAATTGAAATAAAAAAGGAGAGGGGCCCCGTGGCCCCCCATCTGAGGCCGATTTCGGCCCCAGGGACCCCATCCCCCAAGACTAGGCCTATATTCATTTCGGTTTTTTTGGAAAGGGGAAGGGGGCAATGCGGCCCCCCTCCCCAGGCCGGTTTCAGCCCCGGGGACCCCATCCCCTAAGGCATTGCCATTCCTCTGTAAAAAAAAAATACATTTAAAGGGGGAGGGATGTGCGGCCCCCCTCCTGAGGCCAATTGTGATCCCAGGGGCTACATCCCTCGGGCCAGGCCTTAGCTCTTTTTTTATTGTTATAAAATAGGCAGGGTGGCCTGCGTGCCCCCCCTACACAGGCTGATATTGATCCCAGGGCCCCATCTCCCAGGCCATGGCCACATCGCTGGGGACCGCGGGGAAGCCTCAAGGCTCCTGCGGTCCCTGCCAGCTCCCCGCCTCCTGCGGGAGTTGGCATTGCTTTTGTGGTGCTAATATGCACCTCCCTCTGCCCAAAAGGAATTCTGCTTCGCTCCATGGAAGTGAGAGCATTTTCCATGCTCTTGCTTTCATGAAGCGAAGCAGAGTTTGCTATGGCTTGGCGGGAGCAGTGCTCCAGCCAGGCCATAGCAAGCTGCAATGTCCCTGTTGTAAGCACCCCGGAACATTACTGGAGCCGGCCCTGGGGAGTGGCAGTCCACAGGGTCATTTCAGCTTCAGGAGGGGAGCCGCCTGGTCCCCCTCCAATTTGCAAACCAGCCCTGGGGAGGTAGCAGTCCCCGGGGATGTGGTGGGGGCATGACCCCCCCACGCATGTTGTAATGTAGCCCCCGGGAAGTGGTGGTCCCCTGGGTAGCAGGGGGTGCTTGGCCTTCCCCCATTTTACTGTAAATAGCCCCAGGGAAGTGGTGGTCCCCGAGGCAGCGGGGGCGCGAGGCCCCCAAATTTTTATGTAAATATCCCAGGGTAGGTGGCGGTCCACAGGGCTGCAGGAGGACCACGTTGCCCCCTACAATTAGCCCCCCTGGAGTCTCCAGGGCTCCATGGGGGCTGGACCACCCCACGCATGATTTAATTTTAGCCTCTGGGAGGTGGCAGGCCCTGGGGCTGCAGAGCCCACATGAGCCCCCGCATCTGTTGTAATCATTGCCCCCGGGACCTGGCCCACCCAGGGGCTTAAAGAAAACGCTTCGTTTTAAAAACCAATTTGGCTGGATTCATGGATCCAATGCGAATCCCGCCACAATTTAAAAAAAAAAAACTTTTTGGGCCCTGGGGGTCCCTATGAGATTCCCTGAGCAGGTCAGGTCAGGGTGTTTCTACCCTGCCCTCTTTTCTTGATTTTGAAAGTTTTTTTTACCTTTTTTCTTGTGACTCAGTTCAACCGAGTCACAAGATGGCTGCCAACACTTTCTGGTTGAAGTGTTGGCAGCCAATCAGATCTCTGGCATGAGATCGGGAGGGTTTCCAGATCCTCCGTTGCTATATTTGCATATCTGAGAAATGTTTAAGTTTCTCAGGAACTACTGAACGGATTTACACCATTTAACAAAAAGAGTGCACTCTGGACCAAGTTTGACGAATCACCCAGAAACTTTCAAGACAAGAACTGAAGTGAGTAGGCCATTTGTTTTTAAACTTTTGTGAAGATTAGATTTGTCAATCGGCGCCAAAGTTATTCCAAATAGAATGTTGCGGATTTCCTATGGAAAATAGGTCCTAACTATATCTACCTACTGGCGACCGCCAGTAGGCAATGTGTGTGTGTGTATATATATATATATATATATATATATTACCTACTGGCAGGCAAATCCTGGGGGCATAATTTTAAAAAAAGTGTGGGGGTCCCAATCCGCCCCACACTGCCCCGGGGACCGCCACCCCCCAGGGCTCCAAGATTGTACATGCGGAGGGGCTCACGGCCCCCCCGCAGCCCCGGGGACCGCCACCCCAGGGGCTTAAAACTATTTGATGTGGGGGGCTCTCATGCCCCCCCAGCCCCGGGGACCACCACCCTCCGGGGCAACTTGTACATGTTGGAGGGGGGCCGTGTGGCCCCCCTCCTGGAGCCTTGTATTGGCCCTGGGGACCACCACCCCCCAGGGCCGGCTCCTACAGTGTCCCGGGGTGCCCACCCCCGGGACACTGCTGTTTGCAATGGCAGGGCGGGAGCCTCGTGGCTCCCACCCTGCAATTGCAAACTGCTTTGCTTCATTGAAGCGAGAGCAGGGAAACCTGCTCTCGCTTCAATGAAGCAAAGCAGATTGCTTTTCCACATGGGGAGCAGCATGTTAGCTGCTCCCCAAGTGGAAAAGCAATGCCGGCTCCCGCAGGAGGCCGGGAGCCGGCTGGGACCGTGGGGGGATTGGGGACCCACCCACGGTCTCCAACGAGAGGCCAGACCCCGGGGGATGGTGTCCCTGGGGCCAGAAGTGGCCCAGGAGAGGGCAACGCAGCCCCTCTCCCAAATTAAATTTTAAAAAAATTTAAAAAAACAAAAAACCAATGGCCGGCCCCAGGGGATGGGGTCCTCGGGGCCTTAAAGTGGCCAGAGGAGGGGGGCTACGCAGCCCCCCTCCATAATTTTTTTTTTTTTAAATGCCCATGCCCCGGGGGATGGGGTCCCCGGGGCAAATTAGGGCCTCGGGAGGGGGCCACGCGGCCCCTTCCCGATTTTTTTTTTTCAAAAATAAAAACTGGGGTCAGGCCCTGGGGGATGGGGTCCCCAGGGCCACAAAAATAGAAAAAGAAGGAAAAAAAAAACGGGATCGGGCCCTCCTTACACCACACTGCAAACGCGCCCCCTGGCGCGTTTGCAGAGGGGCAACTAATTCCCCTTGAATACTGGGGGTCCCTGGGGGCCAACTAGCCCACCAGGAACCTCCAGTATGCGCCAGGGGGCTGCGTTGCAGAGAGGTGTAATGAGGCCACGCCCCTTTTTACACCTCTCTGGAATGCAGCTCCGTGGCGCTTACTGGAGGTACCTGGTGGCCTAGTTGGCCGCTAGGGGACCTCAGTATTCAAGAGGACTTAATCCACCAACATAAATGCGCCAAAGGGCGCGTTTGCACAGTGGTGAAGATCGGGGCGGGCCTGAGGTGATACTGTGCATACACCCCCTGTGGCGCGTTTTAAGTTGGGGAATTCATTCCTCTTCAATCGAGAGGTCCCCTAGGGGCCAACTAGCCCACCAGGTACCTCCAGTAAGCGCCACGGAGCTGCGTTGCAGAGTGTTGTAAAAAGGGGCGTGGCCTCTGAACACCTCTCTGCAACGCAGCTCACTGGCGCATACTGGAGGTACCTGGTGGGCAAGTTGGCCGCCATGGGACCTCAGGATTCAAGGGGACTTAATCCCCCAACTTAAAACACGCCACAGGGCGGGTTTGCACACGTCACCTCAGGCCCCGCCCCTTTCTTTTCCATTGTACAAATATTCCTCTAAAATCAGCCGAACTACGAATTCCGATTTACTCACCTGTTATCAGGCGAGAACCCAGGGCTGCATCTTTTAGCCCAGCACTGACCCTGAAAAGGAATTCTAAGCGTACTTACCAGTAACTTGTATTTCTTTCCATAGGAATCCATTGTGTGGTTTTCAGCAGAAAAGTTTCTAAGTGTCCATTTTTGAAACGTACAAATATTCCTCTAAAATCAGCCGAACTACGAATTCCGATTTACTCACCTGTTCTCAGGAGAGAACGCAGGGCGGCATCTTTTAGCCCGGGAACGTAAAACAGGAGTAAACCTGTTTGCCCAGTTGAGACCGGGTGAATTATGATTGCAAAACAACAATGTCTCAACCAGTAATTACAAAGGCAATTAAAGTGAATGCATAAATCATTAGGGAAGGGAAACAGGAGACCAAGATAAGAAAAAAAAGCATTATTATTATGCAAATGGTTATGACAGCACTATATTACAACTGAATTAAAGTAGCCAAAAAACACACCAATTGTGTACTGACCGTGCTCAGTGCAAGTGATAAGTGCAGTGACACAAGTGATATATATACAGCGTGAAGCGGCACAAAATAGAGACAAACAATAATCACAATCAAATAATATGAATACAATAAATAATTTGTTTTGAGGATTTAATCCTGCGGTGGCCGTAAATTACACTGGAATGTCAACGGCGTTTCGACCTTGTTCAATAAAGGTCATCATCAGGACAATGGCTACAATTTTTAAGAAGTGCTGAAGGCACGTAGTTAACAAATCCCAAGAAAATCTCAAGGGTCACTGAAAGGCGATCGCAATCAATGGATGTTGTAGGCAAATTAATTGAGAATAGGCATCAACGCGGGAGATGTACGGGAACGCTCTCCACAAGTTAACCAATGCAGCGTTATGGATGTAAGTTCAAGGCTCAGTTTGGCAGAAGGGTATCAGCTGTGCCGGTTCATGACACGAAGACGACTAATGAAAAGTCGGTAAATGAAGGAATTCTTTTAAATTAGCCCCCAGCAGCAAGAGAAATCAGTGCACGGGCAAGACTTAATCACCAAAACGGATAAACCATCTTTTAGCCCAGCACTGACCCTGAAAAGTAATTCTAAGCGTACTTACCAGTAACTTGTATTTCTTTCCATAGGAATCCATTGTGTGGTTTTCAGCAGAAAAGTTTCTAAGTGTCCATTTTTGAAACGTACAAATATTCCTCTAAAATCAGCCGAACTACGAATTCAGATTTACTCACCTGTTCCCAGGAGAGAACCCAGGGCTGCATCTTTTAGCCCAGCACTGACCCTGAAAAGTAATTCTAAGCGTAAACTTTTCGAAGTGTCAACTTTTAAAATACAATAATAATCCTCAAAAATCACTACCGTAACCAAAACGCTTTTACTCAACTGTTTACAGGAGATGTCCAAGGACTGAATCTAGCATCCAGTCCTGTGGTTAGAAAAGTAATCCATAAAGTAACTAATTGCATTTGACTAGAAATTCACATTGAGCTCAATGTTGCTTTGTGTTTGAAATTGTGTTGCCCATTGCAACAACTGTAACTACTGTACTTAAAAGTCTATTGCCTATTTGCAAAAAAGTATATTTTGTATTGTAATGTATAATGTAATTAAAAAAAATAAAATATCTAAAAATAAACAGTTTAAAGAATGTAGTAAATCAGTATAAAAAAAAATCAGTATAACAATTAATACATTAAAAATTGTCATTTACAAAACCTTTGAAATTCACTGAAAAAACCATAGGTTTCAGGCCTGATATAGTTAGGAATTAACATTTAAAAAACCTTTGAAATTCACTGAAAAAACCATAGGTTTCAGGCCTGATATAATTAGGAATTAGCATTTAAAAAACCTTTGAAATTCACCAAAAAAACCATAGGTTTCTTGCCTGATATAGTTAGGAATTAGCATTTAAAAAACCTTAGAAATTCACTGAAAAAACAATAGGTTTTAGGGGTGTTATAGTTAGCTGGAGATTTCACTTGAACAAAACCTCCGATATAGTTAGTTGTACTAACTACATCTTACGCGCCCAAAATCCACTGCTGATGATGTCACATATTACATCATTCATGACATGGTCAGTGACATCACTGATGACATCTCAAATGACATCACTGATGACATCACTGATGACATCATCCATGTGACATTCAGATACACCTCATCATACAATAGTATAACCTTTCATCACTCACTGTAAAATAGAGAGTTCCAGATTTAAAACCATTAATACACATATACTAGTTTCTAAACACCCACTCAGTGATTCCTTGATCTATACACACATCTAATCGCTTACCTATAGATTCACTCATACATGCTGTCAATGATCAATAGAACACTATCAAATATACTTATACACCTATATCAACATTACACACCAGCACACACCCTAATCACTTATGAAGTCATCCTACTCACTTATGCAAACAATGGATCATACTTACTTTTACTTAGCTATACACTTATAAAAACACCACTTCATCTATTCATATAGATAATTACTCATACTTAGTGTGTTATAAAAACACTATTACAACAATACAGTTATCCATACAGTCACTCATACAATCACTGAGTCTTATGTATACGTATTTACATACAACAACTGACACATACACTGGCTTTTATTTTTCTAGTTAGTTGGACATGTACCATTGAGACATATATTGGCTCATCGCCACACCCATAAAGATATTCACTCACCCAAACAACTGTTATAACATGTAGTTTTAACTTCAGATACCTACTGAATCAACTATTCACACATCTTTGGTCAGTCACACCCCCCCACCCGAACCACACACACATTCACTCTCCCATACAAATACTCAGTTAACTAATCAATAAATAATATAGACTTTCACGTAGCTAGTAACCAACTGGTGCAGCAGTTTACACAACAACTGGCAAAGTGATACAGATATTCACACAGTTTTGTCACCATCCAATATATTTAGTGAGACACTATAAATTAGTCAAGTAAACAGTCAATCACACTGCTACTAAATCCTCCATCCAGATATTTATATTTATATATCCACCCATTCTTCAATGCAAATTGATATATATATATATATATATATATATAATACATATTTAAATAACAAACCAAACCACATTCACTGGATGATGTCATCAGTGATGTCATTTGAGATGTCATCAGTGATGTCACTGACCATGTCATGAATGATGTAATATGTGATATCATCAGCAGTGGATTGCGGGCGCGCGAGATGTAGTTAGTACAACTAACTATATCGGAGGAATTTCAATGGTGTTGTTCAAGTGAAATGTCCAGCTAACTATAACACCCCTAAAACCTATTGTTTTTTCAGTGATATATATATATATATATATATATTTATATATATATATATATATATATATATATATATATATATATATATTTTCTTTTTTTTTTTACTGATAAAAATCAAAGGTTACAGAGAAGTTACAGCTGCTGAAAATGTCAGTTAAAACATACAGTGTTAAACTAACAAAACCACTAAATGTCACCAGTTACAGTTATCAGGCCAAAAGTTTTGAAAATTTTGCGAAGATTCGTCAATCGGCGCCAAAGTTATTCCAAATAAAATGTTGCGGATTTCCTATGGAAAATGGGTCCTAACAATATCTACCTACTGGCGACCGCCAGTAGGCAATGTATGTATGTATATATATAGTCACTGAAAAAAACATAGGTTTCAGGGGCGTTACAGTTAGCTGGACTTTTCCCTCGTACAAAACCATTGAAATTCCCCCGTTATAGTTAGTTCAGCTAACTATAACTTGCGCGCCCGCAATGCACTGCTGATGACGTCACATATTACATCACTCATGACATGGTCAGTGACATCACTGATGACATCACTGATGACATCTCAAATGACATCAATTTTCCTTCAATTTTGCCTTCAAGTTTCTGAGTCCGTGCCCCTGGCCTCTGCCTCTCAACAGTATCCCAATGAACAACTAGATTGCTAACATTCTATATTTATTACAAAAGTGTGGAACGCCTGACGTCATCTTGATGTAATCAAAACTGTAATACCTAGAGCATTTCCTTTAGAAATTACATATATGAGAGGGTCTTATTTGTATAAAAATTATGGTTAGTGCTCTAAAAAACTAAAATGAGGACATATTTTCTGAGTTTTCAAATAGTGACAAAGAACTTTTAAATTATTTGCAATCTTTATGTTTTTTCTCCAGTTGACCACTTGATTAAATGTTGCACTTAGGGGAGAGGATGTGGTGTTACTTCCAGAGCTGCAGACTTTGCAACTGGGGAACCAGGTTGGAGTTTCTGCTTCAGATCAACATTCTGTGATTCTGGTCAAATCACTTAGGCGCCGATCACGATCCTGTAAAAACCGGGTACGAACCGTCGGACGGAGCATATTCTCCGTCCGACGCGTACCCGGTCGTCAAAATCTACCAACATGGAATTACGATTCGCACGGGAACACCATTTCCATACGAATCGTAAAAAACCCAGACCGAACAAAATAAACATACAAATGCGATCCGGGAAAGCGCCGACCTGACGTCGGGACGCTCGCAGCCTGCCATTCACGAACCAGGAATTACGATTCGCACCGACGTCATCCCGCACGGTGAATATTTTCCGGCTGCCAAAAACTGCCGGGAAATCAGGACGACGCGAACGAGGACCACCAGTACGCGACGGACACACAGGACGACGCGAACAAGGAGGACCAGTACACGACAGGACGACGCGAACAAGGAGGACCAGTACGCGACAGGACGACGCGAACAAGGAGGACCAGTACGCGACGGACATACATGGACCCGAACCTACGAGTCATCCCGGCCCTCATAGCAATCGACCTCCTCTACAGGTTCGGACGCAGACGCCGCAGAAGGTCAGACCAACTAAGGGAGGGGGTAAAGTGGGGTGGGGTGGGGGTGGCAGGACCAGGGCAGGCCACAAACCCCCCACCAAAGTCACACAGCACACATGCCCTGGACATACCTGACTCCCATGCCCTGGTCACTACGAGGGGGTGGGGGCGTGTCCAGATAAGCCAGCGACCGCCACAACGGAAGTCCGTCACGACGCGAACAGGCAACACAACCAGACAGGTACGTCCCGTACCCACGCCTGAAGAGCGTGGGTACGAGTCGAACCACGCCCACACCCACGTCACCCCAACAATGGCGGGACGGATCGTACCCACATGGCAAAGGCCTGGGTACGGCCCGCACAAGCATCACACAGCGTGGGGACGGATATGTACGGACCCTACCCCCACCCCGTATGCATGGAGCGTACCCCCACCCCAACAGTGTAAGTACGACCCGTACCCACCCGCGTACGTATGGAGCGTACCCCCACCCCAACAGTGTAAGTACGACTCGTACCCCCCACCCGCGTACGTATGGAGCGCACCCCCACCCCAACAGTGTAAGTACGACCCGTACCCACCCGCGTACGTATGGAGCGTACCCCCACCCCAACAGTGTAAGTACGACCCGTACCCACCCGCATACGTATGGAGCGTACCCCCACCCCAACAGTGTAAGTACGACTCGTACCCCCCACCCGCGTACGTATGGAGCGTACCCCCACCCCAACAGTGTAAGTACGACTCGTACCCCCCACCTGCGTACGTATGGAGCGTAGCCCCACCCCAACAGTGTAAGTACGACTCGTACCCCCCACCCGCGTACGTATGGAGCGCACCCCCATCCCAACAGTGTAAGTACGACCCGTACCCACCCGTGTACGTATGGAGCGTACCCCCACCCCAACAGTGTAAGTAAGACACGTACCCTCACCTCGAATGCATGGAGCGTATCCACATCCGTGTATGTCATGAGCGTACATATTGTGAAATCGGAGAGGTGGGTGCAGAGTCCTCCCAGCAGGGCCCTGAGACAGGAGGGGTGGGGGCCTATCACTCCCAGCAGTGCCCTGAGACAGGAGGGGTGTGTGCAGAGACCTCCCAGCAGTGCCCAGACACAGGAGAGGTGGGTGCAGAGTCCTCCCAGCAGTGCCCTGAGACAGGAGAGGTGGGTGCAGAGTCCTCCCAGCAGTGCCCTGAGACAGGAGGGGTGGGTGCAGAGTCCTCCCAGCAGTGCCCTGAGACAGGAGGGGTGGGGGCCTATCACTCCCAGCAGTGCCCTGAGACAGGAGGGGTGGGTGCCTATCACTCCCAGCAGTGCCCTGAGACAGGAGGGGTGTGTGTAGAGTCCTCCCAGCAGTGCCCAGACACAGGAGGGGTGGGTGCCTATCACTCCCAGCAGTGCCCTGAGACAGGAGGGGTGTGTGCAGAGACCTCCCAGCAGTGCCCAGACACAGGAGGGGTGTGTGCAGAGTCCTCCCAGCAGGGCCCTGAGACAGGAGGGGTGGGGGCCTATCACTCCCAGCAGTGCCCTGAGACAGGAGGGGTGTGTGCTGAGTCCTCCCAGCAGGGCCCAGACACAGGAGGGGTGTGTGCAGAGTCTTCCCAGCAGGGCCCTGAGACAGGAGGGGTGGGGGCCTATCACTCCCAGCAGTGCCCTGAGACAGGAGGGGTGTGTGCTGAGTCCTCCCAGCAGGGCCCAGACACAGGAGGGGTGTGTGCAGAGTCCTCCCAGCAGGGCCCTGAGACAGGAGGCGTGGGGGCCTATCACTCCCAGCAGTGCCCTGAGACAGGAGGGGTGTGTGCAGAGACCTCCCAGCAGTGCCCAGACACAGGAGAGGTGGGTGCAGAGTCCTCCCAGCAGTGCCCTGAGACAGGAGAGGTGGGTGCAGAGTCCTCCCAGCAGTGCCCTGAGACAGGAGGGGTGGGTGCAGAGTCCTCCCAGCAGTGCCCTGAGACAGGAGGGGTGGGGGCCTATCACTCCCAGCAGTGCCCTGAGACAGGAGGGGTGGGTGCCTATCACTCCCAGCAGTGCCCTGAGACAGGAGGGGTGGGTGCAGAGTCCTCTCAGCATTGCCCAGACACAGGAGGGGTGGGGGCCTATCACTCCCAGCAGTGCCCTGAGACAGGAGGGGTGTGTGCAGAGACCTCCCAGCAGTGCCCAGACACAGGAGGGGTGTGTGCAGAGTCCTCCCAGCAGGGCCCTGAGACAGGAGGGGTGGGGGCCTATCACTCCCAGCAGTGCCCTGAGACAGGAGGGGTGTGTGCTGAGTCCTCCCAGCAGGGCCCAGACACAGGAGGGGTGTGTGCAGAGTCCTCCCAGCAGGGCCCTGAGACAGGAGGGGTGGGGGCCTATCACTCCCAGCAGTGCCCTGAGACAGGAGGGGTGTGTGCAGAGACCTCCCAGCAGTGCCCAGACACAGGAGAGGTGGGTGCAGAGTCCTCCCAGCAGTGCCCTGAGACAGGAGAGGTGGGAGCAGAGTCCTCCCAGCAGTGCCCTGAGACAGGAGGGGTGGGTGCAGAGTCCTCCCAGCAGTGCCCTGAGACAGGAGGGATGGGTGCCTATCACTCCCAGCAGTGCCCTGAGACAGGAGGGGTGGGGGCCTGTGGTAAATAATTTAATTACCGGAACTTAATTTGATGCGGAAAATCTATAATAATAGCTCAGTAAAATAAGAGGCAGAATCCGTGGTATTAGAGGTTCGGAACGGGCTTTATTCCAAAATCAATTCGAATTGATGGACTCCATATTCCATCACCACGAAGGTTCAGGAAGTGAAGGACTAACTTTATTGACAAGTAATCATTTTTATACAATAGGCATTACAGTGAAACAGATGCAGGAGGCGTAACAGTTGATAACAAAGATAAGAACATACATGCGTAACTAAAATGGGTGTAACTGGGCGTAACTTAAAGAACGTCATCAGGTATGATGTCACAATAGGGTGGTTCCATGAAAGAATTTCGCAATGTCAGCAGAAATACTTGGCAGAGATGCGCGCGCAGCAGCATGACGTGTGATTGACGTGCAACTAGGGGGTGAAGGGGACTTGACATTTAGCTCTACATGTGGAGACAGAAGTCTGGGGTTATGTCAACCTAATCCCAAATCATATCTAACATCCTATGTTTAAAGAACTATGTTATCCAAAAAGAGAGGTCTCTTAGGATAGAATCTTATTCTATACTGACTATACTGACTGTTAGTGCGTGTACAAGCGTCTAAGTGTCTACACTAGATGCGAGGGGGTAGGAATATTCCATGGTAACAGGGCTATGAATTACTTGCATAAAGACAGAGAAGCCGGGCCTTTTGCTCGGTAGCTGGAAGAATGTTTACTTAAACTACTAGACAGGAATGCATTGGGTGAGGAGCGGAGCAGAGCAGATAATCTTGAAGGTGAAATACAGTTTTTGGCAAGCAGACAGATCGAGTCAGGCACCGTTAGCGGCACAGGGAGTAGGACAAAGTTCATGGATACAGATGCGGGCTCAGACTGGAGCTTTCAGAGGCAGAAGGCAGGAAAAGGCTTAATGGCAGAATCAGGGCCTACTCGCCTGGACTGTAGAATGGCATAACTGAACCATATAAAGCCGGTGGCCTTTCATACTTAGGAATAGAATATCCGGCCCATTCATGGCTGATCTGAAAGAGGACATGTTGACGGTGGCCGCACATGTGTTTGCGTCTTCATAACTGGAACTGGAGGAAACATACATGTACTTGTGATTTATACATGAAACCGTTGGGGTCCAAGATAGGGGACATAACTGATCATAAAAATCCATATTTCCACATTCCCTCCTTGTCCCCTACTTGCCCTTAAGAGATATCAATCTTCATCAATCCGTTGATCTGTTCATATAGCATCATTTGTTCTTCTTTCTTCTTCCGGGATGAATGAAATCTTGGTGGTGGAATACACGATGTGGCACACAGACCACAAATCGCTGGTCCACATTGTAGGCATAAGCAGCAACTGAATAGTATGAGAAAGCCAATACCTAGGAAGGATAGGACCCTCCATCCAAAGGTAGATAATACACACCAAAACCAACCGGATCAAGTCCAGGTGCCTGGATTCTGGTGTATCTGGCTTACAATCTTATGAAGGCGAGTTATGGCTTTATATACAGATGGCGAATTTTCTGGTATGAAAATGCAACAACTTGATCCGATGACCCTACAAGCTCCGCCCCTATCGGCCAGAATGACGTCAAGGACAAGACGATTTTGAAGCACAACAATCCGCATAGCAGACTGCTCTTCTGTTAAATTGCCTAAGGCGGAAATAGTTTCGTTTACTACTGCTTCAAGGGTTCTGGTTAATCTACGTATCAGCTTACTATTAGTGACTGTACCTATATAGGGAAAGAGACCTTTATTGAAATCTGTGTATTTTTCCCATGCTGTTTCAGTGTAGTCGACTATTGGGAGATCTCTCCGTTCTCTATTGTGTACTAAGTGAGTATTTCTATGATAATCAGGAGGAGCTAGGAAAACAGGTGGCAAAAGGAATCCGATGTAGCAGGTACCATCCCAATCTAGAGGCAGACGTATATATGCAGTCTGACCACATATAAAGTAGGAATGGCGAGAAGCTCTAAATGTAGATTTGCCTTGATCACTGAATTCTATTATAGTGGTGCATTTACTATGGCCCATGTGTATGGAGCCATTCTTTCTTATACACAATGCACCTTTAACTGGAAATACTGACATAGCGGGCAGAATTGGTGCAGCTTCGGATTCAACATTCAGGATCATGAGATTAAGCGTGAAATTCCCTAATCCATATACCTCATTTTCTAGATCAGTTCCTGTTCTTTTGGGAAGTCCCTCCTTGTTAGGGTAGCAGACTTTAAGCAAGACTAAGTTCAGGTTTCCCCAAACCCAGTTGTCTTGATAAACTGCGGAATTCGAATCTAGGGAATTAATTAAACTAAACCATGCTCCACAGGAGCCATTGTGTGTGAACGGATATGGAAAGAGAGGCAGAATTCCCTTATAGTTCTGATAGGGAGGGAGTCGGCCACATATCCAACAATTTGTAACATTGCTAGCCTGATGGGAATGATGTAACATACTAATAAAAGTGTTATTGCGCAGCTCAAATCTATAGGACAACTCATGCGGGGGTAATTCACTAAAAGAATGTTCAGCAGTAACATTGTAAACATGTTTAGAAATAGGATAATATATGTGCAATAATATACTTGCAGCGATTATTAAAAGACATAAGAAAAACAGAATTAATAACGTCACTGTGCAATGACTACGCAGTGATTTACAGTACGCATGTTTTTTCAACTGGATTTGATTATTTCTTTCTCTATTCCGGTCCAAAGGATACATGTCAGAGACAAATTCAACCGATTCACCTTGGAGAGGACTTAAACAATCAAATTGTCTGACTTATTGGACCTCAATTTTAGTCTATATAGTTCTGAGTTCGTTTGCTCAACCAAGGGGAGCTTTGAGTCTGTCTTTGAGGAAATACAGGGTTTAGTCTCTATATCGGATGGTAATCCATGAAATTTCTTGATATGACTTGAATGTATCCAGCCTTTTCGACCTTCGATCTTCACGGCTGTCCTCGTGGTTAACAGTACGAGTTGAGGCGATTTCCACCTAGGATCCAGCTGAGACTTCCGGTCAAAGTTCCTCACTAACACCAGGTCCCCGGGAATTACGTCATGGGGTTTCACCTCGGTGTTGTCGGGAAAGGCTGCAGCTACCTGTGAACGACAAGATTGTAGTGCAGACATCAAGGAAGCCAAGTAATCTGTCAGCATATTACAGTCTACATCAGTGATTTTGCGAGGTATAGGCGTCCCCCACATATTAGGTGGTCTACCGAAGATCACCTCATAAGGGGATAGCCCTGTTCGAGAGTGCGCTACCATTCTCATGTAAAAGAGTGCAACTGGTAAGGCTACTACCCAGTCGACACCTTTCTCTCTACATATTTTGGACAATCTAATTTTCAGAGTTTGATTATGTCGTTCCACGAGACCTGCTGCCTCGGGGTGTCGGACACAATGAAATCTCCATTGATAACCTAACAAAAGTGAAACGTGTTTCATTAATTCGGATGAGAACGGCTGGCCGTTATCTGAGTAGACAACACGTGGTAAACCGTACCGTGGGAAGAATTCTCGAACTAACTGTTTGGCAGTAGTCGGGGCAGTGTAATCTGAAACCGGGTATGCCTCTGTCCAACGGGAAAGAGCACAGACAACTACAAGAACATATTTGAATCCTCGACATCGTTCCATCTGGATATAATCCATCTGGAGGACTTCAAAAGGGTGATCAGGAGGCTGAAATCCACCCTGTTCTACGGGAATGCTTTTACCTGGGTTAAACTGACAACAGATCATACAGGTACGGACTTTTTGTTTAGCTGCTGCTCGTAAATGTTTGTTGAACCAAATGTGTTGAATGCTGTCTAGCATAGCCTTTTCTCCTAGGTGCGCTGGACTATGTATTGTATTAATGATAACTTGGACCATTGAGTCGGGAAGAAACCATACAGATTTTTCCTTCGTCATCCATCCTTGATCCGTTTGGATCCCTCCTAATTCAGTCCATTTCTTTATTTCGTCTGGTGTAGCATGTGTCTGTATGTCAATTACGTCAAGAGCGGGATCCTTAACCATCATGCAATGTGTTGGTGTGGGAACTATTGTCTTTGTCATGTCAGATGTGTGAGTTTGAGCAGTCTGTTTAGCTGTTCTGTCAGCTAGATCATTGCCTTGGGAAATGATATCAGTAACTTTCGTATGAGCTTTACATTTCATAATTGATATTGCAGCGGGTAGATGTATTGCATCTAATAAGGCATGAATGAGGGGTCCGTGCTGAATGTGGGCACCGTGAGAAGTTAAATAACCTCTCTCTCGCCACAGCACGCCGAAGTCATGTACAACTCCGAATGCATAACGTGAATCAGTGTATATGTTGACTTTTTTATTTGTGGCTTGAATACAGGCTTGTGTCAGAGCGATGAGCTCTGCTGCTTGAGCTGACAAGGTATTAATACGATTTGTTTCAATGACTTCAATGTCTGTTGTGACTGCATACGCGGCCACTAGCTCTCCTGTACTTGTTCTCATACATGAACCATCTACATACAACGTCAGGTCTGGGTCTGACAATGGGACGTCTGTCAAGTCTTGTCTGGGTTTCGTCGTGATAGTAATAACTTCTATACAATCATGTGCTAATGGGTCTGTTCCGTTTACTGGTAACAGTGTGGCAGGATTTAATGTACTACAACGTCTGATTTCTATGTGTGGCTGAAACAATGTCAATTCGTAACCGGTGAGTCTCGCTATAGTCAAGTGTTGTGTTTGCGTTCGGTTCAAGAGAACCTCTACTGCATGTGGTACTTGTACCGTCAATTGGTGTCCTAACACTATGGCATCGCTTTGTCTGATTGCTAAAGCTGTCGCTGCCACTGATTTCAGGCACGCAGGCAGAGCCTGAGCTACGGGATCTAATGTACTAGAAAAATAAGCACATGGTTTGTGTGATCCTGCTTGTTCCTGTGTGAGTACTGACAAGGCAGTACCTTCGCGTTCTGTAACAAAGAGTGTAAACTGTTTATTGTAACATGGTGTTGCTAAAACAGGTGCTTGACATAAAGCTTTCTTTAGGCTTTCAAAAGCTTGTGTATGTTCCTGAGTCCAAGGGAGGACAGTCGATGTGGCTGCCTCCTGTGTTGTCAACTGAATGAGTGGTTTTGCTAGAAATGCATACTGAGGGATCCACTGCCTACAATATGAAGTGAGGCCTATAAAAGCCCGCACCTCCTTTTGTGTCTTGGGTATTGGCATGTTAGCAATTAACTGGATGCGATCGGGTGTAAGCTGCCTTCCCTCCTTGGACAGCGAGTGACCAAGGTAAACAACTCGCTGGACACAGAATTGCAGCTTAGAAGGGGACACCTTGTGCCCCTTTTCGGCCAAGAATTGTAAAACCGTCAGTGAGGCTTTTTCACATTCAGGTTCGCTTCTAGCGGTGATCAGCAGATCGTCGACATATTGAAGCAGGGCAGTGTTGACCGGCATGTGGATACTGTCAAGTTCTCGTTTCAGTGCTTGGCTATAGATGCTGGGGCTTTCTGTGAATCCTTGAGGTGCGCGTGTGAATTTAAAGCTTCGTCCATTTAAACTAAATCCGAACAAGTATTGGCTTTCCGGATCTATTGGGACGCTGAAAAAGGCATTCTTGAGATCAATTACAGTAAAGAATGTTGCTTCGGAATCAATGGCTGTCAGTAATGAAGAAATATCTGGGACTACGGGGTATTGTGGTACAATACATTTATTTAATTCGCGCAGATCAATAACCAATCGATATACTGGCGGGGCTTTCGGATCAGTTCGTTTAAGAATCGGAATTATCGGTGAATTACATACATTGGAGTCGGCTTCCACAACCACTCCTTGGGTAATAAGCTCGTCAATGATTTGCAGTAAAGCCACTACAGCATCTGGGGGTAACTTGTATTGTCGCATTCGTGGTAGTACCACTCCTGTCTTTAGTGTGACTCGATATGGTGTAATGTTCATGCAACCAACATCTGTAGGGCCTTGTGCCCATAAATGTGTGGGTGAAGTCTGCAGTCGGTGATCCATGTCTCGGGACACATAGTGCCCTTTGAAATCACGTAGAAACAATCTTACTCCTTCCGGAGAACAACATATTATAGCTCCTAGAGCTTTCAAAGTTTTTATACCTAACAAGTTTTCTGGACATGATTTAGTAAGCAATAAATCTGTAGTTCGTGTCAAGGGACCAATCGTAAGGGGAAGAGGCTGTGATACTTCGTTAACGATAGGTTTTCCTGAAAAGCCAAGGGAAATATTCTGTGAGCCTGAGAGGGGTGCCCCTGGAACTTCACTTCGTTTTATGGTTGTTCGGCTTGCCCCTGTATCAAGTAAAAATTTTCTATCTTGGCCTAATAGTTCACTGTGTACATAAGGTCCTTCTTGATCTACAGGGACCTCGATAAGGGGTAAGCCAACTTCCCTCTCTAGGCTGTTTCATGAGTATCGTTGATAATCAGGATAATCATACTGTGCGGTCTGGTACATCTGTCGTGTCGTTGTTTGTGTGGCAGCAATAGGCTGCGATGGTGGAGCTGTCATAGATTGTTGCGGAGCTGGCATGGACTGTGCATGCTGCGGAGCTCCTTGTTGGTTCTGATCCTGTCTAAGTGGCCGTGGTCTTTCTTTTGTATTACCTATGGCGATATTATGTTTTAAAACTGGACAATCGTGTACATAATGACCTGGCTGTTTACAATAGTTACATGTCCCTTTTACAGGACCTGCTGAAACACTGGACTGTGTCATACCCTTTTTATGACCGTCAGCTGGAACTGTCTGAGAAACTAGCATTTTCATTTTCGTGTCTTTCATGCGTCTTTGTTCATGTTCTTGTTCCTCTCTAATTCTATTGTGATGGTACTGTAGCATTTGTAACATTTGTGACGGAGTGTTACCTTGCCATGTACTCTCGAATTTCAATACTCTATTCTTAACTTGGGGCAAGGAATTTTCAACTAATTTTGTCACAAACAGATGTGGATACGATTCGCTACTTGCTTTTATTCCACTATTTATACCAAAACATTTTTCGAATCGGGCATAGAAATCACTAGTGTCCTCATCGTGCTTTTGTTTACAGGCTGTGATTGCACCCCAGTCTTCCTTTTTCGTAGTTAATAAACGTGGCAGTACCTGTACTAGTAAACCTGGTAGTGTTTTGGTCTTTTCCCCAAGCCCTGAACCTGGACCTCGAGCTTTTTCTTCGTTTTCTAAGGCTGTCCAATCTATCTTCTGGTCTCCCACCTCCCAATCCTTTTCCTTGAGTTTTTCGTAAATGCCCGCAGGCATTAATACCTTCAATATTGTCATAATGTCGGGATAGGTATACTCTCCCATGAGCAACATGTCTTTAATTTCACGGTGGAAACCCGCTGGGTCTTTGTCATGACTGGGTACCACTTTCTTCATTTCTAATAGTTCTATTTTAGATATGGGTGTGTATACAAACACACGTTTAAACTGATTGTCATCACCTTTTATCGGGTGCACTTCGCGTAAGGGATTCTGTCTATCCATGTAATACGTCGTTCTTTCTTTTATGGGCAGTGAGACATGTTCGGGACATACAAAAAGAATGTACTGCTTTCTGGATTCTAGTATTTCTCTAATTAACTCAGTACCTGAACCTCTCCATTTATTCGTGAGTAATTCAGTCAGTATATCAGGTAATGGACCAGGATCGGAGTGTTGGCTTTTATATAATATAAGGAGTTGTTGAACCATATAGATACCAGCTAAACGCTGTTCATCTGGGGTGAGGTTCAAAAACGTGTGTGCTAATGTATCATCACTATATTTTCCGGGGCTATCAACCCAATGAACGGCTGACCTGGCTAATTCTTGTTCGTCCATAGAATCGAGTAGATGATAACCCCTTCGTTCTCGGAGTAATTTGTCAGCGGCTTGGAACGAATGTTCGGGGGACCGTATATTTATTATAGGAGTTTGGAAATTTCTGCTATTATCTGGACGTATCGGACGTATCGGATCAGTAAAGCATCTAGTATTATTGCAAGATCTTCCTCTACCTACATAGGCCATAGTTTCTAACTGTCCTGTGGGTAGTTCTAATTCTTCCTCCTCCTCGGTTTGTTCAGGCTCGTCTACTGCTAATCTTTCTTCGTGTATTCGTTCTACTTCTTTGCGGATCTTGCGGCACATAGCTATTATACATGATCGTTTATCATGTCTCCCCTCTGATATATTCCGACTCCATGTGGTAAGAATTTGCATTTCTTCCGGATTTACCCCTGGTCGGTCTTGATTTCTGATCACACAATTTATGAGGAAACGTAACAGTTCCCCCTGTATCTCCACTTTCTGGTACTCCAAGGCTCTATTAATACTTTCAGAATCTCGTCCTGACTGGACAAAGTGATATATATTTTCTAAATGTGTAGTCATTCCTGGTAGCCTCCCTAAACATATTGCAGCTCGTCGGATACGTAATGATGCCAGCAGCATTTCGTCCCCTTTTCCGGGCACCGGGTCATATCTACAATCTATTAGAAGTTCCTTAAGCGCGTCGGGAGTTACTAGTTTGGGCGTACGTTGGTGGGCTAATTCTTGAAAGGAAAGTTTATTTACTCTGGGTGGCGTGGAAAAAATGTTTGCTGTACCTCCCGTAGCACCACCTGGGGTGCTGGATGTGAAAGGATTCGTTGAACGTGATATAGCAACCATAGTTGTGGGTACAGCTGTAGAAACAGATGTGCTTGCCGGAACTTGTGTCGGAGTTTGTTGTTGCGGAGGTACAGACGGAGGAGGGTCTTGGCGTTGAACCCCCTCGGCAGGCGGTCTATGTGGCGCAGCATTAGCATACTCGGGAGCTGCGTCGTCTAAATAAGAGGAAAGAAAAACATCTTCTGCGGTTCTGGGATGCCCTTTGGGATGTACTTTTATCGGGAACAATGGGGGTGGCAAGTCTTTTGGTATCTCCGGAGTAGCCTTAGGTAATCCTTCGGCCAGAAGAGGATACATACCATTCATAAGGGCATTTCTTTGTCTGTCTATTTGTTCTGATTTTACTCGAGTACCTTCTTCAATTAATAGATTTTCTCGAACTTTATTTGAATTCTCCTTACTTTTCTCTTCCTGTCTGAGTGCTTTTTCTGTACGTCTATATGATTCTTTACGCCATAATTCAATGGCATCTTTCTGTGACTGTCTAGCTTTCTTTTTCCATAATTCTTCCTCTACTTTCACGATGCAATCTGCATCCCAGGTCCCGGCTGCGGGCCACCTCTGACTTTCTGGTAGTTCCTTGGTGTAGTCTACCCATAACTCAAGAAATAATATGGCGTCTAGGCCATGTTTATGATACATGAAGTACCCTGGAGTGTCCCTAGGAGGAATGGGAACAGCTTCTTCGAGTACCCCTTTTCTAGTTTTGATCTGTCTTAATTTCGAAAAGAGCGGCATATTGAGAACTGATCTGATACCTAATTCTGAACACGTTTAGTACAACAAAACACAATAATGAACAGTCATTCACACCACAATATGCAGAACGTATTTAAAACATTTTAACATTTAACATTTAATGAGCAACAATGATGGCCATTTAGGGAACTAGTCATTAAGCATAATACTCGGCACTAACTAGGTAATTCTGAATTATATACTAGACATACTTGATATACTGCTAAACAGTACAGATACACTGCTAAAACAGTGCAGACCGGATTTGTGTACCCAAACCCGTCTTGACCGGCACAACCTATGTGCACGTCAGAACGCCTCCCCGACAATGGTACTCACCGGGTAGCTCGGAACGGAAGGCCTCGGAACTGAACTGAACTGGACTCGGACCGGACTGGACTCGACTCGAAACTTCGGAACTTCGGAACTGGTGGGCCTCTGTATACCTCGGATCTTGCTCTCTCAGCTAGGCTCTGGTCGGGATACTTCGCACTTCTCACCGCCTCGTCTGGGTGTTGATCGCAGCCTCAGTTACCCCGCTCGGCAGGAGGGAGATACAGGAAATCCTGTGGGTACGCGTTGTTGTCCGTCCAGCTGTGACAGGAGACCGGGCCTGCAACGCACCTCCGGCGCGTGAGATGAGAAAGTGTCCCTGTTCGGGCGCCATATATGTGGTAAATAATTTAATTACCGGAACTTAATTTGATGCGGAAAATCTATAATAATAGCTCAGTAAAATAAGAGGCAGAATCCGTGGTATTAGAGGTTCGGAACGGGCTTTATTCCAAAATCAATTCGAATTGATGGACTCCATATTCCATCACCACGAAGGTTCAGGAAGTGAAGGACTAACTTTATTGACAAGTAATCATTTTTATACAATAGGCATTACAGTGAAACAGATGCAGGAGGCGTAACAGTTGATAACAAAGATAAGAACATACATGCGTAACTAAAATGGGTGTAACTGGGCGTAACTTAAAGAACGTCATCAGGTATGATGTCACAATAGGGTGGTTCCATGAAAGAATTTCGCAATGTCAGCAGAAATACTTGGCAGAGATGCGCGCGCAGCAGCATGACGTGTGATTGACGTGCAACTAGGGGGTGAAGGGGACTTGACATTTAGCTCTACATGTGGAGACAGAAGTCTGGGGTTATGTCAACCTAATCCCAAATCATATCTAACATCCTATGTTTAAAGAACTATGTTATCCAAAAAGAGAGGTCTCTTAGGATAGAATCTTATTCTATACTGACTATACTGACTGTTAGTGCGTGTACAAGCGTCTAAGTGTCTACACTAGATGCGAGGGGGTAGGAATATTCCATGGTAACAGGGCTATGAATTACTTGCATAAAGACAGAGAAGCCGGGCCTTTTGCTCGGTAGCTGGAAGAATGTTTACTTAAACTACTAGACAGGAATGCATTGGGTGAGGAGTGGAGCAGAGCAGATAATCTTGAAGGTGAAATACAGTTTTTGGCAAGCAGACAGATCGAGTCAGGCACCGTTAGCCGCACAGGGAGTAGGACAAAGTTCATGGATACAGATGCGGGCTCAGACTGGAGCTTTCAGAGGCAGAAGGCAGGAAAAGGCTTAATGGCAGAATCAGGGCCTACTCGCCTGGACTGTAGAATGGCATAACTGAACCATATAAAGCCGGTGGCCTTTCATACTTAGGAATAGAATATCCGGCCCATTCATGGCTGATCTGAAAGAGGACATGTTGACGGTGGCCGCACATGTATTTGCGTCTTCATAACTGGAACTGGAGGAAACATACATGTACTTGTGATTTATACATGAAACCGTTGGGGTCCAAGATAGGGGACATAACTGATCATAAAAATCCATATTTCCACAGGCCCATCACTCCCAGCAGTGCCCATGGAACGCAAAGGGTGGAGTAGTCAAAGATACCATGCCCACAAATGTCAGTCAGGTGCACAAAGACCCTGCAGTACATGTACCACATGTGTGCGAGGATGGAAGTATACGCATGCATAGGGCCAAAAACAAAACATTTACACATGAAGTCATGTCAATTGTCCACATACACAAGTACAATGACTAACAAGGATGCCACGAATGATGCAGCTGGAGAATGGCTCAGCATGCATGTGCCAAGGTGAAGGAGTCCGTCACACACCCAATTAATGTACTCACAGCTCTGCACTAAATATTGGGAACACCCTGCAGGGAAGAAGTCAGGGTACACAGAGGAAGGAAAACACCTTGGGACAATTGCAACATGCAGCAACTGCTTACATGAATGGAGAAAGGTAGCTAACACCGTGTGAGGCACACTGATCCCAGGGTCCCCCCTATGAGCAGCACACCACTACATTTCCCACACACCCAACACATGACCAACACCCACAACCATGTAGCAGCCCCACCAACAGCAATGCCAGCAATGCAGGAGTGTTCCAAGGGCAAAAAATAAATAGCTTTATTCAGCATGAGCAAAAAACTAGTATGACGTAAGTCCCATCATAACAAAGGCCATAGGGCAGTCCAGGAGTCCGAGCTGGATGGGGGACACAGTGGGATGCGTGTCCCCTAGCTTGCCTGCACAGTTACGAGTCCTCGTCTTCCACAGGGGTGAGGGCATCATGGGGGGGGAAGGAACAGGCACCGCAGGGACAGGAGGGCAAAGGGTAGGCGAATTGGGTGCAGGGATGGAGGACTCCACCACAGGGGGTGGGGCAGGGCCAAAGGTGGATTCTAGGATCTCACTGCACACCTTGGCAAGTTCCTCCAGGGACTCCCCTGCACCCGAAGGAACCACAGGCCCCAAGGAGGGGGGGGGGTCAGAGGGATGGGTCGCAGCGCCACTGGGGGAGGATGTGGACAGGGGGGGGACTCAAGCACCCTGACCGAGGACTTCCTTGACCGCTTGCGTGGTTGCGTCACTGTGGGGCTCAGGGACAGAGCGGCCATGAAGGAGTCTTTGGGGGAGATGTGGCCAGGAGAGCTGAGGGGAGGGGATTTGGAGGGAGTGGATTGGGTGGAATGCGGACTCCCACTCTGGCTGCGTGTCACACGTTTGCCCCCCGACCCAGTGGGTGTGCCTACTGCACCCTGTGTGTGCGTGTCAGGAGGTGTGCATTTGACCTTCCCTGCTGGTGTGGTGCCTGTGTCTGTTGTGGTGGGTGCATGCTTACGTCTGTGTGTATGTGGGACAGGCATGGGAGTGGGAATTGTGGAAGGAGCAGGGGTATGGGGTGGGACGTAGCGCTGCAGGAGACCCACTGCTGCAGTCAGTGTGGAGTCTATGGACCTCAGCAAGTTGCGTTGGTCAGCCTGCGATGAATGAATGCCCTCCAAGTATGCCTCCATGTTGTTGAGGACCTAGCTGTGGCCATGGAGGACATTAAGGATCGCAGTCTGACCAATCTGCAACTGCCGCTGGATGTCCACAGACTCAGCATTGGCGGCAGCAGTGGAGACAGGGGCAGGGGGTGCGGTGCCTGGCAGGAAGGAGACATGTGGGGACCGGGCACGCTGGGAAGGGACACGAGCACGTGGGAGGCGGCTGATGGCAATGGAGGGGGCGGTGCCAGATGTAGGGCTGCTGTCAGATGGTGGTGCAGCCACCGCCCACTCGGAGTGATCCTCCTCGGACCCGTCGGCTTCATACTCTGTTGTGCCAGTCGACAGGTCCCCGGGTTCACTCTCCACCGCCTCAGTCCCACTCGAAGTGCCAGCCCCGATGTCACCGCTGGCACTGGTGCTCCGTCCCTCCACGCCGTCTGTGTCCATGTCTCCCTCCGTGTCCCCCGACGATGCTGTGGGCAGGGTGAAGAGACAGAAAGTTATCATACACCTGTATACATATGTCACATGAGTCAAATCTACGTAGGTTACAGTGCATAGCCTGATACAAAGGAAGAGTTACATCTACAAAACAAGGTACATATGTAGGGCATGCAAGACACAGTTCCTCTACCCACCATGCCATGGAATAACTATGGAGAGCATGACACACTAGCAAATGAGATGAAATGGAATTTTGACTGAGGAGCAAGGCCCTGGGGACAATCCAGCACTGCATCAGCACCACACAGCGTGGCAGCAAATAGGGATGAGCAGGGACCATAGGCAGGAACAAGAGGCACATGCAGCATAGGTAATACTGATAACATGCCCACCCTGACTGGCACACTGCACCTTGAGTGTATGTCCAGGCAAACATCACACACTGGCCAGTCCTAGCAAGGAGATGACAGGTCTTGACATGTAGGCCATGCCCGCACCACCCACCCCCTACATGAGACAAATCTATGGAGACACATGAAGCACGTACATCTCTTAGTCTGGGTGAAATACACATGGGATGCAACTAATCAAGGTTGCACACCAAATACCCAAGGTGCGCCTGTCCAAAGAATCATGTACAAATGGGCATCATCAGATGATTGCTACAAGACACACAGGCATTGGCCACCGTGAGTATGTACTTGGAAAATCAGGTCAGGCTGTACAGTGGACACTTGTAATACATCGCACTCGATATACATGGTGCCAGGGGACAATGGCACAGAGCACAACCTATGCTGTAGACACAGAGATTGTCAACATATTCGGATTACACACATGATACCTAGGAAAAAATGCCCATGGGGACAGTAGTGGCCACACAACTCCATGCTCGTGAATGGGAATGACTGCAACACACGCTAACATCCCTGCACTATGCGTAACGCACACTCATGCACATCATGTCACAGGCCACCACATAGGACATGCGTACTGTAAGGCCTCACACTTGAGAGACTAACTCCCATGTCTGGACTCAGCATTAGTGCCAACTGACATGGAACCCACAAGTCCAGAACTGTACAGGGCACAGGTAAGGTCCCAAATCCTGTTACACACCACCCCCACACATTATGCTGCAGGCATTGTACACTTGTAGAAGGTGTCAGGCTACATGACCTTGTGATGGAGCGACTACACACAGACCAGGGAACACATTGCAAGGAGGGGAAGGGAGGCAGGAGAGCACAGCAAGTCTGTGGGGGATAGGATCAGCACAGCACCATAAACCCTGGAAGTGTATCCATGGAACATTGCACTTACAAATGCTGGTGAAACACAACAAACACACACATGTACCTACCCCCTTCCGGCTGCTGCATCTCCTGTAGACGCCTGTCCAAGTCAGGAAAGACCACCGCCAGCACACGTTTCTGGATGTGGGAGAGACGGCGGCGCCCGCGGTTCTTGTGGCTCTCAGGTGAGTCCCCCAGCAGGACCCGTGCGATCCTCCGCGTCCAGCACCGGATATCCTGCCAGCGTTTCCTCACCTGGGACAGGTGCCGCCTCCGACCATCCGCACTCCTCACGGCGCTGACGGCGTCCAGCCATATCTGCTCCTTGGCAGAGGCGTCTACCTGTGAGGATGGACAAGTGACACTACATCAATACACCTGGCACATGTCACAGGGACACAGATTAGAACACATTCGCTGTTTACAACAAGGCCTAGTATGCATCCAACGCATTGCACCTTTGTCATAGGGACATGATCCTCTGGGGAAGGGCAAAATCAGTACATGCCATTGAAAGGACACAGGTGGAATGAGGGCAACGACACAATCAAAGATCCAGCCTCACACTGTGCATCACACCCACCCCTCCTGTCTCAGGGCACTGCTGGGAGTGATAGGCCCCCACCCCTCTTGTCTCAGGGCACTGCTGGGAGGGCTCTGCACCCACCCCTCCTGTCTCAGGGCACTGCTGGGAGGACTCTGCACACACCCCTCCTGTCTCAGGGCACTGCTGGGAGTGATAGGCCCACACCCCTCCTGTCTCAGGGCACTGCTGGGAGTGATAGGCCCCCACCCCTCCTGTCTCAGGGCACTGCTGGGAGTGATAGGCCCCCACCCCTCCTGTCTCAGGGCACTGCTGGGAGGGCTCTGCACCCACCCCTCCTGTCTCAGGGCACTGTTGGGAGGACTCTGCACACACCCCTCCTGTCTCAGGGCACTGCTGGGAGTGATAGGCCCCCACCCCTCCTGTCTCAGGGCACTGCTGGGAGGGCTCTGCACCCACCCCTCCTGTCTCAGGGCACTGCTGGGAGGGCTCTGCACACACCCCTCCTGTCTCAGGGCACTGCTGGGAGTGATAGGCCCCCACCCCTCCTGTCTCAGGGCACTGCTGGGAGTGATAGGCCCCCACCCCTCCTGTCTCAGGGCACTGCTGGGAGGGCTCTGCACCCACCCCTCCTGTCTCAGGGCACTGCTGGGAGGACTCTGCACACACCCCTCCTATCTCAGGGCACTGCTGGGAGTGATAGGCCCCCACCCCTCCTGTCTCAGGGCACTACTGGGAGTGATAGGCCCCCACCCCTCCTGTCTCAGGGCACTGCTGGGAGGGCTCTGCACCCACCCCTCCTGTCTCAGGGCACTGCTGGGAGGACTCTGCACACACCCCTCCTGTCTCAGGGCACTGCTGGGAGTGATAGGCCCCCACCCCTCCTGTCTCAGGGCACTGCTGGGAGTGATAGGCCCCCACCCCTCCTGTCTCAGGGCACTGCTGGGAGGGCTCTGCACCCACCCCTCCTGTCTCAGGGCACTGCTGGGAGGACTCTGCACACACCCCTCCTGTCTCAGGGCACTGCTGGGAGTGATAGGCCCGCACCCCTCCTGTTTCAGGGCACTGCTGGGAGTGATAGGCCCCCACCCCTCCTGTCTCAGGGCACTGCTGGGAGGACTCTGCACCCACCCCTCCTGTTACAGGGCACTGCTGGGAGTGATAGGCCCCCACCCCTCCTGTCTCAGGGCACTGCTGGGAGTGATAGGCCCCCACCCCTCCTGTCTCAGGGCACTGCTGGGAGTGATAGGCCCCCACCCCTCCTGTCTCAGGGCACTGCTGGGAGACATCAGGCATTCCCGCCCCTGGGACCCCCCTACAGTACATAGCATGTGGGTCACACCTGGACACAATGCCAGAAGTCACAGTCACGAAAAAGGGGCACAGTCTGTGCCAGTGGACACTGCACTCACCTGATAACCTGGTCGCCCATACAGCATGGGGTACTGTGGGAGGATCACATCCACCAAAGCCATGTTCTCCTCCAGGGTGAATGGCTGTGACCTCTCCACAGCCCTTGACATGGTTCCAGGGAATCAGTAGCAGCAGCTGGGTCGTGGAATACAGAGATGTGCAGGCAAGTGCTCCCTCATGGGACCTGGCTGCCTTATATCTGCCTTGCTGGCCCATCTCATGCACAGGGGTACAGAGTGATTGGTCACTCACATTTGCATCCTGTTTCCTCCAATCCCTTCAAACCTAGCAGTCTGTGGGTTCTCTATCGGTTTCATTCTCCTGCATGATGTCAGCCCCACAAACACATTGCAACAAAGTAGAAGAATTCCAACTGACTTCTGCTGTGCACCTTCCAGAACAATTTCGAAATTTGAACTTGGTCTCCATGACAACCAGCATGCATGTAGGCCTTAATACTTGTCCCCTATGTAATTTTCAGCGTCACACACAGGTACGGTGCGTTTCGGGGCCCAAGGGCACCCCAAATGCATTGCAACGGCCCCTACACGCGTGCCTACGTTCACTATCATTATGGGTCTCCTCGCGTATTCGTACTCGTCGTGGTACGGGCCGTACACACGCCTGTACGCTCACTATCACTACGAGTACGCATACGCGAGGCCACCCATAGTGATAGTGAGCGTACAGGCGTGAGTATGGCCCCATAACTATGGGTGTCCTCGCGTATGCGTACTCGTAGTGATAGTGAGCGTACAGGCATGTGTACGGCCCGTACCACGACGAGTACGCATACGCGAGGACACCCATAGTGATGGGGAGCGTACAGGCGTGTGTACGGCCCGTACCACGAAGAGTACGCATACGCGAGGACACCCATAGTGATGGGGAGCGTACAGGCGTGTGTACGGCCCGTACCACGACGAGTACGCATACGCGAGGCCACCCATAGTGATGGGGAGCGTACAGGCGTGTGTACGGCCCGTACCACGACGAGTACGCATACGCGAGGACACCCATAGTGATAGTCAGCGTACAGGCGTGAGTACGGCCCTATCACTATGGGTTGCCTCGCGTATGCGTAGTCGTAGTGGTACGGGCCGTACACATGCCTGTAGGCTCGGCATCACGATGGGTACACATACGGCAGCACTCCCATAGTGATATGGGAACATACACAGGCCCTCTTCGCAGCAGTACAGCGGTTTTCACACATCACAGTGGTGACAGGCGGCACACAGGTAGGGATAGGGCGGACATACTTGTCCATGGATGGACATACTTGTCCATTAATTGACATCAAGGCATCATCTGTGCATTACTACATGTGTGGGGCACAGGTGTGACGGCCTGTGATGTGGCACATGACTCCTGAGTGGAGAAGGCACCAGATGTATGATGAGATATGTACAGATGTACCGTGTGATGGTGCAATGTGTGCCAGGCATGGCCTTGACTCCTTTGACATGTGTGCATGTCGTACTGCACACTTGGGGTTGGCGTCACTGGCATGGCACGGACACCAACACACGGAAGTGTCCCCTGATGCCCGGTACAGGGTTTATCACACCTGACTTGTCACTACCCACGGTGCACAATGTGACTATGTCATGTATGTGTGGGGGCTTCCCATCAGGTTGATGTTGGAGCACCCTCAAAAGCTGCAGCCGTTGCAGCAACCAACATGTGTCTGTGTGTAGATTGTCATTGCACACTGTTCCGCACACCATGCCACATGTGGTATCGGAAGTGAGGTGCACATGTATGCATGGGACACGGAGTAGCGTAACAAGGACATGTCAGCATCCTCACAAGGAATGTGTGGTGAGTCATGACATGTGCACCTTCATGGCAAGGTGTGTGGGCTGTCCTAGTGGAATGTCATGTGACCTGTGGATCCAGTGTTCCGCTACCAGTCTCTGCAATCGGCATCCTACTGCTGCTGATGTGTGGGCGTATGTCACTCCTGTCTTGCGTCTGGCTGGTCACTTGCACTGGGACACAGCTAATCCCATGCCATGGCATGTGGAGGTTCACAATCTCCGTGTGTAGCTGGGTCTTGGTAGGAGTGTCACCTGGCAGCCATACGTGTCCTGGGCATGTAGCACATACCTGACTCCCTATGTAGCATATGTGTATTGACAGATTAACATGTGCTCAGTACATATGAATTGTTGTCGTAGTGCACTCACTCTTCCTTGTCATTTCCTAATTACTGCAGAGCGCCGCCTCTTGCCCGACCCATTCCGGACTTGGCTGCCATGCAGGAGAATGACAGCATCCGGCTCTACCGCTTCACCCAACCTTTGATTGTGGAGTTGACGGCGAGACTGGCACCACACCTGCAACCGCAGCACAGGTATCCTACGGCACTGACACCCCAGCTGAAGGTAATGGCTGCCCTACATTTTCTTGCCACGGGTACCTTTCAAAATACCATAGCTCATGTTGGTGGCATGTCCCAGAGCATGTTCTGCCGTGTGCTGCATGATTTCTTAGAGGCCATGTTGATTCACCTGGATGACTTCATCAAGTTCCCAACCCCTGAACAGATGACTGAGGTCAAGCGTGGATTCTATGCCCTGGGAGGGATGCCCCATGTCATTGGGTCCATAGATGGAACACATGTAGCTTTGGTACCACCACACGCACGGGAGGTGGCGTACCGCAATCGAAAGCACTACCACTCCATTAATGCCCTTGTGGTGTGTCAGGCCAACATGGTGATTTCACATGTCTGTGCTCGTTTTCCAGGATCAGCACACGATGCCTACATCATGAGGCGTAGCAGGATGCCTGAAATGATGATGCAGCTGCGCAACGAACGGGCATGTGTTGTTGGTGGGTACAGTCTGTCTGTCCTGTATTTTGCATAACCTACCAGCACGACCGCTTCACCACTTCTAACGATGTCCATGTGCTTCCCATGTAGGGGACGCTGGCTATCCCAACATGCCTTGGCTGCTCACACCTCTCCGCAACCCCATCACGCCGGCCCAGCTCCGCTACAACACCGCCCATGGCCGGACAAGGCGAGTGATCGAGAGGACGTTTGGCCTGCTGAAGAGCCGATTCAGGTGCCTACACAAGACCGGCGGCGCACTCCCATATGCCCCGGCGAAGGTCTGCAAGATTTTCATGGTCTGCTGCATGCTGCACAACATGGCAGTTGAAAGAGCTGTGCCACTCATCCTGAATCAACATGACGAGGACCATCCACCCGTGGAGGACGAAGGGCTTGGCAATGTGGCTAGTGATGTGGAGGATGTGGAGCCGCAGGAGGACATCCGGACTCGGCTCATACGCGACTTCTTTGCTTAGTGGTGAGTACCAGTGTCTGAGTGTGCACGCATTGGTCCCCGTGTGCCATGTGTTGTGATGTGTGTGTCCACCTGCATGTATGGCACGTGAGTCAGAGGTGTGTGTGGGTGTGTCACTGGAGTGATGGTGGCCGTGATGGTAGTATTTCCCCAGTCATACTTGTGACCTAGCATGTTGTCATCCATACATGTGTCGAGTCAATGCACATGCAAGTGGCTGTGCTTTTTGTGGCTGACTTCTTGTGTGTCTCTCTTCCCCAGGTACTTGCGCATGCCGTCTGCTGCTTGCATTGTTGTGGCACTGCTATTCCTCCTGGACACGACATCGTGGGCTGACTCAGCGTTACAGGCACGGACACGTTTGGAAGTCTCCATAGGGAAAGGGATGCATCAGGGGTGTATTGGGTGTGGCAGGTGTTCACGATGTATGCACACTGGCCCTGTCGATGTTTGGTTCCTCTGCAGCCATGTGGCATCAGCATGGGACAAGACATGCAGCTGTGTACACCTGAATAGATGGTCTGCCTGGTAGACAGTCATCAGTGATGGGATAGGGGATTGTGATGATGGCATCAATGTGTGTGACACTGCCCTCGGACACATACGGTTAGCATTGGCTTGACATGGTGTGGGACTTCCACATCAGCGGATCAATGGTGTATGGCAGTCTCTCCGTGAGCAGCTGTGGGTGTTGAGCTGTTAGCCGAGGCTTGTGTGCCAGTTCCATGGCGAACACACATTTGTGCTGCAGAAGGGGGGTTCCAGTGTTGGACCCACATGTTACTCCACAGGATGTGTTCATGTGTACTTCAAGTAGCCTCTGCACTCCCGAAAACATGACTAATAAAGGTGTCCCTATGCCTCCAAGGTGCCTCTTCTCAGTCAATGCTGGTGTGTTGCCACTGTGCATCCAGCATGTCTGGCATGGTATTCCCTGATTGTGGCTATGTGTCAATGTGGCGAGTAGCAAGATGCAAGCTGTGTGTGTGTGCTGAGACTGTGTATTGGGCATGATGTCCATGACTGTGTGGGTATTGTGACATGTGCCATCCCCATGCATCCAACGTTGTCCATGACCCCATTCTCTGCATCCACCGGACTCAAGCTTGCAGGACATGGTTCTGCCACCTGTCTACACATACCTGGGTGCCCCCCAGGACACTGGACTGGATCCCTGACCTCTGCGCATGACTGTTGCTGTACTCAATGTGTCTGTCAGCACGGTTGTTCGGCCACCCCCTCAGCTGGTTGGGCCCATCACGGGTGTGTATGGTGCTCCATGTCTGTCTTGCCTAATACACTGTGACCCATGTGTCCTGTGCCAGACTCAGGCCCCAGGGTGTGGATGGTTGAAGACAATAGATGACTCAGGCATGTTTAGACTTTACAAGACACATGTTAGGTAATTATGCAACCAGCAGGCATCTACTCTTCATAATGTGATTTATTATGGGGGGGGGGACAAAGTGAGGGGCTTTCCGGGAGTTTGGAATCCAAAGTTCAGTAGGGGAGTTGGTGTCCTTGCCATTTGAAATCCTCAGAGTCCATGCCACAGTCTTTGTCAACATTGGTCAGCCAGTGACCAGCAGGGCCATGTGGCAGAGAATGTCTCTTGATGCTGTGATGCTGTTGGTCCAGTGGCCCAGGTGCCAGGCCAGGTGTCCTGGGAGATGGTGATGTAGCGCCGGCCTCCTGCGGGGACCCTCAGCAGCAGGCCGTGACGACGTCTGGGATGCTCCATCGGATGTTTCCTCCTCCTCCTCCTGATCCCTCCCTGTGGGTGGTGATGTTCTCCGCCTTCTGGCACAGGGAGGGTCGGCCATGTTGTCGGCCATCCGACGGAGTGTATCGTGAATCCCCTGGAACGCCGTCACTTGCTCAGCCTGTCTGTCCTCCATCCTCCGTTGGTGTAGCAGTAGACAGGCATGTTGCTGGGCCTGCTGGGTCTTGATCCCCTCGAGGATGGACACAACCTGGGCCATGCCCGTGGTGTCCTGCCGGTATGTGTCCATGATGTCACGGACATGGGCAAATACCGGTTCCCCAGCCAACTGGTCAGGCTCGCGCCTCCGCCGTCCTCCACTCCCACCACCCCTGCCTACTTGCACCTGGCCTGCACTTGTGGGTACATCGGGTCTCCGGGACCCCTGAGGGGTGGCATTGGCGTTGTCGCCTGCCTCCTCCTGGGTGCCCGGGACACCGTGTCCCTCCTGGCCAGCCTGGCTGCATTGTGGTGTTGGGGCAGGGATCCTGGGTGTCTCCTGGGATGTGGCAGGAGTGGGGGTGGTGGTTGGCACAGTTGTACCTGATGCAGGTGCTGCAGGTGGTTGGACACCAGAGGTGCCAGGTCGGTCGGGGCCGTCCACAGAGTGGTGAGAGTGGTCGCTGCCGGTGGGATCGGGCTCCCGCAGATCCGGGTCCTGTGAGTCTTCCCCCCCAGTGTTGGGGGGTGAACCACGACATTGACCTGTGTGTGAGAGAGACAATGTTAATTTTGGTCCATGCAACATCCATGTTTCATCTGTTTCAAAGTTGGGACATTTCCTCTTGGAATTGGGATCTGTCTTGCATTCCACTCACAGTGCACTTGTGCATGGGTGTGTCCCTTGGGAACCACTTTGGCCCCTTTAACTATGTGTGGCACAGTCTTACTTGCTGCGTCAAGTGTGACTGCAGTCAGCAGTGGAGTGGGCAGGTGTGGCGAGCCATGCATTGGCGCCTTCCGTGTAGCACTGTACATGTGCACATGGAGTGGATCCACACACTTATGTGATCCAGGTAGCTGTCGTTGTGCTCGTGAACAGGTTGTGACATAGCCCTGTGTTTTGCCATGGGGAAGAGGGGGGGTTCTGGGACTGGCCACCCTTGTCTACATGCACGCAGTCTACCTGCTGACGAGCAGACATTCGCACACGCCACACGGCTGATTTGCTCTCCCTGTGTTTCGCTCCCTCTCTGTCCCCCTCTCCCTCCCTCCGTGTGTCACCCTCCTCCCTCTGTCCGTCTTCCTGTGTCTCCCTCCCTCTCTGTCCCCCTCTCCCTCCCTCTTTGTCCCCCTCTCCCTCCCTCCGTGTGTCAGCCTCCTCCCTCTGTCCGTGTCC
Source organism: Triturus cristatus (assembly GCF_964204655.1). NCBI lineage: Eukaryota > Metazoa > Chordata > Amphibia > Caudata > Salamandridae > Triturus > Triturus cristatus. The sequence goes on along the minus strand of NC_140581.1, from coordinate 496,406,311 downwards.
CTGTGTCTCCCTCCCTCTCTGTCCCCCTCTCCCTCCCTCTCTGTCCCCCTCTCCCTCCCTCTCTGTCCCCCTCTCCCTCCCTCTGTGTGTCTCCCTCTGTCACCTCAGGCCAGCTTCCTGGGCACACACTGTTAGCAGATCTTTGAATGGGCCTTGGCTTGTTGAAGTGAGTTTGTTTCTGATCTCCAGGCACCCATTGGGTGTAGTGTCTGTGTGTGCGCTGCTGCTGTGGTGGTGTGTGCTGCCACTCTTTCACAATGTTGGCTGTTCATTAGCTGCTGTCATGTGCGAAACAGTGCCTTCACCCCCATGTGTTGATGCAAGGCGTCCGCCATTTGCTGGCAAGTCATTCCTGTGTTGGGACACACTGTTTGTCTGGCTGTGACCTAGGCCATACGGGCAGTGGGCATTGTTGTCTGCTTCTGAGTTGCACTATGTGATTTTTGGTGCCCAGCCTCCCGCCATCCGGGTTACCGTGTCATGTGTTGGTGTCTTCTGTGGCCTGTGACTTGACATTGTCCAGCTGGGTGCATGGGGCATGGTGGCGCCAGTGGCATGTGCGTGTTCATGGAGTGTGGTTGAGTCATGCGATGGCTTGGGGTGGTTGCGTGCCTGTTAGTGATTTTGGTTGTGGATGCCGTTCCCCCCCATGTGAGGTGCGTTGTTTGTGTACTCACCCGGGTCTCGGAGTCCTTCTAATCCTTCGACTGCCTCCACCGGCAGTATGGCCATCACCCTCTCCTCCCAGGGCTGGTACTGTACGGGTCTGCGGGAGGGCCCTCCTCCGGTGGCGTTGGCCTGGTCGTGTTCCTCCTGCCTCTTGGCTCTGACCCTCCTCCGCAGATCGTACCACCTGTTCTGGCATTCCTGCCTGGTCCTTCTGGTGTCCCCAACAGCATTCACAGCATCAATGATGGTCTGCCACATGGCTGTTTTTGCTACCATGCTGGTGTTTCTGACCAATGTTCCAAAGAGCTGTGGCTCGACTCTGAGGATTTCATCAACAAGAACCTCCAACTCTCGGTTACTGAACTTTGGATTCTTGGTAGTGGGCATGGTGAGGGGTGTGGGTGTGGATGGTGGGGGGGTGTGGATGGTGGGGGGGGGTGTGTGGATGGTTGTGGGTGTGTGGGTGTGGTTGTGCAGGTGTGTGTGTGTGTGAATGTGATGAGGGTGTGTTTGTGAAGGTGGTTGTGTGGAGATGTGCAAGTGGAAGGTGTGGTGAAGCTTGTAGTAAGGTGCTGTTAGTTGTCTGTGGTGTCTAGCAGCAGTGAGTCTGTTGCAAAGGCTCATGGTTTGTGTGTGTGGGCCCTTTTTATTGGTCCATTGGTGGGTGTGGCTGTGTTTGAAGTTTGGGTGGGTGTGTTATAAGGAGTGGTGGTGTTTAGTGCCTCTGTTTGTTTTTGGCAGTTGCAGGTCAGTGTATGTGTTTTTTCAGTGTTTGTTGGCCATGTTTAGTGGCTTTGTGCCATTCGAATAGTGTATTCTTGTGTTGTTTTGGTTTTTCCTGGTTGTGTACGTGCGTTTTGAGCGTGTGTACGGTGTGTACATGGGCCATTTGGTTGTACGGTGCTGGCCTTGTGTGTGGCTTGGTACGACTCGTACATGCGGTTGTGATGTTGGGGCCTGGGGTGCGCTCCGTACTTAGGAGGTTGTGTTGGGGGTGCGACTCGAACGTACTGGGGTGTACATACACGGGTGGGGGTTCGACACGTACAGGGGTGGGGGTAGGACTCGAACGTACTGGGGTGTGGGTACATGGTGGTACGACACATACAGGGGTGTGGGTAGGACTCGAACGTACTGGGGTGTACATACACAGGTGGGGGTTCGACACGTACAGGGGTGGGGGTAGGACTCGAACGTACTGGGGTGTGGGTACACGGTGGTACGACACGTACAGGGGTGTGGGTACGACTCTAACGTACTGGGGTGTACATACACGGGTGGGGGTTCGACACGTACAGGGGTGTGGGTAGGACTCTAACGTACTGGGGTGTACATACACGGGTGGGGGTTCGACACGTACAGGGGTGGGGGTAGGACTCGAACGTACTGGGGTGTGGGTACACGGTGATACGACACGTACAGGGGTGGGGGTAGGACTGGAACGTACTGGGGTGTGGGTACACGGTGGTACGACACGTACAGGGGTGGGGGTAGGACTCGAACGTACTGGGGTGTGGGTACACGGTGGTACGACATGTACAGGGGTGTGGGTGGGACTCGAACGTACTGGGGTGTACATACACGGGTGGGGGTTCGACACGTACAGGGGTGGTGGTAGGACTCGAACGTACTGGGGTGTGGGTACACGGTGGTACGACACGTACAGGGGTGTGGGTAGGACTCTAACGTACTGGGGTGTACATACACGGGTGGGGGTTCGACAGGTACAGGGGTGGGGGTAGGACTCGAACGTACTGGGGTGTACATACACGGGTGGGGGTTCGACACGTACAGGGGTGGGGGTAGGACTCGAACGTACTGGGGTGTGGGTACACGGTGGTACGACACGTACAGGGGTGGGGGTAGGACTCGAACGTACTGGGGTGTGGGTACACGGTGGTACGACACGTACAGGGGTGGGGGTAGGACTCGAACGTACTGGGGTGTGGGTACACGGTGGTACGACACGTACAGGGGTGTGGGTACGACTCTAACGTACTGGGGTGTACATACACGGGTGGGGGTTCGACACGTACAGGGGTATGGGTAGGACTCTAACGTACTGGGGTGTACATACACGGGTGGGGGTTCGACACGTACAGGGGTGGGGGTAGGACTCGAACGTACTGGGGTGTGGGTACACGGTGGTACGACACGTACAGGGGTGGGGGTAGGACTGGAACGTACTGGGGTGTGGGTACACGGTGGTACGACACATACAGGGGTGGGGGTAGGACTCGAACGTACTGGGGTGTGGGTACACGGTGGTACGACACGTACAGGGGTGTGGGTGGGACTCGAACGTACTGGGGTGTACATACACGGGTGGGGGTTCGACCCGTACAGGGGTGTGGGTAGGACTCGAACGTACTGGGGTGTACATACACGGGTGGGGGTTCGACACGTACAGGGGTGGGGGTAGGACTCGAACGTACTGGGGTGTGGGTACACGGTGGTACGACACGTACAGGGGTGGGGGTAGGACTGGAACGTACTGGGGTGTGGGTACACGGTGGTACGACACATACAGGGGTGGGGGTAGGACTCGAACGTACTGGGGTGTGGGTACACGGTGGTACGACACGTACAGGGGTGTGGGTGGGACTCGAACGTACTGGGGTGTACATACACGGGTGGGGGTTCGACCCGTACAGGGGTGTGGGTAGGACTCGAACGTACTGGGGTGTGGGTACACGGGTGGGGGTTCGACACGTACACGGGTGTACATGCAGGGGGGGTGTACATTAACGGGGAGTACGACTCGAACGTATGGATGCTGGGGGGTGTGTTTGGCGCGTATGCGGGCACATATCTCCATGGTTGCAATGGGAGTTTGGTGCGGACAGTGTTTTTACCATACGGTTGTGAGTTCGGACGCACGGGTGGGATCGTGATTCCTCGGTCGGACTTGACTTTTCACGTTTGTACGGTAAATCGTCCGAGGATGTGTCGGACACATTTTCCGACCCGAGGACGTGTGGGGAATGATTCCCAATGCGGTTCGTATGGACTTTTTACCATGCGAATCGTGATTGCCAGTTCGTACGGGACTTGTACGATTCGTACGGTAAAAAGACCGGATACGAGTCGCACGGGGTTTTTTTTTGCCGGATCGTAATTGGCACCTTAATCTCCCCATGTCTACAACCAAAATGAATTTGATCTTTTGTGATGTAACCAATGCTCATGTAAAGCACTCCAATACCTGACAAGTCTGCACTATATAAAACTGCAAATACACAAAAAATAAGTGTTTTGCACACTTCTGTCATTGGGCTACATCTGGGTGATATTTGGGCTACATTTGGGCTCTTTTGTCTCTGGTGGCCATCTTGGGAGATTTATTTGTTATGAAGTTTCATAATTTCCTCATTTACTGCAGTCTCCTCAGTAGGAAATACTTTCAGTTTTTTACTTTGGTTCCATCAAGAAGACATTCAGATGTGTCACACATTTGCCATACGTTCTGAATGTTAGCACTCTAGTTGCTCATTAGATCACTGTAGTAAAGCTACTGCTCACCAGGGAAGTCTGCTGCTGGTATTCAAAGTGCATGTTTCAGTCTGCATGTCAGAATTTTTTTATGAAATAGAAGAGGATTAGAGAAGTCAAAATGTGCCCTAATTTTTCTTTCTGCAGCACTAATCATAATTTCTATGGCAAAAAGAACCCCCTCATTTTGTTCCTTTGTAAATTAAATGTTTTAAGTGTTACCACTTTTTTCCAATCAAGATAGCTTCAGGTGTGCCATACTTTTGTCATAAGTAAGACTGTTAGCGCTCTAGTTGTTCGTTAGAACACTCTGGGACATTCTGTCATTGGGCTATACTTGGGCTACATCTGGGTGATATTTGTGCTACATTTGGGCTCTTTTGTCTCTGGTGGCCATTTTGGGAGACTTATTTGTTATGAAGTTTCCTAATTTCCTCATTTACTACAGTCTCGTCAGTAGGAAATACTTTCAGTTTTTTACTTTGATTCCATCAAGAAGGCATTCAGATGTGTCACACATTTGCCATAAATTCAGAATGTTAGCACTCTAGTTGTTTATTAGATCACTGTAGTAAAGCTACTGCTCACCAGGGAAGTCTGCTGCTGGTATTGAAAGTGCATGTTTCAGTCTGCATGTCAGAATCTTTTAATGAAATAGAAGAGGATTTGAGAAGTCAAAATGTGCCCTAATTTTTCTTTCTGCAGCACTAATCATACTTTCTATAGCAAAATTAACCCCCTCATTTTGTTTCTTTTTAAATTAAATGTTTTAAGAGTTACCACTTTATTCCAATCAAGATGGCTTCAGGTGTGCAATATGTTTGTCATAAGTAGGACTGTTAGCGCTCTAATTGTTCTTTAGAACACTCTGGGAAGCTGCAGTAGAACACAAAGGAATCAACTGACAGTCTCTGCCCTTGTTGGATGTACATGTTTTACTGAGAATGTCAGACTTCATTCCCACATGACTGAGAAAGATAATGTGAATTTACAGAAAATATGCTCTTAGTTTAGCTTGTAGATCACCTTCCAAACCTCTGTGGGAAAAGCATGAGAAAATAGTTTTCTCTCAAACATGAGTCATGACATCACAGCAGAAGGCTTTTTCACATGGTAAAATCACCTTAGAAAACACCACAATTCCTAAAATGAGTATGGTACCATCAACAAATGATTTATAATGTAACTAAAGTCTTAAAACCTTCTATTAACTGCAATGCTTTTTAATGAGGTGCTATCATGTATATTGGTCCCAAGATGGCTGCCAACACTTCTTGGATGAAGTACTGACAGCCAATCAGATCTCACGATGAGATGTGGGGTTAGGCTCCGCTCAGATATATCTATATTTTTAACTCTAATTTTCTCAGGAACTACTGAACGGATTTACACAATTTAAGCAAAAGGCACGAGTCTGAACTGAGGACTACCTCTTTGCCAAATTTGGTGTAATTCCGTTAAGCAGTTCGGGCTGTAGCTGCGTCAACAGGTCCTATGGGAAAATGCATGGGGAAAACGTGTTTTGGGACCCCCCTTTTTTCTCAGCCCCCGCTTGACAAATCACCGTGAAAATTACAGGATAGGAGCGGACCGGAGCTGGCCAAAAGTTTAGAAAATTTCGCGAAGATTCGTCAATCGGCTCCAACGTTATTCCAAATAGAATGTTGCGGATTTCCTTTGGAAAATAGGTCCTAACTATAACTACCTGCTGGCGACTGCCAGTAGGTAATATATATATATATATATATATATATATATATATATATATATATATATATATATATATATATATATATATATATATATATATATATATATATATATATATATATATATATGAAAGGAACTTCGCCTCTGCTGCCACATCTTCTGGAAGGACGAAACAGGACCCAAGTAATTCAGTGCGTGAAGAAATTTAATCAGTAAGTGCAACACGAACCACCATGACGCGTTTCGGCCTCAACACGGAGGCCTTGATCACATGACGCCTGCAGTACAAGCCAGATTATTTAAAGTGCCAGTGACTAGAACACGTGATAACTGGGCCAATGGACATAAAAGACATATAGATGTAAAATACAAAATGAAACTCCAAACAGTAATGAAACCAAAATGCAATGATTGATAAATGTCACATTGTGCAAAGTAACTGCGTGTGCAAAATAGCTAGCTTGGCAAGAATTATAAAATACCTCAACATTCTTAAAACACAAACTGTATGACAGTAGGTTCATCATTCGAGTGGCTGAATATTTGTTAATACAAAAATGCTCCACTGGTCGAATAAAAACGAATGTGCAAAAACAGCAAAGTGCAAATGGCTGCAAGTGCAAAAATAGGGGCAACAAAACATCGAGGCTCCTTGAAATGAGGTCATGACATCAAGATCTCAAACAAGCTAAAGTGCAAATGCCTAATATTTAGTGCAAAATAGCAGTTACAATTCAGGTTTCATCAACTTTACGGTGACATCTAACTATAACACCCCTAAAACCTATTGTTTTTTCAGTGATATATATATATATATATATATATATATATATATATATATATATATATATATATATATATCCAAAGTGTCTGCTAATAAGCAAAAACGCACTCTCAGTAGCTATGTAGGTAACATTTAATTTACACTGTAACGCGTTTCGGGAGACACGCTCCCTTGGTCACACAGTGTGGCATCACATCACAAGCATCCATAAGTACAGGGTAAAGTAAACATAGTCAAAGGACTGCCGGCTGGAAGTGCAGTCCCGCAGATCGCATCCGAGAGTTTAACGTGGGATACGCGCTGACTTGTTCGGCTGCGTTTCTGAGTGGGAGGTAGGCATCTCTAGTTGGCTGTTCCCTGGGAGGGCATTGAGAGTTCGTGTTCATGTATTGAAGGACTGGGGTATTACCCTCACTTTGACCATGTCAAGCATTAAGCTGAGTTTACGCTTTCCGGTTTTTGGGTCCCTGCTGAACCTTGATGGCGGTTTCCTCTGAGAAATATATTTAAGCGGCATTGGGAACTTCAAATATTTTGAAGGGGAGCTGGTAACATTTAAGAAGCTAGAAGAAAGTTTCATGTGTTCTCAGTGATACAATCTAGTAACAACGAAGCTTCGTGATTGCTGATTGTTGATAGATTACATACATTGGAGTGAAAGAAGAAGCTGACTATTATTTTTCACAGACTGTACTATTGCCTATGGATATGGATGAGGACTCGCAAAGACGGCTGGCAGCACAAACGCTCTTAGCAAGAGCACCGGGCAAAATACAACAGGGGATCATAAGACCAAACACTGATGTTACCCTAATGATGAAATTAAGAAAATATGAGAAGTTAAAAAAATCTGAAACATCAAAATGGTGGGAGGCAATCTCCCTCCAAGACTATATAGACAAAGGGATGGTACCACGTGGATTAAGGATTTATACCACACCATCATATGAATCCCCTAACCCACGTATGTTGGAGGAGTGGTCTGAGAACTCGACGAAAAGTTCAAGAACTATGCTCTGCATCCTTGTCAAATATGCATGGGAAGATCGGGAGAGCATAATGAAAGAGATACTAGAAATTGAAGAAGAACTCAAAACGCACAATGAACAAGCTGTAATTAAAAAATTCAAGGAAGAATTGAAAACAAAACTCACACAGCATGAAGAAGACATAAAAATAAGGAAACAAAGAAAGCTGCATCGCGATTGTATAGACTATGAGACAGAACGCATATTAACTTATAGCAGGAAGTATGATCATATGTATGATATTCAAACATCCAAAACAGATAAAGAGAAAACAACTATCACGGAAACCATGGCTCAAACGACCACTTTAATTGATGACTCGGACACGGATATTTCAGAAAAAACAACCAGCACTACATCCGAAGTAGAAGTAATAACCCGACCGGCCACTTTTTTGGACGAATTCCGAGTGCTGAAGAAGGGGCGGCAGTCGGGGAGATCAACCCCTCCACAAGAACAAACACCGAGAGGAAGAGGAAACCGCGGGAGGGGAAGAGGAAGAGGAAGAGGCAGGGGCGCAGCAAACAAAGGAGAACAAGGCGGAAGCACAGAACCATCAAGAGGAAGAACCACAGAGCCAATGGGAACCAGACGGGGAGGCTACAGGAAGAACCAATGATGAATGACAACGTTATGGTAAATAAAACCATCATAAACCTCACTAACCGGCACTTGTCTGACCTTGAGAGGAGAACACTATGTCTCGGTTTATCCTTTTGCCCCACAGAAGTATTTAACTACTCTAATACAAGAATAGACATGTTTAAATTTATTAGAAAGTTGAAACTTACCAAATGGCACACCCTCAAAAGTGGCACGTTTGAATACAGTAGTACATCTTTGGACCCTGATGACCAACCTAGCCTTACAATAGGGGATGCCAACATGGTACGAACCATGCAAAATCTTGCGTATGATATAAACACAGATGATGGCAGTGAAAATACATTTACAGAGATAAACAACATTGTAACTGATAAAGCAGCCATGACGGGCTTTAAGCCAAAATCTATATTCTATCCTGTGCTCCCACATGACAACATTGATACGTTTCATGACATTGTCACTAAATCCCTTCTTGATTGCAAGCATGGACGAAAGAAAGGGAAGGATAAATCCTTTAATCTAACCATGAAACAGAGATCAATTATTACTGCATTGGGAAATGACCCTAACCTTGTCATTCGTCCAGCTGACAAGGGGGGCAATGTAGTTTTACAGGAAAAAGAAATGTACCTAAAAGAAGCATATAGACAATTGGGAAATGATAAATTCTACTCTAAGAGCAGCTCAAGAGAATACAATGAAAGTATTACCACAACGTGGGAAAATTTGTCTATATGGCAGCAGCAGGGTCTAATCTCATGGGAAGAATTTTTATTCCTCAAAAGAGAACACCCTCCGATTTCATAAGTAGTCTAGGAGAAGCAGTAGGGGACCTAGCACTAAAGTCAGCCAACTTTACGATCTTAGGAGATACAAATATACATTTAGACTCCCTCACAGACCACGCCACCCTAGATTTTTCGGACACAATGAAGATCCTAGGCCTTAACATACTCACCACCAGGCCCACACACAAGGCAGGCCACATCCTTGACTGCATTTGCTCAAATTTGGATACACTTCATGTAAAACCAGCCCAAGACCTAATTTGGTCTGATCACAGCTATATCCCTTTTGAACTCCAAGGGGTAATGGGACACATATCTGGGAATAAGCCATGTGATCCCCATGGAGGGCCAAACTGGAAGAAACTGATAGGACTACCGGGTTTCCTAACTAAGGCATTAGAAACCAGACCACCATCAATAGGGGACCCTGAGAAAGATAGCAAGTCTTTCAGGGAATGGATGGACGTCCTAGCCACGGATAATGACAAAGCAAAGTCTAAACCAAAATATAAAAAGAAATCCAGACCCTCTGCCCCCTGGTTCTCCCAAAGCTTAAAGGAGGAACAAAGGAAGGTCAGAGCACTAGAGCGAAACTGGCGCCGAAACTACGATACAAATGACCAGTCCAGCTATAAAGTGGCCCGCCGTCACTATCACGGGATGATAAAAACTGCTAAAAAGGACTTTTTCACCAATGCCATAACCAACAGTAATAATAAACAAAAAGACATCTTTAATATTGTCAATTCATATATCAATCCTAAAACCATGCAGAGAGACATTCCCCCTTCCCTTACTCTGTGCAATAATATAGCGGAATTTTTTCATGAGAAAATACAGACACTCACTAAAGATTTTCCGCACCCTCTCCCCTTGGAGGAGTCCCAACTTAATAGGCATAGTGCGACCAGCCAACTAGCCGCCTTCCAGGAAGTCAGCTTAGAAGAGTCACAGACAAAAATCTTAAAAATTAAATCAGGTTCCCCCTTCGACCCATGCCCCCCATTTGTCCTCCACACTCTGGTGGAGACTGTAAACCCCAGCATTAATAATATTATTAATTCCTCACTCTCCCTGGGTGTAGTCCCAGAGGAATGGAAACTGGCAGCAGTAAGACCCCTACAAAAAAAACCGTTACCGGACCCTACCACCCTCACTAATCTACGACCCATATCCCTGCTTCCCACCTTCTGTAAACTCACAGAAAAGGTAGTTAACCAACAGCTCACATCTTTCTTAGAGGCCAATAACATCTGGCACCCTAATCAGGCTGGTTTCAGAGCAAAGCATTCAACAGAATCAGCTCTAATATTCTCCTCGGAAACACTTAGAGCAGCGCTAGACCAGGGCAAAAAAGCAGTCCTCATACTCCTAGACCTGTCTGCGGCGTTCGATACGGTGTCACATTCCATCTTGATAGACCGTCTAGCCGCGGCAGGGATAATGGGAAAGGCATTGAGCTGGCTAAAAAGCTTCTTAACAAATAGACGACAAGTGGTCACCCTGGGCCAGTTCAGATCGGAGGAGATCCCAATAAAGTCAGGTGTACCGCAGGGCTCCTGCTTGAGCCCGACGCTTTTTAATGTGTACATGGCTCCCCTGATTTCCCTCATATCATCTTTTGGAATAGCTACTATTTCATACGCAGATGACACACAACTCATCCTAGTGATGGAGGATGAAACCACCGAAGCAGAAACAAGACTTAAAAACTGCCTTAAAGCCACTTTCGATTGGATGAGGGTGAATCACCTTAAATGTAACACCGGAAAGACCGAGATTTTGCCGTTCGGTAAGGGAAACTCCTTTAACCCAGCAATATGGTGGCCAGAAGATGCAACCGTTCCTCCTAATACAGCAAACACAGCCCGAAATCTAGGGGTAAAATTTGATCCTTCCCTTAGCTTTCAACAACAAGCAGTAGCCGTGGCAGGGACCTGCTTCGGCTTAATAAAAGGGCTCAGGAAATTTTTTGACCTAATCCCCCTTGCCGCAAGGAAGACGGTTGCAGTAGCTCTCATCACCTCTCGTATAGACTACTGTAATAGTATATACGCAGGAACTAACAGGACAGTCTGTCATAGACTACAGATGGTGCAGCATGCAGCGGCCAGACTAGTCCTTGGATGGAAAAGAAGGACTTCAGCCACAATTGCTATGGAAACCTTGCATTGGTTGCCCATTCACAAAAGGGTGCTCTTCAAAATTCTGCTAATCACATTTAGGGCAGTTAACAAAATAGGACCCAAATACATTGAGAGCATGTTCCAACGCTACATTCCCTCCAGATGTTTGAGGTCCCAAGGTGACAATCTTCTGACTATCCCCAAGTTTAAACTCAAAACCAGAGGAGGGAAAGCCCTGGCTGTCTTGGGGTCCAGAGCATGGAACTCACTGCCCCCTCCCCTCCGACATATTACTACAGAAACAATTTTTAGGAAAACTGTTAAAACCTGGATCTACACCCTATCCGAGACAAAATGCAAAAACATGATTTAGTATCTTTAAACCAAGGATCCATCACAAGATCAATGAGTCACCATGGTCTCCCACACTCTGAAGCGCTAAGATGCTCCTTGGAGTGTAATCTGCGCTATACAAATACTAATTACATTACATTACATTACATTATCCCAAACTCCCCATAATTTATTTTCTTCCCAAAATCCACAAAGACCCACTTGTACCTCCTGGAAGACCGATTGTCTCATCAATTGGTAGTGTATTTGAAAACATCTCCAAGTATGTCGATCACTTTTTACAAGACTATGGGCCCGATTCACAGAACTAACTTAAGACAAAATCCTAAACTTACTACCATTTTGGTATTCACAGAAGGCACTTACACATTTTGGTATTCACAGAAGGCACTTACTCATTTCGGTATTCACAGAAGTTAGGAGTCCTAACTTTAGGACTCCTAAATGCTTTCTGTGAATACCGAAAGTCTTAAAATTAGGATTTTTCTCAGTTTAGTAGTAGTATAGTTAGGACTCCTAACTTTAGGACTCCTAAATGCCTTCTGTGAATACCGAAAGTCTTAAAATTAGGATTTTTCTCAATTTAGTAGTCCTAAGTTTAGGACTCCTAACTTTAGGACTCCTAAATGCCTTCTGTGAATACAGAAAGCTTTAAAATTAGGATTTTTCTCAGTTTAGTAGTAGTATAGTTAGGACTCCTAACTTTAGGACTCCTAAATGCCTTCTGTGAATACCGAAAGTCTTAAAATTAGGATTTTTCTCAATTTAGTAGTCCTAAATTTAGACTAGTTAGGACTCCTAACTTCTGTGAATACCGAAATGAGTAAGTGCCTTCTGTGAATACCAAAATGAGTAAGTGGCTTCTGTGAATACCAAAATGGTAGTAAGTTTAGGATTTTGTCTTAAGTTAGTTCTGTGAATCGGGCCCTATGTGTCTAAATTACCCACACATGTCAAAGACACTAAAGACTTCTTACGCAAAATTGATAGTATTGTGTGGCATGAAAATCACATGTTTCTAACATTAGACGTATGCTCCTTGTATACTATCATTGAACATAGTCAGGGTATTAGAGCATGCATACATTACCTTAATGAGAGAGACATTATGTATCTTGACCACACTAAGATGCTAACAGAAATGATGAACATGTGTCTTCGCAATAATATATTTTTGTTTAAAGGAGACCTTTACAAACAAATCACAGGTACATCAATGGGGACATGTTTTGCGCCTAGTTTCGCGAATTTGTTTCTAGGTTTGTGGGAAGAAGAAGTACGCAATGATGTTAAATATGCCACTTATCATAACAAAGTTGACACCTGGTTAAGATACATAGATGATCTATTTCTTATTTGGAAAGGTAGTGAACAGGAAGCGACAGAATTTGTTAACCTCCTTAATGATAACTCCTATAACATTGTTTTAACTCACAACTTGCAAAAAGAAGAAATAGATTCCTTGACATCAAGATTACAGCAAAAGGCAATGCCTTAGAAACAAGACTATACCGGAAAGAAACAGCCGGTAATAGTCTTCTTCATGCCCTCAGCAGCCACCCTGACACCCTTAAATGGAGTATACCTTATGGGGAGCTGCTGAGGGCAAGACGTAACTGTAGCGACAATGAGGGATATCTCAAAGAAGAACAAATAATGTTAAGAAGATTTAGGGAACGTGGTTACCCGGATTGGGTGCTGAACAGGGCTGTTTCCAAAATCAGAAAGATAACCAGAGAGGAAACATTAGAAACTAAGACACAAGGCACAAGGAAATTTGACGGAAAATAATGAGACAAGAGTGATCCTAACTTACAACAAAGAATCACGTAAGATTCAAAAAATCCTTAATGATAACTGGAATATTCTCCAAAATGACTCCATCATAGGTCCTCAAATCAGCACTAGACCCAAAATAACATACCGTAAAAGCAAAAGTCTGCGAGATATATTAGTACATGGTGATATTACTGTCAATAAGGCTTCCATCCTTGCGGACACTGTAAGGCATGCAGAAATAGCAAGATGGTTAAAGAATTGAGCTTACCTGGGAGAGTCGGTATGAAAAGCATAACACAATTCCTTACTTGTAGCACGACATATGTTATATATGTTCTTGAATGTCCCTGTGCAAAAAGATATGTAGGGAGTACCACTCACATTGCTAAAAAGAGAGTTCTCGAACACCTGAGAGCAGTGAATAACAAAGATCCACACTACCCCATTGCACGACACTTTGCTGAATTCCACCTTTCCAACAGCAATTTACTTAGCTATTTTATTGTGGAACAAGTGAGAGTGGGGAGGAGGGGAGGTAACAGAGAACTGTCCTTGAGAAAACGGGAATCTATGTGGATTATGGACCTTGAAACAAAATTCCCGAAAGGTCATAATCAAGACGAGGAATTGGCAACACACTTGATTGAAGACTAGCCCGATTTACTGTTGTTTCTCATCGAATTATGCATGTGTAATTTTTACAGTCTGTGTAGATGTTTGTGAAAACATGATAATGGCAATATTTTAACTACAATTTTTCTTTTGTTGTTTATCGTTTCAGGAGGAAAGGAAGGGGCCCTTTATATCTTCACGAGCACTTCACGGGCTCCTACCCTTTTCTTCGGTTCCATTGGAATGAAATCTGCAAATAAGTAGATATGAAAACACTCTTTATCTATTTTGATTTTATTTACTCTCCATCCCACTAGTATTGTTCCACATATTTTCTTTCTCTAGTTCTCACGTTTTATTGAATTCTATTGAAGGGATCACATCTGCACCCAAGTACACTAGTGAGTACATTTGGATTTATATGCCGGTTCGGATAATCTTTGTGCTCCTCATTCTCTTCCTTTCTGTAATGGCACAACCACTTTGGTGCGAGTATTTAACCTATTTACGCATATTCTCGAGTGCATTACGTATACAGGAAGTTACCATAAGTCTCTGAATACTTTGTCACATTAATGTGTTCCATATAGCCAACTCTGTTGCCTTGTAACATTATGAGAGATGTTGTCATCATGTCGTTTAGAGGCTGTATTAATGATGCTTATATCAAGCTAGTAATCATTTAAAAATGTGTTTCTGTTTTAATGTGAAAGAGATAGTCCTTTTCATCAATCAGTCACTATGACGAGATGTATTGACATGGTCTTGATGAATAACTGTCATACTATACATAGAGCCAACCTGTTCTGTTTATTTGTAATGTATACCACTTGGTTTTGAATATTTTTACACCATTACAAGATGGCCGCCAAAATAGTTCTGCACTTCCAGCCGGCAGCCCTTTGACTATAGTCTTTTCCATCAATCAGTCACTATGACGAGATGTATTGACATGGTTTTCATGAATAACTTTCGTACAGCACATGGGGCCAATCTGTTCTGTTTATTTATAATGTATACCACTTGGTTTTGAATAATTGTACACCATTACAAGATGGCCGCCAAAATCACCCTGTGTTTTGCACTTCCAGCCGGCAGTCCTTTGACTATGTTTACTTTACCCTGTACTTATGGATGCTTGTGATGTGATGCCACACTGTGTGACCAAGGGAGCGTGTCTCCCGAAACGCGTTACAGTGTAAATTAAATGTTACCTACATAGCTACTGAGAGTGCGTTTTTGCTTATTAGCAGACACTTTGGACATTATTTGCCGGCGGTAGCTCTACCGGCTTAACGCACCACCCGACAAAGGGCGAAATTCCAGGAGGAGCTCACAGCGTCATTTTGAATATATATATATATATATATTTTTTTTTTTTTACTGATAAAAATCAAAGGTTACAGAGAAGTTACAGCTGCTGAAAATGTCAGTTAAAACATACAGTTTTAAACTAACAAAACCACTAAATGTCACCAGTTACAGTTATCAGGCCAGGACCTATCTGCCCAACCAGTGCTATGCATGATTGAAGACCATGCACAATGAGGTTTAGCAGTCTGTGACACTTTAACAAATTATTAACAAATAAACAGTTTTTTGGTTCCCCCCCGCCAGAACTCTGCCCCTTTGTCGATAGATTTGTATGAAATCAAAGATATTACCCAATAAAAGAATTTTTGATTCCTGCTTTATTCTGCCTCCTTGGTCGAATTTGCCTGAAACTTGCGATTCCGGCACTGGGCTCAACTTGCTAACCTCCAATCATAAACCATGCTGATTCATTTACCAGTGCAACGTTATTGGCAAATGAGCAATTTTTAAACCCATATTTAACACAGCCCCTCCTTGATGGATTTACATAAAATTCAATATATTAACAGCAAGCTGAACATGACAACGGTTTGACCCCCCCCCCTTTAAATATGCTCCCCTTTTGATTAATATGCATAAAACGTAGCATTTCAAGACAAAAATAGACATGCTAATGGTTTGCTATAACTGGTGAATTTCAGTGGTTTTGTACGCTCAAAATATTACATTGTCACTCAAATTCTTACCTAACTCTAACACTACTTTGACTTTTGATTTTTTCAGTGAAGTTCTAGGGTTTTTTGACATAATGTAATATTTTGTTACCATACATAAAATCAATGATTATAAACCCCAACTTTTTTCTAATTAAAGATGACTTATACAGACAGATACAGGGGGTTTCCATTGGCTCCAGATTTTCTCCTTCATAGGCTAACCTCTTCATGGGTTGGTTGGAGGAGGAGGAGTGGATCTGGGGCCCTGGTGGAAGACAATGAAATGAATCAATTTTGTACTGGGGGAGACAAGGACCATACATGGACTCAAGGAGTTTTGTACCTATTTGAACACCAATGATGCCAACATTAGGTTCACATACCAATTCACTGCAAATAAGATTGTCTTTTTAGACGTGGAATTTTTTATACAAAATAATGCAATACACAGCAGACTATTTCGTAAACCCACCTTGTGCAATCCCATCTTGCACATGTCTGGTGCTCATCCCAGAAACCAGATCAAATCCATCTCCTACGGGGAAATGATATGTGGCAGACGTAACTGTAGTGAGGACTCTGGCTTCCTGGCCTGTGTACTGGATATGGAAACACGGTTAATACAAAGGGAGTACCGAGCATGTGTCATCATTAGCTTGGCACATGGTAAGATTCTGAGGATGAAACGTGGGGAGATACTGAGGTAAACCACACACAAAAGAGAACAAGAGACGTGGATTAGGATGGTCACAAATGACACAGTCCTTTCAAGCACGATACGAAAAAGCATGCATAAACATTGGCACATTCTACGAGCTGACAAGACACTAGAGGACTGTATTTCGGCAGGACCGGATATCACCTTTCTCAAGGGTAGATCTCTAAGTGCAATCTTGAGTCCAAGCTTTCCCACCTCGCCATCACAGTGCCACTGGCTATCACAGCATACCAGAGGATGTTAGACAAAACAAAGAAATTTGGTATTGAACAAACAATTCAAGTTAAAAAAAAATACAAGACTCAATCAAATTAGCCCCATTTTAACTCAGGCTTCTGCCTGCTAAGTACTTAGTGAGGATGTATGACGTTACAACGCATACTATTACAACGCATACCTTTACAACGCATTTTTAACAACGCAAACACTATTACAACGCATTATTTTACAACGAATACTGTTACAACGCAAAACTGAGTAAAATACTTAAAAGTGCTTTTACAACGAAAACAATTACAACGCATACCATTACAACGGCAATTTTTTTTTTTTTTTTTAATAAAAGTACAATAAAATCTGGCACGGGATGTAGGGAAAATAGGGGTTTTAGGGTGGGGAAGTGTATTAAAACGTGGTGCAAAACTGAACGTAAATTAACTGAAATGCATTACAAAATGAATGCTCGAGTATTAAAATTAATACTCGAGTATTAAAATTAATACTCCTATTTCCCAAAATAATCCGTTTTAACAAATTTAAAAGTGTTACACAAATAACGAATAATTAAACAACAGTTCATATACATGCAAATCATAATTATATCAGAAAATAAGTAAACGGATTAAAACACAAAACACATACACATAGTCGCCATTTTAACCATCCCACTTCTTTAACTTGTCCTACAACACTTTCTATGAAAACAATAGCAAAATACATGTTCCAAAATGGATGCCAAAACGGACCAAATAAATGAAAACAACACATCTTTTAATGCTTTTTTAAATTATCATTTTCCACAGCAAATAAAAGTATACTAAAAAACACAAGGAACGCTGTTTTTAAAAAAATTATTAATGACACTGACTAAAACTTATAAATACCAGCAAGACACCATTTTACAATCAGTTGATTATCAACTACCAGAGAGACCAGACGGTAAAACCTGACCCTCTGACACCTAGACTGAGAGAACACTGCAATCCATTGGAGAAGCATTCTTTCTTTCCTACTACAAGTAAGTTAATATTATATTTTTAAGCCATGTTTTCTCGTAAATCATGTTTTATTTCCATCCAAACAGTGCAGCAAAAATAATTTTAATATTTTATAAAATGTACTCTAACAATTTTTTTTCTCTGAAGTAACTTTAATATATACGAACTTATAACATCTTATTTTTTTTCTTAAAACAGAAATTTGTTTTTCTATCAAAAGCAACATATCGTTTGCCAAATTTTTCTTCATCTCAACCTACTCGACTCACCTTTCTTAATGTGAAGGTAAATTAATTATTACTTCTTATATTTTTAATTTTGTTAATAAAAACATTAACTTTACCATTAGCAAAAGTGTTGGATGGTGTAGGGGTAAAAAATAATGTTTTAACTCATTGAAGGTGCATCATTAAGGAAAGTGTGGGATGGTGCAGGGGTAAAAATTAGTAATGTAACTCCAGGAAGGTTCAGCAGTAGGGAAAGTGTTGGATGGTGTATGGGTAATAATTATTATTCTTATTACCGGTAAGTGCAGCAGTAGGGAAATTGTTGGATGGTGTATGTGTAACAATTACTATTCTAACTCCAGGAAGGAGCAGCAGCAGGGAAAGTGTGGGATGGTGTATGGGTAATAATTACTATTCTAACTCCAGGAAGGTGCAGCAGTAGGGAAAGTGTGGGAAGGTGTAGGGGTATCCATTACTATTCTAAGTTCAGGAAGGTGCAGCATTATTGACAGTGTTGGATGTTTAGGGGTACAAATTATTTATCTACCTCAAGTTTGTTGCAGCACCAGGAAAAGTATGATATGTAATGTAGTTAGACTTAAATAAAATGTCAGCTTTACAAAGAAGTTTTCAAATTTTGCATGTGTCACCAACGTTGTCAAAATTGTTCATTTCTTATTTTTTTTTTATTTCATTTTCACAGACATTTGTTTGCAACTTTGACGAAAAGATCTGAAAAACCAATAACCAAAAACTCCAGCCAGCAGGCCAAAACCATAGCAGAAGCCAAACACAAAAGGTATTTTAAATGAACACTGTTATAAATCCAACAATATATTAGACAAAGCATTTAATTAATAATTAAAATAAAATCCCACAATGCAGAAAATATGTGTTGTAGTTGGAATAACTATTACTATTCTAACTCAAAGAAGGTGCAGCAGCAGGGAAAGTGAAGGATAGTGTAGAAGTAATAATTAGTATTCTAACTCCATGAAGGTGCAGCAGTAGGGAAAGTGTGGGATGGTGTATGGGTAACAATTACTATTCTAACTCCAGGAAGGTGCAGCAGTAGGGAAAGTGTGGGATGGTGTAGGGGTAACAATTACTATTCTAACTCCAGGAAGGTGCAGCAGTAGGGAAAGTGTTGGATGGTGTAGGGGTAACAATTACTATTCTTACTCCAGGAAGGTGGAAGTGTAGGGAAAGTGAGGGATGGTGTAGGGGTATCCATTACTATTCTAAGTTCATGAAGGTGCAGCAGTAGGGTAAGTGTAGGATGTGTATTGGTACAAATTATTTATCTAACTAAAGTTTGGTGCAGCACCAGGGAAAGTATGATATGTAATGTAGTTAGACTTAAATAAAATGTCAGCTTTACAAAGAATTTTTCAAAATTTGCATGTGTCACCAACGTTGTCAAAGTTGTTCATTTCTTATTTTTTTTTTATTTCATTTTCACAGACAATTGTTTGCAACTTTGTCGAAAAGATCTGAAAAACAAATAACCCAAAACTCCAGCCAGCAGGCCAAAACCATAGCAGAAGCCAAACCAAGAAAGAGACACCAAAAACAAAAGGTATTTTAAATGAACACTGTTATAAATCCAACAATATAATAGACAAAGCTTTTAATTTTTAATTAAAATAAAATCCCACAATACAGAAAATATGGGTTGTTGTTGGAATAACTATTACTATTCTAACTCAAGGAAGGTTTCAGCAGTAGGGAAAGTGAGGGATGGTGTAGGGGTAACAATTACTATTCTAACTCCAGGAAGGTGCAGCAGTAGGGAAAGTGTTGGATGGTGTAGGGGTAACAATTACTATTCTAACTCCAGGAAGGTGCAGCAGTAGGAAAAGTGTTGGATGGTGTAGGGGTAACAATTACTATTCTAACTCCAGGAATGTGCAGCAGTAGGGTAAGTGTTGGATGGTGTAGGGGTAACAATAACTATTTTAACTCCAGGAAGGTGCAGCAGTAGGGAAAGTGTTGGATGGTGTAGGGGTAACAATTACTATTCTAACTCCAGGAAGGTGCAGCAGTAGGGTAAGTGTTGGATGGTGTAGGGGTAATAATTACTATTCTAACTCCAGGAAGGTGCAGCAGTAGGGTAAGTGTTGGATGGTGTAGGGGTAACAATTACTATTCTAACTCCAGGAATGTGCAGCAGTAGGGAAAGTGTTGGATGGTGTAGGGGTAACAATTACTATTCTAACTCCAGGAAGGTGCAGCAGTAGGGTAAGTGTTGGATGGTGTAGGGGTAATAATTACTATTCGAACTCCAGGAAGGTGCAGCAGTAGGGAAAGTGTGGGATGGTGTAGGGGCAACAATTACTATTCTAACTTCAGGAAGGTGCAGCAGTAGGGAAAGTGTTGGATGGTGTAGGGGTTACAATTACTATTCTAAGTCCATGAAGGTGCAGCAGTAGGGAAAGTGTTGGATGGTGTAGAAGTATAAATTACTATTCTAACTCCAGGAAGGTGCAGCAGTAGGGTAAGAGTTGGATGGTGTAGGGGTAATAATTACTATTCTAACTCCAGGAAGGTGCAGCAGTAGGGAAAGTGTGGGATGGTGTTTGGGTTAAATTTACTATTCTAACTCCATGAAGGTGCAGCAGTAGGGAAAGTGTTGGATGGTGTAGATGTATAAATTACTATTCTTACTCCACGAAGGTGCAGCATTAGGGAAAGTGTTGTATGTTGTAGGGGTTACAATGAGTAATCTAACTCCAGGAAGGTGCAGCAGTAGAGAAAGTGTGGCATGGTGTAGGGGTAACATTTGAGCTAGTGTATTTACTTGTACATCCTAATTTTTTTTTATTCTCTTCTCTTCACAGATAATGTCTACTCTTGAAGCAGCAAAATATATAAAATCTAGGAAAGGGAACAATTTATTGAACCATGCAGGATACATATATAGTAAGGAAAGAATAAGTTTTCCTAGAAATCATTGGAGGTGTGTGCAATACTACTCTACCCATTGCAGTGGCAGAGCGGTTACACTTGATAATTTAGTTGTAAAAACAACAGAACATAACCACTCTGCCTCTGCAATGGAGGTAGAAATAAGAGAAACTGTAAATGAAATGAAAGCTATTGCAAGCACCTCCAATGATTCTACAGGATCCATTTTAAGAGAGGTTGCACAGCATGTCCCCAGTCATGTTGCTAGTAATATGCCTATAATTCCTAATTTGAGAAGAATTATTCAAAGATAAAAGCAGGCAAGTAACATCCAATTATCTACACCACATACTTTTTCTGATATTAGAATTCCACATGATCTTTCTATTTCTTTTGCTGATGAACCTTTCCTTCTGCATGATAACGAAAACCCTCAGAAACGAATTCTTATTTTTAGTACCCCACGTAACCTAGCAAAGTTAGAAAATAGTGAAATTTGGATGATGGATGGGACGTTTAAAAGTACACCCCATCCTTTCACTCAAATTTACACTATACATGCAAAAATTAACAATAATGTAATCCCCTTAGTATATAGTTTGCTACCTGATAAGACTTCTGCAACATACTCTGAACTTTTATCAGTTATTAAAAGTAAAACTTCTCAAAGTCCTAGGAAAATAATAATAGATTTTGAATTGAGCATGATCAATGTGATCACTAAAACGTACATGGATACCCAAATTCAGGGATGTTTTTTCCATTTTTCCCAGGCATTTTGGCGTAAATTACAAAAAACATCCCTAGTTGCAGAATACTGTCGAGATAGCAAACTACAGTTTGAATTAAAAAAATTAACAGCACTTTGTTTTGTTCCTCCCGATAGTGTGGACGAGTACTGCACTGCTATTACAGAATCTGATTTTTTTACAAGTAATGAAGAAAAATTGGCACCCATCCTAAATTATTTCGAGGACACATGGATTGGGCACCTAAGCAGATCGGGTCGCAGGAGGAAGCCACGATTCCATGTGGAGTGGTGGAACTGTTACACGAGCTGTTTAGAGGGAGAAGCAAAAACAAATAATGCCATTGAGGGATGGCATAACTCCTTCAACCATACAATTGGCAAACCTCATCCTAATTTCTACTCTTTCTTGGAAACTTTGAAGAAGGAGCAAAGTTTTCAAGAAATGAGACTTTCCCAAACACTTGCTGGTAGTCTAAACCCACGAGTAACTCTAAAAACAAAGGAAATGTCTGAGAGACTATTGGCTATATTACAACAATTTACGTTGTGTGTGGCTCTAGACTACCTGGAAAATCTTGCTAACATTCTTTCTTTTTAAAAATACTTATCTACTTACTTTCCTGCTTTGCTAAAAAATTAAATAACCTTTAATAACAATTGGCATACAAAACTTTCTCAAACATTATTTCAAAATTACGAGTCGGGTCTACTAATTTTTCCCTTTTTTTTTTCCAATCTTCATTTTTTTCCAAACAACCAAAGTATCCAAAAAGACTTTCCTATAATATTTTTCCAACTTTCCAATGATCAATAGCAAGATATTAATTTGTATTAAACTTCCAAAATGAGTACCACCCAAAAATTCCAAAATATCTCTACCTATTCAAATTTTCAAATGTCAATCAATTTTTCGAAATGCACATTGCTGCATAAACAACAATTAAAAATCAAACTTTTTTTCACAAATTATGAATACGCAAAATCTTTTTTTTTTTAAACGAAGATATAAATCATTTATATTCGTACCGAAGTGTTGAAATGAACATTTTTTGTAGAAACTTTAATTAATATTACAGCTAAATACATTTTTTTTTGTTACAATTAACTTTCCTCGACCAGACATAGGCATACACTAATGACATGAACGTGGACATGCTTTTTTACATTTTAAACATCAATTAGTTATTCCGCAACCTCTCCTTATTCTTTATTTACTATATATGTATCTATTTTTAACTTTATATCTATAAATAAATGTGAAAAAGTTTCCTACCTGGACGCAGATCAGCTTCCTGCTGCTTCCTCCTCCGATGCTCTCCTAAATGGCGCCTTACGTTTACGTTCACGTAATGACGTCATCGCGTGCATCAATGTTAAAAAAGGACTACTTTATTTACTATTTCAATAAAGATATGTTTATTAATAATAAAAAATAATGTATATTTTTTATTAAATATGTACATTATGTTATAAATAAGAATAAAACAAAAATGTTTTTCCAATGTTTTTTTAAATAAATAATTATTTATAACACCTTATTTGTTTACTGTTGTATATTATTAAATTGTTATTTAAACATGTTTAATATATTTTATAAATGCTAAAATTACTAAATGTGTTCCTTACCTCCACTCTAATTTCTTTTCCCTTTCAAACTTGCGTTTTCTTCTCTTTTCACTCCTTCCTTTCTTGTGCCGCGGCTTGTATCTTCTTAAGCTGCCGAAATAAATGAAGGACAATTTATCACATAGACTTCAATACAAAAGCGTGGGAATATTTTTTTTAAGTAAGTAATATTTTCTTATTTCTTTTTTTTTTTGGTAAAATTTAAAGTTAAATAATTTTTAAATATCTCAAATAATAATTATAATATTAATTTAATTTTTTTAAAAAAAATTAAAAATACTTTTTTTAAACTTTTTTAATATATTTATTTTTGAATATAAACTTTTATGTATTAATGTCTTGTATCAATTTAACATTTTTTTATTTATTCTACATATATATTAATAAATTAAATTTAATAATTTTACTGTACAAATTTAAATATATATATTATTTAATTACATAATTACTATTCTTTTTATTTAAAAATTTAATTGAATTGTTTAATTTATTAATTTCCTTTTTATTTTAAAAAAACATAATACTCAAGTATTTTATATTTTCTAATTATTTTATTTTATATTAATCAAAAAATACTCCAGGTTATTTTTTTATTTTTTTTTCTTAATTAAATTATTATTAATTACTCTATTAATACTTAAGTATTTTTCTTTAATTTAAATTCGCTATTTTTTAACATTATCTTATTTAAAATTTGAATACTCCATAAGTACTAATTCTTTTTTTAAATAATAAATAATTTTAATTACATTTTAGAAAGAAAGCTAAAAATACTCAAGTATTAATATTTTATAATACTACTCATT
Organism: Triturus cristatus; assembly: GCF_964204655.1. NCBI lineage: Eukaryota > Metazoa > Chordata > Amphibia > Caudata > Salamandridae > Triturus > Triturus cristatus. The sequence continues at coordinate 496,382,081 of NC_140581.1, read as the reverse complement.
TTTTTATCTTTATTTATTTATTTATTGATACTCAAAAATTACTCTTGCATATTTTTAAAATACCCAAGTATTAATATTTTATAATACTACTCATATATTTAACTTTTTCTTATTTATTTATTTATTTATACTCAAAAATTACTTTCATATTTTTTACATTTTTCTTATGTTTACTAAATACTCAAATATTAAATAATTTTCATTTCAAACATCTTTTTACAATAATTTAAAAAAATTAAAAAAAATGCGTTGTAAAGGTATATGCGTTGTAAAAGTACTTACCATATAAAAGCATGCGTTGTAAATTCATGCGTTGTAAAAGCTTTTGCGTTGTAAAAAATGCGTTGTAATAGCATTGCGTTGTAAAAGTTGCGTTGTAAAGGTTGTTCCCCACTTAGGGATGTATGACGTTACAACGCATACTATTACAACGCATACCTTTACAACGCATTTTTAACAACGCAAACACTATTACAACACATTATTTTACAACGAATACTGTTACAATGCAAAACTGAGTAAAATACTTAAAAGTGCTTTTACAACGAAAACATTACATTACAAGGTTGTTCCCCACTTAGTGATGTTACTACTGTGATATGAGCAGGTGCCTAGATGAGCTAGTGAGAACAGGAAAACGGTATTTACTAGTAGCAACAATGTAAACAGATTTCGGCTGAAAGAGTTTAAAAAATGTAATTTTCAACTTTTTAAAATTATTTTTCACCTTGATACCCACATCTCAAGGAAGCGGAACGTCAGAGATTGGAACACCTTGTGGGCAAGATAAAAGGGCTGAGGTAGTTTACAATGACACTAATACGAGCAAATGCATTAAGAGTTTTTCAAAATTCTCCCTCTTGCACTGTTTATTTACGCAAATCAAAAGACTTTAATCTTCAATATTTGATACCCTTCCTGCTCCACATCACTTTCACTACATTTGAAATACTATATTCACATGTGAAATAATCATAATCATGGTAAAAACTGGAAAGGGATTGGGCAGTGCCTATAGTCAGTTTGCTTTCGGTGTCCAATGAAAATGCTGCTGTTTCCAGTTTCACACACCAGCCGTTGAGCCGGTGAAGAAAGATGAAAAACAAGGGCCAAGATTCATTGGATGGGCAAGCGCACTGTTAAATCAGCCAGAGCAACATGGGTGGTCTGGTTGTGCACTCAGAAATAAAGTGCCTGTGCAGGTGTAAGTCACTGTATAGTCCCTCCAATTGAAAAGAATGATCCTTAGAACTCTCGCCTTGGGGAAGTGGGCAAATGGGACAAAAGCAACATGGCGTGAGGTTCAGCTCCTGTTTGCACTGACCCAAAACGTGCAGGAAAGTGGTATTCTTGTGTGCTGAGTTTGCTCTGAAAGGGAGTAGTGCGTTCTGTGCGGCAGACTTCTTCCAACCACCACCTGCCACCTACTGCCAATGCTGCGCTATGATCCAAGAAGGGCTTTAGGTGGGCCAGGTCCCTCCGGGTCTCAGACCCAAAAGTAAAATAAAAGAGACATTGAAACGAGTCCATTCGGGTCCTGTTATCATGTCCTTAACTCTACATGCAAAAACTGATCGATTTCTGAACAATAGGTGTAAAAACTTTTAATGCAGTCCATGTTGATCCTGCTTATATTTCACATGCTTAACTTAACAGTACGTTCCCTATGAGTGTTTGCTATTTCTAGGATGTTGTGTTATGTTTTTTTTTCAGGCAGCAATTACTGCAGTCTAGCACATAATTTCTATTGAGTTGCGTCCAGATGTTTATAATAGGGCACAATCGAGTTGTGTCTGAAGGCAGTGCGAGTTTCTCACAGTGCCTGTCAGGGGCAAAAAGTTCTGTGGACAAAATTGTAAGACTTTGTATATTTGAATTTATATAAACTTTAGTTTTTAATATAAATTGAAAAAAATCCTTTTGTGTTAGTATAACTGAATGTTTTGCATATATTGTAAATATGTTTTTGTATTTTGTGTGTATTTTGTAGCCCTGAAGACGCCTATGTAGGACGAAACGCGTTGGCTACTGTTGTAAGATGTTTGTCAAAAGAAGAAAATTAATAAAGAACTTTTCCTTATATACATCGAAAGTATGCTGTGTATTATGTATTATTTAGTATAAGCATTGTGTGTGTGGAATAATATGAGAATTGTGCTAAACTCCTATTTAAATTGAGCAACATGGTTGGTATTTATGGGGAGCGGAACCGTTAAGGTTCAATGGCCATGTGTGCCAGTTGCAGATGTAATTCTATGCAACGTGTGGGTAGGGTGGCACTCTATGAGGATTTTTGTGTATATGTTTAAGCCATGCCTTTAATTATATAGGCCACACCCCTTTCAGGGACCCCCACCCCACACTTTTGTCATCCTACTTAAAGCCCTGGATCTAACCTTACAAGCTTGCAACAAAGAAGGCCGGCAAGACCCACCGAGGGATCAGGTATCTGTCAAACTTCCCAAACAGGGTTTGCATGCCCCAACCGTGAGCAGGAGGAGTAACGGCTTTCTGATAGCGTCCTTATGGTGCAGAGGCATTTTGGTCAGCACATCCAGAGAATTTAAATTCTGTGGCCTGCTTGCAGTGCAATGTGGGAACCTGGGTGGGCAGTCTATTAAACGTGACATGGGACAGCAGTGTTGGTGATGAGCAGCACTTGAGATGGCCTCACAACCTGAGTGGATGTGCTGACTTTCACTGGTGGATCTTGATATGGACCCAGCCACAGGGCTGTAGATGGTGGCATGGCTCAGTTGGCCTAGCAATCGCGGTATGCGACGGATTGCGTCCCGCATGACTACATCGTCTTTGCTGGCTGTCGTCTTCATTAATTGATAGACGCCTTAGTCGCTACGGAAGTAGTCCATCACACCGGCGACATTCTCGTTATGCCAAATTAAAGAAACTAAAAATTACCGATTGAGAGGTTATATTCTCGATGGAAACACACTGGAATATTACGACCTATGTCTTGGCCGTCACTAAGTGAGACAGTGAATTGAAGTTGAGAGTATTCTTCCTTTACCACTGCATACTGGATCCATTGGACTCGAGTGTATACATTTTGTCCCCAGAAATACAGTCCTGAAGAGACCCGGTATCTAGAGTGGGTCGAAACGCCGTTGACAACACATATAATAGAGACAGTTTCGGGTTGAATCATTTGCAAATTACAAAATCTGTCCTTATATAAATTACCAATAACCTTTTAGTTCCCTTCCTTTTCTTGTTTATACACATGTAATGTAATAGGTTATGGTTCTTTCACTTGGGGTCACACATCACTGTAAATATTGAATTGTGTATATATGTTCAACTTTAGAAATGTATTTTTTGATATAATCTTTATGAAACAAATGAACTTTTGAATAAAATAACACCTACCTCGGCTGAGGTTAGGTTTTACAAATAAAGAAATAGGCCTTGGTGTGGGCTTATTATGAAAGTGGATGTAAAATTGAATTGATAGGCTTTCTAAAAAAGAAAAGCCATATTAGGCTGTGATTAAATTAGAGTGACATATTTAGTCACAAACTGTGTATTATGATTATGAGTGAGTTCCTTGTGGATATTGTTTTGTACTCAGTACCTACCCGGTTCACAAGGACATAAGGGTTGCTCTTGTTGTTTTTGAATATCAGTTGGCCTAGTAGGCTGTGCAGATTGGTTCTAAGAACAGCAGATGTTGAGACAGCGAATCAGTTGTTAACAGTATTCTGAAGTTGCCTGATAAGTGTAAATCAATATAAGCTGGAGCACAGGCGGGGCGGCAGTAAGAACTGTTGAGCTGACATTAATATTTAGTACGGAATGCAAATTAGAGCCTGATTATGGTGGTAGTGGAAGTGCGGTGGTGGTCGGGGACATCCACACCAGTGGTCCGACCGCCGTATTACAACTTCGGCGTTTGAACCTCCAGGGGACCTCCGCAACTGCCAAGGAGCCGCATTCCTCGCCGCCAGGATTTCATGGCAGTGTTCACGCCATTATATTCTGGCGGTGAGGAAACAAAGGGGGCCCTATGCTAGAAATAAAATATTGTTGTAATCTTCTCGCTACAGTAATATGATCAGCTCAAGTACAGGGGTAAACCTTATTCCAGTCACAAAACATGCACGCTACTACCAGCACATACCATAGGAACGATACCGGGGCCTCTGGATAAAGTTGATCTGCACATGCATAGCAGGACCAATGGGGCGGGTGTGTGCACCCAGGGTACTTCTTTCCCTCATTATGCGTTTAATATAGGGCACAAGTTCGGCAATCAGGGACAGTTTCTCCGTTAGGGCGTTGGGGTTGCGCCCTCCCTAGTTCACAGCCCAAAGTAAACATTTCCAATCTGCCACACACAGATAAAGATGTGTTTTTAAAATCATTATTTTCAATGGCTGGCTTCTCTCTCTCTCTTTCCGAGATAGGGGCAGGCAGCCAGGCATAGTACGGCACCACAAACAGAAGCAATGTGCCTTTGGCGCTCTAAGCAGTGGTGTAACATTAGCCCCTGCAGCCGCCCGGTGTGGGGGGCCCGAGCTTCAGGTGGCCCCCATAGGCACAGTGCATGGGCGGCAGGCCCCTGGCCTGAAAGTTCCTGACAGGGTCCGGAGAGTGGGGGACCCCTCCATGTACTTTGCAGGGGAGCTCCCTCACATTTCGTTATGCCACTGGCTCTAAGAATGACACCATGATGCAGGGTTTACTTTCATACACCCCTTAGTACAAAAGTAAGCGGAGTTGGAAAGCCGTCACACCATTACGCTGATCTAATGCAGACCCTGGGCGTTTCCATGCACAGCCCAGTCTGAGGCTGCGCATCACGTCAGGCCTTCTGGCAAATCGAATTCTGTCTCAGTTATCACAATGCATGCACCCAATCCTGCCGGACCATGATGCAATAGCGTTGCCTGCTCCTATAGGTTTTACAGACCTGCCCCGGTCGCATGCCCCTTCGTCTGTAGCTCTGTCAGTTGCGGGACTGAAAATGCAGTAGAGCAGCGCGGGCAAAGTTAGTCAAACATAAAGAGCGCCTAAACCAGTGAGGCGGCCTGCCCTGCATCTGAGATCATTGCTTATTTCAAGCTTACAGACAATGACAGGTGTGTCGCCAAGCACAGCAAAGGCAACACCTTTCACTTTTAACCAATCCCAGGGACTATGAAACAGTACAATTGAATTGACAGTGGAAATGTCAGTTCTGTTTTTCATTTCTCTTATCCAGTGCATACCACAAATATATTTTGAAGAGAAAGGATTGCATGTGTGTTTGTTGCTGGAGTAAGTCAAACTGAGAGAAGAGCAGATATTACACCTATTGCTTCAATTATGCCATTTAGCTGGGGTTGTCTCTCCTATTGCTTACGTTGAACTTCTCTGTCATGAACGTTGGATCACTAAAACGCCAGGGGTAGTGGAAGTCACGTCACAACCCTTTGACCCTGCCACCCCCAATTATGTCACAGGACATGACATCACAAGATCTTTGACCTACTGACATCACAAGAACGGTCATTGCATGGCCGTTGGCATGGTACCATCAAACAAACTGATGCATCTGTCCTTTGGTTAGTTACATCTGACAGAAAGTCTGGACAATATATAGCTGCAAATGAAATACATAGTTTGTGCAAATCCTATTGAAAATGCTGCTACAAACATTGTCTGTATCCGATAGTATCTTCAGATACAGGGTTGAAATAATGCAGCAGTGGTTGAACCTATAGAGAACAATATTGGAAAATACGCTAGTGAAGTTGAAATAAGCCAATATCAATACCCAACAACTTATAGATTGGGAATGTTGATGGGCCTAGCTAGAAATCATAGCACAAGTCCACTTTGCCATTTGTTTTAGAAATTCCAATTACCATGCAATTAAAAGTCATTCTTAGAATGTAGGTCACAGTGTCATTTAATGCAGATCACGTTCTCCAAACAACCTTCCTTTCAATTACATGGTATATATGCTTTCTCAGCTAAGGAGCCTATGCACCTTCCCAGGTTTACCGTAAGTTAATTAAAATGCACATTGCCATCAGAGTGTTGATTGATAGAATGCATGTCACTTTCAGCACTTTTAATTTGTCAGGAACATATGGGAAGAAGTTATTTACATGGAAGAAGATACTGGCTGCCGTGCCGACGCTGAATTACTGATGAGAAGAGCTGGAAATCAGGAGGCTGACCTACATGGCTATTATTATGATGCTGTTGCTTGGCATCCTTGAAAAGAAGAAGGCGCTGACTGGGCAGTAAATAGTTGCCTGACTAGCAGGATATAAAGAGGCCAACATTCATGTATCCTCAGATGAACTATTACCTGCTGCCACAAATTGCTGTGGTTCACGTGATGGTTGTGCATCTTGCTATAGAGACTGATCCAAGGGTAAGTTGATGCTGGACTAGTCTGAAATCAAGAAGATGGCTGAAAGTGCAGCAGACACGCTTTACAGATCTCTGAATAGGATACTAGTGACTACAAAGACTAGTTGCTCTATTGATGCTTGGCAATCTTGATGAGAAAACAAAACTCTGTGGTCAGCAAGATTTGCTTGCCTATCAGGAAATCAAGGCTAATTGTGCTTTGCGTTACTGTTTTCATAGCTCTAGGTGATGAGCTGAGGCATATCCATGGTGTTAGGAAGAAAGTAACTAGAAATCAAGTTGGCGCATTGTCAATTGGGATTGGCATCATGGTTGATGCTGTCTTCATGAACGTGCATAGGGTACTAGCTTCTGCGATCACTGTCAGACGTTAGGTGACATTTGCCTTCTGGCGAGAAAAGGCTAACTGGAAAGCAACAGTTTCTTGCCTGCCAATCAAGAGGTTGCTGATACTGCTTGGCAGCATGGTAGTTGCTATCTTCATGGCCCTGCATAGGGTACAGGCTTCTGCGATCACTGGCAGATGTCTTAGGGGGAAAAAACAACTATTAAAACTAAAAAGGTGCCTCCATTTTTGTACTTAATCAAGAATGGATATGATAGCACCAGGGACTAATGCATTCAATGTAGCGATCGGAGTCATATAAGGGGAAAAGTCATAAGTTTGAATGATGGAGGCTCTACTTATACTTTTATTCTTCTGAGCTTATAAAGTAAGATTCAATTGAGTAAAAATAAATAACATTTGTTATCCATGTGAGGGACCAGAATAATGCTAGACTTCATTATACATCTGTGTTCATTAACCCTATTTACTGGTATACAGCACATTATTTCATAGAACAGAATCCACATGAAGGCATATGTACTAGTGCCTTTGGCCAACGACAGTCGTGATATTGCGATGAGACTTGAAATATCCAAGTTATGTCTACTGTATGGTTTATTATTTCAATTCCTCTGGAGTGGCAGATTGCTAATAAACATCAAACTTAGATAAAGATAGAGAAACAGGGGAACATACATGATAACATTTAAGAATACCATCAGGCTCCAAGCATCAGAGGAGGTCTGACTCATATCACTCAGTAGTGGAACTCAACTTGCACCCTTACCTTGCCAGTCAATCCACAGGCCTATGTTTTTCCCCTCCTGGACTAGTCTAAGAGCTCAGCTTACAGAGTCCAAGGCTGCATGAGTCGGCCAGTACATTTCTAGAAGAGCCTGAAAACCAGATTTATGGTGCATGCTGGCTGCTGACCTGGTTTTGTTGCTGAGTCCAGCATGCAAGTCGTAGCTGACTTAAAATTATACATTTCTATGTGGTATGGGTGGGAATTTAGTAGAGGATCTAACGCAGGACACCCCCTTTCCATGAACATGACTGACCGTAACATGCTCATCCTGGTGATCTCAATATCTTAGTACTGATACTGACTTGTTTCAGGCAGTCTGCTCCCATTCATACATGTATACACATCAGTGCATACTGGGACCTGTAGTGCTCACATAGTTCCATTCATCTAATTGAACCATCACATCTGAGCCAATATTGTGTAAATGCAAACTCTATTACTATCGAAGTTGTGTACTCATGATGTGCAGTAATAAACCTGCTGGGGAAGAGGGGGAGTGCAGTAGTGGCCTGGCCTGACTACGGGGAGGAGGTAACACCCAAATGCTGGTTATAATCTACAAAGAAACAGTTACAGGGTCTTGGCTCCAATCAGTAAGGTTGGGCCTCTAATATACAAAACAACAAAGAATTGCCAATACTGATATTGCATCATACTTTCATTCAATGGTGCATAGAAATAAAGTCTATGACACCCTTAATCCATGATTTACTTATTTCAACTTTATTTCAACCTTCTTTTTTCTTTTTTAATTCAAAAAATGGTTATTTTTTGAATGTACATCAAAACTTTCACAAAAACTGACAATCAAAGACATTTTTCATACAACCACTCAAACCATTATTAAATAGAACCTGACCATACTCACTTCAACATTCCTTCATACTTCTCACAACCCCCATTCGACAAGCATTTATAACCCACACTAAACACCAGACATACACCACAACCTCAACCTGGCCACAGAGCACCTCTTAAATCAATTTGAAAAGCCAGGGGTAACAACCAAACATCACCAAAAAAGCTAACACAATAGTTTTTCATGTACACTACTAAACTGAAAAAACCTGTTAGAATTTACAGCCAATTTACAGTGCACGACAGACTAAGAAAATTCAACAAAGGATTATTTGGCACAAAAACATGCAAGGTCGACGCGTTTCGAACCCACTTCTTAAGGGGTTCTCTTCAGGACCAAAATAGCTGTCCCACAAGGAGAGAAATGCAGAGTCTCATTAACTAAATACACAAAAGCGCTTAATTATTATTAAACAGCAAGGCAGCACACCCAGTGAATGCCTCCTTACCTCTAGTAACATGTAAACTCATTCCACTGTTTAATACAGGAATATCTAAAATAGGATACCTATAGAAAAGGAAAAGGAAAAGTACAAAATATTCAAAGTAATGTCCCAAATAAACAATGTAGTCATTATTTGCAGTGTGTCTAAATATAAGAATAGGCTGCCACTTACGATGATCAGGAAGTGTCAGTGTCCCAATTGTCTATAACTGACTGACAAACAGCCTTCAAAGAGGAACTGGTGGAATAAAGAAACAGGCATATGTTACTAGCCTGCTGTGATCGTTATCCCATCTACTGGCTATTTAAGATGAAGCAATGATTACCTTTAGGCAAATTTGATATTCTGTGATGTTATTTTTCCAGAGATAACCGTTCTACGGAATGGGCAGCTTCGAGGTAATAATTCCGTCATGTCCTGCCTCTGTGAAAAAAGCGCGGCGAACAGTGTTTGTTAGAATTTAATCTCAGGGGGTGAGTTTGTCAATAATGGAGCCGTCCGCATGTGAGGCGTTTGCTCCTCGGGAAAAGTGTGCTTTTTCCCGCAACCTGAAATGTCCATACCTTAACGCTGGTAGTCTTCTTTCGCCAGTGTAGCTTCAACGTAGCGCTCGCTTCAGGCAATGGAAGCCATGTTAGTCAGCCATATAAGGAAACGCGATAAATTGAAGCCGAATCCCACTGCATTGTGGGTAACCGCAAAGTGTTCATGGGACTTTACCCAAAAATAGTTCCTTATTCCTCCATATTATTCATAACCAACTGGTGCAAGCTTGAAAATAGGGCTGCTTGTTGGAACTTAAACAACATCAGATATATCTGCTGAATACTCATAATTTGTATAATTCCGATAGTTTGTTTAAGCCATTAGTTGTGGTATTAAATTTCAAAATGAGCATTGCCTCACGCTGTATTAATTTCTTGGTCCAAATTACCCCCTCTGAAATCTGATTCCACTTTGGATATAACAGTCCATTTTAGATCTCTCTCAGTGTGTGCCTTTACTTTCCATTGATTAACCAGGGGTGCTGTTTCCACGTTTTTTTAAATCCTGGATTTATGCTGTGTAATTCTCTGATGGATTTCTTGGTTCGTCTTACCCACTATAATTTGGGACATGGACAAAGTATTCCGTACACGCCAAACTTAGATTTACAGTTAGTAAAGGTGTCGTGCTTCCAGTGAATTCCATTGTGGGAAAAGAGTGAACCCTCAATTGTCTGCTCGCAACAAGAGCATGAACCACATTTATGGTGCCCACTAATCGATGCTAAACCCACATAGTTTCTAAGTGTAGGTGTAGTCATTTTTGGTAGCATAGTGCGAACCACATGATTGGCGATACTTTTTTTCTTTCTTGAAGGCAAAAAGAGGGCCACTCGAAAAGGATTGGTTCAAATTTTGAATCAAATGCCAATTTTGATGAATGATTTTTTTGAAAAGATTCGAATTAGGGCAAAACGTGGAAACACATACCATCTTGTCCATCGGTGATTGTTGTTTTTTTTGTAAGAGACATTCCCGTGGTGTCCACCATGCCCTCCTCATGGCATTCTTCAATAATTTCTTAGGATATCCTCGGTCAACTAATCTGCCGACTAAGTTAGTGGCATGCAGGAAATACTCATCCTTAAAATGGCAATTCCGACAAATTCTTAAGAATTGTCCAAGGGGAAAGTTTTGCTTCAGGTTTCTGGGATGATTACTTGTATAATGGAGGGCCTTGTTCCTATCTGTTGGTTTTTTGAATTAAGTAGTAACTAGGCCCCCCTCAAAAGGATAGACTTCAACATCGAGAAATGTCATTCGCTGTTTAGAATGATTGAGGCTGAACTTAATATCCTCAGTCCCTGCATTGAGCCAATTATAGAATTTGATTAGTTATAAAAAGATCGCTCGTAATCCAACATCTGAGCTTCAGGGTCAACTATTCGAAATCTTAAAGGCTGGTAGTGAGTTAGGATTTTTAGGCCCTAAGGAATATCAATTTTTGCAAAACAAATATCCACGAGTTCCTGTGTTCTACATCCTCCACAAGGTTCATAAAAATGAGACAAGTCCACCGGGGAGGCCTATAGTATCAGGCTGTGACTCTCTGATTGAACCCATTTCGAAATATGTGGACTATTTTTTAAAACCATTTTTGGATGATGTTCCATCTCATCTTCGGGACACAACAGCCTTTATTAATAGGCTCATTTCCATTAAGTTTGAAGTGAATAAAGACATCATGGTGACCCTCGATGTTGTATCTTTGTATACACAGATCCCACAGGATGATGGTATAGCAGTTCTGATCCATTTTCTGGAAACAAGAACTAAACCAGTAAGAGTTCCCACAGATTTTATTGTGCAGCTGGCCAGCTTTGCACTTAAAAATAATGTTTTCATGTTTGGTAATGACTTCTTTTACCAAATTAAAGGAGTCGGAATGGGCTGTCCATTCGCCCCGGAGCTAGCCATATTGTGTATGGCAATGTAAGAGGAAAGATTCATCTATAATAACAATCCTTTTCAACAGTTCATTTCAAACTGGATGCGTTATATCGATGACATCTTTATGGTATGGTCAGGAACACAAGAACAACTAATCGAATTCTATAATTGGCTCAATGCAAGGACTGAGGATATTAAGTTCAGCCTTAATCATTCTAAACAGCGAAGGACGTCTCTGGATGTTGAAGTCGATCCTTCTGAGGGGGGCCTAGTTACTACTTTATTCAATAAACCAACAGATAGGAACAAGGCCCTCCATTATACAAGTAATCATCCCAGAAGCCTGAAGCAAAACTTGCCCTTTGGACAATTCTTAAGAATTTGTTGGAATTGCCATTTTAAGGATGAGTATTTCCTGCATTCCAGTAATTTAGTCGGCAGATTAGTTGACCGAGGATATCCTAAGAAATTATTGAAGAATGCCATGAGGAGGGCATGGTGGACACCACGGGAATCTCTCTTACAAAAAAACCAACAATCACCGTTGGACAAGATGGTATGCGTCTCCACGTTTTGCCCTAATTCGTATCTTTTCAAAAAAATCATTCATAAAAATTGGCATTTGATTCAAAATTTGGACCAATCCTTTTCGAATGGCCCTCTTTTTGCCTTCAAGAAAGAAAAAAGTATCGCCAATCATGTGGTTCGTGCTATGCTACCAAAAATGACTACACCTACACTTAGAAACTATGTGGGTTTAGCACCGACTAGTGGCCACCATAAATGCGGTTCATGCTCTTGTTGCGAGCAGACAATTGAGGGTTCACTCTTTTCCCACACTGGAATTCACTGGAAGCACGACACCTTTACTAACTGTAAATCTAAGTTTGTTGTGTACAGAATACTTTGTCCATGTCCCAAATTATATGTGGGTAGGACGAACCAAGAAATCCGTCAGAGAATTACACAGCATGAATCCAGGATTAAAAAAAACGTGGAAACAGCACCCCTGGTTAATCTCTGGAAAGTAAAGGCACATACTGAGAGAGATCTAAAATGGACTGTTATATCCAAAGTGGAATCAGATTTCAGAGGGGGTAATTTTGACCAGAAATATACCACAACTAATGGCTTAAACAAACTCTCTGAATTATACAAATTATGAGAATTCAGCAGATATATCTGATGTTGTTTAAGTTCCAACAAGCAGCCCTATTTTCAAGCTTGCATCAGTTGGTTATGAATAATATGGAGGAATAAGGAACTATCTTTGGCTAAACTACAATTCCCATGAACACTTTGTGGTTACCCACAATGCAGTGGGATTCGGTGTCAATTTATCGCATTTCCTTATATGGCTGACTAACATGGCTTCCATTGCCTGAAGCGAGCGCTATGTTGAAGCTACACTGGCGAAAGAAGACTGCCAGCGTTAAGGTATGGACATTTCAGGTCGCGGGGAAAAGCACGCTTTTCCAGAGGAGCGAACGCCTCACATGCGGACGTCTCCATTATTGACAAACTCACCCCCTGAGATTCAATTCTAGCAAATACTGTTCGCCACGCTTTTTTCACAGAGGCAGTACGCGAAGGAATTATTACCTCGAAGCTGCCCATTCTGTAGAACGGTTATCTCTGGACAAATAACGTTGCAGAATATCAAATTTGCCTAAAAGTAACCATTGCTTCATCTTAAATAGCCAGTAGATGGCATAACGATCACAGCAGGCTAGTAACATATGCCTGTTTCTTTATTCCACCAGTTCCTCTTTGAAGGCTGTTTGTCAGTCAGTTATAGACAATTGGGACACTGACACTTCCTGATCATCGTAAGTGGCCGCCTATTCTTATATTTATACACACTGCAAATAATGACTACATTGTTTATTTGGGACATTACTTTGAATATTTTGTACTTTTCCTTTTACTTTTCTATAGGTATCCTATTTTAGATATTCCTGTATTGAACAGTGGAATGAGTTTACATGTTACTAGAGGTAAGCAGGCATTCACTGGGTGTGCTGCCTTGCTGTTTAATAATGATTAAGCACTTTTGTGTATTTAGTTAATAAGACTCTGCATTTCTCTCCTTGTGGTTCAGCTATGTTGGTCCTAAAGAGAACCCCTTAAGAAGTGGGTTCGAAACGCGTTGACCTTGCATGTTTTTGTGCCAAACAATCCTTTGTTGAATTTTCTTGGTCTGTCGTGCACTGTAAATTGGCTGTAATTTCTAAAAGGTTGTTTCAGTTTAGTAGTGTACGTGAAAAACTATTCTGTTAGCTTTTTTGGTGATGTTTGGTTGTTACCCCTGGCTTTTCAAATTGATTTAAGAGGTGTTTTGTGGCCAGGTTGAGATTGTGGTGTATGTTTGGTGTTTAGTGTGGGTTATAAATGCTTGTCGAATGGAGGTTGTGAGAAGTATGAAGGAATATTGAAGTGAGTATGGTCAGGTTCTATTTAATAATGGTTTTAGTGGTTGTATGAAAAATGTCTTTTATTGTCACTTTTTGAGAAAGTTTTGATGTACATTTAAAAAATAAAAAAAATTGAATTAAAAAAGAAAAAAGAAGGTTGAAATAAAGTTGAAATAAGTAAATCATGGATTAAGGGTGTCATAGACTTTATTTCTATGCACCATTGAATGAAAGTATGATGCAATATCAGTATTGGTTATAATCTACAGCACAATATTCATATTTTTGTGCATTTGTGATTTGGTGTAGCTGTAGCACAACCACAGCTGGATGGCTAGCAAAAGAGTGCTACACACAACAAAAGGAGTGTGTAAAGTGTAAGGCAGGGCCTTGATTCCAAAGCCTGGAGGACCTACAATGCTTTAGTAACAAATATAAAATACCTACAAAATGCATGCTACAAAAAATGGTGAGAACTAAAATCAATTGACTGTCTTGATGGAGCATGTTTGATGAACTATCTGTTTATCCTATGTCTCTTCTACACCTTTTTGTAAAGGACAACGCAGAGGCATGCCTATCACACTGCATCACTGCGAGGAAAAAAAGGGAATCCCCAGGCATGTCTGTCACTGTATCACTGCAACAGATATGGAGCACCCCAATACATATCAATCATACTGCCTGGCTTTTAGCATTCTATGAGTTTGTTGAAAGCATGTGTTTGCATCTTGTGAGTCCGTTGATCAAGTTCTTAGTTTAAAGCTTTCACCTCTACATTTTCATGACGTAAAATCTTATCTAAATGGTGTGCCTTGCTTCTGAACTCAAGACAAACATATGCATTCACCTCCCTGGACAGTGAAAGTGTTTTGCGTATATTCCTATAGCTTGAGGGCTGAAATCATACAGTGAAGTCAGACAGGGTGGACAGGGGTCCCCTTTAACAATTTAATGAGGGTCTTGTTAAGAAGGCAATACTGATTACTTGTTTTTCAAGAGTACTGCAGGTTGGTAGATGGTAAGTAGGAGGGGGAGGTGAAGACTGCAGTTTCTATTGTTCAGGTAAGGAAGCTTCTAGACCGGGCCTTTCCTTTTGTGTGTGTGATTACTGCTACAGAAAGGCTGAATGACAGCCAGATGCAAGATCTCACACTTCATTGTGCCTTTGTTCTGGGTGCTTCACACTGGAGATAACCCCACTGCTACCTGCCCCATGATGCATTACTTTACACAATTTCACGTAAATTACAACATTCCTGTTTTGTGTTTCCTTCCATCTGATTTGTGAGAAAATGAAACCAAAATTATTCCAAATCTATTTACCCACAGGTGATGGTGGTGTGTATGATCACTGATATTCTCACAGCCTATACTGATATTGCAACTCATATAAATAATGTTGTTTTTTTCTATACTTTTGCATGCAATCTCAATAAGCCTCAACAATACTCCTAAAAGCCCTGCATGAAGACTTCAATTGTTGACTCTCCTTTCTCTTCCGAATGACTCTCTCCTTCCTTTCCATCCTCCACATACCACCTTTCTCCAAGCGCAGACTCCTCTAATACACATGCTTGTTTGACTTTATTCCTATTATTGTATCTCTAAAAAATTCCCACACCTCGTTACAAAGATCACAGGGACCTGCAGAGCTGCTCAAACCTGCTAGATTACTAAAAGACAAATTGCACCCATGTCTCTCGCACTTCCTCATTCATCATCCTGTTAAGGGCTTCCTCCCATAACACAGTGGTCCTCACACACATCATGGAAACACCTTCCACACAGGATCAAAACAAAGGAAACACCTTTCCAACCACACACACTACAAGGTATAGGCGAACACCCAGCACCCCACTAGGGGTAGTAAGTGTTAGTGCTATAATGTAAGCAAGGGAAAACCTTAGTGGCCTTACATTAGCACTTGAGGGGTGTTGCACCTGTTTGAAGGACATTTCACTAGGGCATCTTCCAGTGCAAAAGAGGATAGATAGTTTCTGGTATTTATCCCACTACATGAATTTCATTGCTGGTTTTTACAGGTGATGCAGAGTCGCTCAAAGCGTCACAAATTAGGCAATATAAAGACACACATAAGTACAATAAAATAATGGAAATTTCCCATACAAGCTATGTCAAAAACCGGCAGCTATACATTCTATCATGGCTTTTATTAAAACAATGCTACCTGACTGATATTTAGAAAAATGAATAATTAAGATTATGAAAGGCAATCATTTCCCTTTCACATGCACCTTCACTTATTCATTTTTTGCCATTTAATGAAACTCGAATTATGGGTTAGGGGCCTCAAAAATGAAAGTGACTCAAACTCCTATGTATCTTGAAGTGGCTTTCATATTCACCGAATAGCCATGAAGGTATCACAAATGTGAGTTTTCTGTTTCATATTTATTTTTAAATACCATATTGATGATAGTTGTGTCACAGCAGACTGTGGGATCTATTTGAAACATAGCCTGTGATTGGGCCTCACACTGTTCCTATGTAGGGAGACCAGACGCCCCAGACTTGCCCGGACAGTCCCAGTTTTTCAAGGACTGGCCCGCCATTCCAACACTTTTTTGCTGAAACAAAGATATGTCTCATTTTTTTAGAGAGGGTATGGTGAGCGCGCACAATAATCAGTGTGGTGCAGCTCACATTTCCTCCTACCCTCTCTTAATACCAGGAACAGACGTTGAGCTGGTTAAAGAGCTCACTCCTCGCACCACTGAAAGAAGTTCAGTTGTTTTGAAAGCCGCTTGCTGTGCTGCCTCGCCTTATTCATGCAGCACAGCAGGATTTAATGAGGGGAGACTAGGTGTCCAATCGATCACCTCAAGCCAGGATCATTAGCAGCCTGCTCCTGGGTCTCATCCAAGAGGTGTGTGTGTGTATTATATATATTGATATTAATATATATATATAGTGTAGTCCTTCTGTGACCATATTCTGGCCCTGGCCAAACCATAGTCCTACCTATATTTCAATAGCTGTATCTGTGTTTTTCATTCTGACAATCTGTTCACCCTATCCCTGTATGATGTAGGAAAGTGTGCTAAATTATCATTACGCCTGAAAGGGCCGGACCCATAAGTTCTAGACCTGTCTCAGAGACACACTCCGATGGTTCTTTTTCACAGCATGAAAGTGTAAAGGGGAGAAAAGTCGTTAGAAAATACAATCAATTATCCAATACTTCTCTTGGATACATAATAACCCACAGACAACTACTGAAGGTTAGTTAATTTATTATAAAGTCAAAAATAACTGGAAAACCTCAGCACGACGGTATAGAAATACAGAGGAATTAGCATGAAGCAAAATCTGCGCATCCAGTTTAGATCGTGCAGCATAAGGAATATAACTGATTTAAGACGTAGGTTACAGAAAATAAGGAAGCATCAGTCCAAATTCCCCTGCATTGAGGGTTGGTGAGTGAAAAGCATTAAATCTACCCCTACTCTAGCACTAAGATGTCATCCCTAAATAAGCATTTTCAGAATGAAGGATAAAATGTATCAGTACGTGGAGTCTTCCTAAGAAGTCTCTCTACGATCAACGGGACATGTAGCATAAAGCTACCAAAGACAGAGCTCGTTCTAGGATGTTCTCTCTCTGAAGGCAAGAAAGAAGTGGCACACTATCCCTAATTTCAACAACCAGTTATCCACAGGTAGCACTCCCATGGTGCGCTTCAAATTACGCCATCCACACTGGTTACAGTTCTGAAGGTATTTTTCCACTATGTCGACGGTGTACCTCCCTTGTTACAATTTGTCCTTGGTTTCCAAGCCTTCTTCTGTGTGAAGCATAACAACCTTCCTTTATCGACTCAAGCTGCGTGATGATAACTTCTTCTCTCCTTGCCTAACTAATAAAACAAAGACATTATTTTATCTAACGAGAGCGCAACTTTCACCTGCAACACAAAACATGAGAAAGAACAGATTCCATAGAACACATTAAATTCAAACTGTTAATTCTAAAGCAAGAGTTTCCAGGGACTTGCATTTCAGGCCTACGAAATTCAGCTAACATAAGAAAAACACCATATAAAGCTTATGAATTCACATACCATTAAGGCAAATTTCAACTAATGCATTTATCTACGCATGAAGTAACATAATTAATATGCATGTCTAATACATAAATAATTTGCGCTCTACCTGTGATTATGATGCACCACTACAAATGAAATAAGATCTCCACTATATCACGCCGCACCTTAAAATTGAAATTTTGGGGGGGAGGAGCCTAGCGCGTGACCAAGATGGCCGCGTGAGCCCGGAGCTCCTGAGACCCGCGCTCCCTCCGGCAAATATCCTGTGACGAATCCTGTCTTTCACACCCGGAATATTGAAGGCGAACCGTTGCTGAGGTGATTGTCGCTGTCCGGACTGAAATCGCCCACCGGACGCCGAAGTTGTGCCACACGGAAGGTCGCGGCCTGCTCCCCGGAAGATGCCCGGGGCTTGCGCTGGCACGGTGCCCGAACACTAATTGAACAACAGCGGCTGAGTGTGGGGCGAGCCATCGGAAGGACGGTGTCATCACTTTCACTTTCACTTTCCTGATTTCATCGCGCCCTGGCTTGGGAGTGCGCCGCGCCGGCCATTTGTCGCACTGTCTTCTCTGGATGGGCAAGGGTATTGCTCTCGGCTGCAGATCACGATGTCAACCAAATCTGAAGCCGAAAAACAGAAGCCCAAGAGCACCAGGCGGGGAGGGTACACCCAAACCAACAACATGGACCGTTATGCCCATCAGAAGGAGTCGCCGGGCGGCTCGGGTCGGCCACTGGAAGCCCTGAAGGACGGTCTACCCCCCGCTACGGAACCAACCCTCCAGGACGTTATGGGTGCCATCGAGGGAATGCAGGCCTCTATCGGGCGGCAATTCGAGACCTTGGCACACAAAGTGGACACCATCTCGATCGACGTTAACTTGATTCGGGCAGACCTGGGGAAAACCAATGAACGGGTTCAATCCCTGGACCTTAAAACTTCTGGCCTCCTGGGTGATGTCTCTGACCTGCAGCTGGAAGTCCGCAATTTGAGGTCCGCGAACGACCTCTTTGCCCGACGGTTGGAGGACTTTGAAGGCCGGGCACGGCGCAATAACGTGCGCATTATTGGGGTCCCGGAAAACTCGGAGGAACAGTCTGTGGACCTGTTCGTGGAGGACTTGGTGGTTAACCATCTGGCGCCCAAAGGCCTCAGTAAGTTCTTTACTGTTGAACGGGCCCACAGAGTCCCTGGTGGGAGGCCCAAGGTGAGGGCCCCTCCGAGACCGATTGTCGCAAGGATCTTTAATTTCAGGGACCGGGACGCCATTCTACAAGCATCAAGAGTGTCCGGCCCGACGGCCTTCCAGAACACCACTGTGAACTTTTACCCCGACTTTACTCAGGCGGTGCAGAAGCAGAGGCAGAGCTTCCTGGTGGTTAAGAGAAGGCTTAGAGGGATGGAATTGAAGTACGCCATGCTCTTCCCGGCCAGACTGCGCGTGGTGTATGAAGAGCGGACTTTCTTTTTTGATTCACCGGACATGGCTGGAGAATGGCTGGACACATTGCCCCAGCGACGGGCCGGCGGGGAGCATGCTGGTGGAGCAGAAGGTGGTGGTGTGGATCAGGAATGAGGACTCTGGCGCAAGATTATTTTGACTTTGCCCCGGACAGTGACTCGCAGTTTTTGGTTTCTCCGGGAGTGTAGTAACCCGGGGGTGGCGGGGGTATGAAGGGAGCTTTCTCCTCCTCTGGGTTTCTTTTTGTAGATTAGTCTTAGAATAGGGCGACAGGCACACTGCAAGTTGGGGGGGCTTTTCAAGCTTACGCAGGGGTGCAGGGTGGGGGGTGGACTGGGACTGTTGGGATGGTTGTTGTTGGTTTTTGTTTTGCAAGGCGTAGTGATGCAAGCTTCTGTAGCTCAAGCGCAGTTCTTCGGGGGGGGTGGTGGTCTCCTTACATTTCGGGATGGGGGGTAGGGGCTTAAAGGTACTCAGTTGGAATGTTAATGGCTTAGGGGATCGCATTAAGCGAGGGATCGTTCTGCAATTCTTGAAGCGATGTTCCCCTGATATAGTTCTACTGCAAGAGACGCACTTGATAGGCAACATGTGCTACGCGCTCAACAGGAAGGGCTATAAATTTGTCGCGCACTCGGGGTTCTCCTCGGGCTCCAGAGGGGCTGGAATACTTGTCAGGGCCTCACTGCCGTTTGAGGTTGATTCCACCACTGTTGATGAAAGGGGGCGATTTGCGGCTGTGGCGGGGAGGTGGGAGGGCAGGACGCTGGTCCTGGTCTCTGTGTATGTCCCTCCTGGGCTGCAGCCCTCCACGTTTGAGGACCTGGGGAGGGCTCTGCTGGATCTTCCAGAAGGGATGTTGGTGGTGGGTGGAGATTTTAATGCGGTTGGCTCCGGATTGCTTGATAGACACCCACCTAGGAGCACTGGGGGGGCGCAGAAATGGCTTACGGATTTCGTGGATACCCTTGGTCTGGTTGATTGTTGGAGACTGCTGCATCCCACTCAGCGACAATACACCTTTCACTCAGGGGCGCACGGCAGTCTCTCCAGAATTGATTACGTACTTACTTTGGCTGCACACGCCTCCTTTGTGTCTGAGGCTAGGCACATTGCTAGGGGTATTTCGGACCATTCGCCGGTGTGGATCTGTATGGATGTTGGTCGAGAGATGGGGGGTAGGGTGGCCCCGATTAACCCCTGGTATCTCCGTGACCCTAGGACTTGTAGCGCTGTACTGAAGGCGGTCGATCGCTACTTCCAGGAAAACCTAGGCTCGGTCGCGTCTGCGGTGTCCTTGTGGGAAGCGTTCAAAACTGTGCTGAGGGGAGAGGCCCTTTCCTTGATAACGGCGGCCAAGCGTCGGAGGGATGCGGAGGTCGTACAGCTCGAGGCGGAGATAGCGGCTCTAGAGTTGGCCTTGGAGGGGGAAGTTCTGGCAACAACGCTGCACAAATTGAGCCTTAAGCAGTCGGAGTATAAGGCCCTGGTGAAGGATGCGGCCAAAGCCCTGAGTAGGGAGCAGCAGGGGCGACTGTACGATGTTGGGGACAAGGCCGGGAAATTAATAGCGTGGCTGGATAAAAAAGAGCGGGTTAATCGTGTTGTGCCAGAACTTGTTACAGAGGGTGGCGTTAGTGTTACTGAGCCGGATGGCATAGTTCAGTGCTTCGCGGATTATTTCCGTACGGTCTACACCTCGGTATCGGACAGGCCGGTTGAGGACTCGTGTGAGCTTCTGCGCGATCTGGCTCTGCCTTGCCTCTCTGATATAGACAGGGACGATTTGGATGGTGACATCACAGCTGACGAAGTCGCGGGTGCTATCCGTTCACTGCGCCCGGGCAAGGCCTCGGGCCCGAACGGTCTGCCAATTGAGTTCTATAAACTCCGTCCGGACAAGATTGCTCCGCATCTGCGAGCTATGTTTGTGGAGGCGCGAGAAATGGGATGCCTTCCCTTTGACCAACGTCTGGCGACAATTGTGGTCATACACAAAGACGGCAAGCCCAGAAATAAATGCAGCTCCTATAGGCCGATTTCGCTACTTAATGCCGAGCCGAAAATCCTTGCTAAAATACTGGCCAACCGCTTGATTAGGGTGATTGGGGACCTGATTCACCCGGACCAATCCGGTTTCATCCTGCATCGTAACACTGCGTTGAACCTTAGGCGCATCCACGGCGTGCTCGCGCGGACGGGGACACTGCAGGAGTCGACCGTTGTGGCTGCACTCGACGCCACGATGGCCTTTGACACGGTAGAGTGGGCATATCTGTGGGCGGCACTTGCAAAATTCGGCTTTGGGCCTGGCTTTGTTGGCTGGGTGAGATTACTATATGAAGGACCCTTGGCCAAAGTCGCGGTCAATGGTAGGGCGTCCTGTCCGTTCGAGCTGGGGAGGGGCACCAGGCAGGGTTGTCCCCTGTCGCCGTTGTTGTTTGCTCTTGCCCTTGAACCGCTGGCGGCATGGATAAGATGGCACCCGGACATAATGGGGATACGATGGTCACCAGATCATGAGGACCGCATCTCTCTTTATGCCGACGACATTTTGCTATACCTCACCTCCCCTAGGAAGTCTCTCATAGTAGTCTGTGACGTTTTGGCCTCTTTTGGTAGGAACTCGGGTCTCACCATTAACTGGGGTAAGTCGTACCTGTATGCCCTGTATGGAGCCGTCCCTGTTCTCCCGTGGAATTGTTCGATCCAGATCGCCCGGGATGGCTTTTTGTATCTAGGGATCTATATCTCCGCCGATCCGATTGTTCGGTATGAGAGAAACCTGCTCCCTCCATTGACGCGCTTGCGGCGGGATGTGGCGGGTTGGCGGCGGCTGCCGCTTTCCCTCCTGGGCCGGGCCGCGCTGTTCAAAATGATGTCTCTTCCCCGCTTTCTTTATGCCCTGCAGAATACTCTGGAGCTGGTCCCGGCCAGCTATTTTCGGGAGGTTGAGAGCCTCCAGCGCTCGCTGCTGTGGGAGGGCCGACCGCGTATAGCTATCGCAAAACTGACCCTTCCGTGGTACGATGGGGGTATCGCGCTTCCTGACATCAGGCGATACTACTGGGCCACCCAGTTAAGTGCTATCAACCACGGCGTCTACGGACCGGCGCTGAGCCCCGGCTTTGCTATGGACCGATGGTTGCTGCACGGGGGTAATTACTTTAGAGCACTCTACTCCAGGTCGATGGATGGGTCCCTCACGGGACCGACCAAGACAGCAGTACACGTGTGGAAGGCTGTTACGAACTCGTTGGGTTGGAAGGATAGGCTTACCCGCGCCACTCCGTTGTTTGATTCCGATGTGTTGGGGAAACTTTGGCACACGAAGGGGTTTGAGAAATGGGACCTGATTGGGATTTCCAGAGTGGGGGATCTTCTTGTTAAGGGACGAGTGAAATCGTTTGATGAGCTACGGACGGAGTACGATCTGGAGGCTACGGAATATTTCCGGTACGCACAGGTGCGCCACGCTCTGCGGTCCATCCTCGTCGAGGGGGAGGCTGTGCCCGAGTCCTCTCCTTTGGAGGATCGGATTCTGGATGGCCATATGCCGGAGAGTACAATCTCCTTAATCTATAAGAAGCTTGTTAACGTCCGGACCGACCTCCTCCTCGGGGTGCGTGATCAGTGGACTAGAGACGGTCTTGAACTGGATGATGAGGACTGGCAGTATGCCATTTCCTCTCCTAAGGAGGTCGCGATCCCGGCACGGCTAAGGCTAGTGCAGCTTAAGATACTTCATAGAGTCTATGTCACGGGCCCCCGACTGATTCATATGGGTTTCTCCGAGGATGGTTTGTGTAAGAGGGGCTGCGGGATGGTGGGCACCTTCTTACATATCATATGGGAATGTGGTGTGATTGCGGAGTTCTGGAAGCAAATTCATGTAGTGATGCAGGAGGTCACGGGCTTTGCACTGTTGCCAGAGGCACGGCGCTGTCTTTTGAATGTCTGGGGTCCTACTGACTATGATGCTGCGCAGACTCAATGGGTGACCCTGGGAAATATGGTGGCGAAGCGTGACATTGCGCGACTGTGGGGCTCTCAGAGACCTCCCGCTGTGGAAGCATGGATGGAAAATATGGACTGGAGCATGTTTAGGGAGAAGACGGCGTACTGTGCCCGGGGGCGGCCTAAGAAATGGCATAAGATATGGGGGCGATGGAACCAGTATAGGGGTGATATATGTCTGCCCCCGGCCACTGAACCGTTGGAGGAGCACCTTTCCCCCTAGCCTTACTTCCAACTTGGGATTACTATGAGGATATTACGTTAGATTGCTAGTGCCTCTGCTTCTCCCTCATCCGCCTGATCGGTGGTTTTTTTCTGTGTTTGAGAATGGGGCTGCGCTCCCACCGGGAACTTGCACGTGTTTATTGGGTACACTGCCTTGCTTGTGTTATTTATTTTAGGTTGTTCTAAAAAAAAGGAACCTTTGTCTTTTCCTGCACCAGAGCTATGGACACTTCCATGTGTTGTCCTTACTTGGCTGCCGAACCTCCGGGATGTCGGCTGAATAGCTGTGTTCCAGACTGATATAAATAAAGGTTTTTATAAAAAAAAAAAAAGAAAATTGAAATTTTGAAGCATTTCCCTTCCCTTGTGACCTTTTGCTTTTACAATATGTTATGTATACAAGCTTTGACTTGCATTTAACTGATGTATAAAGAACTTTACTTACTGTAAAGTGCTCTGATATCCGCAATTCTTGTTCGCGCTCTATAAAACTTTCAAAATAAATAAATAAATACATTTCAATGCCTCATATGTCCACAACAAACAGAGACATTTATTTGTCATCCGGGGAGCAGAACACTTTTTTTGCATTCTTCATGTACATAAGTGTTACAGGGAATGGAACCCGTCCTTCATTTGGATCATGTAAAAAATGAAAATAGTTTCACTTTTTGCGAAGATAGAATGGAATCATTGCTTTGCTGAAGCTTTGCAGAATATGAAAAGTTGGTTTCGTACACAAATTGATACTCTGAAACAGCTCTAGGTCATAACAACAACTATTTTTCATCATCAAGAAAAATATTTTAAAAATCGAATCAGTATATAATACAATGCCTGCATGCTTTCTTTTGATCTTTTAAATAATTTACCTGCTACATTGCATAATCGCTGTCCCAGGCCATGACCCCAGCCTACCTGTATGTGGATTAGCAGCGCGGTGTGGACCTCCAGGACTGGGCAGACACAGGGCACAGCCACATTCATGGGACACGTCACCAACGTGCCTTGCTCATTGTCCCACCTCTCTAGGAACAGTGATGCTACAACTTTGGAAGCCAAAGGCATCGGATACAGCAGCCTGCGTGCTCGCTGACTTAGAACCAGTGCCCTGTCTGTACAAAAGCACATGTACAGAAGACAAATATGTGCTGCAAATATGCACTGTGTTGCTGCCAGGGCTATGTCTACATTGAGGTGCAAACAGTTTAACTGGCACCTCACACAATATGTTTACTATCACAGAAGGCTGGAATTGTAAGAAAAATAGTCCAAATTTAAACATCAGCAGAAAGCATTATGTTTTTAGCTCGAGCCTAGCGCAGCACGCATGCGCTGCCCTAGCAGATGACCTCTTGGATTCACTCTGGACTTCGTGCAAGCTCGTGCGTGTTGTAGTGACATTTCATTGGCCTTTGCATGTGGCTTTCAAAAATAAAAGCACACAATTGGCCAAAGGCAGCTTTTTGTCCCACCTTTTCTTAAAATGTTGACGCCTACCGCATCCACCTTGCGGTTACATGCAGCGGCGCGCAGCATGCCATCAGTTGAGTGTTCTATTTCAAAGGTTGATTTTGGCCTGCATCACACGGCCGCGCTTGCGAAAGCCTCCTCCCCTACCCATTCTTTCCCTTCCCCGGCTCCTTTGTGCCTCTTCCAGGAGCCGGCTGAGACGGGAGGAGACGCACTTTCACTCGCTCTCCCTGCGCGAGTTTGATGCAGGTTACGGCTATTGTGAGATGTTTAGTTTTAAAAACTTAGAAACCATTCATAAAGGACACATTTCTGCAAGTGTGTTACTCCTTTCTAACAAACATTGTGATATTGTGCAAATTGCTTTTCCCTGTTGCATCTTCCCTTCCAATGCCTTCTCCTCTCGGTGCCCGCTCCTTCTCTCGGCCCCATGCCCTCTGCACATTCTGTCCTCCCAGGTCTCCCTTTCTTTCAGCCTATGCTGCCTCTTACTGCCCCGTTCTCGCCTTTCCGACCCACTTTCTCCTTTCATTTTTACCAACATCCCCAGGATGCACATCAAAAATAAAGACGTGTAAATGGTACCATTTGAAGGTCTGCTAAAAATGTAGCACACAAAAGGGGTGTGATAGCAAAAAACATTGTGGCAAAGCTGAATGTCATACAAGTACGTACTTAGAAACAATTCAGAATGGACACATTTCTGCAAGTGTGTTACTTTTTTCTTCACCCATGGTGGCGCCAGGGTACACTTTCCAGGCCGGCATACACTTAACTTTCTCCAGCTTAACACAGGGGTGTAATGTAGGCCCCTGCAGTGGGCATAATTTAAGCCGGTATCTGCCGGTACGCACTTGGGCAAATTTTTTTTTAAACCTGATACTTTGTGGAAAATATATAAAAGCGCATTCTTAAAAAAACACTGAACATCCTGGCTGTTATTTCTAACAAGGCACAACTTTAAGAAGGATGTAATCACGTCCTCGGACGCTTCCTTGCGCTTAAATTAAAATGTTGGTGTGACAACTCTTAACAGGAAGCAGACCATCGCAGCCACGGTAACAGCGTCAGACACAGCACTCCTCTCCCATTCCCAAAACACGTCTCTGCAGTAAACGTTATCTCCCTTCATTTTCTCCTCACCCGCTTCCTTTCAATGTTCCCCTATCTCTTTCCCACTCCTCTGCAAAATATTTGGTGCAAAAAGCGTAAATGTTTTGGGTGTGGTAATGTGCACTAACATTCATATCCTTAAAAGGCCCATGCCAAAACCATTTAACTATAAGGTGACTACTATCAAAATAAAGGACACGAAGCATTAAAAGATGTATTTTTTTATTGACAAATTACCAAATGCTCTTTCCAACTGCACTATCCAAACACACGGGAACAGTCCAGAAAGCAAGCACAATTTACTCTACAGTGTGAGAAGTTGGCCTGGTATATGCTGTCCACTAGTTACAGTGGGCATCTTGTACCAGTCCAAACAACCCTTATTGATGATTAGGTTAAAGACAACCTTTATTGAAAGCTATCCTAGTGGTACTATGGAGAGCAGCCTGCAGGATAAGTCTTGAAGGAGTGGAAAGCAGCTTGATTTACCAGATTATAACCTTTTGAATGACCAAATGAAAGGAGAACCACACAAGATATATATAAAATATATGTATTTATTTCTAAACACTCTCTACTAATCTCTTTATGAGATTAGAGCACAAGATACACAATATTAAAGCACAATATACAATGGGCCCCAGGGGAGACCAAACCATATATTAAGAAAGTGGTATAAGAACCACGACTTGACTAAACACAGTGCCTAGAGCACGTAGAATCACTGGGACCCCAAGGAGCCACCCAAGGTAGTGACACAGGAGACCCACGGGGGACACATGCAGTGTGAGAACACAGCCGCGAGCTCCGTACAATCCTATGGGAAAGTCGCGGTTGGAATTTTAAAGATTAAGGACACTTAGGAGAGGACTTGGAGCAAACCCTTTCAAACTTAGAAGGTTCTAAGGCCAGCACCCATGTGAGCACCAGAGTACTCGTGTTACCTAACCCAGGGAAGCCGAGTGCATAGGTGTGTAATGGTGTCGGGAATCTTTGTCGTTTTCAATGGAGAGTTGCTGCAAAGTGCTGCTGCCGTGAAGAGGAAAAGTGTCCGGTGTGATCCAAGCCTGGATCAGAGATGTAAAGAACCTGAAAGCAGAGGGGACGGAGTCTGGGTCACTTCAGGGTGACCAGGGGCACGGTAAACCCATGCCCACCAAAGTCGGGTGTTTCAGGTGCGAAGAGGGGAAGTTTGACTCCACTGCCACGGGGACCAGGAGACGTCGACGACAACCAAAGTCCACAGGCGAGCTGTCCCACGAAGGATGTCGAGTGCTGGGGGGTCAGTGTCCGGATTTGAGACCAACAAGCCTTGGCAACGGCAACCCATGAGGTGAGAGTAAAAAGGCTTCGGTGTAGACCAGCAAGGTCCTGTGGACTCCCCAAGTAATAGAGAGTCAGGGCACATCTGGGGCAACCAGGTAAGCCCACTGAAAGTCAAAGTACCCTTCTCAGGGACGCTCAAGTCGACGGATAAGGGATCGTGAAGGGACCTCAAAAGGAATCACTAAATACAAGCCCACGGGACACTCGAGGAGTGTAAGCCAGTAATCTTCAGTGGAATCACTGCTTGGGTCTGGACTACAAGTAGCCCAAAGCACAACCTTAGGGATCACCAAAAAGCATATGCTGCTCCAAATGTGCACAGTGTCCAGGGGTTCGGGTTGCACTGTCCCCATGAGGGCTTTGGATCTCACGTTTGCTGAGAGCACAGATCGGCCTCGGGGAAGCTTGGAAACCCACCTCCTGTGTTGCAAAGTCTTCGGAGCCCTTCAGGAGCTGCGTAGTTACAAACCAGGTAGATATGTCTTTGGTGCCTGCCTTGCAGGGGAGTAACTCCTTTACTCCAAGGGAGATTCTTCGGTCATCCAATGTTGTGTAGATAGTTGAAGTTCTGCGATTCTGTAGCAGAGTTTCGTCCAGGTAAATCTAAAGTCCTGTAGCCAGGGATTCCTACTTTATACCCAATGGAGGGGTGGGACGAAACTCTGGGGACTGTTCACAAAAAAGTAGGAGGTGGAAGAGTTGGGAAAGGGAATGGAAGGGCCTGGCGAGTACAATTGTATTTTTGCTAGCGTAAGTAAATGTAAAGCGTACATTGTAAATTGATGCATGCTGTGACACATGTAATCATTTTGTTTTTATTTTTCAGATACTATAAGTTTCCATTGGGGTGTATATTCCTTTTTCATTTAAAAACGTAACTACGCAACTATGCCATCAAACGGACATATCTATGTGCCTTGAGTCTAAAAATCTAATTTTTGCGTTGAACCCCATATATTACATTTTAATCACCATTGAGGACGGTTTTTTAACTCTTGGACAGCACAAAACCAATTTTCAAAAATGATTCTTTTATAAAGTCAAAACCATGGCCAAGTGTAGTTTATAAGATGTTTTATTTTATCTACCTTTCTTATCAGCAGACATAGTGGACCACACATCCTATTAGCAGGACCCGTGAAGAACTAGGTCCTTTGTTGATAGGTGCCGCTAGAACGTTTGACTACAGAAGAGGATGAACCCCGAAAATTTCAATTTGCATACTCACAGTTGTTTATCTTCAATTTGATATTAAAAAAATAACATATTTTGGACGTGTTTCTCATCTTTTCTTGGTAAGTGGCTGCGCATGTTCTCACATGAAATTGAATGACTTACCTTAAAAGATAAATTGATTTTTTAAATAGCTTCACACATAAAAAACAGAAGCACTTTATGTAGCAGCACACACATTAAAGGCATACAAGGTAGGTGCTACGAAGTTTCATTTGCAAATGTGCTGTTCCAGAATTTAAAGCCAAATATCTGAAGGACTGTCCCTCTTATCTGTTTCCCTTCACTCCTGGAGTGATAACCTGGTGGAGATTTTCAGATCGAAGTGTCCCAAAAGTAACATAAGCACTGGTCAAATTCTGAAAGTAATTACGGCTTGTGTTAATATGAATTTGCGTGTCACGTGCATGTGATTTACTTCAGAGGAAGACCATTTTTCTATTTACTTTCATTCAGAAATGTCTGCCCGTAAGTAGAGATGTCTGATCTGGTGGTGGAGAACTTACCAAACAGACAGAACATAAAATGCAAGTGTAAAGTTACTAGTAATAACTCTATGGCTATAGATCTAGTAGTAAAAGACTCCACTCATCATTTGAGGTGATGTCAGGTCTCATAAGCCTAGTCAAGGTGTAAATATCCACTCAGAAATGGCAAATAGCTCCAGAGTGGTGATTTGCACCTTGATGTAGAAATAGATCTACACATGAGCATATCTAAATCAATCAGGATTCTTATAAAGCACGACTACTCACCCATGAGGGTCTAAGGGCAGTGGGGGGGGGGGGGGGGGAATCTACAGTTCAGTTGAAGAGCCAGGTCTTGCGGTCCTTCCTGAATTGCGGAAGTGACTGCCTGAGGTGTAGAGGCGGGGATTTGCAGGTCTTTGTAGCAAGGTAGGAGAATGAACTTCCTCCAGCAATGGTCTTGTGGATCCATGGAATGTTGGCTAGGGCCAGTTAGGCAGAGCGTAGATGTCTGGTGGGAGTGTAGAAAGAGAGGCAGTGGTTGAGGTATGCAGGTCCGGCATTGTGGAGGGCCTTGCGTGCGTGAGGAGCTTGAAGGTAACTCTTTTGTTGATGGGTAGCCAGTGAAGGTCTCTAAGGTGGCTGGTTATGTGGCTGCTGCGTGGGATGTTCGGGATGAGTCTGGTGGAGGCATTCTGGATGTTCTTCAGTTTCTTTTGGAGTCTCTGGGTGGTGCTGGCGAAGAGTGCTTTGCCGTAGTCCAGTCTGCCGCTGAATAGCACATGGGTGACCATTTTCCTGGACTCGGTGGGGATCCACTTGAAGATCCGACAAAGCAGGCGGAGCGTGTGGATGCAGGAGGGCAAAACAGCATTGATTTGGCGGTTCATTGAAAGCGAGGAGTCCAGGATGATGCGGAGGTTTAGTGCGTGGTCCGTGGGTGTGAGGGGGTTCCAAGCGCTGTGCGCCACCAGGACTCAACCAAGACAGAGGGGGTGGAGCCCAGGATGAGCACTTCGGTGTCGTCTGAGTTAAGCTTGAGGCAGCTGTCCTTCATCCAAGTGATGACTGCCTCAATCCCTGTGTGGAAGTTGCTCTTGGTGGCTGTGGGTTCATCTGTGAGGGAGAGAATCAGCTGGGTGTCGGCAGTGTAGGAGACAATATTGAGTCTGTGGCTTCTGACGATGGCTACAAGCGAGGCCATGTAGATGTTGAAGAGGGTGGGGCTGAGGGAGGATCCCTAAGGCACTCTGCAGCAGATCTCTGTGGGTTCTGAGTAGAACAGTGGAAATCTAAAACTCTTTGGTTTCTGTCTGTGAGGAAGGGCTTTGTTGCGGATGCCAGTGTCAGGGAGTCTTGCGCAGAGATTTCGGTGGGAGACAGTATCGAGGGCAGCCGAGAGGTCCAGGAAGATTAGGGCGGTAGTTTTGCCTAGGTCAAGGAGGGTGTGGATGTAATCTGTGGTGGCGAGGGGAGCGGGCCCGGTGCTGTGGTTGCTTCTGAAGCCCGATTCGGAGAGGTCCAGGATGTGGTTTGTCTTGATGAACTCGGAGAGTTGAGGGTTGATAGCTTTCTTCGATGACTTTGGCTGGGAAGAGGAACAGAGAGATGGGTCTGTAGTTGTTGAGATCCGTTGGGTCGGCAGAGGGTTTCTTCAGCAGGGGGTGACCTCTGCGTGCTTCCAGTCTTCCGGGAAGGAGGCAGACTCGATGGAGCAGTGGATGGTGCAGCAGAGTTCAGGTGCGATGGAGGTGCCGGCTCTGTTGAAGATGTGGTGAAGGCAGGGATCTGAGGGGGCTCTGAAGTGAATGCTCTTCATAATCTTGAGGCTGTCATCAGGGGAGAGGGTCGTCCAGTTGGGCAAGGTTGGCTGGGGTCTGGAGCCATTGGGTGCAGTGGTTGTGGGTGTGGTGGGTGGGTCTTGGGTTGCAAAGCTGTCTTATATCTCCTTGATCTTGTGGTGGAAGAAGGTGGCAAGGTTGTCTCAGAGGTCTTGAGAGGTGGGATTGTCTGTTGTCTCTGTGCTGGGTTTGGCAAATTCTTTGACCACGGTAAAGAGTTCTTGGCTGTTGTGTGCGTTGGCGTTGATGCATTCCTGGATGGATGCTTTCTTTGTTGCTCTGATGAGGTGGTGGTGTGCAGTGACGGTGGTTTTGAAGGCTGCGTGGTCTACCACGATCTTGCTCCTCCTCCATTTTTTCTCAAGCCATCTGCGGGTGCGCCTGGACTCTTGGAGGGTGGGGAAGACCCAGCTAGCTTTAATGGAGGGCTGCTTGCCTGAGGGTTTCCTGAGGGAAGCCAGTGTTTTGGCATAGTCGGAGATCCAGCGGTGGAGGTTGCATGCTGATGTGTTGGTGTCTGTGAATGCCGGTGGTGGGGGTTTGCTGAGGGCGGTGGTGAGCTGGTCTTTGGTGACCTTGTTCCAGCTTCTGGTAGGATCGTGGTGGGCATGGTGTTGGGATTGTTGACAGAGAAGTGGATTCAGTGGTGGTTTGTCCAGTGTGGCTCAGAGGTGTGCATGACAGAGATGTTGTTGCTTGCAGAGAAGATGGGGTCGAGCATGTGTCCCGCTGAGTGGGTTGGTGTTGTGTCCAGTTGTTTGAGTCCAATGGTGGCGAGGTTCTGCAGTAAGGATGAGGTGTTGTGGTCGTTGAGGTTGTCCAGGTGGAAATTGAGGTCGCCAAGGAGGATGTTGTTCATTGAGGTGAGAGCGTGGTGAGCAATGAGGGTTTGACAGGTTCCAGGAGGTCTGTAGACAAGGGTGCCGCGGAGGGCGATGTTCGGGTTAGCCTGGATCTGGAAGTGGAGGTACTCCATGTCAGGTGAATGGTCGTAGGATCTGGTTGTGAGGCAGAGGGTGTTTTTGTGTACGGTAGCAATACCTCCTATCCTTGTGGATGATTTTGTAGTCGTCAGGGATGGTGGTTGTGATGTTCAGGGCTGAAGTGGGAGTCATCCAAGTTTCTGTAAAGAAGGCGACATAGGGTAATATGAAGTCGAGCAGTTCCCAGATCTCCACAGCGTGTCTTATGAGGGAGCGGGTGTTGAGTAGGATGCATCTGAGGTGGACGGGTCGTGTTGTTGGTGCGTCTGGTGTGCGGAGGCAGGCGAAGGTGCGGTTGCGGAAGGTGAACGAGCCTTGGGTGTTCATCAGTGACAAAAGGTGGCAGGCGGTGGAACGTTTGGTGTTGAGGGCGTGGAGACTTCTGGCGTTGTAGTGGTGGATGGACCAAGGACGAGGGTCAATGGCACTGGGTGTGGTCGAGATGCAGATGGGCTCGCCTTTGGTGGGCCAGCAGCCCGCCCGTGCAGCGGACGTCATCAAGTAGCGTTGGGGGGGGCTGGACAGCTGGGAATCGGAAGCCGAGAAAGACAGCGCTGGAAGGGGCCACAGGGGATGAACAGCGGCATGGGCAGGTAAAGGGAAAAACACAAAAAGGAGGAGAAATCAGAGAAGTAAAAAAAGAAAAAATAAGGAAAAAGCAATAGATAGAGAAAAAAAAGAAGTTGAAGAAAGAGTAGAGGGGCAAAAGGCAGAAAGCCGAAAACAGAGGCAGGGAGCAGCAGCAGAACAGAGATGCTCCCCACTGGAACACCAGGGATCGGGCCTCGAACACAGAAGCTGGAAGGGTCAGGGGGCAACAGCTACCAGGCAGAACTGTACGTCAAGGAAAGCAATATACTGACAAGGTCAATCAGATCCATCCTTTACCGCACAGAAACCACCAACAAGTAGCTTTTGGGAGGGCTGGACAGCTGGGAGGCGGGAAGCGCGTAGGTGGGAAAGACAGCGCTGGAGGGAGGTGGGGCTGTGGGGGACGAACAGCGGCAAGGTCAGGGAAAGAGAAAAAAGGCACAAAAAAGAGGTGAAATCAGAGAAGTGAAAAAGGAAAAAATAAGGAAAAATCTAAAGAAAGAGAAAAAAAGGGAGGTGAAGAAAGAGCAGAGGAGAAAAAGGCAGAAAGCAGAAAACAGAGGCAGAGAGCAGCAGCAGAGCAGAGATGCTCCCCACTGGACCACAAGGGATCGGGCCTCAAACACAGGACCTGGAAGGGTCAGGGGGCAAAAGCTACCAAGCGGGGCTGTGCGGCGAGGGAAACAATTTACTGACATGGTAAGTAAGATCGATCTACTAGAGGTGTTCGAGCAACTGAAAGCTGGAGACAGCCAAGAGCCTAAAGCCTGGATGTGACTCAAGTAGAGGTCCTGATCTAACCTCAAAGCCCATAATGAGCCGAGCTTTTGTGTGGCTTCTGCCGAGGAGCCAGGTTCAAGTCTTGGAGTCAGCTCCACATCCTGTGAGTCTGGGCAAATCATCTAATATCCATGTGCCTATAAACAATAAATGTACAGAGAAGTATAAACAAGCGTCAACATAAGCAAAGACAAATATATACTCATTGACTGGCTGATTTGTACAAAGTGAAACCAGAAAACATAGATAAATCAGCTTCCCCGATTTAACTGTGTGATCTTAGATAAATATTTTATTTCACCGTGACTCCTTTTTCTTCAGTATCAGGCATGAAAGCACTTTCAAATATGTGAGTTCAGAATTCCAGTAGTACAAAAGCGTATTGTGTTTGATTTAATAGACTAATGTTGCTCTATAATATTCTGGCCCACGTACAGTTTTTACATGATAACTGTCTTGCCTCTTAGTTCACTAATGGTTCATATTTAAAACTATCACTTTTAAAAAAGCATTTCTCAGTGTAGTGCTTTGAGGTGACGTATTAATGTTAAAACTTCGACATGTTAAACATATACACTTTTTTGAATTTTGAAGAGACTTTATCTTATTTTATGTGATGTTTGTTGTATGATTTACATAGCAAACATTTTCAGGGCTTGGCTCGTGTACGGGCTCTTAGGCCTGAGCCAGACCATGGGCTTGGCTCTGGCTCGGCTCTCCCTGTTAATTTGTTGGCTTGCTCACTTCATATATCTATACATGCAAACCAACCTTTGTGAACAGGGCCCTATAGGTTGATAGTTTCTATTCTACGTGTAGTACATAGATAAGTCAGTCCATTAATTTAATGAACATGGCTCAATCCTTTAGGTTGTAAAAAACATTACTCACTGTTTCAAACCAATCTTTCTTTCTTGGCATTATCTTACTTTGAATAACTTAGTCCAGGCCTGGATGGATGCTTTCTTTGTTGCTCTGATGAGGTGGTGGTTGTCCAAAGAAAACTTGCATGTTCTCCAGTTCAGAAAAAAACTCTCAACAGAAAGGCTTCAGAGCCAGGTTTTCAGTCTCAGTAATGATACTCAGCTCTTCATGCACTGCTTCTGAGTTAAATATATTACATTTATATTTTTATTCACACTTAAACATCTCTTTAGTCCCTTAGGTTCAAAAATATTCCTTTCATTTCTTTGTGATCAATATTAAGAACATTATTCTTTGACCCATCATGATTATTGGAGCAAGTTCAGAAAAGAAGTGATAGAAAATCTCCCAATTTTGTGAAGCTGGTCATAAAGTGTATTTAATTACATACAATTCACTTTACTATTTGATTTTTAATGGGAAATTATTCGAATTGTTAGAAGTAATTAGTAAATTATCTAATGGTTCAATACACACAGGGGGGTGAGCCGCCTGTTACAGCTTTGTAATCAGCGAGGCACTCTTGCTAGTCTAGTGGTATAACAATCAGCTACTGACCTGGATTATACTTCTATAATAATATTGAAGCTATGCCAGCTAATTTGTCCTGGTCTACATATAAAATCGCTTTTCAACTTTTAATACACTGCTTCAGCCTGATAGGGTTTCTTACTTATCTACACGAGAACTAATTTTGCTTAACAGGAGAAGGTCCCATTATTATATTATTAGTCAGTGGATAAAATGGCAGGATGTTGGGACGGAAACTTCCTCTGCATGGTTAAACCACTGCCTTGAGTGCCCCAACTGTACTGATGTCTGGATCCCTAATGCTGATTTTTGTTGTCATAGGTAAAAACAGATTGTGGGTGTGCGCTATGGCATATGATATGATATGATCGCATTTGATATAGAGCACAGCTACTCAATCTAGAGTGTCCTGGCGTAAGGAGGCGGGAGGTGGCGGATTGCTGAGGAAGAGCTAGTTTTTAAAAAGCCAGGTTCTAAGATTCTTCCTGAAAGTTAGCAGGTCTGTAGTTATTCTCAGAGATTCTGGTACACTGTTCCACATCCATGTGCCAAGGTGTCCAAAAGATCTTCCCCCCGTACGCGCTAGGCATATTTTGGGAATGAGGGCAAGATTTGCGTTTGAAGATCTTAAGGATCGGGGTGTGGCTAACCGCCAAGCATGGCAGACGTATTTTAACCGAGCTCTGAGCTGGGCTCAGAATCCTGTTATTTACCGTGCTTTTGCTGGCCATACGACCCCCTTAGCGGCATGTGGGGACACAGGACACCCCAGCAGGACTTTGTGAGGAGTTGTGGAGGGTGCACCGCCCACAGCACCTGAGATCGGCGAGGACAGCGCTGGGGTGGCGGCCTTGGTGACGAGAAAGACAGGGCCACTGTGCGCGACCTCACTTTCCGAATGCTGAAAGGAGGCACGAATATTAGCGTGCGGCAACGGAAGTAGGAGAGACCCATGCCGCTACATAAATCATCTGAGCTTGAGGGCTCCCGGTGGGTGAACCGGACAGAATTCTGTGACGGCCGCTGGGCCTAAAGAGCACAACGAGGAGCGCTATGGGGCGGTCCTGCTGTGAGGCCTGATTCACCCGACTGCCGCACCTCCCATAGAAACTGTGATCGGCGGGGATCGCACTGTGGCAGAGGCCCTGTCCGTAAGGGCGGCTGGGCTGCTGTACACATCCCCGTCGCTACATATCCCATCCATGCTAGAGGGCGTGTAGCGAGAAAGAGAGCTGGATTGTGACTATGGCGGACACTGGGCCTGGTAAGCGCATCAATGAGCGTTTGTAGGAGACCCCACTTTGAGGCCTGATCCGCTTGGCTGCCGTGTACGAGACCTGCTGAGGGCGCCCGTGCCCTTGAGTCACCGCGGGGGCTATGATGTCAGAGGCCTGTCGCCGTGAGCTGGTGTCTCTCCTCCGATCTCAGAGTGCACTGGGCTGCATCGAAAGTATAGGGCTGCACTGAGGACGTGCGCAGGCCCCGAGAGCAGAGGCCCCAACGAGTAGTGCGCCAGGGGCATAGTGCCAATATCGGCAACAGTAGTCAGTTAACAGGCAGCACAATACATCAATAAACCACACGACACCTTTGTTAGTGGAGAAAATTGCTGCAGGTTTATTTGCATAACCAATATGCCAACATGGTGGGTTATCTTACGGGCGATCCCAGGGCAGGCCAACCCCTATGCCGCCTGCCCGTCTGATGAGCCAAATTACACCGTGGCCATCGCCAATCGGTGTTTACCAATACTTGGGAGGGGCCACTGCTCCCATCAGTGGACCACCAGTCCATTCCCTTA
This sequence comes from Triturus cristatus, assembly GCF_964204655.1. Taxonomy (NCBI): domain Eukaryota; kingdom Metazoa; phylum Chordata; class Amphibia; order Caudata; family Salamandridae; genus Triturus; species Triturus cristatus. Next base: position 496,345,568 of record NC_140581.1, on the reverse strand, counting down.
CTCACGCCCCCCAAAAGGTGGGCAGAGCGTTCCAGGCAGCCCCTGGTTGCTCAGACCCACAACCGGCCGTAGGACTAACGGGGCACAGTAGTTCTTCCAGGGGACAACGCTAAAACATCCCTGGGTATCCTTGGCTTAGCACCATACTGTGCTGCTGCATGAAGTACCCCTTGGTAACTTGCAGACTCTGGATCGCCCTGTAACTCCTCCTGCAACACAAATTAAAAGGTTAGAAATTGTACCCCCCCAATCCCCTTCATTGTCCGTCCGCCGGGTACGCTGTGGGGCGGGAAAGGCGAGAAGGGCAGCGGACAAGAGGCTGCCCAGTGGGCGGGGGACAGTATATGTACCCCTGTCCCCCCTCCCACTACCGGAAGTGGCTGGCCGGAAGTCCCCCTGGTCCCAGCCCAGGGAGACTAGGAGGCCGACTCCAGTTCCTTCCTGTTGCACTAAGGCAGCCGCCCTGATGAGGGGCCACTGCGTGGCCCCCCGGGCAGCCTTGACAGGAATGCAGGAGCTACCAACACTGTCGGCGGCCCTCAACGTACAGTGAATGCTCACCTTCCGCATACAGGAGGACCATCGTAGTTTGAAGAGCGACGAACTGTGAGTACAGGGCCCAGCTGGGCGCAGGCTGATCACTACTCTGCCCAGAACACGTAATTGCTGGTTGTCGAACTGTCTGACTCACGTTCCTCTGCAGGGAGTGCAGTGGCCTAATTACACTACACAGAGCCCAGGAGACCGTGACTATAGTCAGGCAGAGGCTGTTGAAACCCGAAGTTTATGTTCCTTTGGAGTTGGTGAATATATTGAGTGAGGGTGTTTCTGTGGTTGTGAATTTGTGCCCAATAGCAAATGACACACTGCCCGGAGAGATACAATGGGACGCCTTAGAGGGAAGCAATCGGAGGCCCTGGCCACAGGAGGGGCTGACCAAACCGAGCAGGGGGATGTCCACAGCGCCCCTGACCTGAGCTGTATTCCACCGACAGGAGAGAGAGGTAATGTGGACAAGCTAGACCTGATACTGCTGGAGGTGCGAGAAACTAGGAAGGCCATCGGACAACAAGTAAGTGCACTCACTACAGGTTTTACTTTACTAAAGGCGGACCACACCAAGCTGGTGTCCACGCCAACCAAATGAACATAGCTGAGATATTACCACAACACAAAACACACTCCGAGCAAATTGAACAACTGCACCGACAGCTCACGGGACTGCAGGATGATGCAGAGGGAAGGGCTCGGCGCAACAACGTGCCGATAGTTGGACTACCGGAACGCAGCGAGGGGTCCAACCCCACCCAATATATAGAACAATGGCTAAAAGACACGATTGCGCCTGTGGGCCTTGCCGAATACTTTAGCGTGGAAAGAGCGCTTCGGATACCATTAAGGCCCCTACCCCCTGAAGCTCCACCAAGGCCAATGATAGCCCGTATCCTCAACTTTAAAGATCAGTACACCCTGCTCTGTGCAGCCCGGGAGAAGGCCCCGATTCAGTTTGAGAACAAGTGCATATCTCCGTATCCAGACTTTACATTGACTGTGTGTACTGCTCGATTTTCCCGGCCCTATTGTGTTGATGGGTGATTAGGGTGACTTCAGTCTATTACCATTCAAGCCTAAGGGTTAGAGTAGTGAATGAAGTCTATTTACTAGGCACTTCGACATGATCCTGTGTTCTTCCCCATAGATTAGGGCTTGCACACATATCCTAGGGGATAGATTCGTTAGTCTTAGGGATAACCTGCCCTGTAGTGAGGGTATTTCATGGAGCCGTGTTGAATTCAGGCCTGGTAGGCCTCAAACGGGGGAGACTCCATCTTTCTTTCTGCTCCAGCAGCTTGAGATGTTTCTAGGTTACAGGGAATGTTTTAGTTATGAGGTGTTATTCGCTTGGAGAGAACCGGTTCAGACCGGCCCTTATCGAAGGATTGTATTTTTCTTCATGCCGAAGACGCTACATCAGGCCGGCCGGCTGGGAAAGTGTCCTTGGCACGGGGAGGTACAAGAATTTGGTGGGCGGCAGGTTACGGGCTGGAATTTTCCATGAGAAAATGCACCTCTATATTAGTGAAAGCCTGAGGCAGATACTGGCACTTATTCTTTCAATCCATAGGCGGCACCTAGCCGTTAGCAGAAAAGCTACTACTTATTCCAGGGAAGACAGATGACAAACTTGAGGGCGGAGAAAGACCAAGAGACAGATACTCTTCTAGCAGAATTGCCAGAGAGGAGAGAGTAGCCGACGAGGAAGAGGTCCCAGTGACTCGGAGAAGGGAGCTACGGAGGTGTGATCTCCAGGCGAGCCGAGGCACAGACGAGAAGGGGACCTAGATGACCATTGAGTGCAGGCTACACACGACTAAGGTGATGTCGACCCCTTTCTTATTAGAGTGTACAACCTAATCTTTCACTTTTTCTTTACAGGTTATGTGTTACATTATGTGCTTGCGTATATGATATGTATATATATATAATAAAGTCAGTTTGTAGTAAATCAACATGTGCTGCGTGTTCTTGTATAAGAGGGTAGCCTATTCTTCTAGTCAGCTGCAACTCGACATGAACAGATGTTAACCCTGATCCGGTAAGTGGTAGCTGAATAAGGGAGAAAGGAGCCCCTCGAACCAGAGAACAGGTTGTGCTCAAACTGGCAGTTCTTGTGTGATCTGATACACTGATTCCCTTGTCGTATGTTATAGTGATCATAGGATGAACTCGTGAAGGCTGCCGTCTGGGTAGGAAGTCCTGGGTCCGTTTGGGACCGCGAGGCTAAGGCTGCCGTCTGGGTAGGAAGTCCTGGGTCCGTTTGGGACCGCGAGGCTGAGGCTGCCGTCTGGGTAGGAAGTCCTGGGTCCGTTTGGGACCGCGAGGCTAAGGCTACCGTCTGGGTAGGAAGTCCTGGGTCCGTTTGGGACCGCGAGGCTAAGGCTGCCGTCTGGGTAGGAAGTCCTGGGTCCGTTTGGGACCGCGAGGCTGAGGCTGCCGTCTGGGTAGGAAGTCCTGGGTCCGTTTGGGACCGCGAGGCTAAGGCTACCGTCTGGGTAGGAAGTCCTGGGTCCGTTTGGGACCGCGAGGCTAAGGCTACCGTCTGGGTAGGAAGTCCTGGGTCCGTTTGGGACCGCGAGGCTAAGGCTACCGCCTGGGTAGGAAGTCCTGGGTCCGTTTGGGACCGCGAGGCTGAGGCTGCCGTCTGGGTAGGAAGTCCTGGGTCCGTTTGGGACCGCGAGGCTAAGGCTACCGTCTGGGTAGGAAGTCCTGGGTCCGTTTGGGACCGCGAGGCTAAGGCTGCCGTCTGGGTAGGAAGTTCTGGGTCCGTTTGGGACCGCGAGGCTAAGGCTGCCGTCTGGGTAGGAAGTTCTGGGTCCGTTTGGGACCGCGAGGCTAAGGCTGCCGTCTGGGTAGGAAGTCCTGGGTCCGTCTTGGATCGCGAGGCCGCCACTTGTATTATAAGAGGTCTTGATATATATATATATATATATATATATATATATATATATATATATATATATATATATATATATATATATATATATATATATAGTAGGAATTCCCTGTCCTTAGGTGGTATATATATATGTGGTTACTTATTGTGAATAGGCCCTAGGGAGGGGGTAACGTTCTGGCTGGGTTAGAAAGGCTCTGTTGAGCGGGTTCTATCTGATCCGACAACCCAAGCAGAACATTTGGCGTCACGAACCGTTTTCGAAACCTGTGTGCGTCGTGTTGTCTCGTGTTTGCTTTCGGCGTGTGCGTGGTTTTCTTTGTATATTATTTGTGGTATAATTGTGTGTATAGTTTTTCTTTTTCTTTCCTTTCTTCTTTCTTTTCCACAATGTTTTCTAAAAAGTCAAAATCTACTTTTAAGTTGCCCATTGATATTCCCGGATGGGATTCAACGCCTTATGAAGCCTTAGCCCGGGAGTGGGCTGATTCTACTGGTTTGAGTGAGAATTGGAATTCTTCTTTGGAGCTGGCGGAGCCGGCTAATGTGATTACTTGTTTACAGAAGGCACCCATCTCGAAGGGTGAGGAGATTCCCATTTTAGGGCGCAGAGGTTGGATTGTCCTGTCTGCGTACAGAATTCTGCATGAGAGGTTGTTGAAGCTACAGATCTCTTTTAAGGATGTGGAAGCGCACTTTGTTGAGATTCAGAATTCTCATACTTTATTGCGGTGTCAAAATAAGTTGCTTACTGACAAACTTGAGACTTATCAGACTATTGCCGAGAGGGCGGCTGTGCGAATTGCCCGTTATAAATACAAACATCGGCGCGGCCGGGTTTCGACGCGAAAGGTGCGCCTGGTCGTGGCGAATGCCGGACTGGATTGGAATCCTGATGAATGGGATGGTAATATCTGGAACTCGAGCGATTCTTGTTCCTCGGGTGAGGAATCTGTTAAATGTGAGTCCTCCCGCTCCCGCCATGATTGTAAGCCTGCTTCTCGCACCCCTGATGGTGCACCCCGTGATTGCGCTCGTCCTTCGAGCGGGGTTGATGCTTCTTCCGCTGATTGTTCCTCTACGTGTACTGGTCGAGCTCCTTGTGATGCTCACCCCGCGGTCTCGGTGCATCCAGTTTTTCGTCGGAAATTGCAGCAGTCTCCTGCTGCTCCGCAGGGTATTTCTTTAGACTCTTTAGAGGACTTTACCCAACAGGAAATTAGTGATATTTTGCAGCGATTTCGGCAGCGAGCTGGTGAGACATTACTCACATGGATGGTGCGCCTTTATGAACTGGGCGCTGCTGGCATTATGTTGGATAATGGTGATTGTTTGAAGTTTTGTTCCTTGAGCTCGGATTCTACTGTACAGGATCATTTTCGTAACTATAATGGTGGTGGTCAAATTTCTTTACTTCAATTGGCGACTGAGGGTTGTAATATAAAGTACCCTACTGAGTCTGATTGGCCTGTGAATGACAAACAGTGGTATACTTTGCGCGACGCTGCACAACGTCTCAAAGAAGAGGTGATGAAAACGGCGATTTTTCTAGGTACTGCTGACAGGTTGCTTGATGGTTCATTGACATCTTCTGTGCGGAATCGTATTATTCGTTCTTCCCCTGTTGCTTATAAGCAGGTCATGATGACTTTATTGATTAATCAAACTGGTAACGTGTTATCTACAGTACTGGAATCGGTACGCCAACTCGGTGAGTTAGGCGAGTGGTTTAAACCTGAACGTCAGTCCCGGCCTGACACTCGTACTCCTGGTGACAATAAGCTTACTAGACGTGATATCTTTTCTGGTCTTTTGGCTGATGGTGTGCGGAGGGAGGACATTGACGGTGAGACAACTGCTCGTTTGTGGGAGTTGTTTCGCAAACGTGGCTTGGATCGGAAGGAGGGTGCCCGGCGTGTTCGGATGTCTGAGTGTGATCGCGGTGGTTCTGACGGTAGCGGTGATGATGACCGCCGTGGGCGCTCTGTTCGTCGTGATGACCGACGTTATGTACGTGATATGTCCCCCCGTCGAGAGAGAGACAGAGAGAGAGAAGAGGAAAGGGAGAGGGGAAAAAATGATTATATTTACAACAGACGTAGAGATGATAGGGATCAATCCCCTGAGTTGAGGAGGAGAGAGGATCGTCATAATCTGGCCGATCGAAACCAGCACTGTACTGCTGCTGACACGAATCCATTTCGTACTGGGAATGGATATGAACAGGAGGCACCTATACCTAAGAAACGTGAGAGTCTTTATCCTGATTTATCCTGGTACACAGAATGCGGTAAACATGACTAGGAAATAGGTCAAGCTCCAGTACACAGATGGGCTCACAGAGATAATAGACCCTATGTAGATATTGAAATTTATTGGAGACATCGTAATATCCAAAGGGCCCGAGCATTGGTAGATACAGGAGCGGAGGCCACTCTTATTCATGGTAAATCAAAGAAGTTTAAAGGTCAGCCTTTTACAATTACCGGATTAGGTGGAAAGGAAACTCCCGCAATTCAAACATTACTTGAAATGAGAATAGGTAGAATCCCTAGAAAAGAATACTCTGTACTAGTGGTGCCTCTCTTGGAATTCATAATTGGAATAGATATTTTGAAAGGAATGACTTTGCATTTAGATGATGGATGTTACCAATTTGGAACTACGCATTATATATCGTCCAGGCCTATACGGGTTGGTCGTTTACGAATGCCCCCCATAACAGTTCCTCAGGCGACAAAAGTGGTTTGTCAGAAGCAGTATCGTATTCCGGGTGGTCATGAGGAGATTAGTACCACTATTCAGGAGTTGGTGGATGCAGGTGTTATAGCCCCAGTTACTTCTGCTTGGAATAATCCTGTTTGGCCTGTACGTAAGAGTGATAATTCTTGGCGTATGACTGTTGATTATCGAGAATTGAACAAACACACACCCTCTTTGACTGTTGCAGTACCGGATGTTATTACTCTAATTGAAAGAATCCAAAAACATCCGGGTACATGGTATGCGTCAATTGATATTGCTAATGCTTTCTTTTCGATCCCGATTGCCCCTGAGTGTCAGGAACAGTTCAGTTTTACGTGGAATGGGCGTCAAATGACGTTTAGGAGTCTTCCTCAGGGCTATGTGCATAGCCCTACTATATGTCACCGGCTGGTGGCAGAGCATTTGGCTGACGTACCAGTTCATCCACAGGTTCAGATGTGTCATTATATTGATGATGTTTTGATCCAAGGCGAAACACAAGAGGAAGTTCAGACCCAATTGGACAGAGTCATTGAGTGCCTGCGTGAGAAAGGTTGGGAAATCAATCCGGATAAACTACAAGGCCCGTCCCAGGCTGTGAAATTTTTGGGTATTAATTGGCATGAAGGGCACCGTGAAGTGATCCCTCAGGTTAAACAGAAGATTCTTGATTTTGCAGTTCCAAGGAATAGGAAGGAAGCCCAAAGCTTCATTGGTTTATTTGGTTTTTGGCGTCAGCATATTCCTCATTTGAGTCAAATATTGGCCCCCTTGTACCGTGTCACCCGTAAAAAGAATGCGTTTGATTGGGATACACCACAGCAAGATGCGTTCGACCTAGCAAAAGAGGCAATTCAATATGCTTTGGATTTATGGCCCGTACGTGATGGGGAGGTAGATTTAAATGTGTCTGTACAGGGCCTTTATGCGAATTGGAGCTTGTGGCAGAAGCAAGGCAGAAGTAGAGTGCCGTTAGGTTTCTGGACCAAAAAGTTACCTGATGCTAGTGAGCGTTATACACCCTTTGAGAAACAGTTACTTGCATGTTATTGGGCTCTGGTGGATACCGAGCAATTGACTTTGGGACATGATATAGTTTTGCGACCTGAGATTCCTATTATGCAGTGGGTTATGAGTTCGCCAAAAACTCACCGCATTGGACACGCTCAGGAGGCGAGTGTGATTAAATGGAAATGGTATATACAAGACAGGGCACGTGTGGGACAGAAAGGAGTTGCATCTTTGCATGAGCAGGTGGCGCGAGCGCCATCGACTGAGACTGAGAGTGTATGTTCCGTACCTTTAGTACAGGAGTCTCCTGTCAAGTGGGGTAGACCCTTTGATGATTTGTCCGTAGAGGACAGGAACCATGTCTGGTTTACGGATGGTTCAGCAAGGTTCATAGGGCCGAAACGGCACTGGAAAGCGGTGTCCTATAATCCGGTCACGCAGAAACTGCTGAGCACAACTGGTGAAGGTAAGAGCAGCCAATTCGCTGAATTGTATGCTGTTTATCAAGTCCTGAAACAAGAATTACCCGGCACATGTCATATTTTCACTGACTCTTGGTCTACTGCCAATGGATTGGCAGTTTGGTTACCGACTTGGCATTCCCATAATTGGGAATTGCATTCAAAACAGTTGTGGGGAAGAGAGTTATGGCAAGAGATTTGGGAGATGCTCCCACAGAGTACTGTTACAATCTTCCATGTGGATGCTCACACCCCTATAGATTCTCTTGACAAATTTTTTCATAACATTGCAGATGAGAAATCTAAAATTGCTGAGGCAGTGGTGGACAGGCAAGATTCTGATATGGCGGGATTGTCGAAATGGGCCCACCAGAAGGCAGGACATTTTGGAGAGAAAGCCACTAGCAGGTGGGCTGCTGATCGAGGAATTTATATTCCCTTGGATTTGATCAAGAATGTTATTTTACATTGTCCCATTTGTCAGCATATCAGACAGCGCAAAGTGCCCCAAATTGTTAAAGGTCATTTACATCGCGGGAAACTGCCCGCTCAAATTTGGCAAATTGATTACATTGGTCCACTTCCCATGAGCAGGAATTGTCAATATGTTTGCACAATTGTTGATACATACAGTGGCTTGTTGGTAGCCCTTCCCTGTAAGCAAGCTACCCAATTGAATACCATTAAAACGTTGGAATTGGTTATCATGTATTATGGTGTGCCATTCCAAATTCAATCTGATAATGCATCCCATTTTCGTGGAAGATTGGTACAGGAATTCTGTGTGGAAAACAATATTGACTGGGTGTTCCATGTCCCGTACTATCCACAGGCCTCAGGTCTTGTGGAGAGAATGAATGGTCTGCTGAAGGGGCAGCTGCGTAAACTAACTGATGACAAATATAAGAATTGGCGAGACTTTTTGTCTCAAGCACTATTAATTTTGAATAATCGCCCTTTTCTAAATGCTGAATCTCCACTTATGCGTTTGTTCCCTCCGAATGTTAATGCTCAGCCAAATGAAATCAGAGAGACTGTGATGTACTGGGAGATTACTCCCGGAGCTTTGGCTCCATGTAGAGCGACCCCAGGGTCGGCAGGTTTAGACTTGCATGCCATGGATGACACCGTTCTAAAAGGTAAAGATCGGGTCATCATCGCGACCGGTGTTGGTGTTCATATACCACCCGGGAATTTTGGATTAATCGCCCCTAGATCGGGGCTGGCCGTAAAAGGCATTCAGGTACTTGGAGGGGTCATTGACAGCGATTATCAGGGAGAGATTAAGGTGCTCCTGCTAAATAGCAGTGAGGCTGATTTGCTGATCCATCGAACTGACCGAGTGGCTCAATTACTGATAATGCCTGTCTTCAGTGGTGGGATGGTAAAAGGCACTGCCCCAACTTTGCTAACTGTACGAGGCCAGAAAGGTTTTGGCTCCACAGATAACCCTGGGGCCAGGGTTTGGGTGCAGTCGCCTAAGACTCCCCCTGAACAGGCAGAGGTCATCGCCACCGGTCATGATAATACCATTTTAGTTATGAGACCAGGGAAAGATAGCTGGGAAGCAGTCCCGGCTGACAAATGTTACTTACGAGAATGATTAATGCCTGCATTTGATTCTCTTTCAGATCATTCTTTGGACTGTTGCTGCAGGATGTGTCGTCGCAGGACTATTTTCGGGTTGGTTCGACGAGGGAGGAGGACTCCCGTCAACCCCGGATGAGCTACGCGCCCGAGTGTCGCGTTCCTTTGCTGCGTGGGATTCGTCATCGAACTTTTGGACACTACTGGCGAAAAGGGTGACCGATGCCCCTCACTTTTGTTTGACGCCGATGAGATCCGTACATGATATCCTAGCGACCTGTCTGGTTGCTGTCCCTGCTTCACTGGAAACCCTAACTAATATTTTCAACATTTCGAAGGCTCGCCCCAATGTTCTTCTGGGCGATTTTGCCACCCACACGTATTGCCCCTTATGTACGGAACTTCCGGACAGGATACCCCCCATCCAATCCCAAATAGTTACCTATAATATCACACAAGGTGATATATGCTTTTTTCTTACATGTAATCCTAGTGCAATCTCTGAATGTCTACAGCTGAAATTGAAAGGTGCTACTTCCTTCACCTTTCATGAGCGAACTTTGTGCTTTCAAAGGACACCGAAAACATGTGCTTCGGTTATGAACAATATGACTTGCAAGAGTTTGGTAGTTACCCCTAGTCATTATCGCACGATGTTGCTACCTGCCGGATGGCTTTTCTCATGTGGTAATACTTCTTGGCCATATGTCCCCGCGAATATTTCCGGTGGCCCCTGTGCTATTACAAGACTCAGTTTACTAATGTTCTCGTCACATCCGAATGCCAATTCTCGTGTGATTCGAGATACAGTGATGTTACAGGAGGATTGTGACTCATCTTTGCATTTGTATTCCAAGTCTGAATACCTTAGCTTGGCTATTTCAATTATTGGTGTTCCTGCTTTGGCGGTTTATAATGCTAAATCTATTGAGAAAATGGCCTGCTGGATGGTAAAATCTATTAATCATACTTCTACAGTCCTATCTGACATGCTGTTAGACGCCCAGGGTGAACGTAGAGCCATCTTGCAAAATAGAGCGGCCATTGATTATCTTTTGCTTAAACATGGACATGACTGCTCTGACTTTGAGGGTCTTTGTTGTTTTAACTTGTCTGATCATACACAATCTATTCGTGCCCACATTGACAGGTTACATGATTTGACGGAGGAAGTGAGAAAACACATTGACCAGGGCTGGTTTGACTGGCTCTTTAATTGCTTACCTGACCTGTATCTATTACGTCGAATATTAGGAGGTATTCTACTTACCATCGCTGTTTTGATCTCTATTTGTTGTTTTATTCAGTGTATCCCTTCACTACTTCAATTCTGCACACTTGGTACTAGACATAGGTCAGTTAGTTTTGTTTCATATTATTCCTCTACGGATCTTAGTTCGGTTTAATGAATGTATAATGGACTGAAGTCAAGGGTGAAATGTACTGCTCGATTTTCCCGGCCCTATTGTGTTGATGGGTGATTAGGGTGACTTCAGTCTATTACCATTCAAGCCTAAGGGTTAGAGTAGTGAATGAAGTCTATTTACTAGGCACTTCGACATGATCCTGTGTTCTTCCCCATAGATTAGGGCTTGCACACATATCCTAGGGGATAGATTCGTTAGTCTTAGGGATAACCTGCCCTGTAGTGAGGGTATTTCATGGAGCCGTGTTGAATTCAGGCCTGGTAGGCCTCAAACGGGGGAGACTCCATCTTTCTTTCTGCTCCAGCAGCTTGAGATGTTTCTAGGTTACAGGGGATGTTTTAGTTATGAGGTGTTATTCGCTTGGAGAGAACCGGTTCAGACCGGCCCTTATCGAAGGATTGTATTTTTCTTCATGCCGAAGACGCTACATCAGGCCGGCCGGCTGGGAAAGTGTCCTTGGCACGGGGAGGTACAAGAATTTGGTGGGCGGCAGGTTACGGGCTGGAATTTTCCATGAGAAAATGCACCTCTATATTAGTGAAAGCCTGAGGCAGATACTGGCACTTATTCTTTCAATCCATAGGCGGCACCTAGCCGTTAGCAGAAAAGCTACTACTTATTCCAGGGAAGACAGATGACAAACTTGAGGGCGGAGAAAGACCAAGAGACAGATACTCTTCTAGCAGAATTGCCAGAGAGGAGAGAGTAGCCGACGAGGAAGAGGTCCCAGTGACTCGGAGAAGGGAGCTACAGAGGTGTGATCTCCAGGCGAGCCGAGGCACAGACGAGAAGGGGACCTAGATGACCATTGAGTGCAGGCTACACACGACTAAGGTGATGTCGACCCCTTTCTTATTAGAGTGTACAACCTAATCTTTCACTTTTTCTTTACAGGTTATGTGTTACATTATGTGCTTGCGTATATGATATGTATATATATAATAAAGTCAGTTTGTAGTAAATCAACATGTGCTGCGTGTTCTTGTATAAGAGGGTAGCCTATTCTTCTAGTCAGCTGCAACTCGACATGAACAGATGTTAACCCTGATCCGGTAAGTGGTAGCTGAATAAGGGAGAAAGGAGCCCCTCGAACCAGAGAACAGGTTGTGCTCAAACTGGCAGTTCTTGTGTGATCTGATACACTGATTCCCTTGTCGTATGTTATAGTGATCATAGGATGAACTCGTGAAGGCTGCCGTCTGGGTAGGAAGTCCTGGGTCCGTTTGGGACCGCGAGGCTAAGGCTGCTGTCTGGGTAGGAAGTCCTGGGTCCGTTTGGGACCGCGAGGCTGAGGCTGCCGTCTGGGTAGGAAGTCCTGGGTCCGTTTGGGACCGCGAGGCTAAGGCTACCGTCTGGGTAGGAAGTCCTGGGTCCGTTTGGGACCGCGAGGCTAAGGCTGCCGTCTGGGTAGGAAGTCCTGGGTCCGTTTGGGACCGCGAGGCTGAGGCTGCCGTCTGGGTAGGAAGTCCTGGGTCCGTTTGGGACCGCGAGGCTAAGGCTACCGTCTGGGTAGGAAGTCCTGGGTCCGTTTGGGACCGCGAGGCTAAGGCTACCGTCTGGGTAGGAAGTCCTGGGTCCGTTTGGGACCGCGAGGCTAAGGCTACCGCCTGGGTAGGAAGTCCTGGGTCCGTTTGGGACCGCGAGGCTGAGGCTACCGTCTGGGTAGGAAGTCCTGGGTCCGTTTGGGACCGCGAGGCTAAGGCTACCGTCTGGGTAGGAAGTCCTGGGTCCGTTTGGGACCGCGAGGCTAAGGCTGCCGTCTGGGTAGGAAGTTCTGGGTCCGTTTGGGACCGCGAGGCTAAGGCTGCCGTCTGGGTAGGAAGTTCTGGGTCCGTTTGGGACCGCGAGGCTAAGGCTGCCGTCTGGGTAGGAAGTCCTGGGTCCGTCTTGGATCGCGAGGCCGCCACTTGTATTATAAGAGGTCTTGATATATATATATATATATATATATATAGTAGGAATTCCCTGTCCTTAGGTGGTATATATATATGTGGTTACTTATTGTGAATAGGCCCTAGGGAGGGGGTAACGTTCTGGCTGGGTTAGAAAGGCTCTGTTGAGCGGGTTCTATCTGATCCGACAACCCAAGCAGAACACTGTGCAAACACTGAGAACATCGTTTCAGGTAATATATGGACAAAAAACACTTTTCTTTGACAGCCCTGAAGAGGCGGAAGAATGGATCGAAATTATCCTGTCGTCGGGCTTGTCACAAACTGCATCGCAAACTGCAACACTGAAACCGTGCAAATCGCTGAGGACGGGGCAAGGTAAAATTGACCGCACGATGCAGCCCCGGCAGGAAACATCGACGAGTCTCTCTTCGGAGCAAATACTAGAGGGCCAGAAATCTGCGATAATAGCAGCGGCAGCATTAGAGGATCAAGAAATACTATTGGTGGCAGAGTCGCTTGACTCCTCAGAGGACTCTATGATACACTCAGACTCCGACAATAGCCTGGCCCTCTTTCTATCGATCACTCCACAGACTGTAAATGACTTCTTGGGTTGAAATAATGGGTTTGTTTGATACCCGGGGGAGAATTGCACTGACCTGAATCCCTGTGTGTTGGGCGCTGTAGTTGGGCCGTGCCAAAAGGCATACATTGTGCCAGTGATACTAATATACATGGAATGTACGGGCCCGAGCTTGTTTGGTTTTGACGATAATCGTGGTATTTCACCCTTATATCTACTTCTGCTTGTGGTACCCAACCCCCCAGTGTGACATGCTATATTGCGCTAAATGTTAGACTTCTTAATTGTTCTTAGTGTTATTGTTTGGTCCCCTACTGTTCAGAGGAGGAACCTTGTATTGGGATTAGATATAGAATCAGGTAGGCTCACTTCACGTAGATGCAGTCTTAGTTACACAGAGGACCACATGATTAGTATACTTTTGACACCTTATGACTCTTCATGGTACACACAGGGAGGGGGATTATACACAAGAGGCATAGGATCTACGCTCAGCTAACAAGGAGAAAGGCTCACATTGTATTGTTACACGAAATTCACCTAACTAGCTCAGAAGCCGATAAGTTAAGGAAGAAATGAAGGGGACAACTATACTGTACCTCATCTTCAGAATTTGCAAGGGGAGCAGCCATATGGGTGAGGAACGGGCCCCCGCTAGTGGTCCCGGAGCAGAGAATTGAAATTAATGACAGATATGCATTGCTCCGTGGCACCTTAGGTGGGGAACATTTAGTACTTGGTAGTATATATACTCCCAATACCAAGCAGGATAAGCTTTGGGAGGCACTGAATACTGTTTTGGCTGACTGGAGGGGGGGGGATCCCTGGATAGTTGGCGGAGATTGCAATGCAGTACTGAATACGGAGCTGGACCGCTCCCATCCTCCTCTATTGGGGACTAGCAGCAGGAAACAGGCGGAGGCCTTGGAGAATTGGGTGGCTGGGTGGTCGCTGGGAGATGCCTGGCACATACGCAACCTGACAAATCGAGTGTATTCGTTTTACTCACCTCCACATATGCTTCATACGAGCATAGATAGAATATTCTTTACCATACTGTTAATTGCAAAAATCACCCATACCACTTACCTGGGGAAAACACTGTCGGAACATAACCCCTTGGAAGTGGAATTTGACTGGGGGAAAATCCCCTCACCGGTGCCAACGTGGCGACTGCAGTCAATTGCCCTTGAAGATCCAGTATTCCTTGACACCCTCACCATGGCCATATCCCATTATTTATAGAAAATACTGATACTGCAGGATCTCCACAGGTAGAATGGGAGGCTTTCAAGATGGTGATTCGAGGAGTAGCTAAAAGCACTAGAGTGGGAGCCCATGCCATGGGGCACAGAGAGCTGCAGGACGTTGAGGAACAATTAGGTAGGCTCGAATGGGAAGCACTACAAGATGATACAAAAAAGGCGGCGTTACAAGAGGCGAAAATTAAAGTACGCAGAACTCAGAACAATTGCGCACAATTGATTATAGAACGTACACACACCATGCCATTACAGTTTGAACCCAGCCATATGCACATCAGTCTTGACCCTGTGCCTCATGGGAACAGTCCAGCCCGAACTGCCAAGCCAGGTCCTCCCTGGACTGGAAACAAGCATCCTAGGACAGGTTTTGGGGTTTCACCCCTCTTCAGCCAGGATATCTTGATTCCAGTGGCATGGAGAGCACGGGACCCACGTGTGGGCATACCCGTCCCACTCGCGGTGACAATTGCAAAAACAACAGTTGATGGACAGAATGCAGCACAATGTCATACATTCACCCAAGTACAGAGATCTGGGCCTAAATCCATCGTTTTTTCGCTCACCATGCCATTACAGTTTAAACCCAGCCATATGCAAATCAGTCTTGACCCTGTGCCTAATGGGAACAGTCCAGCCCGAACTGCCAAGCCAGATCCTCCCTGGACTGGAAACAAGCATCCTAGGACCGGTTTCGGGGTTTCACCCCTCTTCAGCCGGGATAGCTTGTTTCCAGTGGCATGGAGAGCACTGGGGGTGAATGTTTTGATTTGTTCAGCATTCCGTCCATCAATTGTGTGTCTTTTGCTTTCTCGCCCTAAGTGCGCCAGGTATGCCCAGACGTGGGTCCTGGGCTCACTGTGCCACTGGAATCAAGCTATCCTGGCTGAAGAGGGGAGAAACCCCGAAACCGGTCCTAGGATGCTTGTTTCCGGTCCAGGGAAGACCTGGCTTCGCAGTGCGGGCTGGACTGTTCCCATGAGGCACAGGCTCAAGACTGATTTGCATATGGCCAGGTCTAAACTGGGGTGGCATGGTGAGCAAAAGAGTGAAGGATTTAACCCAGGTCTCTTGACTGGGGGTGAATGTTTTGATTTGTTCTGCATTCCGTCCATCAATTGTGTTTCTTTTGTACACACAGAAATAGCAGGCCGAAGCAGACAGAGCTGGCCTGCTACTAGTTAGGATCATACGGGATATAGCGATTACCACCCCGATGCAAGAAGTTCATATGCCAAGAGGTGGTGTGGCAACCACTCGGCCAGGAATTAACATGGCATTTCGTCATTATTACGAGGAGCTGTACGCCGCTCCAGTAGAGATGCTGGAGGAGGACTTGCTTGATTTCCTTGAGGGTCTGACTGTTCCCCAGCTCTTGGATGCCCAGAAAAAAGAGCTATAAAAGATCTCCCGTGCAACAAGACCCCCAGGATTTGATGGCCTCCCTGTGGAGTTCTACCAGACACACTCCACACAATTAGTCCCTCACCTAGAAAAATTGTATAGCGCAGTGCTAAAGTCAGGATCACTACCTCCCACTTCACGACAGGCTTTAGTTAAATCCAAAATAAAACCAGGCAGAGACCCCCAGTGATATGTTGAGTTACCGTCCCCTTTCTCTTCTGAACACAGATTATAAAATCCCCAGTAAAATCATAGCCCGAAGGTTAAAACCATATCTCACACAACTGATACATGTAGACCAGTGCGGCTTTGTGCCGGTAAGGAGTACATCACTAAACATTAGACAACTACACCAGATACTGTCCTTGACCCCAGCGGATGATACACAAGCAGGCTGTATCTCGCTGGATATGAGACAGGCATTCGATACACTACACTGGTGCTATATGTTGAGAGCTCTGCCACTATTCGGGATACCGGAGGAATATGTAAATTGGGTCCGGCTATTGTATACTGACCCAACGGCCCGGGCCAGAACAGGACACCATATCTCACCACCCTATTCTATAGCTGGGAGCACAAGAAAGGAATGCCCTCTTTTGCCCCTGCTCTTTGTATTGGCTCTCGAGCCATTGGCTATTAAGATACGTGCAGTGGCGATAGGCAGGGGCATCTAGCTAGCAGCTATGACTCACACTACCTCCGCATGCGCGGACGACATTATACTATATCTCAAAAATCTCTGGGGTCCTAATGAACCTCTCCGTACGATGTTTGGACAGTTTAAGACACTCTCTGGCCTCTCGATTAATGAATCCAAATCATATGCTTATTACTTCAAGGACTCGGCCCGCACTGAACATGTTTATTTTCCCGTGGCACCTACGACATTTAAATACCTTGGCATACAAATTTATAGGTGCTCACAGGATATGTTGGATGGCAATTTAGGACGCGCGATCAAGGCACTTAAATCCCAGATTGTGTTTTGGACTTCACTCCCACTATCTGGAGCAGGAAGAGTAGCCATCTCCAAAATGGTCATGCTGCCCAGATTATTGTACTATTTTACTAATTTTCCGATATTGATTCCAGCGCAGGAACGCAGTCATCCTATAATGATAGAAACAAATGTACAGGTTGCAATATGGTTAAGTGTAATGACCTACATGTTATCACTGCCCGGCCTCTGGGATGTGGGCTCACAAGCTGTGTACAGAAGACTCATGGCCCAGAAAGGAAAAGTACTGGCATTTGCGGTGCAGGGTCATTATGTATGTAAGCTGCTTATCTTTTTGTTCGGCAATAAAAACGGTTTTAAAAAAAAAAATTGATTCCAGCGCATATATTCAAATCGTTAAACACAATGCTTTTTGAATTAATCTGGAGCAAAGGGAGGAAAAGGGTGGGACTTCAGAAATTACAGCTCGAAACAGGCCGACGGGGCCTGAGGGTTCCCGTTTTCCAGGCTTACTGCTATGCTAGCCAGCTCCAGTGGCTCTCATACTGGACAGCGGGCTGTAATTTGCAGGAAATTGGGATGTCTAAGAAGGATTGGGAAAAGGGATTGCTTCACACTCTACTGCTGCCAGCGAGGAGATATATCCCGGTGGCATCACCGCTTCTAAAAGTGGCAGTCAGATACTGGAATAGGGCCATACGATACACTGGGGAACTGGGTCCGTACGCCACCAATATTCCGTTACTGGGCATTCCTACGCCGACCAGTGTCGGCGAGATGTCTGAGTAAATGGACAGATGAGGGAGTGAATACGGTGGGGATACTGTACGCAGACCATGCGCTCATGGATCATGACACGTTTGTGAGAGAGCAGGGTGTGCCCAATACATTATACATCTTTCATGCCAGTATCACCAGATTTATAAAGAGTACCTGGTCGCCTGACGGTACTGAGCCCACGTCGCATGAACTAACGTACATGTTATATTTAATGGGAACTGGGGGACATCTGACCAGATGGATATATAGAGGTATTCGCACCCATGCAGCTATACCAATATTAGAGTTACAGGATAAATGGGTCAGAGACATTGGACATGAACTGTCGGACAAGGTGTGGGACAGAGTGCTCGAACACCCCAAGAAAGCGTGCAGGAACCCTAAATTCAAGATGATACAACTCATGCTTGTACATAGATCTTACCTGACACCTTACAAATTGAGTAAAATGTTCCCTGACGTGGCAAATTCGTGTCCTAGATGCCATAAACAATCAGCTGACCTACTGCACATGATCTGGGCATGCCCATGTCTAATACCATTCTGGGAGATTGTGCACAAACTGCTTAGCGAATCATCTCCTGAAGGGGGGGGGGGGGGGTGACACAGTAGAACGCTGTATATTGGGCCTTGGCAAGAAACTCAAAACACTTGGAACACACACTAGATTCGCCAATCTGGCACTAATATTGGCAAAGCGCTCAATCACAATGAAATAGAAGTCTGCAAGGCCTCCATCGGCTATGGCCTGGCACATTGAGGTAGTACGATGAGGCAGGGCTGAAAGCATCACAATTAGTAGAGAGGAGAACAGAGGTCTGAGGAAGAATCCGATTTCATTGGAGTGGGACACTCTCCTTGAATACTTTATCTCTACGAAACCTTCCCTGCATTAAATAATGCATTGTACATATTCTATTAATTACGCTGAGCACTCGGCAGACACAGGCCCCGCATGAACCCTACAGAGCCAGAATGAGCAGGGTTAAGTAGAGTTGTAGACTGGGCATCAAGCATAATGGGAAAGTCATGTGTGTCCAGTTATCCATACGATGTGATACCACTGAAGTGAGCCGGGATAGGGAGGGGGAGGGAGTTTCGAAAGTTAAGTAGATGTGGGTAGACGGGAGGCTATTGGTTGTTCGGTCAGAATCCTATGATTGAATGCACAATGTTATAACATTGATACAATATATTGATGCATATGCAAGATGGCAATATTATATATTGGATGATATATATTTGTACTCTGACCTTTTCTTAAGAATCAATAAAATATGTTTAAAAAAAAAGATCTTAAGGATCTAGTAGGAATATAGCGGATTACGCGTTTGTCTAGATAGCTGGCTCCTATGCCACAAAAGGCTTTGAAAAAGATCACCATAGCTTTGAAATTGATCCTTTCCTTCATGCGCAGCCAGTGCAAGGACCTTAAGATGGGGGTCATGCTAGACCTAGGTTTGGGGCTCACAATTGCTCTGGCTGCTGCATTTTGCACCACTTGCAGGTGCTGGACAAGACAGTTGGGCAAGCCAAGGTACAAACTGTTAACATAGTCTAGTTTCGAAGTCACCAAGACTTGAAACACAATATTCCTACTGTCCAGTGATAGTAGAGGCAGGACTTTTTTCAGCATGCACAGCATGCCAAAACAGGCGCCTGTTAAAGTTTGGATCTGTGAATGCATGGAGAGAGCATTGTCGATGACAATGCCCAGGTTTTTTACTTTCTCCTTGGCTGAAGGTGGAGGTGACAAGTCCTTTGGCCACCCAGTGCTCCAATTATAAGTTTTAGGTTGTCCAAAGAACACGACTTCTGTTTTATCTGGATTACACTTCAACTGATTTATCTTGAGCCAATTAAATACCTCTGTGAGGCAGGATCTAATACTTTCTCCGTCAAAGTCAGTTCCTTGGTCACAAGTAAAAATCAGTTGTGTGTCATCCCCGTATGAGACAGTTTTTTCACCTTCTTCCTCTACCAAAGGTGCAAGGGGTGATAAGTATATATTGAATAGGGTGGGACTGAGGATAGAGCCCTGGGGGACACCTACATTCATAGCGGGTATGGGAGATGAAAAAGGGGCTAGCCAAATGTCCTGCGGTCTATTTTCCAAGAAGGAGGCCATCCAGGTTAGAGCTGTCCCGCCCAATCCAATGTTCAGTAGTCTACCAAGAAGCCTCTTGTGTGGGACTGTATCAAAGGCCGCAGACAAGTCGAGTAGGATCATAACTGCTTTTCCTCCCTGGTCTAACTTTCCCTTAATAAATTCTGTCACCTCCAACAGAGCAGACGCCGTACAATACTTTGACCTAAAGCCTGATTGTGAATCGTGTAGTAGCTTCCGGTCTTCAATGTGCTCTAGGAGTGCTCTATTTACATGTTTCTCTGGTGCTTTAGAGAAGACGGAAAGCAGGGGGATAGGCCTGTAATTAGCAGGATCGTTATGATTGGCATTTGCTTTTTTCAAAAGGTGTAGGATTTGTGCCTGCTTCCAAATGTGCTGATCAACCAATTACAAACAATATTTATACTTATTGAAAATGTTTAATTGAGGTTGAACATATATATCATCATGTTCAAAACACATCATATTCATCAAACAAGTTTTATGCATAGGTGCCCCGGACGGGAGAGGGGAGGAAAAAGTGTATCAAGGTGCAGACGTGAGGGAGAGTGATGGAGGGAGGGCAGTGAACAGTGTATACATCAAATACATAAAAAGCCTGTCCAGCCTTAACCAAGGCTAACTTATTTACAGAAACAGAATGTGAAAAAGGACACAGTGGAGCTATCACTGTTGTCCACATTCAATACAGAAAATAGAGCTGTTGATGTTTCAACCCCAATAGCTTCACTGTGTCTTTTTTGACAGTAATACAGTGTATAGTCCTAGTACAGCTTCCCAGTTATATTTCCCCTGGTCTTGATATCGAGGGCACAGTGCCAAGGGAAGGGGTAATAACAGCCCTCTCCCTCCTCTCCCCGCCCTTCCCTGGGCAGTCCCGGTCCTGGCGACTATTAGTGTTCTGTTGGTTCTCCTGCCCTGGCCCTTAATCTGAAGGAAGTCCTTCAACTTGTAACAATCCCCCTTCCCAACCCTCCCCCCAGGAATGTCACTTGTCTACTTGGCCTCAGCCCGCAATCCAGTGCGTCCCCAATGTTTGTTACGTAGAGGTTTTATAGTCTTTTTTTTTTTTTTTTTTTTTTGAAAAACCTTTATTGACATTTCAATCATTAACAAGTATGGGCCTACAACCCCCCGGGGCCGGCCGCTAAGCAATCAGAGCAACAAAGATCAAATGTGAACATAGGCAGCACCTCGGGGAGCAGAATCTTCATGCTAATATAGTCTGACCAGTGAACAGCGCAGGTAGGACACCAGGATAAAAAGGGTTTTCATTTTATAATGGAAAAAGACAGAAGGATCAGGTGCCGAACAATTTCCAACAGCGATAAGAGGCAGGCAGATTAATAGACGTAAGCAATAAACAGCAATCTATTGGATCAATAGCGCAGACACAGGAAATTCAGGATGGGGAAGAATATCATGAGCAGTTGCGCCTGCAGTCCCCTGCCCTAAAGCCCAGAGAACACCCCGGAAATTGTGGCACACATGAAAAGGCGACGATTCACAACAAAGGAGGTGTACCACGCTGATCCCAGAAAAGAAAGACAAGAAGAATCAGAGAAGAAAAAGGAGGCCATGGAAAAAGGAGATGAAAGACTAAAGAATCCCCTCCCCCACCCCCCCACCCTGCACCTCTGCAGATGAGTACGGCCCCCCCCCCCCAGCAGTGTGCCTGTCGCCCTGGAACCAGACCCGAAATATAGAAGAAACAGGGAAAAAAGGAGTAAGAAAAGAACCCCACCAGACGGGGGGGTAGAGAAAGTGTTAATAAACTGGAGGAGGGCCTTCAAAACATACCCCCGGCTTCTCCCTCCCGCACGGTAAGTTTTCCCCAAAGCAAACAGTAAGCAGCACAAAATAGACCATGTCAAAGAAAGATGGGGAGTATTATGCACCTATTATGCTAATAGCTATGCCATGAGAGCACGCAACCCCTGAGCCCGCCCGTCTACTAGATGACCACCCCTGAAGGATCAGCCTTATCCTTGACCACTCTTTGCAATTCTGCCCATGCCTACCCCTCGACCCAGCGCCATGTCCGATGTTCCAAGGTAAAGGAGTGTCCAAAATCGACCGGGAAGCGACGCACACAGGTGGGGTGGAAGTCTCTGAGTACCAACACAGTCCACATCATGGAGGGACGGCCTTCCCAGTGCTGCCCCAGAGTCTGCACTGCACACAAGGTCCGGGAAGGCGGAAGCAGCCAAAGTAGACAACTGTTGCTTGAATTGTCCCTGGGTCGCCGGAGGCCGTGCACGGGACGAGGCCACCACCTCCCACTCAGGTCCAATACCTCCGGAACAGATCAGACCCACAGCCAGCCGATCACACTGTAGCATACTGTCCGGAGTGTCCAGCTGTGCACTAATCTCAGGGGTGGCCGCGACATTGTCCTCCGGTGTGCAGTGTGGGAAGTCCCTGTGTACCTGAGGACAGGCAGGCCGCCACTGTCCCAACGCTGATGCCACACCATCGAGCTTACTCCCCAAGACCCCGACGCCATGAACCAAGGAGGAATGAAGGGCACCGAGGGCCTCGAGGAGGTCGCCGTACCCCAGCACAGCTCTCTGCGATCGCTCCGCCACACTCCCAAAAGTCACACACTCCCAATCCTGCTGCGACCCAGTGGACAGGATGGTAGGCTTCATCGCAACAAGATGGCCGCCGGGTAGGCCCGACCCGTATGGGGGCCGGGACCCAGGGACAAGCGCCTCGAGGCCCACGGCGCTGGAGACAGGGTCCGGTGGCAGGCAAAAATTTATCCGTTGCGTGGTCACGGGCAACAGTCGTCCCCACCACGGACCAGCTCCTGCGAAAATCCGGGAGCTGCCCGCAGGAATCAGGGCGAGTTACGGACGGCGTCCGGGCAGCTCACCGTCAAAGGCAGGGGCAATCACCGGAGAATCTGAGAATTGCACCCCCGGGCAGGCACTCGGTCCGCTACGCTTAGCGGTAGGAACGACCACGGCGAAATGTAGGCCGAGGTTGGCACCGCTCCGGTGGACCGACTCCACCCAGTCACCACAGGCCGCTGTTGTTGAACTGCCACCCGGCCAAGGCGTCCACTCGAGGTCCGGGCTCCAGGGCTGCACGGGCCGCAAATTTCAAATGCACATTTCTCCGGCGGTACCGCAGCCAGAAACCTCGGAGTCACACGATCGGTTGCCACTCTCATTCACAAACACGATCGCATCGCGCAGGCTGAGGATCTCATGCAGGATATCCGTGCGGGATGCGGAGGTTCACGGAGCCGGGAGTCTACGCTGCCGTCTCGGTCGCCATCTTGGCTCCTCCCCCCCGAGGTTTTATAGTCTTGATATATAATCCCTCTCCCAGGAAAGGCAATGCAGAGGCAGTGCTAGGGATCCCCTCCGTTATGTCGCATCACGCAGGTCCTGTGTCTGGATTTTAACCTAGTCCTGCTGGGGGCTCTTCTATGAGTTCCTCCTCCTCACCAGCGGTTGGGTCCCTGAGTGCCGCCACCGATGCTTCCCATGCTCTCGCTGCATCTAATGCCTTCTCGCTTCCTGTCTTGTTAGCCAGTTGTAATCTAATTATACCCTCACATTCTGATCACTTATTGAACTCCTTCCTCCATCTGGTCATGCTTGGTGCCTCGTGTGGCTTTCCAGTGCATGGTTATGTCCCTTTTGGCTAAAAGTAACCCCATGTCTATTTGGCTAAAAGTAACCCCATGTCCAGAGATTTGCTGGTGACTTTGTTTTTGGATGTATGCAGAAACCAGTGCCGCAAGCAGTTCTTTAAAGATGTCTCAAGTTCCCTGTCGGTGGCGTCGGTTAACACCGCCATCACCTCCTCCCAAAAACTACCCAAGTGTCGGCAGTCCCAGAGCATGTGTTTAAAGTTCGCATTCTCTTGATTACACCGGGTGCAAGCCGCTGGAGTTGCAAAGTACTTATTAATTTTTTCCGGTCTGAGATAAGCCCTATGAAGAATGTAAAAGTGCACCAGTTGGAATCTCATGTTCCTGGTGCTTTTCCAGGCCGTCTCCACTAGCTCTCCTCAGGCTTTCTCTAGGATGTTGTCTCCCAGGTCCGTCTCCCACTTGAGGTGCAACTCCGACAGGGGCGGTAATGTCTCGCTCATAACGCGCCTGTACAAACAGGTGGCTGTTTTAAAGGTGCCTGTCGCCATCACCACATATTGGCATCCCAGTGACATTGGTGGTTCAGTAAGTCCCCCTCCCCAGTGCCTTCGTATGGCCGCAGTAAGGGCAGAATGTAATAATAAGTCTCCCCCAGGTAGGTCATACCGGTCCCTCAAGTCGTTGAAGAGAATCATGGCTCCTTACTTGTATAGGTCTCCCAGTGTGGCTAGCCCTTGGTCCGCCCAGTCCCTAATCTCTGCCAGTTCCCCCCATGCGGCAAGGCTGTGCACATGAGCAACGGGATCTCTGGCGCATAAGGATTCCTGACTCTGAGCCGTCTCAGATACCTGTCCCAGTATCACCTCACTGGAGTCAATTCCATAGGAAGTACCTGATTTCGGATCGGGAGCCTTAAGGTGATCTGGGATAATACCTTCAGTGTCATCCGGTCGCCAATCTCCTCCCCCGCGCCCCATAGGCACCCCCCCACCCACTTTGTGAGCCATTGGAACTGTGCCGCTAGGTAATAAGCCTCAAAGTCGGGCACCGCTCAACCTCCCTCCGCTCGTGGCCTCATTAGCACGTTAAGCGCCAGTCTCCTCCTGCCTGCTCCCCATAAAAACCCTGTGATCATGGATCTGAGTTGGGTAAAATATTGTGGCGGTATTCAGATTGGTAGGTTGCCAAAGTAATATAGTAGCCTCTGCAGGGTCACCATCTTGAGGAGGGCCACTCTGCCAGCAAGCGACAGTGGCAGTCCACTCCAGAACTCAAAGCTACCTTTTGTTCCCCTTATGGCCGTACCTATGTTACCCTCCAGCAGGTCGCCCTGAGCGTGGTATATTTGGGCGCCCAGTTATGTGATGCATCTGTCTTCCCACCAAACTCGGTGTATAGTGGGCCCTCCCTGCCTTCCTTTGTCGGGAACAGACAAGATTTTGACCAGTTCACTTTCAACCCCACCACTTCCCCCAGTTCCTGGAGTCTCCTGTGTCCACTAGGAACATGAGAAGGTCATCGGCATACAGCGCAATAGGGGCATCTGTCCATCGACCTCCAGGCCCTGATAGTGATGTCCCGTTCCAGCTCGAGCGGCGAGCGGTTCAATTGCCAGGGTGAACAGCAGCGGGGAGAGGGGACATCCCTGCCTCGTTCCCTGCCCCACCTCGCAGGCATCCGATATTAGCCCGCCCTTTATGACCCTAGCAGTGGGACCTGAATACAGCAGTGCAGTCCAGCTAACAAACCCGGAACCCAGCCCAAATCTTCGCATCATATGGTACAGGTATGTCCATTCTTGGCTATCATACGCAGGGACGGACTGGCTACCGGGCTTTCCATAATAAACAATGCAAAACAAATGTTTTAAAAAGTAGGCTTTAAAGCTATTTGTTTTGCATTGTTCATTTGGAAGCACCTACAGCTCCCCTGAAACCTAATCGGTCCCTCTGCAATGAACCTGGGCCCACCCTGCCACCCCAGCAAAAAACGCCCGGTAGCCAGTCCGGACCTGATCAAACGCCTTTTCTATGTCCACCGCAAAGATTGTTCCCAACTCCTTCTCGTAGGTGTCTGCCCCCAATACTCGCAATAGGCGACGGATGTTAAGAGCTGTGTTTCTGGTGGGGATGAACCCCGACTGGTCTTTGTGGATCAATGTTGTCATGTGCGGTAATAACCTAGTGGCTAGTATGCGGCTAAGGACCTTGTAGTCTATATTAAGCATAGACAGTGGCCGGTATGCCGTTCTGTCCCATGGCTGCTTCCCCAGTTTGAGTAAGGGTATAATGATTGCCTCCATAGTTGAAACGGGAAGGTGTCCCACTTGTTTTGCCTAGGCAGTCGGGTCTGGACCTTCAAACAATGTCATCCGCCGTTTGTGGCTCAGAGACATCATTTACGCTGATAGCCTGTGATCCATCCGATCGATCTCCATCCATCCCGCTCTGACTGGATGTAGGGCTAGAGTCGCTGTGGCTATGTCTTGCTACTTCCTGCAACACTCTCTGTCTCTCTAGGCTAAGCTCTCTGGGAGATGGGGCCCAGGTCCCCGACTTGCTGCTACCAGGTCTGTTGTGAGGCGATGCCGCCGGGGAGCTACGCCGCTCCGGATATCGTCGTGTATCCAGCCAGTCCCAGGCCTCTTGAGGAGTGTTAAAGAACCGCGGTCCCGCAGAGTCTGCCACTCTGAGCCGCGCCGCAAACAACATTGCGTACGGTAGTTGCAGTTATCAAAGCTTCTTTTTAACTGCTAAGAAGGAGGCTCTGTTGCGCTGGACTTCTCTAGTAAAATCTGGAAAGACCATGACCACACTATTGTAAATTTTCAGTCCTCGCTTTTGGCGGGCCTGCTGTAAAATGTGATCTCTATTCCTGAAGTGTAGCAGGCACGCCACTATCGGTCTAGGCGGGGCCCCCGGTTTGGGATGATGTGTTTTGAACATGATGATATATATGTTCAACCTCAATTAAACATTTTCAATATGTATAACTATTGGTTGTAATTGGTTGATCAGGTGATGTTGATGTCTATGTAATATTGTGCTTCCACTAGGACCTCCCTCTTTGTGTACTGAGTTTCACCCAGGTCCTAGTGACATTTCTGGGTTTACCCCTTTATTGTGTAACTGCTTCCAAATGTGCGGTATTTTGCCGGCAGAGAGGGATAGGTTAAATATCTTATTAACTGTAGGGTTGATGGTAGGTGCTAATAGTTTTAGAATTTTTGCCTGGCAGGAGTCAGTTGAAGATCCTGACTTAATGCTTTGGAAAAGAGTGAGGGACTCCTCTAATTGTAACTCGGGGAAAGATAGCAGTGTAGGGAGCTCATACGAGACAAACTTTCAATTCACCGAGTGATAGAAGGTCTGCTCCTCCTCTGAGATGTTATCAAATGCTTGTTGAATTATAGTGATCTTGTTATGAAAGAATTGAACTACCTGCTTAGTGCACTCCGCCTTGTCTAATTGAGTGCTGTCTTGTTGGATCGGAAGGAGCACCCAAAGAGCTACTGTCACAGTGGTGGAAGACTACCACCTTCACCAAGAGTTAAGCAGCCCAGGCGTGGTGGTGGCAGCATACCATGTAGTGATCAGTAGAATTGAGTAGCCTCTGTCACTGGAATGAGGCCTACAGGCTCACTCACCTTTTTAAAAGTTAAGCTGCTTTGTGCTTAGCTCATCCTTAGTGTACATCAGATAAATGTGAAGTGCTACGCAGCGCAGGAGTAGTGACTCTGCGCTGGATGTATGTGTGCCTGGCAAGGGTACAGTACAGGGATGGAGCAGTGCTGTGCAGTATATTTATGGTTAGCACATATGCTGTGTGTATGTATGCCTGCTGGGAATACATTGCTTGAAAGAGGTAGTGCTGTGCTGTGCAGTGCATGCTCAATGGCAGCACATGCTGGGTGTATGTGTGCTTGGGTAAGGTACAATACATAAAGGGTGAATTGTTGTGCAGCACGCATATGGTGAGTGTGCGTGCTGGCAGTGTGTATGTTTGCAGATAACACAGCCTGGTACAATACAGAATAGCTACATTACTGACAGTGCACACAGGCTGAATGTGTGTGCTGAATGTATGTGTCTGTAATTGTACTGTGCATGGGGGTAACAGTGCTGGACAATAAGTGTGCTATAGAGTAGAGTTTAATTCAGTGATAGATCACATGGCAATGGCCTGGACACATCTCAGGAAAGGCAGCCCAGGTTTAACCTTTTGATGCACATATCACTGTGGCCGACATACAGGTGTGAACTCTGGTCACTCCCATGAATTCTTTTGAGGGTCTATCAATTTTAGAGCCTTTCCTGCAGTGACAGACAGCCTTGCAAGAGAGAAGAAGAAAAGGAAAGATGTACACTTCGAAAGAAGCAGAACCCCAACATAAAACATCAAGGACTTCGACCCTAAATCAAGTTTGGTGCCTGGAAATGGACTTTAAGAAGGAGAGGCTGAGACCCCAAAATGTGTCATCTGCCAAGCAGCCAGACAGGCTGTGTGAGAAGGGGAAGCTCTGCATGACTTCTGCCTGTGACCAGAAATGGGGGCAAAGTCCTCCTAGCCCCCCTGCTGAATGAGGGTGCCTCACCTAAGGAAACCAGAATCACCTGCCCTGGAGCTTGGAGCACCAAGGCCTGCCTGCCAAGACCAGCAGCCCCGTGAGGAAGAGGAGAGCGTTGGATGGAGCGAGATCCAGTGGGAAGCGTAATGGAAGGACTCACTTAGCGAAGTGTGAAGGAATGACTGTGCACCGATTGGGTCATTGCCCGTGTGCAAGAGTGATACGGCAACCTTGATATGCCAGGAGAGAGCTGCTGTGACCTGAGCAGTGTAGTGAGCACCATGCGGCAAGCGCCATACCCACACTGCCTAGTTGTGGTGACCCCATATGCCAGAGGGAGCCACCGTTAAACTATGTGCTGCCAGAGCGTCGAAACTTGTGTCCACCTTAATTGGCAAGACCGTATGCTAGGAGTGGCCACCGTGGTGAGGGTGAGTGGACCAAAGGAATCTGCACCTCAACTGGAAGTACCTCAGCAACCCTGTATGCCAGAAAGGGCTGCCGGTATCAACACTGCCTGAGGTTGGTCATTACCCAAACAGAAGATTGCGGCTGTGACCGGCAGGTCAAGCCCACACACCAAGAGCTGCACCTCACTGATACTCCCATGAAGAGGATGCTGCTGGAGACATCACACCCTCGCTGGCCTCCAGTCGGGAGCCAACAGATTGAATCCCCCCACCCCGATTAGCGGAAGAGTGCCTTACCTCATCTTCACGGAGCGTGATTAGCTCCGATCGCTGGGAAAAGCCGGCAGTGCTGCTCGAAGGAGAAAGCCTGTGCCTGACGGGTGCTGCCGCATATATAGTGAACAGCCCGACTTCATCAAACATGATCAGGACGTGTGAGTGCCCATTGAGAGGGCACTCGCTGCACCTCTGAATCCGCTGAAATGCTTCCATCCAACAGGAGTAGGTAAGACTAGAACTGGGCCTTTGGGGCACCAGGGGACTCACTGCTGACAGTGCTGTGGAGCCATAGACAACTTTTTTTTTTTTTTTTTTTTTTTTTTTTTTTAACTTTCCAACATAAAAACAATTTATTGAATACACAAATTCAAGAACAGTATTCATAAATACATGAAAGACATAACATTAAGAGTAAAATAATAGAGTTTGTTTATATCCAAGTCCACAATAATTATCTCATCAAAGCTTGCAAACTATTCCTACCTAGGCAGGGATGTTTTTTTATCCCCACAGGTGTCAGCTTGGATGATGAGGCCAGGTATTTGGCTAGTTTTTTTTTTTTTTTTTTTTTTTTTTTATTGGCATTTGTAATTGTTTACAATCGAACAATAACCAAAACATTTCGGTCACAGCACAACAGCATCCTTCATCCGAATCATTGGTTTGTGTCTTAACCAGAGGTCCTCCACCCCCACCACCCTTCCACTCATATGTTAATCGCTTGGTGATTCTACGGAAACACTTTGCAGATATTGAGTTAAATATACCCAGTAGTCTCTGGGTGTTGATCCAGCAGGGAGCTCCTCTTCGTAGGTCCTCAGGGTATCCCTACAGTACGTTAGGTCCGTGAGCCAGTCTTTCAGTTTTGGGACCTTCTTTCCATACCAACAGAGCGATACCCTTCTTTTGGCCATTAGTAATGCAATCATGCAAAATCTGCGCTTTAGGGCCCGTATCTCGGGCAGCAACCCTAGCAAACAGGTCTTAGCCTCACAGCGCACCTCACTTCCCACCATGGCCCCCAGCAATCTCGTCACCTGCTCCCAGTATCTCCCCACCGCCTCACACGACCACGCCAGATGTATAAAATCTGCACCATCAGCCCCACATCGCTCGCATCTAGCATCCCCACGCAGCCCATAACGGTGTAGCCTAGCCGGTGTGTAGTATGTTTGGTGCAGGTATTTAAAATGTAGTATGCGGAGATTACCATTGGGCGTCAGCATTCCCGTCAAGGTGCAGGCAACCGTCCACTCTTCCTCTGTTAGCTGTGTATCTAGACAGCTCTTCCATTTCTCCATTGAGGTGTGCGTGTTCCCCGCTATGTCCCCCTGTAGTTTTGTATAGAGTGTAGACACCAGGTGTCGTTTAGCAGGTGTGGTGATCAGCCATTGCAACGCAGTCAGCTCTTTCGGTTCCAACGGGTAATCTGGATACAGTTCCTTCACGGCTCTTTGCAGCCGGTAATAATTGAAGCGAAATAGCGTAGACATGTTACTAATGAATGTGAGATGTTCAAGTGTTTTAAAAGTCCCGTTATCGTACAAATCTCCTACTGTGTCAATGCCTACCTGCCGCAGCAAGTCCAATCCCACTCTTTCTTGCGTTACCGATATAGCCGGATGCCATTGGAGCCTGAGCGCCGGGGCATACAGCGGCAGTTTATTGGCCAGTCTGCCCATGGTATGCCATGCTTTGTTCGTTGTGTCAATGGTGTTTATGTCTTGCGTATGCAGTGGCGGCCTACGATGGGTGATAATCGCCTCGAGTGGGACAGGCAGCGCATCCCCCTCTTCTATCGCAGTGTGGGTGAGAAATGGGATCCTGTGGTACCAGTAGTGTGCGTACTGTGCCTGCGCACAGAGGTAATAATGATAGAAGTCTGGGACCCCGAACCCTCCTTGACTGTACGGTAGCGTGAGTGTCCGCATCTCCACCCTGGCCGTCTTTCCCGCCCAAACAAGCCGGAGGACCAACGAGGTAATCCTGCGGAACACCTCCATTGGGGGGTGTATAGGGATGTTAGTGAACAGGTAAAGTAACTTCGGCAGGAGCACCATCTTGACGATAGCAATACGGTCAGCCAGCGATAAAGGCAGCTGAATCCATCTTCCCACCCTCTCCTCCAGTGTGTCAATCGCCGTCCCGTAGTTAGACCTGATAACAATTTCCGGGTCCCTGTGAAACCATACCCCCAAATATTTTATCGGGTCCGTTTTCCACTCCAAGGGATAATCTATGGGGTGCGGGTGCGTGGTATCAGTCAAGGGAATAATCAGGGATTTGGCCCAATTTATGGTGACCCCAGATTTACGTGCAAATTTTATGTATTCCCTCAAAAGTGGATTCAGATTGGTCTGTGGGTCCCTCACGTAGAGTAGCATATCATCTGCGTACAGGGAGATGTGCAACGGCCGTTGCGGAAACTGCAGGGCCGAATAATGATGTCCCTGTCTTATCTTGCAGGCGAGCGGCTCCAGTGCTATAGCAAACAAAAGAGGGGACAGCGGGCATCCCTGTCTCGTCCCTCTCCGTATAGCAATGGTGTCTGAAATATAGTTATTCACCCTAATCCTCGCCACAGGTGCATCATATAGCAAGTGGATCCATTGAAGGAACGCAAGTGGGAATCCCATCCTCCGCAACACCTTAGTCATATATTTCCATTCTAGAGAATCAAAGGCCTTGGCTGCGTCTAGGAAGACCGCCGCCGCTTTCGTCTCAGGTGTTAAGTAATGCGCAAGCGCAAATAGTGTCCGCGTATTGTGAGCAGTGGAGCGTTCTGGTATGAATCCAGACTGGTCAGGCAAGATCAGTCTGGGCATCAGCGGGTTCAGACGTGCAGCAAGCAATTTAGCTAAGATCTTGTTATCCACGTTTATGAGGGACAGTGGTCTATAGGAGTCACAAAGCTCCGGATCTTTCTGTGGCTTGAGGAGGGCCAGTAGTATTGCTTCCCGCAATGTGGGCGGCAGTCGTTGTTGCTCATGTGCGTTTCCATACATTTCCACTAGACGGGGGGCCAGCTGGTCAACAAACGCCTTATAAAATTCGCATGTAAAGCCATCGGGGCCCGGAGCCTTACCATTCGGCAGTGACTTAATTATTTCCGTGACCTCCTCTACTGTGATAGGTTGGGATAAATATTCGCGATGTGTGTCCGATAGCCACGCTATCGCCACGTCTTCGAGGTACTCCCCGATTTCAGCCTCAGCGGCCGTAGGCCTGGAGGTATACAGCTCTCCGTATGCATCCATAAATTCCCCCAGTATTTCTTGCTCGCCATAATGTCGTTCCCCCCACCGTCCACGGATCATCTGTATGTTCTGCGGCGCACGTCCCTCACATATTTTAGCCGCCAGTCGCCCTCCTGGTCTGCCGCCCTCCCCATAGGCCCTTGCAATCTGTCGTTTCATGGTATATTTAATTTCATCGTCCGCGAGGCTCTGAAATTCGGACAGTGTAGTCCGAATGTCCCCCAGTAGCCGAGCATTTTGTGTGCGTTCGTAGTCACGTTCTAGGACTCGGAGTTTATCCTCTTTGGCTCCGATTTGCCGTCGGATGTCTTTAAGTATGCCTGCATTGGTGCTGATGCAGACGCCGCGTATAGTAGCCTTGCAGGCCTCCCAGAGCACTCCCGGGTCGGTCGCTGTAGGCGCGTTACTGTCAAAGTATTCCTGTATCGCCTGCCCGATGGTATCAGTGTACAGGGGGTCTATGAGTGCTTTAGCATTGAATCTCCAACTGAACGGAGGTGGCGTGTAGTCCGGGAGCTCCAAGGCGAGGAGCACCGGGCTATGATCGGATAGCGTTCTAGGCAGGTGACGAACCTCCCTTGTCCATCGTGCAACGTCGCCCGAGACCAGCCAGTAGTCTATACGGGACCAGCTACCGCGCGACGTAGTCACATGAGTGGCTTCTAGGTCATCCGGATGTCTATGCCTCCAAATATCAGTAAGCGCCTTATCAACCATTATGTCCTGTAGGACATGGAGGGCGTGCCTATGTGGCTCCGCTGTCGCCCCAGAGCGGTCAAAGTCATCGCAGAGCGCAATATTAAAGTCTCCACCCCACACCACATGGGGAGCCTGGAGGTCGCGCAGTTTGCTCCACAGCGATTGGTAGAACTGCGGATCGTCCACGTTAGGCCCGTAGACATTCACCACAGCCAGTCTCTGTCTCCGCAGGAGACCAGTCAGAATAACAAACCGTCCCATGTCATCCTTCTCAACCGACTCAATGGTATATTTCAGCCCTTTTTTTATCAATACCATCACCCCCCGTGCATAGGAGGAGTAAGAGGAATAGTGTACGGACTCAGCCCACCTACGGCCCACATTAACTCGGCGTGACGGTGCGCAGTGTGTCTCCTGTATGAGTGCAATATCTACGCGCTGTCTGTCCAGGTATGCCAGTGTTTGCCTGATTTTCTTGGGGTTGCCAAGCCCTCGGACATTCCATGTGATTAATCGAAGCAATCTCGCACCTACTCCGCTATCAGCCATCTCCTAGCAGTAGCAGGTATACAGCAATCACCCTTACACCTAGCGGGCGCGTCCCTATAGCTGTCGCAGTGGGTATGGACCCTCAGTTGCCTGAGCATATTTACTCGGAATTCAGCGATGCGTCTCATGCACAGTGACCAACATTGCAACTTCCCAACCGTATCCCGCTTCCCCCCACCCACTTCAGCACCCCAACTATGCCAAAGACATACCCCATAACTAATGTCAAACATTAAGGTAACTGGATTCGGGGATCTCCCTCGTTGGGGGACCGCCTAGAACACACCTCTCCATCCAACTTAATGGATGTGGACGGGGACAAATCCCTGTTCAGGACCCCAAGGATCCCACATCTATGTAAGCATCGTATCGACCCTCCCCAGGGTCTGTCGCAGTCTCAGCAACGTTCACAGCGTCCCATTTGTAGCATTACTGTCCTGCTAGCAGAGAGTCTTTTTCCCAGCCATCCGCTCCTCCCTCCACCCGCACCTGACCCACATACCTATGGTATAGTCCTGGCAGTCAGGGCTCATTTCTCACGCTGTTCATCTGGGTGGTTTGTCTGCCATCCCAGACATAACGAACGCCTTCCCCTCAGGGAGCGGCTGTTTCCAACTGTGTGCGGTCTCTGGCCGATAGGGGAATCCAACCCCCGAACTTCCGCGATCTGGAGCTCCTGCAGCACCACCCCGACTTGTATAGTAACAATTTTACCGGCGTCCAGCCCTTCAGAGGCCCCGGCGTGGTCATTCACAGCAAATGCACTCGCAGTCTGTGCCATGGTGGAAGTCTCCTCGTCTGCCCTGTCGCCCTCCGTTATTCACCCCGTCGAGGTCGCGTGTTCAGCACGTGGTGTAGAGCAGCTGCGCCGGTCCTCGGTGGTCCTTGTGCACAATAATTTAGTCAGCGTCCGTGGCTTCCTCAACTCTCCGTCTCTCTTTGCGCTTAGCTCCAATTTTTTTGATAAGTTCAGACGCCTCTCGGGGCGAGTGGCACAGTACCGCACGTCCGTCGTGCGTTATCCGCAACCGGGCAGGGTAGAGCATGGCGTAGTCAACCCCCATATCACGAAGCTTTTTCTTTACCGGGTTGAACTCTTTCCGCGCTTGTTGGACTGTGAGGGTGAAGTCCGGGTAGAATGCCAGTTTGTTTCCTTGGTGCGTGATCTGCTGTTTCTCACGCGCTATTCGAAGGACAACATCACGGTCCCTGTAGTTGAGGACTCTGGCGACTATGGGCCGCGGGGGTGCCCCAGGCTTTGGTCTTGGAGCCAGCGACCTGTGCGCTCGCTCAATGAGGAACATTGGGGACAGGTGCTCCGCGCCCACAACGTCCTTAATCAGCTCCTCAACATACGTTTCCATCCGGCCCGTGTTGGTAGATTCCGGAACCCCCGTGATTCTCACATTATTGCGTCTTGAGCGCGCTTCCAAATCCTCCGTCTTTTGCCTCATCGCCTCCAGCAGTCTCTCAGCCTCCGTATATTTTTGAGTGGTGGTTTGGGAGGCGTCCTCCAGTGCCCCGATTCGGGTCTCTGCCTCCGTTAGCCGCTCTCCGTGCGCATCCAGCTTCGCCGCCATGTTGTCGACACGCAGTGTGATGGTATCAAGTTTACCATGTATGTCCTGTAAGCTCTGCTGGATGGCCCTCAGCGCCTCCGCCATGCCCTGTGGCGTTGTGTCGTCAGCCCCCGTTGCGTCGTCTGGTGGCAGAGTGGCGCCTTTGGTCTGGCGCTTGGTTTCAAAGGGGAGCTTCGTTTGTGTCTTCTCCGGCTTTCCCATAGTGTCCGAGTGCGCCGCTGGGCCCCCTGGGCCCCGCCGACTAAGATCACCTATCGGGCCCTCCGCAGACGGAGTTCGGGGGTGTCACAGCCGAACGGCAGGTTCACAGCTCTCTGCAATGGTTCCGTTGTTCAGCTCCTCATTCCAGCCATTCGTCCCGCATGGGTCCCAGTGCCGCCATTCAGCGCAGTTGCGTTCAGTACGTGGCCCAGCTATCTCCGTTCCGCCAGCAGTCTCACACGCTCACCGCCATCCGCTGGGCTCTATATGTGCCGGTCTTGGGCGCAGCGCACGTGGATCTCTCCACCGCCCGGGTCCACCATGCTCACGAGGCCAGCCTGCAGCAGATGTCCTCCCTATTGGCCGGCGAGGCGCTCCTCGGTCCCGCAACGGGGGCCCCAGCAGTCTCCTCACCTCTCCGCTCTCGCAGCCCCCGCCGCAGCACAGCGTTATGCACCTCCGCCGATGTGGTCACACCGTCGCCGAGCCCTCGCCTCCTCCGCGGTCAATCGGGCAGGCGGCCAGCATGGAGGCTCTCACGGGGCCCCCTCCGCGCACCGCAGTCCGTGCCTGTGCCCCCGGGGCTTCCGCAACGTGTCAGGAGTGAGCTTGTAGTGTCCAGGCGGCGACCGCGTCCCTCACCAGCGTCCTTCCTTATCGGCAATGCCGACGCCACCCAGAGCGCGTCTTCGTGTCGGTGGGCGCCGCCATCTTGGGAGCCGTTAGCCTCGCACGCCCGGAAGCTTCGGAGTTCGTTTTTTCAGGGAAAGCGGGGCTCTCGATCGACCCTCTCAACCCCCTTCCGTGAAGGGCAGCTTCCGATCATTGCTGCGATGTGTTTCTGGCCGCGGCGCTTCCTCTGTCATGCTTTTTGCGCCATTTTCGTTCCCCGTCCGGCGGAGCTGTCTCAGGAGGCAGCCATTCCGCTGTGCGCCCTCTCAGGTATTTAGCCATAGACAACTTTGACCTTTGAAAAACAGTGTAGTGCCTGGCCCTAATGGACTTCCAGCAAGTATATTTAAATGTGCTTTGGAGGAGTGGGCAAAGCTGTTAACCAACCTCTTTAACTATATATTTTTTTCTGCTCAAGTCCCAGAGGAATGGAGGGGATCCATGTTGTGCTCCATACTCAAGAAAGGGGACCCGGCAAATCTATCCAACCACCGCTTTATAGCACTTGTAGACCAAGAGGCCAAAGCTTACACTCAAAGCCTCCTCAAACAGCTAGGGGTCTAGGCAGCGCACAATGATGCTTTGCCTTTTTTTCAGAGAGGGTTTCGAGCAGCTGCATCAACAATCGATAACATCACTGCACACGCAGTCCAGAGCCATGAAGCAGTCCAGAAAATCAACCATCACTCTCTACTGCTTTATCAATTACAGTGCTGCCCTCAACAAGGTAGACCGCCCCACGCTATGGAGAAAACTAAATGAGTGAGGCATACCCCTGGAAACTAATAGGGACAATCATCTCTCTGTACATCAGTACGTGGGTCTGAGTGAGAACAGGCCCACACACACTGTTACCTCAAAAATTACCACCCGAGGCAACCTGAAGCAGCGGTGCGTTCTTGCTCCCTTCCTCTTTAATCTATACGCATCTTACCTTGGTAAATTCCTGGAGGGTGGCTGTCAGGTTCCCCCAAGATTAGGCCAGTTGAAGATACACATTCTGCAATATGCTGATGACACAGTTATAATGGGCCACACCAAAGTCGGCGTACAGTGAGCCCTGAGCAACCTCCACATATACAACAGTAGGAAATACCTCACGATAAATGAAGATTACCTCAAGATCAAATCACAATTGATCTTCGGCCGCTATAAGAACAAGAGATAACTCACATGGCACATGGGGAGCAAGACCATCAAACCAGCAACGAAGTACAACTACCTGGGTATTTGGTTTACAGAGAGCTCGAAACCTACACCCCACATAGCCTACCCGAAAAAGAAAGGCGCAGCCATCACATACACTCTTGAGTGCCTTAACGCAAATTTAAAAAGTGCCTCTGCAGTACCTATACTGCGGGTCATGAAGGCGACCCTTCTCCCTGCACTGCGATATGACCATCAGGCCTTTCCCCGGGCCGGCTCTCCTCGTTTGAAGCAAGCGCAGTGCACAGCCTATAAGGAAGTATTCCAAGTGCCCAGCCACGTCTGTAGGACAAGACTCCGTTTGGAATTTGGTCTGTCAAGACAAACTTTAGCCTGCGAGTCTGACACTTTGAAATATTACATTCATGTCCTGAAAACGCCAGGCAACTCACTGGAAGCCTGCCTGAAAGATGTATTCGACACCCCGGGTAACCTGTGGCACTGCCAAATACATAAAGCAATTTCCTCCTTTCAATTTGCGGCATCAGCGCTCACATCAGACGCCATCTCCTACATGGCCTGGAAAAAAGTAATTAGTAGGCAACTGCAATTAACCTCGTACCAACTGGATACTTCTTCCCTGAGGGCCTCTGACATTTTGCTCTGCTTGAACAATTCTTATTTAGGAAGCTACAACCATATCTATCGGAGGCCCTCAATAAAAGGATATCCTATATATGCGCCTGATAGGTTCACCAGTGGGCGATTTCATCCCGGCATGGGCCCAACTGGAAAGGGAAGGGGCGTGCAGGTTATGCAATTTTAAGAGCAAATCTTCCTTGCTCCTCCTGTGCTGTTGTCCCCACTCGACGTCATCAGGAGGTCCTTGTTGAAACCCATCCACTTGACTCAGGCAGTTTGAACTTGCCTGGAGGCCTCGTCGCCATGCTTCACCCGAACCAATGTAAAAACTCTGTTGAGGTGCGGAAAATTCGTCAAGGAACCACCGAGCCCCAGCCCATCACCTTTACCCAAAAACTGAAAACGGACTACTGCATGCAGAAATCCGGAAATGAGATCATGGTGCGGTGAGGGGTTCTTGGTGTAACTGTGGCAACGGATGTGGCAGAGGAGTAAGCAGCAGCACGACGCAAGACCAATATTAGAACATTTAACAGTATAAAACACATGAGGCCACCCTTCTTCGGGGGGCACCTAAACCTTGCACCCCCCACCTCTTCTGTAGCCATATTTCAATACCAGCTTTTAAACTGTTCAGCGTTTTGCTTTGTATGAAGCACTTTTTCTGTACAACTGGTGGGGGGGCAACCATGGATTTTTTTTTCTTTTTTCTATAATCCTGTTGTTCTTAGTTGCAATATCAAGAAGAGTGAAACAACTTTATGCACTATAAAACACACTTTCCCCTCGCTGCCTATCCTATTTATGCACTTTAGTTCGAGGGCGCCTTTTTGCACACTGGTGCATGAGGAGGTGAAGGGTCTACCCTGAGTTAAACAGTCTGGTACCACTATAACCGAAGTGTTCTCAGATTTTCAGCTTGCAGCTTTCTCTGCGAACTATGCCAACTTCTCGCACTACGCACTTTAAACACTCAATATTCAGTTTTAACCCCCTCCTTTTACTCAAGCACTTTCAACCTAAGAGGTTTCACTAAATCTAACTCTTACTCTCCCTCTCTCAATGGAGTGGATCTTTGTTTTTAGAAACAATTTTATTGGGACAGTGAAATATGGCTTCTTAGTAATGTCAGTATCTGAATGCATATTGTAATTTAATATTGTATGTAAGCAAACTGTTATGGTATTTATTAACTAAACAACAAACTGACATTGACACTTTTGACTAATTTGTAAAGAATCAAAGGGGAACTCTTGAGTGCAGCTTATTAGTGAGCATTCCCTGGATGCAGCCACCGGCGAATGGGGAATAACCCCAGCCATGGTATAAGAGGGTGAGACAGGGAGACAGGGATTTGTCTGCCAACTGCTGGAGCCCTGACCTTCAGGGGATTGTGTTTTTGTTCATGTATGTGTTTATTCCTTTGAATGTGTAGAGTTTGAAATAAAATACTTATAAAAGCCAGTATTTGACTGGACATTGATTTATTGTCCGTACTGTGTGCACTTTTCAGCTATGAGTTGTGTTCTCTGACCTGTATCCACACTTCCTCCCTTGCCGAAGGAGCCTTCGACTGCTCGCCTGCAGCTATCACTGAGACTCAAGTGCAGAGGGGGTACTTGGGCCACTTGCTCAGGATCCATAGTAGGTCGGGCCCCAGGCCACCAGGAGTGAAAGGCATCCACCACCACGGTTGGACCCAGTAGCCCCTGCGTGCCCGTGGCCCTCTTAAAGAGGTGATTGCATTTGTGCTGGTGCTTAAGCATTGCCTGTCACCTCAGTGCCTTGTTGTTGCATTTTGTTTTGTCTTATCTGTGTTAACATTTATGTTAACTTTATTCCTTTCTGGATGTGGTATACGGGTGGCCAATGCGCTCCATGCCTCTAAGGGCAAGTTCAGAGGTGCTAGACATACCCCCTGTGTTACATGAATAACCTTGCTTAGAATAGAGTCATGCTTTCTATGTAGGGTCATGATTTGGGTATGTGTTATGTTATGTATTGAGCATGGCTGTCACCCTTAAAGGTGTCATGACGCTATGGGATTGTGAGTTCAGGGAAATGAGAAGCATAAGAGAGGCGGAAAATGCCAGTTTTTAAGAGCTTTCCAGAACAAATATGCTCTCTTCTGCACATTATAGTTATTTTTCATTTAAGCAACACTGGAAAAGGCAGGTGCTAGCTGTAACATGGGTTCTTTGGGAACAGCCTGTTAGCCATGCAAGTCGCCAGGATGTTCTAAGCGAGATTACCTATTAACCACAACATACCATAAGACCAGTGTGCTCCTCTGCTCCCGCTGAATACCCTTAACGTCTCCTATGGGAATAACTACGTCTCTTGCGGCTGCAATGATTGTTTGCTGAGAGCAGGTTGACAAGAACGCAACATTTCAAAGCTGCGTGCACCATTTGCGAGGATAATTTCCATATGAAGCGCAAGTTGCCACCTCTCCTCTGTATATTAGTAAGAATCAATGCGTACTAACTTAAATTGCATTAATATAATTTTTTTTTACTCTCTTTTATATATGTTAGCACTTTAAACAGTTTACTGCTTCGTAAAGTGAGTTTTTAATAAAATGAAATTCTTTTCAGGCATGCCGATTCGTAAAAGCTTTTACGATCTGAATTTTTTATTGCATGTAAAACGTTTATGGTTCTAATGAACTGGAATAAAACCTATTTTGTTTCAGACCCAGCAAAATGGTCACCTGTGCGGGCCGAAATGAGAAGTGGCCCGTGCCGCATGGGACCCTGGTGTCTGCACGGGACACCTGGGGGCAGAGGTACAAAACATTCAGTTTGCGATTTCCTAATTGTGAATTTTTGCAATTAGGAAATCGCAAACAGCAATGTACAACAGTGTCTCAGACAAGGGGCCATTTGCGACCGGTTAAATGCTTCGTACATCTACCCCTTTACCATGTAGTGTATAGTATACATATATGTTCATGTATACATATATTTACATGCATACAAAAAGATATAGCAACGTTTGTAGATCGGCCTCAACTAGAAAACAAGAGTTAAGCACACAGGGGTAACCCTTTAACCCAAGGAACCTGGGCCTCGTAAATATATATAAACAATGGTTCCGTAGGGGAAATAATATTTGCAATGAAGAAAAATCAATAGAACAAAAACACAGCAATCAATGATCTAGCAAGCAATTAATCTTAAAGAATGAATAATACTTCAAAAAACGTAACAATTTATTTTTAGTATTTCATGTGAATTTTAAATCATTCATCAACTCCTTTCGATATGTACAAAAAATGAGAACGGGCTGTATATACAAAAATATTTACAAAACAACGACGCAGTGACAAAGTGAATAGGGTGACTCTGTGTGATAGTGCAGAAGTGGATATTTACAATATTAATAAAATACAAAGGAAGTTTTTTGCACAAAAAGTCCTCGGCTAATTTATGGATAGGTAATGAGCCTTGTATGGCACACGTCCTGTAATCTGTATATACAAGGGATTCCATTCTTTAAGATTAATTGCTTGCTAGATCATTGATTGCTGTGTTTTTGTTCTATTGATTTTTCTTCATTGCAAATATTATTTCCCCTACGGAACCATTGTTTATATATATCAACTAGAAAACAGACCTATTCCTGGTTAAGTGATGCAATGACAATAAAATGCTGTCACTTCCTGTGATGGCTTGGCATGCTTGCATGTTGTGTGTGCTAGTAAATCCAGCTCTTTTTCGGGGTTTGCTCTCTTCTTTCTGGGCTCAGTGGTGGGTCTGGCTCTGGTTGGTTAGGACTACATAAAATGAATAAAGCATTGCTTTATGTAGGGTCGCTGCATGGTTTCACGGGTCTTTTCTAGAGCACATGGGGACCATGGTCAAGTCATCCCTTGGACCCTGCACAGCCCCTCACTTTGATGGAGCTACTCAGATGGCCAAGGACGGGCCTCACCGATATTTTGGTGAACCTGATTCCTATGACAGCTCTCGTTGTCACGTGATCATAAGTTAAAGGTTGCAGAGTGTCTACGAGTGCAAAGCTACTGAGTCCTTATTTAGGAAATAGTGAGAACAATGGTTTTAAAATAAAGAAATATTTATAAAAGGCTCTTGACTGTCACAGGTTACTGCAGGTAACTGTCTACTCACCACTATAGTGATTACTGCAAGGTACCCATTATCAAGTTAGTCCAAGAGAGATATTTGTGACACAGATGCAAAACTGAATTATGGTTAAATCAGTTAAAGGAGTTAAGGAATGGCTGTAATCATTCTACTCTTTGGGAAGTATCTGCATTTTCTAAATATCATAGCCCTGTTATGCATGTCTCTCACTGAGAGCCAGGAGCGCGAATCACCAGATTCAAAATCTGGTTAATCGCTGCTGTGATATATCAAAAGCAACAGTTGCTTCCCACTGTTACTGGATCATAAAATAATTCCGGGTCGCGCTGTAAGAGAGCCACTCAAGGAGATGATGGCTCTCTGCTTCGATGGGGAGCAGAGAGCTCAGCTTTGGGGGCTAGAACTGGGAGGAAGACACAGAGGGTGGGGGCGGTGGGTGGCAGGAAACCAGGTTTTATACTTATATAATTGCCAGGTGAGAGAGTGGGGTGTGTGGCAGCACACTGATGAAGCAAAGGCCTGGAACGACCTTCCCCTACACCTGAGGACCATCTCTTCACTTCAGGAGTTCAGGAAAGGGCTCAAGACCCGGCTGCCAGACTGAACCGAGCACCGTGAAGCAGCCAGAAACGCCAGTGCCTCGAGACCCTCGCGGGTGGCTCGCTGTGCTTTACAAGTACTCATTGATTGACATAGTCAAATAATATAAATGCACTTTATTTCACATAATGAAGCTTTTAAGTGGACATAACAAGGCCTCAAATTCACTTGCATTTGTTGTACATTCCGCAATTTTGCACAGTACATGGTTGTTTCTCGCTTCTCTGTCTGTGCAACTTGAGTTAAAATGTGACCTTTAGCATTTTGTAAAATGCTCTGAATTCAAGGAGTTTTAGGGTCCTGTTCTATTATATTTTAAAACATGTTCTTGGTGCTCTTGGAGGAAGGAATCGGAGCGCCACTGTATCTTTACAAGGCTATTATCTTTGGGTAGTGGAGGCTTTGAATACAGTTTTAAATGTGCCTTTGTTTTCTCTTCCAGACACTTGTATTAATTAATAGTAGAGCAAAAGTATTTTTTCAAGTTTATTGTTTTATCATTGAAGATTGTGTTGTTACCTTTGTTTCACACACATTTACAGTATGATGTCTGCTCAAAAACCTATCTGATATGATGATACTGGGATGTCTTGCCAGACTTTCCCATGCTCTCCTTGAGGACAGACAGCATGTCCGTGTCCTCGAATTGACTCATAACTTAGAGTTTGTTTTCATGATTTTTCCTTACCTTTAAAACTGAGCAGTTTCTAAGACAATTTGCTCTTTGAGTCACTTTTTGCATTGTGCTAGATTCTGTTTGGTTCTGGCTATTAACTAGAATAGGGCTCAGCTTCTATGGCCTATGCTATTTCTCATTTGTTTTCAGTTTGCGCACTCTGAATTGAAATTACTAAACATTCGACTTTTTGCCTTCTGTAATGATTCTTTAATTTCAAATATACCTTTATGGTTTCTACTCTGAATCTTGTCCTGTCTGGATTTTCCTGTTTGGATTTTCCTCTCTGGGTTTTCTAGTAATTCAATGCCGAGGTCCCTCATCTGTTGGGCTTACATGGACCCGATCCGCCTAATTGTCATTTTAAAAGTAAAAAAATGCCATCAATATAAGTTTTTAAAAAAATTGGATGGAGATGAGATGGTAAATCTGGAGAGTAATGATGGTAGATGCCAGGACACGGGTACATTTGTTAATATTTGGGGAAAAGTAATACTAAGGGTGGTTTCATTTTATGGGGCAGAAGAGGGGAAAGTTGGTCAGAGGGTGGTGGGGGTGAGTGACAGCATTCCAGGTGTAACACAAGGAAGGGGACTGAAGCCAACAAGGTTGTGGTATATATAGCTGCCCCTTGACTTATCTACCCCTGCACAGATGTTGAAATTGGGCACAAATGATTTGGGTCGGCCACACATAAAATTGTAGATCAGTATCCGTGAATATTCAGGGTTATGAGTTATAGCATAAACTCGAGCTTCGCTACCATTGTCTATGGAATATCACCCAGAATCCCTCAGTGAAAAACATACTCATTATTTCCACCATCAATAATTCTATAAATATTGGTACAGAAGGGTGGGCGAGTATTTATTTGATATTTATTGTGATGAATTTGTCTCCACATATTTATATTAGCAGAAAGTGCAAGATTTGGGAAAGTAGTAGTTCATCTGGCAGACACTGCCTTCAGGATTTTTCACCCACAACCAAGATGAAGGCACTGCAATTCTACAATCAGCCACCCAATGGCATCTGTATAACAGTTTGTGTTATGGTGACTGGCAATAATTATATAGAGAGTGCTTACGCCAGAGGAGGAGAAGGGGGACGGCTCCTGTTAGATTACTACATGTAAGGCATAACTTGTGACCAGTTAGAGAAGGCATAAGGAGGAAGATACAGACAGTCAGAAAGGGGACAGGAGAAGGGAGACTGGATTGTCTGCACTTACATATTAGACACTGATGCTGAAGTATGAGGAAACATATTACAAGTGAAATGTTGCAAACATGACTTTCATTGTTTTTCATTAGTTTACTTTATTTAGATTGGAATTAATAACTGAAATATAGGCTTCCTAAGGGCGGAGCTGCGGAGTGATGGAATAGGATGTGGCGACGTAGTGATCCCGGGCTGCCGCTCTCCTAATCCTTGAATTGAGCACCTGACTGCTATTACCCTGGGTCCCCAGTGGCAGGAGAGGTTGTGGGAACCCAAGCTGAGGTGTCAGTGGCTAGCAACCAGGGAGGCTCAGGGAATCGTCATACCCTGGGTGTGCAGAAGAGCCCAAGATGGTGGCAGGGCCTGACGAGCCCATGGAGTGAGCAGCTTGCTGGAGCGTGAAGCGGAGGAATTTGTCCAGGTGTGATCAGCCATCGGCAGGGGCCTGTCTGCCCCGAGGTATCCTCCTGCTCTTTTGTGCCCTAAACCTGAAAAGGAACAAGCAGCGTAAAAGACTGACGGACTTGGCTGCAGAACAGGGTTGTCCCGGTTGAGTCCCAGAGCTGCTGCCACCTGGCTGAACATCTTGGGTGGTGGCCTGATTGTCTGCTGATGAAGCTCGGCGCATGGAGTGGACTGGCGGCATGGAACACCTCCAGTGGAAAATGACTCTTGGTTTGGCCATAATTGACTGCAGCAGAGGAGGGAGGGAGGTCATCACGCCGGTGGTGAAGCTGCGTGGCTGCACAGTCCTGGACATCGGTGAAAGCCTACTTCAGAAGCTGGCTAACGGGGTGAGTGCCTGGGCGACACCATGAGAGACAGCACAGAGGGACTGCAGCATCCACGCTGGGGTGAGATTAGGAAGAACCTCCTCCAACCTTGTTATTGCACTGATAATATTGAATTGTCTACTGTGGCTAGAATGGGGACGCTACT
This sequence comes from Triturus cristatus, assembly GCF_964204655.1. Lineage (NCBI taxonomy): Eukaryota > Metazoa > Chordata > Amphibia > Caudata > Salamandridae > Triturus > Triturus cristatus. The sequence continues at coordinate 496,300,713 of NC_140581.1, read as the reverse complement.
CAAAAGTGCTGTGGTTCTGGTGGGCTGGAGAGGATTGCAATGGGGAGATCCTACTGCAACTGTGAGGGGGCCCAGGGGAAACCGGCCCAGGCAAGTGGCTGGTCCTCGCAGTCGAGTACTCAGAATACAACCAAAGCTAAGACTGCAGGAGATGACAACATGAATGCCAGATTGGCGGTCATTAGTGCAACAAGAGACTTACTTGAGCATAAAATTGGCAACCTAGCTATGGACCTGAAGTTGTTGACGGCTAATCCAAAATAATATGGCCAAGAGAGTGTACCAGATTGAGCAGGAGCTGGCTGACCTGGTTCCGGCAACATCCGCACTCCAAAAATAGCATGACAGTTGAGAAGAGGATATGCACCCAGGAGTCAAGGGTTGAGAATCAAGAGGGACGGACCCGATGCAACAACATACCGGTGGTTGCACTTCCCAAGAACATTGAAGACTCTTCCATGATCATCCACCTAGAGTATTGCCTGCCTGAAGTGGTCGCCTCTAGGCAGCTGTCTCTATTTTACCCCCTGGAGTGATCACATAAGGTCCCTTCATCCACCCCCCAACCAGGGGTGGCTAGACTATTACACTACAGGGAACATGATTTTATCCCGAGAGACATTCAGTTTGTAGAGAGACTCAGCAGAGCTGCCTGCCATAGCCGATATTATTTGCAATAGCAATGGAACTACTGGCTAACACTGTCCGACAGGGCAGTCATTATCATGGACTACTGATCAATGGCACTCCCATGTACCTGTTGCAATGTGCAGTTGACATATTGTTGTACATGAGAGGAACTGCAGAGGACATGAAGGGGGCCTTTGGGGCCCTGGAGTGGATTGGAACATTTCTGGGCTTGAGGGTCAATTGAGAAAAGTTTTGTGCATATCCCATATCGTTTCCTAGAAATGGGAGACAGACTGAAGGCTCTTGGGGACTCGCCGCACTGGTAACTGTTCTCTATTAAGTACTTGTGGGTTCAAATGTACAGCACAGTGGATCAACTATTGGACGGCAACATTGTTGAGAATATGACTTTGCTGTAACAGTTAGATTCTGTCTGTCGCTGCTACAGTTGGTCATAGGCAGGGTAGCCTTATCGAAGATGGCCTTTTTTCCTAGGCTGCTATATTTTTGCACCTTTTCCGATACCAGTGCCTAAATCTTTTTTGGAGACATAAATGGCTTGCAACTTTATCTTACCTGGGGGCACCAGAGGTGAAGAATTTCACTGACAAAGTTGCGGTTGCCCACTTCAGAGAAGGGAATGGTTGTTCCGAATCTGGAATGTTGTTACCTGGCAGCACAGCTGCAGTGGGCAGTGCAATGGAGGGATCATTGGTGGGACACCCATCAGTGAGATGACCCTAGGGCCCTTTAAATAGCACGCTAGCACAATTGCTACTGGCTCCCTCAGGGGCGCACTGAGTGGTGAGGGGATCTTAGTAATCACTCTCTGCCATGTACGCATATGTGGGTGCCTTATACTTGACGCATTCTGCTAACTGCCCTATTGACCTTCCCACACCAAAGAAACTGAAGTGGCCTTTGTGATTGGATGACACTAGAGATTACCACAGTTAGGAATCTCTATGTGTATGGGGCAGTCACAGACTTTGCCTATCTATAGGAGCAGTATGAGTTCCCAGCATGCTACTACCTATTACATGGGGCAGCAGTGGCTGTGATGCACAAGTGGGGGCTGACCAAATGAACTGCTGATGCATGTGTGCCTTCAACAGGGCTGCAAGATTAGTGGGCTCAAGCATGCAATATCATTATTGAATCAGGCACTCTTGACACAATCAAAGGATGGACAGGAACCTCTGCACAAGCATTTGGGCAGCAGATATGGGCTCCCCCATCAGTGAGGCAGACCAGGACAGAATCCTTGTGTGTACTCCCAAAGTATCACACAATGTGCGCTTTAAATTGATATCGTGTTATTTCTTGCATGGGGCATATATTACACCCAAGAGAGTTAGTCTCATGTTCCCCCGGGGGCGCAGAGGGCATTCCCCATATATGGGGAGGAGAATGCAGAGCTCTATCACATGGTCTGGCAATGCTGTGTGCTAGCCCCATATTGGGATATAGTGGTACGTGTAATTAATGATGTTACAGATAGGTACATAGCCAAGTCACCTGGGTATGCTTACTGAGATGGTTTACTAGATAAAAAGCTACTGCAGTCTTGTTTACATTTGCGGACTTGGTGTTACTCCTAGTGCAACACCAACTGAGAATGAGCTGGAAAGCCTTGGAGGGCCAAGGCTGAGCAGTTAGATAACTGAATTTATTAAATGGGCCAGTTGTGAAAGCACAGTGCTGTAGCAAGAGGCAAGCAGGAGATTGGGGATGCAAGATTGGGTAGAAGCCTGAGAAACAACAATCCAAGATATACCACAGCTTGATGAAAGGGAAGCTTAATCCAAATAATGGGGTTTGAAGAAACATAAAAAAGTAACCCAGGGCGTGAACTCCGCTCCGCTCGCAGAGTTTGCGGAGTTTTCCGCACTCTTCATTACGCGGAGATCGCGGAGTTCCCAAAAACTCCGCTTCGCGTTGTGGAGCGTTGTTATTTTTTCACTCGCATTCGTCAACGTCATGTTGGCGAGCGCGAGCGTGGAAAATCAACCTCCCGGTGAGATTTCTCAATGTGGGGGGGGGGGGGTCAGATTTCTCATTGCAAGTGGTCGCTTATGCTCGCGACCGCTCGCGTTGAGAAACTGTCCATTCGCGTTGAGGAAGCTGCAACTCGAGTAAAAACCTACTCGAGCGGCAGAAAGGAAAGCAGTGCCTACTTGCGCTGTGCATGGTGCCATTCGTGATGATTGCACAGTGTGGACAAGCATCAGGCTCTGCAAATCACTGCAAACAGCATTTTTCTATCGCACTCCGCCGCTTGGGGAGCTTCGCGAAGCACGGCGGAGTATGCAGACCTCCGCGAACTCCACCCAGGGTTAGAAAAAAGCTGCATCATCCATGACCTGGGCACATGGAGGCTAGCCTGGCTCAAAGATCCTGATTCAGACCCCGAACACCACTTCAGCAAGTGGTGACATAGGGACACGTGGTCGACAGTCGTCCCCATGAGAGATCTCTTTGTTGGCTTATTATCTATTCACTGTCTGAAATCTCTCTGGTGTGGTTACCTGGGCTCTAAGTTTAATGCAATATGTTAAACAATAATAATTATGAAACGTGTGAACAACAAAGCTGTGCCGTGTAGCCTGGAAAGATGGGTAAGACTGATGTAACTGCATGGGGTGAGCAAAGTTTGGGGAGGAATAACAGTCTTAATAGATGTAGCTGAAAGTATGAATCTAATCTGTAACCTTCATAACGTGCAGCAGGAAGTAAATATAAGAGGATGATTTGTGCAACATAAAGTGTACATACATGGCATGTATTGTAAAAACCTAATGAAATATATTTAAAAGAAATATGAAACATAGGATTTTGACTTGCCTGTTTGTCCTGCCGCAGCAAACGAAACAAATAATGTGGCAACAATTACAATTGTAGATTGTCTCAAAAATCTGGGGACCATACAAAAGTCCTGCCAACCAATCATGTTTCAGGAAGTAATTGCTTGCATGTTCCAGTGTGGTTATCCCCTTGTGCTGGCCTTCACTCTTCCTGGAAATCTTTGAGTGGCAATATCTAATTGTTCAAAATGTCCCTTTCTGCAGGGTCACCCCACACTTTTTGCCTTCCACCTCCCCTTTTTGCTGTATTCATTTGTGTTGTTTTTAGTTCTAACTTATGGCGCGCAGAGGGGTTCAAGCATACCATGTTGCGCAACGAGAACTGGAGGGTATAGTGGGGTATGCGACACGGTTGGTATGTGCACGCAGCGGTTCGGGGAAACAGAGCCATTGGACGACAGGACCAGAGTGGGTATTGAGTGTGAGGGGGAGCCTCCGGGAGCAACTGACAGGGCCTTTCAAGAGTTGTGGGAGGGGGGGAGGTGGGTGTTGATGTTAAGTTTGGTGATTTTTAAAGACGAAAACTTTGTGCTCCCACATAGGGACTGGACTATAAGAATATGCATGGTGGGCAGCAGTCATGTTTAGAGATATTGCACTCTGGTATGTATATGACAGCGATACCCGACCTCCGGGATGTGGGAAATGCTGAGACATGCAATGAACATTGGATGCAAAGCAGCCGGCCCTAAGGGTTGTAGGCGAGTAGATGTGAACGCCACCCTGATTATTCACTCTAAAATAAATAAATAAATTTAAAAAAATTGTGTTGTCTTTAGGACTCTGGGGACTTTATTTACCACTGCTAACCAGTGCTAAAGTGCATGTGCTCTCTGCTTAAAACATGGTAATATTGATTTACCCACAATTGGCATATTTTATTTACTAATACGTGCCTAATAAAGTGCACTACATGTGCCCAGGGCCTGTAAATTGAATGCTACTAGTGGGCCTGCAACGCTGATTGTGTCACCCATTTAAGTAACCCTTTAAACATGCCTCAGGCCTCCCACAGCAGAGGCTGTGTGTGTAGTTTTAAACTGCCATGTCGACCTGGCGAGTTAAGTCTCTTGTCAGGCCCAAATGTTCCTTTTTAATACGTATGAGTCACCCTTAAGGTAGACTTTAGATAGCCCAAGCAGAAGGTGAAATGTATTTAAAAGGTAGGACATGTACTTTACGTTTGAAATGTATTAGTAGTGAAAAACTCTTGAATTCATTTTATGCAAGGCTTATCTCTCCCATAGGATAACATTGACATTAGCTTATTACATTTTATAAGTGTAATTTCCAATTGAGAGAGATCGGACCCCCAAGTTTGGTGTCTCTGGAATCACAATTTGAAATCAAAACTTATGGTTAAGTCAGATTTTAATTTGCAATTCTTTAAATGCCACTTTTAGAAAGTTGGCATTTTCTTACTTTAGCCATCTGGTGCCTGCTGCCTGACTCTGATTGCATGTCTGGGTTGGGTGACAGCTGGGATTTGTGGATTCCCTTTAGACAGCAACACACAAAGGGAGCTTAAGTGTGACCTGATGGGAGGGAGGAGCTGGACACAGCCTAACACTTACACCTGAATTGACTGTGTCCTGTTCCCACACAAAGGGCTGCATACCCCTTAAAGTGAGTCTGGAGACAGGGCAGGAAAGATAGGGACGTTGTGCACTTCAAAGGCATCTCTTTGAAGTCTCCCCCACTTCAAAGGCCCAACTGGGTATGTGTATTGGACCTCAGACACCACCACTTATGTAGACTTCTGGAACTGTGGATACACTGCCAGGAAGAAGGACTGCTGTGCTGCTGAAGGACTGCTTTCTTGTTGTGCTGGCCTGCTGCTCTCCTTGCCTACGGAAGAAGAATTGGACCTGCAACCCTCATCTTGAACACAGGATCCCAGAATGACTCAAATAGCTAGTCTGCTGGCCTCCTTATCTGAGCCTCAGGGACATAGCAGGCTCTCCTCAGCTCCTGGATATGTCTTCAATGAGTTTCTGACCCCCAAGAGGAACCTGTCAGGTCCCTTGGGTGGATTTTCAGCTCTTGAAAGTCAAGCTTTTGGGCTCTTTGCGAAAGCACATGGGCCCTGTGGTGTCGGGCCTCAGGCCCAAATGAGGATAATAATCGACACAGACACCAAGTGGTAGAGTGCAGTAACTGGCCACGAGCGTGTGCACCCGGGCCCTTTCATTGGCACGGCCAAGTCACTCGTGACACCCGTGATGGATGCGTGTGGGGGTGCAAGTGTGTCCAGCCCTCAAAATAGTGGCTGGGAGTACAACTTCCTGCCAGACACTAGAACGTGTCCCGCAGGACACTACATTCCTCCCCAACTTTATTGAAGAACAAACAAAACGTTAGTCCAACCTGTGGAGACAAAACAAACAATTAACTAAACACCACAGGGTCCATCAGTCTTCTGAGACAGGTGGCAGGAAGATGTCAGACGTGGTCTGATGACTCTGCCTGCAGTAGTACCTTCTCTGTGGGCACTCGTAGTTTAACCTGAAGGGTTCAGGACACGACCGCTGGCTTGGAGATGTCCGCTGCATACCGTCAGTTTACTTGTGATGACATGTCTTGCAGCCTTGCATGGTTTCCACTTTGCTGACGTGGGTGATGGTCTGTGGTGAATTCTAACAGTTCTTTCAATGGGATGCGTCATGAACATGGATGGAGTTCATGGTGACGGTTCGTGGAGGTGTTGCCTGATCAATTGTCTCTGTGGATCCTCTTGGCTGCAACCGGTAGGGGAGAAGTCTCTTTTCACTCTCCTGCCTGGGCAGGCCCGTTGTCGGGGTTGCTGTGGGACTGCAGGAGGGCTGCGCTGGGGCCGCTTGTGTGCCGACTGGAGGCAGCTGCAGGACCACTGAGGAGCCGTTACTTAGTCGCATGCACAACCCTCGAGGGTGGATGGTTCTTGGCCGATACTTGCTCTTGCTGCCGCGGGTCAGGAGTATGCCAGGTTCACAGGTAGCCTCTGGTCTCTTTTTTTGGCTGGTGTGGCAACGGCGTAGGACTTCAGTCCACCAATACTCTGGGAGTGGTGTTTGACGCATGTGCTGAGGGCTGGCGTGATGGCGGTTGCCGGCCATGTGATGAGTCGGGATGACAGGTGGTGGTGACTTGCTAGGAGAGTCGGATGTCAGGAGGGAATTAGCAGCCAGGTGTCCCCACCTTGCTGAGGTTGATCTTCGGTGGCGGCTTGACACGTAGAGTGTGCAGATCCTCTCTAGCCTGGCTTGGGGCCACTGCTGACTCCATCCTGAGGTGGTGTGAGGAAAGACACTCGGTGATAATCTTCACCCATGGCATCTGCAGTCAGGAGCAGGGATGCCATTTGACTTAGACTCCTGACACTCTGGGATGGACGGTCGCCTGGGGAAACGTTGGGATGAGACGCGGTTTGCGCTTGCTGCAGCTTATGTTCGGTTCTCCCGTGAGGCTGTATCCAGGGACATCGGTCCGCCTTGGTGGCTGTCTGGCGTGTCAGGGTGTGCTCTTGGCTTGCTGTGCGAGTCCTCGGTCTTCTTCCTTTGTTGGTCTGTTCAGCCCACCTGTGTTCATCCGGTTTTCGGGGTGACGGGGCTGTCACTTTCTTCTTTCTTCGAGGGAGTTGTGCTTGGACCTCGAGGCAGCGCTGTCGTGGCGCCGGCTTCTGCCTTCACTCCAGCGTGCTCCTTGCTTGCTGGGCGACACCCGAAATGCCGTCCTGTGCAGTGTGGCGAGGCCCCAGCTAGATGGTGCCCTCAAGCGCTGACCTGCGATCCCCACAGCAGCAGTGGTTCTGAGATTGCCGCCCGCGCTCCAGCGCGGCCTAGAGCAGGCGAGTCATGCACTGGGGCGCTTCTCTACTGGTGGCAGTGTCTCTTCGTTGCGCCGCTTGGTGCCCTGTAGCTTCGCGGTAGCCGTGCTGTGCGCAGCAGACTACAGAAGTTCTGGAGGGGCTGGGGCGGGCTGCACACCCCACTGGCGCAGTAGAGCTGCCTGCTTGCAGGTAGGGGCTGCATGTCACGCACCGCTTCTGTTTTCAGCTGTGTGAGGTACGCTCTGCCTTTTGGCGCTGCCAGCGCTCTTGGGTGCCTTTGACCGCCGGCCTGCTCTGTCAGCAGCGCTCTTCTTTTCACGCTCTTTTGTGTCGCAGTAAGGTGGGCCCGCTCTACACACTCATACAGGTGCTGCATGAGACGGGCCAGGGAGCGTGGTCCCTCGTCGTGCTACTGGGCCGCGATGCTTCCTTAAGCCAGCCTCTGCCGCACACTTGCCCAGGGACAGTCAGTGAAGCGGGGATCTCTGTGGGTTGTATGACCTCCTGCTCAGCAGTGGTGGGACGACTCTCTTTGTTGCTGCCCGGTGAGGGTCACACGGCCTCTTGATCATGGCAGTGCCAGCTTGAGCGTGGCAGCGGGCACATTGCTGGGTTGGCAGGGAGTTCGTACTCTCACCAGGATAGATGGGGTAGGCGACGGCCAGTCTCCATTCGCTCCTCCTTAAAAGCAGAGGGCTGTGTCACGGTGTCGAGCCCGATCTTCTCCGCACTAGCGGGCGTCCGGAGGCGGCATGGTGGGGATGTCATACCCTTTGTTACATTCCCTCTCAATGATGGATGAAGGTGGGGGCTGTGCAGCGAGTGTGCGGGGGTCAGACCTGCCTCATCGCCATTCTGGTGTCGGACCTCAGGCCAATATGAGGATAATAATCGACACAGACACCAGGTGGTAGAGTGAAGTAACTGGCCACGAGCATATGCACCCGGGCCCTTTTATTGGCGGGGCCACGTCCCTCGTGACACCCGTGATGGATGCGTGTGGGGGTGCAAGTGTGTTCAACCCTCAAGGGAGTGGCTGGGAGTACAACTTCCTGCCAGACACTAGAACGTGTCCCGCAGGACACTACAGGCCCGTTCGCTCTGAAACCTCGTTGCTTGCACAGAGATCCAGCCCGAGTGGCTGCAAGTTCATCTCTTCACACAGCAAGTATCGCCAGTTGCGACCGCGATGCTCCAGCCCGTCCGTCTATGACGCCCAGTGGTTCTTCACAGCCCACGGACTACAGGCAGCAATGCTTTCCGTGCTCCCGGCAAATTTCTTCCCGGGGAATGGGACTCTCGGCACAATTCTTGAGATGGTAAAACTTCAGTTGGGCTTATTTAGGACTGTATCTGAGCCACACTCCATCGTGGCCAGCCTAAACTGTTTAATTTGACCTGGACTAGACCAATTAGATATTGCTGGTTGAAGCTTTATGATTTTAAGCATTATTTAACAGTTTATCCTTTAAAAATTCATAACTCTGGTTCTACAAATTAGATTTTTGTCATTTTGGACCTGTTTTGATCATTAAATGAAGCTCAATTTTTCTTATCTGGAATCTCTTTGAGTGATGTTTTCACTCTTTAACTATTTGAAGTGTTGCACAAATACTTTACACGTTGCCTCTTTAGTTAAGCCTGACTGCTCTGTGCGAAGCTACCCTAGGGTGAGAAAAGGTTAATTATCTCTTAAGATTTATGCTATGTTACAAGGTCTTGCAAATATCTCCAAAACTGTGTCTCTTGGAAAAGCAGCCTTGAATTAGTTTTGGGACAAGGTTTAATTCAGCACTGTAGCATGTCTTTGATTGTTTATAAAGTTAATTAATGTATTACTTTTGGACTTTTCTACGACCATTTCTCGTCGAAACTTTAAACAACCACCAATCAATCCTGAATACAACAACTAGACTCGATCTGAACAAATCATGGAAGATTTGACAAATGCATTTCTGAAAACCCAATGTTTCACAGCTTTCTGAAGAGTGGGAGGTCTCCTATTTCCTTAGGCCACCGACTAAACTACTCCAGGGAGAAAGGTGCCTTACGGTAACATTGTTACTTGCTGATGCTTCTTTGTTGTTTGATTTCACAAGATGTTCATTAAAACTGTCAATAATGGTTGATGGTTTTTCGTGTTTATTTCAAACAATAACCTTATGTGAAAAACAAAGGTGAAATTGAGGGTAAAGAAGGTCGAGCACAGCCGCCTAGTTCCAAAACGTGCATGTGCTGAATCAAGATGATGAACGTATTTTCAGATAACTGTTGTAACTTGAAAAGCCTCCAAATCCTCACTGTTTGATAATTGCATGTCGGAAATTCAATACATTTTCTCGATAAGACTATAGTTGGCATATTCGTGTTTCTCCAAAGGCAGCCTTGTACAATAAATAATAAAGACATTTTAAAACAGTTGGTATTGAGGTGGGGCACTCTCAATTCAAGACGTTAAAAGGAAACATAGCTAGGCATATACTCGTCCACAGGTAAAGGTAATGCACCTGCTTGGATATGAGGATGGATATGGCGTTGCTTTTGATGGAGATCCTCGTGTGCTACTGCTCAACGGGATCCGGCTTGGGTACCAGTTCCCATCTGGCCCAGCAGTCTCCCCTCAGCAGCATCTTGCAGCCGCTCCTGCTTCCGGAGGCGATGATTTGCTGCAGATGACATCAGCAGTGGATGCTGGAGGAGAGACGGATCCGGCTTGAGTTTCTCCTCCCAAGGTCCCAGCCCCGGCTCCCCCACTATAAAAGCCTGCCAGTCTCTCCCCTCCGATCTCACTCCCCGCGCCGCCGCCGCCGCTCGCGCTTGCTTGCCTGGTGTGATTTTGGGAAGCCGCACATTCGGGAACATCGCAGACGAAGGAGGAGAGGAGCAGGCGGGTGGGCAGGATGTCGGCTGTGGCGGTGGAACCGGGACCGGAGACGGAGCCCTCATGTAGCCCCCTGAACCCTGCCATTTCGCCCAGCTTGTCCCATCGTTTTCTCGACAGCAGATTCTACCTTCTGGTGGTGGTGGGGGAGATAGTGACTGACGACCACTTGAGATGTGCCATTGCAAGCATTGAGAGAGGTAAGCGAGAGCAGAGCCAGGGCAGAGGGCTTCTTTACCATGCTTCTGGAATGGGCGAGGCACCTCACGGGACGCGCACACCAGCAGCCCTGCTCTTCTGTGCCTTGCTTGCAGTTGTCAGTATAACCACTCCTTCCATCCTGCAGAACATAGAATGAAGAACATGCTTCCGTCGCCTGTTGTGGTATCATTATTTTACTTTGTGGGTAAAACAAATCGCTACAACGAAGACTGGCAAGGGAACAGCTGCTGCAACCACTCCCTTTTCAGTGGAAGGAAAATTGGTCAACTGCAGATCTGATGATGGTTGGCAGCAGAAGAGCCCAGCCCCCTCTAGTGCTCCAGCTTCTGATAAAAATAAATATAGCAAGCTACGTGCACACAGTGGAAAATAAGCAGGCATGCATATAGAATGTATCGTACTTAAAATGCACAACTGTGGAGGGGAAGTAAAATCAGAACATGAAGGGCAATGTATTTATTCTAAGGTTTGAGATGTGTCTTAACAAGATTTATCTTACGCGTTTAGTCTATATTATGTGCGCAAAGGATAAAGAACCATTTTATTAATCTGACGAAGGTTACATTTATATCTTGCTTTTGTTTTTCTCAAGTGAGGAAATCGTTTTATAATGAAATGAGCTGAAACAAAGGATGATTCTGGGTGGGGTTCTCTGTCCTGTAGTGTGTTGGTAACGATGCAACATTACGGTCTTACATACTGTTTTACATTGTATACCCGGTGTTTTATTGCAAGTGGTGGTATGCCTACCTGCGCATCCTGTTCATGCAAGGGCACGACCGCGCACTATGCACTTGTGGAAGGGGGTTGGGGGGGGGGGCGGGGTCCTCTGTGACTGCTTTGCTTTTTTTGCCCCCATTGCTAATGTTACCCTTCATTCTGTTACCGCCACAGTTGGCTTTTTTCTGTTGCTAATATTATCTTCATTGTTGACGTTATACAAATTACTCTACAATGGCTCCGATTGCAATGTTTAGCCCAAATACCGGGGTCATCCATATTCTTGTAATATCGCACTTGGCAGTGTTGACAGTGTCTCAATGCTGTTGTTTCTCAGTTGGTTCAGTTAGACCCATCAAAGGTATTATGACACTGCATTTGTTGGCACTATGACACAGGGCGTTCCCCAGGGGTCCAGGGCTCACCAGCTGTGACTGGCGACCACCCATCCTCCTCAGGCAGCATCTGCCCAGATACCGGCATGTGGGCGTGGCGCAGTCCGCACTGCGGTCCCTACGGCAGCTCAGAGTAGACAAAGAGCGTTCACGCAGCCGATGAGAAAGAGATGAAGGACTGGGTAATTGTCACGAGCCTGTGACTAGAAATTGGAGAATGTAGCGGCCATGTTGGGGCTGGTTAATATTGCAGGTCAACCAATTGACTCATCAAAATAAATAAATAAATACTGTTCAATTGGATTTTGTGAGTATGAATGAACAACAAACGTGTCATCAATTAAAAAGATGATGCTGCAGGCGTACAACTAATATTATGTTGCTATACGTTTTTTTAATGGATTTTCCCCTTCGAATGATCAGTATAGTGTGCATTTGCTGGTTATTCAAACTAAGCTGTAGTCAGAGGCGAACCCTCACCTTAAGAGCTAGCGTGCCCATATTGTCAGAATCAAAAACCGGGACGGACATTGACGTAGAAGTAGGACTAAATGTTGTCACACCTCCCGGAGGCTACGTGCACACACAGTACAGCACCCAACAACATAGGATTAGACTGTACATCCCACAAACCTGTAAAAGCACCACAAATATGAACAAAAAAGCAGACTGGCATTCCAGGGGTTGTGCAAATTGTTCCATTTCAAAACACTTCGACTATCCTAGCAAAAAAGGAAGTCTCTTGTTGCCTCACATCACACATGACCAACTCTTCCCTCTTGTTTCCTTTGCATTCTAAGAAATGTAATCCTGTATTATAATCAGGGCCACTGCAATTATGCAATGTTGCAGCTGTAGCATATTCCACATAATCAGGGATTTGCTGCATTTGCTGCATAACCCATCATCTGCTGCATAATCTACATATTTTAACAAAAAAATGTTGTTTGTAGCTCAAACAGTTCAAAAGTTACTAAAGACCACAGCAACATGCATCGCCGCGCAGTAGAGAGCCCTTCGAAAAGGTTCTGTCATTTATTGCTGTATGTGGGTGTTAAACTAGTACTAATGAAGTGAAACCTTTGTCCAGACAGTGTGAACATGTGTAAAAATTACAAAATAATAAACTAATACTATCACAAAATGTGCCACATGACGACATATTTTCCTTTTGTTGTAGCATAATTTATTCAATCCTGCCACATAATTTGATCCTCACATGCCACATAATTCCACGGGCCCTCATTATAATAATAAAAAGATATTGCAAGTATCAGAAAGCTAATGAAAAAAGGGACTGGAAAATCTTTAGCATGTGTTTCTACTAGAGGTGTGGTGCTGGGAATGGAGAGATACCCAGATAGAAAGCATTTCAAAAGTTCCCTTTTCACAGTTCAGGTATAGAACTGCGCACACCTCTGTTAAATGAAACTGCCAAGGAAAAAAAAAATCCATCCCCCTTGCTGTAATAAGGCTAAGGTGCAGGCTTAGCCTTGGCCGATGGTCGTCTGTGACACTGATTTTCCACTGGTTAGAACCTTCTCTGCTGCATAAATGAGGTATATATCAGCAACTTCTGTCCCTGTGTCTGTCCTGGTTGTGATGAGAGGGTCTTGGTAACCTGAACATACACAGCAACATACACAGCACTGTAATTAATGTGTGCGCTCACCATCTCTCGAAAACTGCAACATTTATTTATTTGATTAAAAAGTGTTGGATGCCAGGGCAGTCCTTCGAAAAACGGGACTGTCTCTGCTAATCCTCGACAGCCTGTTCAAAGTTGTAAAATAATCTTACTGAAGGTGGTCACTAACTTCAATGGCTGTTAGGTATTTTGACCTTTGCAACGCTTTCATTTTAATTTACGCGTTTCTGGTTTGTTCCTAAAGGAATACATGCACAGAAACTTTGCATTGGTAAATAAAAACTTGTGCCATCCTCGCAATGAACTAAAGGTTGTGGAGCAATGCAAGGAGATTTCATTTGAAAATATATTCATTTTGAAGGGAAATAAGTCCAAGATTTTGGGTGTTGTTTGCTTACTTGGAATCATAGCTGCCAAGTTTCAAAGGTCAATACATGACTGGCTGCTCAAGTCCAGTATATATATTTGCACTCTGGGACCTGTAGTCCTGATTTTGCAATGAAACAAATAAGACTACAAGTATTAGAATGCAAAGAAAAAAATCTTGGCACGGAGTAGCTTTTTATGCATGGACTTGGTAACTTGACACGTATGTTGCACGTCTGTGTCCATTCTCTGGGTACTACGGCTACTCTCAGCAAAGGTAATCCTTTGACACCACATTTGGGGTAACATGGGAGTTAGACTCACTAGAATTTTAGTGGGTTAATACCACAGTCAAATGTGCAGGTGCATTGAGACGAAATGTCACGTGTGACCCACAGAATGCCCACACTCGTTTGCCCAAAGGTTCATGGAAAAGACCAGTGAGTGAGCAAATGTCTGAGACTCTAAGGCCATTGATCAATCACTTGTTTATTCATTTTGTATAGCACACAAGCTGCACCCGTTTGGCCCGAATAAAGCAGGAAATAAGTCCCAGAAAAATAGGAGGTGATCTAATTAACATAGGCAATAATATCACTTCAAGATTAGAAGGTCTATTGCAACCATAGTATACCGTAATTTGCAGTTGCGACTAAGCTACAAACTGTAATGCAAATAGGGAAGAAAATATATAATTTACAATGTATGTTTTTCACATTTATGTTAATCTGCCTGCCATTGCAACGCAGTAGATATTCGAGGCAATAATAAGTTACATTGTACAAATAGTGCATGTATTTATAATCATTCAATAATGCCTGGCATGCAGGAAAACACAAAGGAATGAAAAGTTTGTTTTAGGAAGCCTGGTACTGCTAATACCGTTTATATTTGGAATTCACCAGGCTATTATCAAGGATGACATATTATGTCAATGCCACTTATTTATGATACATTATGGAAAGGGTGCCATAGGACATGACTGCAGTTTTACATACTCAGGGGAATATTTATGAAGTGGTTTGCATCACGTTTGCACCATGTGACGTGGTACATGCACGACGCAAACCCAAAATGCAATTTATCAAGCCACTAAGCCACTTTGTGTGGCCCTGAGTGCCTTGATAAATCAGGACTAACGTAACGCTGCGCAAATCACTGCGTTGCCTTACGGTGCCCCAGCAAGGCATTCAATGGGCATTGCATGGGTGTTCCCACACAACTCCCATGGATTGTAACACAGTCCCAGTTTTACCATTACTGATAGATTTTGGAATGTGCCAAAAAGATGTGCCTTACCAGGGAAGGCGGACCGAGGATAAATATAATTGTATCTCCTCGTTACTTCCTCTTTCTATATCTGCTGCATTCTGCAGCCCATATAGCTATAGAAATATGTCTCAGAGGGGTGTTTTTGCAGGAAGGGGCCCCTTCCTGCACAAAAACAATCTTGCATGCAACAAAGGCACCCTTGCACCATTGTGCAAAGGTGTCTGTGCTGGCACTAGGCAGTCCACTATGTGCCAGTGCCGGGGAAAGGACAGGAATGTGCCGGATTGGCCGCATTCTTGCACTTTCCCTGTAACACAGAGCAGCCTTACTTTATTATAAATATGCCCCTCAGATAACAGAGGTGTTTGATAATTTTATGTTTTCATGAGCGCCTTGAAGCAGCCTCTTGACTGTGTGACTGCTATACAAAAACAAATAATGTCACAAATAGAAATGTGAAAAGAACATCTAGAATTTATTTTAACTATTGTAAATTACACATACATTACCCACATAATTAGGAGCAGTTTACCAACTAAAGTACTCAAAAAGACAAGATTTTAAAACTAAGGAGAGGCAAGTCCAGTTGGTACATTGAAAAGGGGCAGTTTCTCAATGAAGAATACAAATATTCTGCCTGTAAGTCGATAATACTTAATGCTCTGCACAGTGAGAGATGGCTTGCAAGTGCAGCCTTACTTGTGTTTATGACTCTCCTCACTTTAATGCTAGGACTATAGAAAACAGTCACCTGCCTCACCTGCCTCACCCCCTCCTCTGCTCACAGTGCTTCTTCCCTCAGCCAACTCTGACCTGGATGGACAATGGGAAAGATCCTGACTGGGTGTTGGGGCTCCTACCATAAAGTAATGGTGGAGCCTGGGCTTTATGCGCCGTTATAACCCGGCGCCTGTTTTGGTGTTTATAATTGAAAAAAACTGATACATCAATACTAGGGAATGCATACTAATCTCTAAGGCCTGCCTTTAATCCTCTGGTTACATAATGCCTATAATAAGGTGGCTTTTTGTGCTGTTCGACGGTGGAATATACTATGACTGTATCCATACGGGCCATTAATATGTGTCACACCTGGGTGGACTCCTTTTATAAACGTACTCCTCTGTCACTCCACAGTGGATGATGTGAGCGTAGGTTTGTTGCACAATGCCAATTGCTACAGGTTATAGCCTGTTACTCCTGGGTGGACTCCTTAAAACATATACAATGACTGGTGGTATGAAGTCCATTCCTATGGGATGTTCGCTGTCACATATGAAGGCATATAGAATGGTGGTGCCGGTGTTGCTCTGCTGTAGGCCCATCAGAACACATACTATAGCTGGTCAGATAACGATTGCTTCTGTATGGCTCCTCTGAGGGCCCATCAGAGGATACTATGGCTGGTTGCATAACCCCATTCTTATGTCTTGCTCCATGCTGAACTCATCAGACCATATACCAGGGCTATGTTGTATAACTGGCATTCCTGTGGGTTGCTTCTAGGCTGCTTCTGTTGGACTACAGTGCATATACTGCGGTTGATGCAAGATTGCTCCTCCCACAGGTAGCAGCCTCCACTGTTCCACTGCTGGACAATGCTCTATTCCCATAATTCATTGTTGTTTAAACTGTATGATGCAGACCACTGCAAACACGTTTGTGCTACACCCATGCATAGGCACACCACCACAGTTACTGAAACATGGTGTGAGTAATCTCTGCTATAAGGACATAAAAAACAAACACACGGAACTCACAACCTTTCTTTCTATCGATAAACTAGAATCTTACGCTTTCACGTGCAGTCTTTACTTTTTGCTTCGTAGATGCAGCAAAAACATAATAAGAGCACAACTCTGTTCCTCACGCCCAACATCAAAACACTAACCAACTATAGTTTACATGACAGGGCCACATTTTTTATTCAATGCCCTCCCACAGAGTAACATGCTGCCCATCTGCAAATGTGCTGCGGCAGCTCATTAGAGCTGTGAAGCACCATATGAATGCATTTATAATGCATTCAGGACCATAGCTGGCAGTAGTTCAGAAGGTGCAGTGGTAGCGCTGTGAGGGCAGTACTTAATTTGAGACGGTGGTGTCTGGTGCTCGGCACTGGCACTTAATGGCCAACATTGGCGATTGTGCCAGTCTGCTACGAGGTGGCGCACTGGCTAATTTAGAGATTTCCACAGTAACACTTCAATATATAATTCAATATACATTCAAAATGACTATTACCTGCCGCCCAAGCTATTCTTTAGGGGCCTGGAATAGTCTGAACTGTCACTGGTGTGTGTGGTGCTTAGTAGTTGTGTTGTTATTTACATTGACAGCACGGCAGGGGCACTGTGTGGTGCAAGCTGCAGTGGCCTCCTGGCGAGAGCCCTGGCACTTATGTTGTTGTAAATTAAGCACAGTGTGAGGGGCCCTCTGCGTCCCAATTATGCTTGTATTCCGAGGTCAGAAGGGCCCATTGTCTTTGCTTGCATCATGACCCATCACCCCCTTGTTTCACCTTTGGACACACTGTAGCATGCCTGCTTGTCAACCTTCCCTAAGCCAACTCAGTCTGTCCCATAGAGGGAAATGTAACCTTTTGCAAATGAATTTCAGCTTAGTGGATTTTTTTTAGAGGGATGATTAAGGAAATAAATACATTGTAATATTTAGTTCTCTTGGCACATCGATGAAGAGGGATAGTTGGTATATCACTGATTTTGTTTTTCTTAAGTATGTTTCTATGGCACCATCGCCACTCCCTTTGGCCAGGCACGCTGCACTCTTGACGTCCTCTCGCTGGATTCTATTGATGCGCGTGTTGACGCTGCCTTTACAGTCCCAGGTGAGCCCCGCGGTCTCCAAGGCTGCGTCACTGCTCTGCCGGGAAGCGTCTGAGCATGGAGCTCAGGCAGTGACGCGGGCTGTTTGGCGTCTTATTATATTTAAAAGACAAAGGGGGGTTATCATTGTTTTCGCTTCCAGTTATAGAAAAAGCTATCTGCCTTCTAGGAGCAGAGTATTTACAAAGCACTCGTATACATTTTACATGGATCAAATGTGAAGGGCCTGATAAAGCATGGTTGACTCCAGGGCCAGGCGTGAAATATGCCTCTCTGGCATCCCGCTTGGGCTCCAGTCCAGGGGGCTGTTTTTATAGGTGGGTGAGCTCTCGTGACCCAACCACCAAAGCCGCCGTGCCACCCTCTAGTCGCAGCAGCCTCCAGTTTGAGGCCGAATTCCGTATTTCTGCCGGGTCTGATTTGGATTTCCAGTCCGGCCATGGTTGACCTCCATAACTGGACACATTTTGGATCTTACACCTGAGAATCTTCATTTTAGCAGCGAGTATTTGTTTGCTATTATAACAGTTTTAAAAAGGGGGCTTGTGACTGGAGGGTTAGGGGAACACCATCAAAGCTATAGCAGCGTTCACTTGCATTATACCGGAATTCACAGCTACATATTCTTTAAGAACTTGCGATATCCAACAAGATTGCGTATTAAACATGCATCAAGTAGTATTAATAGATATGTAATCTATAATTTGCTCATTGTCGCGTATCAATAGGCTTGTATTTGGATGCTTTATGCATTTAAGTAATTATCAGACTAATACTTTCCCTCCCCATAATACATCACGTAACATTTGCTATGTCAAACAATTCAAACTTATTTATTTCACAAGGTTCTGAATGGATGGGAGAGAACTGGCTGAGACTCCTCATTGAAAAGATGCAGATACTGGTGACAGACGGCCAGCCTGTGGCCTTCTACCTAAGTATCCCCTCTCCGTTCTATTGCTGTAGTCCAGAATCTTGGAGTCAAACTTGAAACCAGTCGTAAGCTCGAAGCTCAAGTTTTTATAGCGGCTGTTCTTGCACCCACTAGATGCATTATCTTTGAAAACAATTTGCAATGCCTACTCTAGAGGGTTGACGTTTAGCAGTAGCTGCCCTTATGGTTGTTGGATATGATTACTGCAACTCGGCCTACCTTGGAATAAACAAAAAACCTAATGCATCCACTCCAATGTTTACAAAACAAGACTGCCCGATTCTTTCTTGTGCACCTTGGCTCTCGAGAGCTCCACCCTTACTAAATCAACTCATTGGCTTCTGATCCGCTTCAGGGTGATCTTCAAAGCCATGTGCCCAGTTCATCGATGCTTATATAGCAGCCCCCTACCATCCTGTCTTGGTGCATCTCTCCCTACCTGCCAGTCAGAGATCTCCGTTCATACTGTACTTTCTTGTTAAGCTCTCAACATTCTGTAAGACCACTAAAGATGGCAGCTCTTTTGTGCCTAGAAGTCTTAGTTTAGACTCTCGTCCAATGATGTTCAGTCTACTTCTTCTCACCTGTGTTTCGAAAACAACTGAAGACTTATTGCTTTGATTCATAGATCCCTTCAACAGCTTCTCAGTATTTCTCATCTTCCCACCACTAAGAGAGCCTCGGGATTTACAAAACCGTTGTAACACGACATTAAATATCATAGTATTCAACAAATGCAAATAAGTTTCACAGAGACACGGAAAGGAAAAATGTTATCATCCTATTATGTTTCCTCAAATCTAACATATTTTTGATTTGTTGTATGACACTCCATTCCTGTTGCTCAGCCTATAGACCTGTATGCTGTGTCAGCAATAAATGTCAACAACACGTTTTAAAATTGCTTCAGGAATAGCCATAAAGTATTCAGCTTAAGAAATTTGCTCTAAAATGAATGCCTTTTCACTTATCAAGCTGCTGTTTTTCCGTTGATTGGCGTAAGTTGGAGAGTTAAGGCCCTGTTGTCAATCCTTCAGCTTTTGGAGAGGTTACAGATTGAACTTGTTAAGGAATTAAAATTATCTCCCTACGAAGGAGAGAATTACCAGCAGCCATCTAAAATCTGCATAGTGTTTTGAAATGCGTGCTTTGCATCAGCTGCTGGAGTTACTGGCTGCACACTACCGTGGTGGTGCTGTGTCTTTGCGCACTTTCTCCGTACCTTTCTACCTTTGCTGATGCAACCACCCCCTCTTCTCTACACATCTCTCCTCTCTACCCCAATTTTAAGATGGTTTGCTGCTAATCTATTCTGGAGTAGTCTGTTATGGTCCTACCAATGTTTCAATTATATCGTGAGACTTTGGCTCCTTGATTCTGTTACTGTGTACAGCACGCTGACATCCCTGGTAGAAAAATGTAAATAAAATAAACAAATACATATGTTAGTGATTTTATGGCTGACCACGATGCTCAAAAGTCAATCATTTAAGCCGTCTCATTCGTTTCTTATGATGTCATCTGGGTCAAAAGAAATGATGTCATGTACTGGTTCGCTGTCATGTGATTGATTTCCTGTGATGTCATCATAGGCCGAAGGTCACGTGATGTTATTTCCAGTGCTGTCATTGTTATGCTAATTATTGCTTTTTAAGCCTGAAAAACCTTCTTCTTTTTTGTCATAGAATGTTGGCATGCATACTTAAGCGACAAATATCTCTGTCTGAGATCATAATGTATGTGGACATGACATAAACGTATACTCATATACCTCATTCTATTTCGCACTTACATTTATTAGAAATGCAGAGGCAACGAGCACGTACCTGTAGTGGACCAATATTTTGGGAAACAGTTTCCTGATTTATAGTGCATACACTTTGTTGACTCATAATGCTCAAGTCAGGAGACAGAAAATGGTGGCTGAATCACTTAATCATTAAAAATGTACCAGAGGGCCACAGCTATGTCACCCAGTCCCAAGACTATCGAAATTACAACAGAAAAAGGAGTTAATTATTAAATAGAAACACACACAAGCATAGATTGAAAAATCGAGGTCTCCCTCTGCTATTGGGGGCTTTGTTAGGACCTTAATCCATTGTTTGCGTTTTTTTCTTCATTCGAAACTAGACAAGTTCAACTGAAATCCCTGTTGACTGTTGTACCTTGGGAGTGGTAATAACACGAGACCAATTACTTGACATCTTGACCCAACTCGCCGCCATTTTCTGGAATGCGCTTTCTTTCTTGCCTGATTGACTATGTTTCTGCATTGTAACACATGTAAAATAGCACAAGATTGTCCTATAGATGCAAATGGCCTGCTTTCAATAAGACGCATAATGTTTTGTGTTTTTACAATTTCCAGACACTGATAACGTTGTTGCACAATTGAACTAAGGCAAAGGGGGCTAAAATGATTGCACAGGATCTCACAATGCGGTCAAAAGGAAAAGCAACGATTGGAACCAGGCCTCCCAATATCACAGCTGTCAGTTGGTGGATTATTGCATCCCTAGTCATTCCTCCAGGGAAAGCCTCTTGGCTTCCATCCATTGGCCTGCCTTGCGGGTGGGTTCTATCCACGCTGGTTTATTGGGTTGCTTTAGATTTTTAGGACACAGAGCTGTTGGCATCACTGCGACGAGAGGCAAATGACTCTGAATGGTAAAATAGTAAAATGTGTCATATGTGCGTGTGGGCTGGAGTTCATCAGTCTGGTGCTTCTGTTGATGCACTGGGGGGAAGTCGGCATTTTACATTTCAAAATATGTTTTCTGTGACCCAAAATCTCCCGTTTAAAATGTATCTTTAATGTATGGGAATTCGAATTTAGTGGCTCTAATCTCATTGCTCACAATGCACCTGTTTCCAGCCATGGTTGAGAGACTGATTTGCCGTTTAGTCCCATACATTTCCCCTCTATTTGATGACACGTCACACGAGGGTGTGGTTGCGCATAGCGATTCTCATTGGCTGCTCCTTCTGGGATTGTGGATGATATCATTTGGAGTGGCTTGAAACACCTGTTACCTTTACTGGATTGAGGCATAAAATTATAGGCATAAGTATATTTTTGCCATCAGAGAGTGATGGCCTAATCTACGCACTGCTTTGTAATCTGTGCTGTTCCTGTGCATTAGTTTGACCTCTTTTCAATTGTTATTCGTTTGCGTAGTGTATGTCATCTCTTGGGGTGTTACAGGGTAGTTTTGTGCTGTTTATACTTTAATTCAGAATGTGAGAAAACTCGATCATTGCTTTCGAGAATTATGTACAAAATCATTGAGAATACTGCTCTGAGACCCAGATAATGAAAGAATGTATTGCTGCATGCTCGCAAAGCTTGAAATGTGGAATGTTTGGAAATCTTTGTGGTTTTGTGACCTTGTCATATAATGTCATTGTGGATCTTATGAAGCAGGGATGTCCTGAGTGGCTTGAATTTAGCCAGAATTTCAGGATAACCCCAGAATATGTAAATGATTACCACTTAGATTAACTTTATGCATGATTGTCATATATGTATAAACTAAAATCTGATATGAACCCAGCCTTCGTGGACCAACATTGGACATCACTGTCAGAAAGGGCCTCTGTGGTGGAGCTAGTTTGGTAACATTGGCCCCTTTTCCCATACCTCGGCAATGAGCATGTGTGTTGTCGGACTCATTCTCGTCGACACTAGCCTTGTCCCTGGTGGCGTCTGGGGACGCCATTGGGCCACGTACTGACCTCAGACTCGTAAATGTTTACTGGATTTTTCATTTCTGTGAGTCGGTTGTTTTCGTTGCTGTGAATTAATTCACATTTGTCAAAAAACAACCAGCAGCTCCTTGAAAGGTGTTCATTAGCGTTCACACTCATTTGTTATTCGGCATATATGTTTCTTTTGTGTTTGTTTGCTTCATTTTTTGACCCTCATACCGACCTTCCCCTAATTAAACCCCTCCCCCAAGTCTTACCCTTGAATCTTGTGCGCCAAAGTCGGGCCTTGACGCTGTTGTCGTGGGCCGAATGCGGGTGTAGGAATGGCGGCCACAGCCCACCGTTGGGTAGTGAAAGGCAGAGGTAGGTGGGGTACGTGGGTTCCTCATATCCCTGGGCCTGCTTCACTAATGGAAGCCATGCACCTGACCATAAGCAGCTTCTCTCCACACCCAGACTTGCAGTGTTCCCTTTGGTGCTATAGTTTATGCATACAGCGCCAAGAAGGCTGCTATCCCCATTTGAGGGCTGTCCCCTCACAGCACCACCAGGCAGTGAGTTCAGCAGACCCTCTTTGTGTTTTGTCATGAATTGGCAGAATACTTTTAGGGACCGCAGCAAAACTACTGAAAAGACACAGGCCTGAGCTCAGGCCCAGAAGTGTCCAATCCATATCATTCCCTCTTCCTAGGTGGGGTCACCACACATTACAGCGGTGGCGTCTCCGAGGGACCCGCGCAAGGATTGTCGCTGGAGTAGGTGAAGGAGGATTTTGCCAGCTGTCCTACCCTGTGACATGTTTTATGCTTGGCAGTCTGACACCCTCCATAACTGGGGCAGCCCTGGCAGCTAGTTAGTACTGCCTTACCCAACAACCGGCCCTGTATCTCCTATTTTAATAATTCATTTACACAATTATTGGCCATGTCAGAACTATGCAGCTGTTTATAGCAGCTTGTAATTTATGCAGCATCTTTATGCACATAGTTTTGTATGGGACATTTGTTGTGTTCTGCTGCCAGCTCTTGTGTAGCACACTCCTGTCGGTTGTATGACCTCTGCATAGGTCTCACAGAGTAGAGTCATGCTGACCCGGAGGCCTTGTGTTTGGTCAGTGAAGAGTGGTCTGATCAATCCAGTTTTTATTGATGGTTTATATATTTGTAATTTGTGCACAGACGTGTGTGCCTTAGGACGTGCAGTATAATTCATTCCATAGGAGTGACTGGACAATTATTTTCGCCGAGTCATAATTGGTACTTATTACATCCATCTAAGAAGGATGAAAGGCTGAGTCAACCTTGCCAGGATATATAGGTTATGCAGATCACACGTGTAGCTCGTGGCACATGCTTATGTTGTCAGCTGTCTCATGCTTTATCACACCATTACTGACCTCGCTGACTCTCGGCTAATAAAGATTTTGAGAAGGAAAAGAAACAGTAGCATGGTTTATCAGAATTAGGCAAATTCATTTTAAGATACATTGTTAGATGAATACATTACTTTTTAGGACAGCTACAAATTAAACCTTGAACATTTTGTCAAAGCAGAAACTCTTCATATTCACTTAATAACAACTCAGTTGGATAGATGGGACTGCGGAGGTCACATGACGTTGCTTAAAGTGCATTAAATAAATTAAATCAACTCAAATCAAAATCATTTATTATACATCGCAAACCCAAAAAGGCGCAGATGAAAAGGGGATCGGAAATTAAAATAAAATCTGCATTGCCCACCTTAAGAAGTCTAGTTAAAGTTTGGGAGTTTATGGGAGACGCCACTGGTGATCAGTGTAGGCTTCTCAGCATAAGACAAGCATTGCTTCGATGGCCAAGCCAAGCTACCGCCCTGGCCGCATGATTCTGAATTCCCATTAGGCACCCTGAGATGTTTTGTGGGGGCACCCACAAGTCATAAAGCCAAGAGCCCATGGTTGCTCTTGCTTCTGTGGCTCGGTTTCCTTCTGATAACCAAGAACGGATCCTGGAAAGTAAGAGAACATGATGCCCATAGGAGATAGTCACTTGATTAGCCTTGCTCTCCCTGCTCAAGGAGATATCAACTCAACCCCTAAAGCTTTCCCTTCCTGGGAGTGCAAAATGAAAGAGTCACTCTAGGTCCAACTGCTAGGACCCTCTTCCAGTTTCACTCGCAACTGTGGAGGACCCACCAGTATGAGCTCTGTTTAGCTGGTGTTGAGGGCTAGATTGCTATCTCGCACCCATCCCTGGATGTCCTCCATCGGTGATGGTAATGCCTGGGTATCTGCATCAAAGTCTCCTTTCAAGGGGAACAGCAGCCGGGTTGCATCAGCATACAAAGGGAACCCTACACCTACGCTTCGACTACATCGTGCAAAGATTGCACGTATGCAATGAAGAGCACAGGGTTATGGAGAGTCCGGAGGAACTCCACATATCGATGCTACCACAGAAGTCCAGGTACCATCCTCAACTAAGTATTTTGAACAATCTGGCTCTCAGGTGAGCCGGGATTGCAGCACGCATGATTCTGGAAGATTTACTGATGACTCTAGCAGAAGAGACCTCCCAGAGTATTCTGAATAACTCTTTGGTCTGAATCCCACCCTCTGCCTATCTGACCGGTGCCGCTGTTTTACCGAGTCCTTCTCCATATCCAGTTGAGAGCTCTGGCATTTCTTAGCAGCAACTGAGATTTCAACTTTTAAAGATCTTCAGTACAGCAAGGCTGAGAGGGGCATGTCTAGAAGATCCTTTGGTATCAATTCTTACAAGAGTACAATGAAAGTACAAAGAGGGAGCAGGCTATGGTTTATTCACCAAAAGTATCAACTATGAATTATTTTGCAGTGTATGTCTTAAGGTCACCACATACAATGCTAATTGTAGCTTCTGACATTTTCTCATGAAAGTCTTCTGAGGGTATAGCTTAGCTCTGATAACATAGTCTAGTACAGTCTGTTCAGCTTATTAGACCGATTTCCGGCCTCTATATTGTTGTAGCCCAAGGTTTTATTTAATTACAGGATAGCCCAAGGTTTTATTTAATTACAGGACTTTCTTTCTAGGACAGCTGGGGTGACAAATACACACACAAAGTCACTCAGCTGTTACAAACACTTCCCAAACAAATGTCAGGCCTACTGTGTTTGCCAATGCTTGTTTCTTGTGCTTTTAAGAGCGGAATAGCCAGTCATACATTTCCTTCAGGGTGGCATTATATACACTCATTCATCCACATCTGCTCACTTTAAAAAGGTTTCAGAAGCCAGTTATAAAATATTCAACACCTTTAACTGGATTTAAACCATTGCTTTAAATGGAAATACAGAAGTGCAGGTACTCATCCTCTACAGTACCTGTTTGTTCTTGAGAAGTGCTGGTACTCTTACATTAAATGTATTGCAGCAGTGCTGAGAAATGCAGGTGCTCTCCGTTTCAAATTAAAGAAGTGCAGGTACTCAATACCGAACAGAACCTGCCCATTTAAAGCATTATTTAAACCAATGGCATGTGAGTGGTTAGTAACGATTCCCAAACTTTTTACACTACGATACACTTAACTCATTATTTAAAAAAGTCACACTGTCAGCGATGGCTCACCTATTGGTCACTTACAGGCTAAAATGACTAAAATAGGTTCGACAGCCATCATAGTAAAAGTAGTTATTCAGGATGAAGTGCTAATTAACGTGGGGCAGGCTCGTTACATGCGTACAGGATAACCAGGGTGTGTAAGACTGGGACTCACGCACTTGTTGTAGAGTCCCAATTTGGTGGTTGGTACGTGCCTCACAAATGGCTACACCCAAATGCCATTAAAAGAGGGGTAGTGTCAGTAGTTGGTGGTTCGTACCTCTTTAATAATGCATTGATTTATCGGAAATAATACCAAAAAGATATGTTGCGTTGGACAATAAATGAAATTTCTTTATTGTCTTGAAATAAACAAAGTAATGGTGCGACATGAACAACAAGAGCCGACACGTGTTTCGCCCTGTGGCCAGTTAGCCTGGGGCTTTTTCAAGGCTGATAAACATCACACATCAAGGGTCATGCAGATACGGTAAAAGTCAATTGTAGGTGAGAGAAGGAGAACGTGGTCTCTGCGATCGGCCAAGTCACTGCGGTCTGAGGAAGGTAATCTGATAAATCAATGCATAATTAAAGAGGTACAATCCTCCACCAACTACTGACACAGGCTCGTTAAATGCCCGTGGTTTACCCAGCAGTTACTTGATGAACAAAGTTTAGGATGATTTAACACCGGCTCAGTGCAAATTGTAAGAGCTCTCTGTTACCACACAGATGGGTCTGTATCCGAGGCAGTGGTTCAGTGCTGGTGGGGTTGGCCCAGGCTTGCATCCTTCTGAAGTTGAATGATTATAATTGATATAGGCAAACTGAATAGTCGCCAAATTAAAAAGGTAACGTTATATTTAGGACCATAAATGTACTGAACCTTTTAGGTTAATTCGAGGTGTGTCCCATGGATGTGTTCTGACCCATGTTTTGTTTCTGCTGTATATAAAAGGACTGAACTCATTTCTGATATCAAAGGTGAAGGATTTGCCCAAGGTGAAAATTGTTCCCGGTCTGGCATTGCTCTATGCTGATGATGCTGTTCTGCTTTTCCACACGCCGAATGGCCTTCGAGGGCTCATAGATAACTTTGAAATATAATGAAAATAGGATTTGTATAGCGTGCACTTACCAGAGGGTGTCAAGGTCTCAGTGGTACAAATACTGCAGATCTAAGACGGGGCAGAGATGCCTTTCTGGTTGAAAAGCCAGGTTTTAAGTGCCGTTCTGAATATCAGGAGATCTTTCTTGCTCTTCAGTTCTAAGGGGAGAGTGTTCCAGAGTCTGGCGGTGCCCGCCACAAAGCTTCTGCCTCCCCAGCAGGCTTTTTTAGATTTAGGGACTACTAAATTGAAAGCTGATGCTGAGCGCAATGTTCTAGATGGAATGTACGATCGGAAGCTTAGTTGAAAGTATTTGGGTCCGATGACCTTGAGTGCCTTAAAGGCAATGCATAAGGCTTTAAAGTCGGCCCATTTTTTTCACTGGAAGCCAGTGAAGGAGATCCAGGCCATAGGAGATTGACTCGTACCTGGGAATGACCAGCAGCCGCTGCATTTTGTAGAATCTGTAATTTCAGCGATTTTTCCTGAATGTTGTGAAAAAGCGCTTTGTAGTAATCAATTTTTGACATTATAAGGGTTGTGATAACGTTTTTTTGGAGGCCCAGGGGTAAAAAAGGGAAGATTTTCCTTAAGAGTTTAAGAACATAGAAAGTGGCCGATGTCAAAGTATTAATTTGGCCCTCAAAAGAAAGATTGTTATCATAGGTAATGCCTAGATTTTTGACTTTGGAAACAGTTATAGGTAAGGGGCCTAGTTCCAGTGGCCATCAGGTCTGAGACCAAAAATAAGTGTTTTTTCCAAAAAGTAAGACCTCCGTCTTACTGGAGTTGAGCTTTAAACAGTTTGAGGTCATCCATTTCTCAACTTGAATTAAACAATTGTGGAACCATATAGCTGTTTCCTCAGGATCACTGGCTATGGTTACGATAATTTTAGTGTCGTCAGTGTACAATACGACTGAGAAGCCAAAGGATTTAATAAGATTGGTGAGGGAAGTAACATGAATGTTAAAAAAGAGTAGGGCTCTAAGAAGAGCCCTATGGAACGCCGCAGGTGAGTGAAAAACAAGATGAATTAAAATCTTCAAGAGCTTCAAATTATTCTCGGTTTAAGAGAAAAGACTTGAGCAGTGTGAGTGCTAGGTCCCTAACACCAATGGCAGCTAGACGGTCTAGTAGAAATGTGTGGTTGACCGTGTCGAAGGCCACCGACAGGTCTAATAAAATTAGTGCTGCGCTGCCTCCTGTGTCTGAAGTCTGTCTAATTTGCTGTGAGGCTGTGATAAGAGCAAGTTCCGTGGTGGCTCCTAAAGCCGAACTGGGTAGAATTGAGTCCATGATTCTCGATGTAAGAAGTGAGTTCTGCGTTCATGGCTTTTTCCATGATTTTTGCTGGAAGTGGAAGTCTTGAGATCAGCCAATAGTTGTTAGCTTCTGCATTGTCCAGGCAAGGTTATTTCAGGACAGGGAGAACACAGGCACATTTCCATTTAGTAGCCCGTACAGATGATTTGATTGAAAATAGTGGTCAGATGTTCAGAAATAGTTTCAGGCACTAAGTGTGCTTTTTTGAGAGAGCAGGCATCAAGGGTGGAACCCGATTTTGTGGAGATGAGCAGCTTCTGGACTTGTTCTTGAGAAAGAGGTGAAAAAGACGGGCTTGGATCCTAACCTCTTTTATTTAAAGCTTTTGCACTCGAATCGGGAGTAGGCTCAAAAGAGCCATCGGGCGAGTCCTGGCATGTGAGTCTCAAGGTGCCATCCATGTCCCCTATATTTGTAACAGGATGATAGAGGGGTAAAAAGATTGTATCCTGCTTTCACCGTCTCCTGAAAGAATGAGGTTAGGCGATCACAAAAGATCTGACTAACATTAGTGTTTTTGTTTTCTTGAGGTTTAGAGAGTTTTACTTTATTGTTTTGAATAATTCTTCGGAGGAGTTTTTCAGTGCTTCACTTTTGCTAGTGAAGAAGAAAGTTTTTTCTTTGTTGATAAGATCTTTCTAGGTAACCAAGGAGCGTTTGTATGATTCTCTTTCTGTGGGGGCATAATTGAGCCTCCATTTTCATTGAAGTCTGAGGCAGGTCTGCTTCTGGAGTCTGAGGTTTTCCGAGAACCAAGGCTCAGACGGAGAGTTTCTATGGTTTTGTAGCTTTTTGACTAGGGCAATATAATTAAGAAATGAGTCAATCTATTGGTAATAAGAAGCTGCCGCTTTATCTAGAACTTGATAGCACTGTAGAGGGTTTAGTGCTAAAGATGCCTTAAAGAGTAGGCTGAAATGGTATGCCATAGGCAGGAGGATTTGCTAGTCTTGGGCTGGACAGTGTATTGGATGATCTGGATCTTAAAACTAACATTGCCAAAACACACTAGATGGTTTGTGGGCCATAAAGATGCAAAATCAGATCAGACCTATTAAGGGTAAAAAATCACAAAGGTTAGCGGATTCTCAAATACTGGGGTGACATTTGACTCACATAGTAATTAGTTGCTTTGTATTTCTAACTAAGGTCTTAGTTTCAACCATTCAGTTTGGGCCCTATTGGGACTGGCATTAAATGTTGAATGCAAGCCTGTCCCGTCTCAACTTGAAAATTATAAACTTACATTTCTTCCATGTGCGTCAGCTATATGGGCTTATCACGACTGTACCAAACTACAGAAGGATGAAAATAATTTCTGCAGGCGTAAGCTGGGTTTAGCGCGGTGTACCCCCTACTACTTTTTCCATGAGGATTTCAGCCTCACTTAAGTGGAAGATCGTATAAAACTTGCCCCACTTATTTTTTTAATCTCATTGTGGGAAAGCCAGCACGCCTCATTTAATTGTGATGTTATCACCGACTGTCTTGCCTGCGATTTTGGATATACAATCTGGTGGTTGGGTTATATTAAGAAAACCACAGAAGCAATGGGCAGATATGATCTTCATATGTCACCATCTTCATATGTCACCTCAAAGGCTTTTTAAGGAGGAACGTACTAAGATAAAGAACCTTTTTAGGAAGTTTGCATCCGCTAATGGACAGCAGGGAATTGGAGATTTAACTTTGATAGACTATGCTATTATTGAACCCGGCTGTTCTATTTCAATTAGCTCAGGCCCAGAACCCACTGAGTGATCTACTGGATCCTTTGCTGCCAATCTTGGGGTTATCTGTTCCAGGCACGTCCATCCTTGTTTTATCAGTGCGCCCTGAAGAAGGTGAGACCCACATTGGGGTCAATCACCGAAACGCACGTCAATGCTGGAGCTCTTCTTGGCAATGTAATGTTCTCTCTTGTTCCCCCTCCTTGAGAAGGAATTGTGATTTAAAACATGGATTGTACCACCAATTGATGAATCTTTTCATGTATTCATCTCGCTATTTGATTTTACCTTCTGTATCCATTGTCGATATTACAAAGTTATGCATTAATCCATATCCTACGTGGGGATATTTGTATATGATCTGCATTTATATATATCTGAGAAAGCGCATCAAAATATGTTTCTTAACTGGTTTCTGGGCTAATTCAACAAATGTTTTTGCACACATAAAGCTGCTGTAAGTGTTTTTGAAACTTAGGGCCCGATTCACAAATTAAACTTAGACATTAAGTCTAACTTTAGTCCTGAAGTCTAACTTTAGACCTGAAGTCCAAGTTTAAGCCTGAAGTCTAACTTTAGACCTGAAGTCCAAGTATGAGCCTGAAGTTTTACTTTAGACCTGAAGTCCAAGTTTAAACCTGAAATTTAACTTTAGACCTGAAGTCCAAGTTTAGACTGCAGGTCTAAAGTGAGACTTAATGTCTAAGTGTAGATTTCTGGTCTAAAGTTAGACTTTAAATCTATTGTTAGATTTCAGGTTTAAAATTAGACTTCAGGTCTAAACTTAGACTTCAGCTCTAAACTTAGAGCCCAATTCACAAAGGCCCTCCATACTCATGGCGGAGGCCCTGCAGTTGTTGGGGGCCTGCACTTAAGGCAAGGCTGCACAACGAGAAACTGCAATGCGGAGGTCTCGCCATGAGTGCAGTGCCCCCATCACGACTGCTTGGCCTCCCCCATGAGTGCAGAAGATCTTTGTGAATCCGGCCTTTAGACTTTAGGTATAAAGTTAAACTGAATACCTAAAGTAAAACTTCAGGTATAAGTTTACCTTTATGAATCGGACCCTCAGTGTATTAGTGACATTTTAGGAAGACAAGTTCCACTTACAGACACAAAAGTTACCTGTATGCTAGATTTTCGTGCTTGGAAATGTAGGCCATCGGTGCATAAAAGTGAGAGTTCCAGAGGGGCCGGCAGGCATAATGCCATGAACTCCCTCAAATTTGTAAGTTTGTGTGTATTCTTAAACATTTTGAAAGTTGTTTCCTACCCAACAAATTAGAAAACTGCTTATGTGCGAGATTGTAGAAACAAATATTGAAAATAATCATGCAGTTTACATTTTCACTCTGCACACTTAACATGGAATTACCACCAAGATGATTTTCACTTAGGTATACATGTTAATTAGTATACATTCCCATGCGTATCCTACTATGCTTTGTGTAGCTCTGAACATTTTATTAATCAGACTCATGAAGAATGAATTTGAGATGCTCAGGAGTATTTAGTTTTAGTAGCATTATATTATTATAAAGAGAATCTCCAACCTCTCCCTGTCCAAGCTATAAATTCCAGTTTTTCTTCCATCATAGCCCCCATTAAATTTCACTCCTTTCTCTTAAAACCTCACGTTCTCATTGTTATCCTTAAATGTCAGTTTTTCTCGCATCCCTCAAGAAGCCAATGTGTGTTGTATGATCACTGAGATTACGGTCCAGATCCCTTGTTATGTCAGTAGATGTTCAACTGCCAACCAATGTCAGACCCTTCCTTATCCAAGAAAAACCTTGGAATGAGAAGTCACTAGACAACTGCAGATGAACCTCATTGTGAATGATTTCAAGAAGCAGCACTGGGGAGCACGAGAGAAGACCTTTTTGTCTCCCTCGATGAAAGCCCGCAACCAGCTTTGATCCTCCTTGACCTCTCAACTGCATACAACATGGTTGACTACACCGTCCTACTAAACCAGCTCAAGGATTGCGCGTGGAGTTAGAGAGGCCCTTGCATGGACTTGTACATTTCTGCACAATGGAAGACATTAAAAACATATAGGATCTTTAGTTTCATCATCTCACAAAGTTCAGTGCGGAATCCCACAGGAGTTCTCCATCTTCAGTCAATACAATCTTCCCTTGGCTTAAGTCGTAGACCTACAGCAGGTACAATTGCAGGCGCGTACGAATGGCACACATATACACATACACCTGAGTATGGAGAAGTTAACTAGCCTAGTGGAGTGCCTACTTCATGTCTACAGGAAAACCACCTGTGTCTGAATGAATCCTAGACAGAAGTCCTAAATGTAGGAGTGGGGATTTCAGAGTGACAGCCTTTCAGTTGATCTTGAAACCTACCACTCCCCACTCCAGCTGTTATCAAAAGGTGAGAAATCGAGGTGAATGTTTGGTCCAGAATTCAACTTCTTCTCACAAATCAATGCGGAGGTTATGGAAACCACCTTCAGGATATGTCGTCTCTGGACAATACTCCTGCTAGTCCAGACAGATCACTGACAAGAGCTGACCTGCCTCCCTTTTATGTCTCATTTGCATTATTATGCGAATCTAGTACCAGAGTAATGTGACCACCCTAAGCCAGCCCTGAAAGTTCTCCATTGTCTTCCCCTTCTATTTAAGATCAAGTTCAAAACACTAAGCTCACTGGGACGTAAGATCCATATAACCTTCAAGAATTGGCACGCCGCTGCTCTCCAAACAGAAAACGGACTTCCTCATCACAACATCTGACCAAATAATGCCTATTTACTAGATTTAAGTATGGATCAAAATCCTTCTGTCTCCAAGACTAGGCTCGGGCGATGTTTCATTTACACTGCTGTAATCTCACACATTTTCTGGCATTTCGCGTTATGTTTTGTTACAGGAAATGCCAGAGATAACACCATGACACCAGTATGTGTAATTGAGTTCAAGGGAGTAACCAGAAAAATAAAATGCTCCTCACTTTGATCCACTTGACAGCAAACATGTGAGCAAAGCGGGAGGCCCCGGCCATTTCTGTGCAGGCCATTGGGAATTGTTCCACCCTCTCCCTTGCAGAAAATAGTGAAAAATAATGCTTTTATAGCACACTTTTGAAAGAACAGCTGCATTTTTACCCGTCTTTCCTTTTTCTTCCCTGCCACCTTACAATTACGCTATGCTATGTTCTATAGTCTTTCTTCCCTTTTATTCTTCATTAAAAGTTTCCTTCTCTATTTGTCTCGTTTTTACCTTTCTTTCGTTCTTTATATAATTTTTCGTTTCTACTTAATAGAATTCTTTCTTTCCATCTTGCTTTCCTTCTGTCCATTATTATATCCTTCCATCACACCATCTTGCTACCTTTTTCCCCTTCTTTATCTCATTCCCTTCTCTCCCTTTGCTTCTTTTTCCTCTTTACTCATTCATTATTTTAATTTGTTACTTACCATCTTCCCACTCTTCCTTCCCCCTTCGTTTCAATATGCCTTTCCTTCTTTAATTCTTTCTTTCTCTTCTTCTTTCCTTCCTTCGCCTTCTTTTCACCACTGTCTTTCACTCCTCTTTTTATGATTTCTTCTTGAATATTTCATTTTGTTTTCCTCCTTTCCTTCCCTCCTATTTTTCTTTTATAATGTTGTTATTACTTCCTCTACTTCTTGCCACCCGTCTTTCTTTTTCTTACCCTCTTTCCCTCTATTTTTCTCTTCCTTTCACCCTTTCTTCTTTTTCTTTTTCTCTTCCTTCCTTTCCTTAAATTCTTCGTTTGTGCCTTCTATCAGCATTGTTTACTTTCTTTCTGAACATTTTTCCTTCTTTGCAGTTTTATTTTCCTGCTTTTTCATGTTTTAACTCTCCATTAGCCTCTTACATATTGTTGTCATTGCCATCATTTCTTTTTCTTTCTGTTCCCCTTTGGCACCTCTATGACCGAACCCCACAGCTTTGTTATGTATCTTCTTTCCTTTAATATTTTATTACCATCGGCTTTTATCTTGTGACCTGCATATCGCAGATAAAAGAGAATAATAGGCAATAAAAACAAGTTATTGTGACCCCCGCTGAAGATGGTGAAGCGGGGGCTTAGATACGCCCTTAACTGAATTGTTGTTTGATTAAAAATTCTATTGTGAGAGCACAGGGACAAGCGAATGAACAGAAAGCAAGTGGCTGTTGTTAGCATCACATAGAATTTCACCCTTCTTTAGTGCAAATGCGTCTTTGTGCGAGGACACATTTCATGCTAAAAATGGTGCCAAATCCCAGACCAGCATTTTTGTAATTTCGGTTAATTGTTTGGGCATTTTGAGTAGTTTCTGCAAAGGCAATTTCGCAAATTTTACCCAGGTACCATAAATAGTAATCCTATTATATTCAGTACAGGAACCTCCTGAAAACTCAGCGTATTACAGGGGCTTTCAATGAAGCCCTTCACCTGCAGGGCAGAGACCGACGAATGTCCTACCTGGAGTCACTCCCTGTAGCCTTTGGACTCTTGATTCCCACATCCAGGGCAGGCTCTAGGGCCGTGCGATCGGTGCCACCGCACCAGGTGCTGACTTTCTGAGGGGGCTCCGTGTTTGGAAGTATTTTATTGTTTAAAAAGCATCTGCTGCTGCATTGCTGGCCTCTGGCAATTTTCCTACAACAATAAACATGTCAAGATAACTCCGGTGATTAATGTTCTTCCTGGAGAGAGAGGGAGTTTTGTCTAGTGGAACTTTTAACTCATTTTAATGCCGCACATAGGGTTAAACTGCCTTCTGCAAAGAATGCGTACCATGCCAATCCAAAAGTGCATATATTTTAAATAGGTCAGTGCTTTTGTCAGAGAGATCCTTTTGTTACTAGCAGTGTAGTTGTTAAAATCCTAACATGGAACTGTGAGGTAATAACTGTAATCAAAGAGATGCATGCAAAGTGCAAGGTATAGAATAGAGAATAATGATTTTTTCCTCGGTCTTTCATTTTTCTAATGTTTCAAAAAGGGTTCATTTCGGTAAAAAAAAAAGATCCTTATTAATAAATGTAACCCCCAACCATGGGGTTATGTTTTAAATTCTGAGTCTTTGCTTCTCCAGACTAAGGTCTCTTAAACTGTAGTGTCTACCAGTATGGATGACATGTGACTCACCTTGTAGTCTTCTGGCTTATGTATCATTTCCTATACACTGATTTACACACATATTTGATTGTCTTGGTGTAATGTGTGTGTGAAGTAAAGTGCTCTGACACCCTACACTGGTATAGGAGGCGCTATATAACTATTTAAATACATCTGAGAGAGTGGTTATGGAGACTTGAGGGGGCACTGTTAAAGGGTGGTAGTGAGGGAGTCTGTAGGGGACGCCTCTCGGGGGCGCCAACAAACATTGTCGCACAGGGCGCCACCAGTGCTATAGCTGGCCCTGCCCACATCCCTACAACACTCTCATTGTCATGATTTTCTTTTATTATTCAGTGCTGCAAAGTGGCTTAGGAGACCACTGGTGCTATGCAAAACTCTGAAATAAATGAATAAATAAAAGAAATGTGGGCTGTATTGTGAGAACTGTTCAATTAGAGGAGGACTTCAGATAAAAGTTGAGGTCGTTTAGGTCCTGCAGACTGCAGTGAGTTCTGATAAAAGGTGAAACAGTTTTTAAGTATCCCAAACCCATTATCAGTTCCTCTGAGATGTGCAGACTTTACTACACAAGTTGACTGAGTACTAACAGAGTCATACCCGAATAAAGGAGATGCCACGTAGGCCCTTGAGCTCCTGAGATTGAGAATTGGGCCCGCCGTCTTCTCTTGGCATTGCAGGGCAGCTCTACAGTTAGCGTGCTAACCTGGCACACCACTTTATCTTTAACACCAAGTTAAAGCCAAAATAGCTAACAAACAACAACATTATTCTTTAATCACTGAGCCTTCATTTTCTGGTGTCTTTTATTCCCAGTTTTCCTGCTGGTGGGTGACCTCAAAGATATGTTCACACTTCCCAAGAGTCCTGGTTTCAAACGGGCAGCTATTAAGTTAAATCTTCTTTGACCAAGTGTGCAGCTTCAGCTCTGCTGTTAGAGAAGAACCCAAACCTCAGAGCAAGGAGTGGGAGGAATACACATCTGTGCTGTCATTTGCTTCCATGCCTTCCACTGCAGATGGACTTCTAATCACCATGAGCCTTGTAAAACTGGCCTACAAGAACAAGAGAGTTCGAATCCATCGCTTTTATGAGAGATGTAGCACCTTGACAGCTCTGACATGCTCGAGGGGCAGAATGGCGGCCTTTTTAGCTGGCGGTGCCGATACATATTCACTAAGACACTTTGGGGTCGAGTCAGAAGCGAACTTGCACCCCTAGATTCACAGTGAATGGTTGGATTTTGTACGTGGGATTTACATCATGGACATGTTTCACATGTTTGCCAGCATGTCAGAATCACCACATCAACACCTTCTCACACAGGCAGGTTCGCTGTGCTCCAGGATGGGTCCACCTGCAAAAACTGGGGAACCCCCAGAAGGCGGTAGGTTTGTGGGTGTTCACAAACGTTGTATTCCACGCTAAAAATGGTTGGAGATTTGCTTCTATCAAGGGCCAGAATAAATCTGATTGAAGACTGGGCAGGGAGCACCACAAAAGGTGGCTGGGATTAATAGGTAAGAGTGCTTCTTCCTAAGGGAAATGTTTTCCCCATGAAGAAACCCAAAAAAAGTTAACAAAGGCACTGAAGGATGATATTACTGCATACCAAAGTGTGTGTGTGTGTGTGTGTGTGCGCGTGCGTGTGTGTGTGTGGTTTTCAAGCGCTTTTATTCACTGCAAACCACATGCACAGATTAAAAAGAACCCAACGCGTTTCTGCTTCTTAAAGCCTTGATCATGGGTGAAAGTCTCTTTTAATTGACTGACCACGTGTCCTTTATAAAACGTAGTTCCAACCTCTTTCAGAGGTGCACAAATTCAAACAGAAGTGTTCACGTTAATTTAAAGGGAAAGCAGTTTCATTGCCTCTCACTTCAACTTCCATAAATCATTGCGGTTTCTCCACATTTTTCAAGAGATGACCATATGATGTTCTTCTCACTTTCAATGTAAAGACCATTGTGGTCTTTCCATTTTTTAACTGTTCGATGTGCAGTTTCCCCTTATTAACCTGTGACTTTGACAATGACTTCAGGCTAGCAGTGCCTGTGGTGGGGTTTCCACTCGGATTGGCAGCATTAATTTCACAGACATGTTTTTATGAAACTTTGCAGAACTTGTATACACCCACCCCCCTCCTTCCTCTCTAACAAAACAGGCCAAGTATAAACAAAGGACTAGAAGGCTCTTATGTGGTGCAGAGAAGCCTTTTACATTGAAAACTATTTTCATCCATTTTGCCATTTCAATGGCAGTGATGGCTGGGAAATCTCTGTTCCACCCCCTCCCCCCCCCACCCCCAAATCTATCTGACCAAGCTAGTCCCCTGAATGTTGCGTAAGCCTTTATGAGTACATTTACGGCTGTCAGCTAGGAAGGTTTATAAGCTGATGTAAACTTTACTTTGCTTTAGGGCTGCATTGCTTTTTATTGTATTTTGTGCTGAATATATAGTTTGTTGTACTATTCGTTATCTCACCCAGTGATGGCTGGCAGGGATCAGGGGTGGTGGTGGTTGTTGGGGAGAAAGAAAAATAATACAAATACCTTTTCACTGCGTCTCTCCTCTGTCATCTCTCCACGTCTCGTCCGGCCGAAATGGAAGCAGGAAGCAAACAGGCTCCCCTAAGCCAATCACAATGCTGCTGTCAGCAGCGTCGCGATTGATCTGTGTTTTGGCACTCAGACAGGGAGTGGGAGCCTGTGCATGTTCTTCACCCAGTCTGTGCATTACAGCCGGTGGAGAGCATGCAAAGTGCGCATGACTGTTTGGCCTTTCAATCGGCCGACCAGACCGTCATGGTCACTAACAGAGTGCACTCCCCACTCCTTGCCCTGCTCTGTGAGCAGAGCAGCCCAGCCTAGCCCCTCCCCACAAAACTGCTTCTGCAAGGAAAAATAAAATGATAATAACATTGTGTTATCATCATTTTAGTTTTCCTTTTTTACACCCCTGAAAAGCAGTGTGGCAACGCTCCTTTGCCTTAGTGGAGGAGCCGTCACTGATCTCACCTTCGGTTGTCATTAACCTTCATCATAGCGTGTCTTCGTCATTGTGTTTCGTCTTGTTTGCGCCATTGATAAGCATAATTTATTAATACAGAGCTAATTTGTTGGTATAACGGCAACATGTATAATTGGATAATCTGGGCTAAAACGCAGGCCTACTTTACTTAAATCGTGTAAATGCTTACTATTGTTGCAAGATTCCAGTTATAGTAGATATTTACATTTCACAACTCTTGTTTACAAATGTAAGTATGATTATTACGGCAGTAGAAGTGGATTTAATGGGGAGAAGAGGGAGAATGGCTCAGGCCAGCAGCTTATAAACTCCTTATTGTGAACATTTTCTACAGAGGTAGCCCCTGGCTTCTGTG
The DNA here is from genome assembly GCF_964204655.1 of Triturus cristatus. NCBI lineage: Eukaryota > Metazoa > Chordata > Amphibia > Caudata > Salamandridae > Triturus > Triturus cristatus. The sequence continues at coordinate 496,262,187 of NC_140581.1, read as the reverse complement.
GGCATCTGGCTGACTTCCAAGTAGACTGTTGCTGTTCTGCTAGTAACTGCTACTGAAAGTTAGAATGGCTGCTGAAATTTGGCGGGGAGGAACAAATTGAATTTATGGAGCGTATCACTTGCGATCCGCTCCCTATTCAGCAACGCCTTTGTCGCTGAGAGCGAAACATACGGAATCTAGCTCAACGAATGTCTTTATTACACTCTGCAGTCTTACAGCGGATTAAAGCTGGGTGGTGGCATCAGAGAGAGCTGGGTATTTGAGGCCTCCCGCTGCCAAAGCGGAAGCATGGAGAACCCATTGAAAGGCGCTCCTCTGTCCAAGGCGGAGCTTTCTCCCAGTGTCCAAGTAATGGGAAGCAGGCACGGAGGAACATACTTTTGCAGTGTGTGATGCATCAAATATAGAACTCTGAAGGTGATCTATCCCTGTGAATGAATATGAGTTCTAATTACAAATCACCCTCCTTCTAAAAGCCGTGATCAGCTCTGGAACAAAGGATGCAACCAGGACAATTGATATGCTCAATTGTAAATATGATTAGTATGCTCCCATTAAGCAAACATTCGGAAAAAAAAAATTATTTAAAAAGTTGGAGTCTTTTCGAAATGTAATTTTATAATTTACTCTTCACATGACCCAACATAAATACTGAGGCATACATGTTTTAATGTATTTTTACTTATGTAGTTTGGGAATATAATGATCGATTTCTGTTTGTGCAATCCTTTTTACTTTTCAGAACACCCAATCAAGATATAACAGATAATGTGACGTTTTTTCAAATTAAATTAAAAAACCTCACATCCTAACATACGACAATGGCAATACAGAATATGTTTAAGTGGGTATATGACTTTCAATTCTATTTGTGGTCAAAAAGCAGGTCAGACAACTCTTGTACTCTGTCCTACATGTTGCAACCCACCTTAGGTGAAGAAAAGAAAGGTTTCAGATTGAAATCAAGTAGGGTCAAATGAACAGCTGGAGGTCCCATAGGATTGTGGGAGACTTGACACTTCCTGATTAGCTGGCTAGCCGGTGGTACGGCATACTTTTGACCCCACCTTTACACGTCACAAATACCTGACCTAAACGTGCACTTAGCACATGTTTTCTGTGTGACTTAACATTAATATGAAATGTTGCACTTGACATCATTATTAAAGTGCATTCACTGTGGAATTAGAGAATTTATCTATAACACTGTATGCATTAACCGTATTAAATGAGATAATCTCTGGAGACTTGGTGATTAAACTATCCTCACATACATAAAATGTATTTACTCTCGAAAACGATAATGCATTTACATTATGTGTGCACTAATGTTACACGTATATTTCATATCAAATGTAGTTCATAAGCATACTTACACATGCGTATTAAAGATTTATTGTATGCCACATGCAATATGAATCCAATGTACTGACAAGTTATATTCATTTATGGTTGAAAGTGCACATGCATAGTAAATGTGCACCGTTGATTTAATATTTAAAATTGCCCTTAGTAGACCTGTTTTCCATTCTGCATAAAATATTGTTTTCCATTTCTGCTTACATGACTTTTCGCTTGCAGTTGCATGCACACACATTGATAGTTTGATAATAGATGCAACACTGTATTAGCGATAGAGAGCTGGAAAAGAAGACCTTGACGAAGGAACATGGGGAGTTGAGCTATAACTGAAGAGTCCTATTCAGCAATGCTACAACATGGCTTGGTTGAGCAAGGACGATGTTGTTCCCATGTTTAGTGTGGGACATTTCATAAATTTTACCTCTTACAATGTGAGAATAGAAAAGGACAATGGAACCTCTGATGAATCGAACAGAGGGGTGGTACCTGAATGATTTTAGTGCGAGTAACTGGAGTCACCACTGTCTGATGTTGGAGACACGTTTCCTTGGACTTTGAGAGGTTTAGACCCCTATGCCTATTCCCTTTGATTCTTGCTGAGTGTGGCTTAGGCTAATGCTCAAAATTCCCCTGGCCCAAGAAGACTCTTGACTGAGCTTCTGCAATGCTGAAACCTTGTTTACTTCCCGTACTTTCTCGTATTTTCATGTAGGTTCCTGGATTCTGAGATTCTTTAGTCGTTAAATAGTGTCACCTGAGAAAAAGTGCTTCAATCTGCACAGTGGTACAAAAGGGGGTGGTGATGGACGGAGCATCAGAACCAATCAAACACTCACACCCAGTCAACAGATCTGGGTTTGATCCATCACCGTTCTTTAGCCCACTCTGCCACCCCAGTTCAGACATGGCCATATGCAAATCAGTCTGACCCTGTGCCTCATGGGAACAGTCCAGCCCGAACTGCCAAGCCATGCCTTCCCTGGACCGGAAAAAAGCTTCCTAGGACCGGTTTCTGGCATTTCAGCCGTCTTCAGCCAGGCTTGCTTGAATCCAGTGGCAAAGTGAGCAAGGGACTCACGTCTGAGCATACCCTGCCAACTTATGGCGAACAAAGCGGTACAAAAGGGGGTGGTGATGGACGGAGCATCAGAACCAATCAAACACTCACACCCAGTCAACAGATCTGGGTTTAATCCATCACCGTTCTTTAGCCCACTCTGCCACCCCAGTTCAGACATGGCCATATGCAAATCAGTCTGACCCTGTGCCTCATGGGAACAGTCCAGCCCGAACTGCCAAGCCATGCCTTCCCTGGACCGGAAAAAAGCTTCCTAGGACCGGTTTCTGACATTTCAGCTGTCTTCAGCCAGGCTTGCTTGAATCCAGTGGCAAAGTGAGCAAGGGACTCACGTCTGAGCATACCCTGCCAACTGATGGCGAACAAAGCGGTACAAAAGGGGGTGGTGATGGACGGAGCATCAGAACCAATCAAACACTCACACCCAGTCAACAGATCTGGGTTTGATCCATCACCGTTCTTTAGCCCACTCTGCCACCCCAGTTCAGACATGGCCATATGCAAATCAGTCTGACCCTGTGCCTCATGGGAACAGTCCAGCCCGAACTGCCAAGCCATGCCTTCCCTGGACCGGAAAAAAGCTTCCTAGGACCGGTTTCTGGCATTTCAGCCGTCTTCAGCCAGGCTTGCTTGAATCCAGTGGCAAAGTGAGCAAGGGACTCACGTCTGAGCATACCCTGCCAACTTATGGCGAACAAAGCGGTACAAAAGGGGGTGGTGATGGACGGAGCATCAGAACCAATCAAACACTCACACCCAGTCAACAGATCTGGGTTTGATCCATCACCGTTCTTTAGCCCACTCTGCCACCCCAGTTCAGACATTACCTCTTACAATGTGAGAATAGAAAAGGACAATGGAACCTCTGATGAATCGAACAGAGGGGTGGTACCTGAATGATTTTAGTGCGAGTAACTGGAGTCAACACTGTCTGATGTTGGAGACACGTTTCCTTGGACTTTGAGAGGTTTAGACCCCTATGCCTATTCCCTTTGATTCTTGCTGAGTGTGGCTTAGGCTAATGCTCAAAATTCCCCTGGCCCAAGAAGACTCTTGACTGAGCTTCTGCAATGCTGAAACCTTGTTTACTTCCCGTACTTTCTCGTATTTTCATGTAGGTTCCTGGATTCTGAGATTCTTTAGATTAATGAACTATCCTCTTAGTTTGGACTTTACCCTAGGTGATTCTAGATTTACTCTTGTTTAGAAGTGAGGACTGGAAACTCTTCTCTGAGCACCACATCTTACTACTGATCTTTTGTATTGCTGTGACTGAACTTCTTGTTTGTCTTGTACTGGTACGCCTAAACTTCTTTAGGAGGTTGGATTTCCCAGTTGTTTTTCGGTATCTTTAGAGCATGGTGCAGAGATTTGTGTACCTTAACGTGATTGCTAACATGTAATAAACCTTCTTAACTCTAGTCACTGATTCCTGGTTCTTATTGTGTAGCCAAATGGGTTAGACTGTTAATTGAAATTGATTGACGTAATGTTAACTCCCCTAACCTTCAGTCGGGAAGACAGGTTCAGCAGGGGAAGAATAGTAAGAGTGTTGGCCCAAAACGCTGCAACACCGGTCTCAGTGAAAACTATTTATGCAGAAGTTTTGTAAAGTGCTACACGTCATCCAGGCCACTTCTGAGCAATGATACACAAACAAAGACATACGAATGAGGAGCACTGAATTTGTGAGACTTACAGTCTACCTGATGCGTTTAGTAGGCATTTTTCAGTCACTCCCATGAGGATATTGCATTTATTTTCGAGCCTCTTTGAAAGTTCGAAGTTCTACAAAACTTAAGTCTTTTAAAACAACGCCTTCAGACCAGATGTGCAGATTAGGATTGGAGCTTGCCAAATGGCAGTGTTAATATTCCTCAGTATCACAAATAAATCGTATCTATATTTTTTTTCCTGCCACTATGCAGTGTAAACAGGGTAGAATTTATTTTAAAATCTCAACTTACATAAGTCGTTAAATAGTGTCACCTGAGAAAAAGTGCTTCAATCTGCACAGTGACAAGAAATCTCACTGCATGAAGCTGCCTGGTACCAGGCATGTCTAGATGTGTGGAGCTGGTTTTGTCTCCGTAGCGTTATATATAAAGAACACATTTACCCAAAATGCTTGTTGGATGAACACCCTGTGCATCTTTACTTTGGTAATAAAACAACACATGTTTATTGCGAAATATAGGAAATTGTATATAAATTTGAGACCTTAGTAATCAATGGGTGGTATCATGCACCCTTCATTCCAGTTTCCTGGCTAGGCTGTAAGGTGGGTTTAAGGAAAAGCTGTGCTAAGTGGCCAACTAGGGTATCAACATCAGGGTTGAACAATTAAAACTGGGACTATATAAAGTGGTCCTATTGGCAAAGGAGTGTGGCATCAAATTATCTTCCATCAATCATGAAGACCGTCTCTTTGAATGAGACATGCTTACCACTTGCACAGAATGAAACTGGTTAAGTTGGCACCACAACTCTTAAGTGTAGACATGCCAAGACTGTGTGTGCTAGTACAATGGAGAGGCTACTTTTTCCTGGAATTATAGGAGAAATTATTCATGGTATGAGGTGTGCCAAAATAACACCTTCTATTTATCAATGGCCCACTTTACAGCCTCCTGCCTCATTTAAAGGATAACATAGCGCCAAAAGTGTAAATTGTTTGTGTAAATATTCTTCTGTGCTGTGTCAAACAAGAGATGAACACAAACGGTACTGGTTGTGTTAATGAGGACAAAATGTGGAAATGTTGTAAATAACCAGTAGCTACTGCTACGGGGCAGTAGTGGTGGGGTGGGGAGGAGGAGAAGGGGGGTAAAGAAAAGGTAGAATCCACTTACCTGAAAGCCGCCTCCTCTCCTCCGTCCTCCGTCCGATGCAGAAAACCAGGAAACAGGAAGCCCACATGCTTCCAGACTCCCCTAGCCAATTACGATGCTGCTGTCATCAGCATGTCAGCAGCGTTGTGATTTGTCTGAGCGCCAGGGCCGGACTGGGAACGTCAAGCAGCCCTGGCAATATTTGTCAGAAAGCCCCTAGAGGGGATGGGGGCTTGCAAGTGTGAAGTCCTGCTGCTTTTGTTACTGGGGCCGATATTGCAGTACCACTGCAAAACCGGCCCCCAGTAACAAAACCGGCCCCCACCACTGCAAAACCGGCCCCCACCCTTTCAGCCTCCTGTGGAAACGCCTGATACCTGCTACGGCCAGTCCGGCCCTGCTGAGCACCGTGGTTTGGTGCTCAGACAGGAACTGGGAGCCTTTTATGTTCTCCACCCAGGCTGTGCAATACAGCTGGGTGGAGAACATGCTATGTGCGCATGACTGTTTGGTTGACTCAAGATGGCTTTACTTTCCAAACCATCGTTCACTTGTAGTGCTGGTATTGTGTAATGAAGCAGTTTTTCATTCCACATTGATGAGTGAACATTATTGTTAAGTTTTGAAAACCATGCTTCGATACCATAGCTGCCAAGAATTCCGATTGCCATGTGTGACATTTTCATAATTTCAATGTAATTATGAGTGACATTTCAACAACTATGCGTGACACTTTCTCACAAGCAAAATTAAGCAATGAAGATGAGGGAAACATATAAATAGCAGAAATTACACCCATATGAGAAACACTAAAAGATCTTAGAACTGCTGCAAAGCACCAGAAATGGGAGGGCAGGAGAGGCTGACAGAGGCACACTCACAGCCTAGGGGTCACAGCTAGGCAGCAGGCTCACATTAAGTTAAAAAGAGACACAGACTGAGCAGTATAAGAGTAAGTTGCACAGAATACTAGTCATATAAACAATTAACACATCATTTGTGGCACAGATAATGTTTACTTATTTGACATAGGACAAATACCCTTTACTCACTCTGTTAGGCAATTATCATGCAGCATGCACAGACTCCTCATCACGGCAGCTGCTGAGGCTGCGCCGCAGCCAAGTGGGCCCGGTTCTGGTCCAGTATCTCCCGCTCGACTGTGCAGTTACACTGCCATCCAACCTATATTTGCTGCGTTAACTCCACTTACTGACTGTAATGACAATGGCCTGCCTCATACTGAGTCACTCTCAGCCGGCGTTGGTAGGCCCGGGTCGAGTCACGTGAGCGGGATCCCATATTCTGGTATTAATTATTTTGTTACCGGCCGTGGCTTCGGGGAGCAGCTGCTGGCTTTGCTTTGCTGTGGCGCCCAGCACTGCAGGTCACCTGCCCCAGACCATGACCTGGCTCCCCGCTGCGGCACAAGCATCGAGGTTGGAGGAGCTGCTGCGGACCTCTTAATCCCCAAAAGTGCAGCCGAAACGTACTTATGCCACCTGCTTGCACCGCGGGCGGCAGCTGAGCAGGAGGACAGTAAGAATGCTTGACAGGACGGTGCACAGAAAGAAGAAGCAGGTCCCCGCCTGCCAGGAGTGCTACCTTGGGAACTATCTGTCTTTAGAGAGACCGAAGACCCCCCCTTACATGCAAGGTTTCCACTGTGAATGGAAATGTCATCGCTTCTTCAGTAGATCATCTACCTTCAGGAAGAAACGGGTGCCTTGCATATAATGCAGGAATAGCCAAGGGGGCTTATATGCAGTACAAGGAGTAATGAAGATGATCATTTTCCAAACACACTTACACTGACACTGTTAAATTAAATGGTTTTGAAATGGTACTTAAATTAAGAAACCTAAAATGTACTTTGAATACAAGAGAAAACTAAGGTCTTATGGCAGAAATAACAAGCTCTAAAGTAAAGCCTTTCATCCAATTAACACCTGAGCTTAAGCCTGTGTTTAAATCACCTCCAGTGCTGAAGAGAAAAGATACCACGTGCCAGGAAAAACCCTAAGTACAGAATTGAGGAATTTACACCAGGTACAATCGGGCATGCCAACGAACAAAAGGAGCCCCTCCGTCAAAACTAGGACTAGACTACCACATCTAGTTTGGAAAACAGAATGTTTTCTTTGGATAACCCTCACCCACCAGGGTTGCCCCGTGGTGGCATGGTTCATCGTTGGGCCCTTCCTGTTCCATGATGGAATGGGGTGTGCTACAACCTACGAGTTACACAGGAGCACTTATAGGTGACTATATTAGAGGAATAGATGTCACAACGAGGAGTAGGGGGTTGTTTTGGAAATTAAAAAATACCTGCCTATTAGGAAAAAATGTTTTATTTGTGCCTTTAGTCGGTATGGTTAAAAAATAAGGAAAAACTTGATACTACAAATAATCATGATACTAGGTTTCAGAAGGTCTACATATTTCAAGCCTTAATCCAAGGCTTTTCATCAGGACCAAGGATGGCTACTCCCTGATACTACTCATGTGCAATTTCTCCAGCTGCAGAACTATTGCATGTCAAGAAAGGTGAATATACATACAGAACCGTATGGTGCTATGCCTAAAAGAAATGTATTGTGCCATAATCCAGCACCATGAGTCCAAACAGGGGAAGGGACGCCTGTGGTCACACAAACTTCAAGGCTACTCCCTTCCTGATTCACCTATGGTAGGCTGCCCGTGACTCTAAGGTGGTTTTGCTTACTACTCCAAATTTAACCTTGAAGCAAGACTGTGGAATTAGGAGCAAGCATTGAAAGTACTGCATCATAAATGGCCCAAATGTTGCTCTCTCGTGGTTCTAAAGAGTTGTTGCAGTGGTGGGTCCCAGTAATGGAAAAATGAATCAGAATGTATCAAATAAGAAAGGATTAATGTTTTATAGGTTTAGGAGTGCATCTCATTTGGGTAACTCACGTTGCTGCCCTGCCACAGATAAAATATGCGTATGTTGTCAAAAGAAAGGGCATATTTGTAAATTATAAAAAAAGGAATGTAAAAAATATTGTCAATGTTGTGAACGAGCATAATTACAACTTAAGATCTTCTGGGTCAAGTGATAATAGTTGTATTTTGAGTGTAGAGGCGATTTGACAAGATCATAACTTTGAGGCACAAAACTCAGACAATAGTGTGTTTTTGGCAGATGTGCCAGGAATTAGGTGGCTATATTTTCAAGTAAGTGTGAGTGATGTGAATGTTAACTTGATGGCGGATTCTGAATTTAAAGACTCGTGGTAATTTGGAATTAGGCATGTCACTACTTCCCTATATCACCCCAGGTGTAATGGCCTCATGGAACGATTTACTTGCTAATAAAGGAAAATTTGCAATTGTCTGCATTTGATGGGTTGAATTGGAAGCAGGAGATCAAGAATCTTTCCTGGGCCATACAAACCACACCTAACACAGTTACAAAGGTGTCGCCTATTGAGTTGTTGAAAGGAAGGGTGCCTGGTTCCAAGATTAACAAATTCTGGATGGGAAAGAAATTACCCTCTGAGAAAGTTTTGAAAGCTGTGGGTGATAGGAGGAAAAGCGCTCAGGAGATATATGTCTAAGCGAGTCCATGTGAAGTGTTGGTGAAGAAAGGTGAGATGGTAAGGATCAAGAAACCTTTGAGTGAGAAGGGGAAAAAGTAGAAAAAGTTGTTTTTCCCTTCCCATAAGAGTGACGAAAGTGGCAACACATGTAATCACATTAGAAGATGGGAAATGCTAGAATAAAGACAGAGTGTCTGTAGTGCAATCTGAAAACCATGGGTGTAATGGGAAAAAATAGTGGAAATGGTAGCTGGTAAATGGGAAAAATTGTCTAGAATCAGGACCATCCATTTCAAGTCAAAGGATTATAATCTGAGGGGACAGGCTCCGTGTGTGCTGTGCTAAATAGCTCTTTCTCTGCTATTCCAAGTAAGGGGGCCTGATTCACAAAGGGCCTCCATACTTGTGGCAGAGGCCTCGCAGTCATGGGGTGGGGGGGTCTCCGCACTTGGGTCGGAAGGTCTGTTATGAGAATTCTCATTGCGGAGAGCCCGTCCCGAGTACAGAGACTCCCGCACGACTGCGAGGCCTCCGCCACAAGTGCAGCAGCCCTTTGTAAATCAGGCCCATACGGTTGTTAAAATTTGTTAGTCTTTTTTGTACCTATATATAATGGTTAGGGGAATAAATTAATTGTATATGTGTATATGTTATTCAGGGTTTGTATAGGGAAAAGATTTGTTGGGATCTAGCTTTAGTGTAGGTGGGTGGGGGCTGTTGATAGAATGTGGGGAGCAGTTTGATGCAAGGAGTATAATATAGTACATCAAAGAAACCTGTGTCAGAATAGGGTTGCCCAACCTGTGGACCAACCCGGAGGTAGTGTCCCTAACAACATCACGACGACAACTTATCAGAGCCTATAAGGCACATAAATTAGCCGATCTGCAAGTGAACACCAAACTCGGGCACCTAACAGCTGAATTTCTTAATATAAAAACCGAGTACCTCTTTGAGTCTTTTCTGGACGACATGCAGCCTCCCATGGCTAGGAGGCTGTATGTCCAGTTCAGAACAGGGACCCTCCCGGTCAACGCTTTTGTGAACAAATGGTCAAACGATCCCCCTGCAGGTTGTCCTGCCTGCAACTGCCCTGATGAGACCGTTACCCACGTTATTTTCTTTTGCCCAGGCTATAAATCTTCCAGACGGCGTTGGCTTATTCCATTATGCAGAAACCTGGGATGCACACAGTGTCTGGAGACGTATAGAATGTTAAGATCTGATACGCACCCCCCTTCCCCCCCCCCCCCATAGTTTTTGCAGTGTCTCGCTTCCTTAATTCCATGTGGCACAGGCGCAGGGCCTTTTTCAATTAATTTCAGCAATTGTATAAAACTTTTTCCGCATTTTTGTTCTTTCTAGCCTTAACATTTTAATAGTTTTTATCTGGTATTAATTATTCTTGCTTTTAATTGGCATAAAGACCTTGGACATATTAAAATGTCTTTTGGGGATGTATTGCAATATCTAAATAATGAATTGTCAAAATCTGTTTATCAATGTTATATTGTATATGAACTTCTACTTTTTATGGCCTTTTAGGACCGAAATAAAGGTTGTTGAATGGAATGGAGTATAATATATGCATTTGAAAGGGAGCAGGCAGTTGCTGTTAGCTGCATCCCTGCCAGTCCTGTTTCAAAGGGACTCCAATAAATTCAGAGTATCTATACCTACCTGCATGACATGTATCTTTTCACCAGCCAGGAGCTGTCAGTTACACACTTGATGAATCTGCTACCAGCAGAGGACACTTCCCCTATAGAAAATTATGTAGTAGCAGCAGAGGGCAGGCTGCAATCCACAGAGCTGCTACCAGCAAAGAGGAAGCTTTCACCTATGGAGAATGCGCCTCTACCAGCAGAGGAGGGGCTTCTCCTATGGAAACTTATGTGCTTCCAGCAGAGGGCAGGCTGCAACTCACAGAGCTTTTATAAGCAAAGATGAAGCTTTCATATATAGAGAAGGAGCTTTTACCAGCAGAGGAGATGCTTAACCTAAGGAAAATAATGTACGACCAGCAGCTGACAGGCGTCCCCTAAGGAAAATAATATACTACCAGCAGAGGAGAGGCTTCCCCTAAGGAAAATAATATACTACCAGCAGAGGAGAGGCGTCCCCTAAGGAAAATAATATACTACCAGCAGAGGAGAGGCTTCCCCTAAGGAAAATAATATACTACCAGCAGAGGAGAGGCTTCCCCTAAGTAGAAATAATGTACTATTAGCAGACGAGAGGCTTCCCTAAGGAAAAAGATTTAGTATTAGCAGATTAGAGGAGAGACTTCCCCAAAGTAAAAATAATGTACTATTAGCAGGGGAGAGGCTTTGCTAAGGAAAATAATGTACTAGTAGAGGAGAAGAAGCTTCCCCTAAAGAAAATAATGTAGTATGGACCAGGCGCACAATGCCCATAGGGCTGAAAGTGCTTCAGTCCCCCCGCCGTGTGTGTCAGCCCGGGCTGAGACAGCTTTCTGGGCACACACACATACAGTTTTTGAGCTGCTGTGGGCTCGCTGATCTGGCGACCGCCTTATTGCAGCCGCACCTGAGTACTGCACGTCTTTAAAAGATCATTTACTAGATAACGAGGCTTTATTGTTTTTCACCCCCTCTTAGAGCCCTGCATCTCCACTCTGCCTATTGCTGGAAGAATTAGCCCCCCGTAAGTTATATTAGCGCGCCCAAACCCCACCCCCCACTCCTCCCAAAATTTGGCTCTAGTTGCGCCTCTGGTATGGACAGAGGAGAGGCTTCTCCTAAGCAAAAAAAAATGCACCAACTACAACGGAGAGGCCTCCCCTAAGGAACGTAATGTACTACCAGCAGTGGAGATGCTGCAACATATAGTAAATGAGCTGATACCAGCAGACAAGACGCTGCACAGCTCCCGCTATCGCGAATGAGCTGCTACCAGCGAAGGAGAAGCTGTCACCTATGGAGCAGGAGCTTCTACCCCCTGAGGAGCCTTGTACCTTCTTCTTCTGGGATCCTAGGTGATGACGTGCACATGGAATTGTTGCAGAGGAAACCTATGGACTCTAATATTCCTTTGGGTTTTTTAGGATTGCTGTCGGTGTCGTACCCCAAGATGGCGCTGCCTTAGACTAGGCTGCGAGTTGACACCAGTTGTTTCCTCAACATCCTAATCAGTCACCAGGCAAGGAGTCTGACAGTGTTACCTCTTTTTTGGCAGCGGTATCTGGCAATACTGCTAATCCCCTAATCTATGTGGATGGCCCCGCCTTCTTTATTGACATTAGCATCAGACAGATCTCTAGTTTGAGCATTTCATTAGGAACACCATATTTTAGTGTATGAGTGATACCTCCTTGCAGATCAATATCACACAGCTGAAGGACATGATGATTGGTAAGCAATAAAAAATAAATAATTGCTAGATTGACATTGGCAAGTTGGAGACTGTGGGCGCGTTCCTTTTCGTGAATTGTTCAGTTTTTCCAGCTGGGACTGTAGATGCCCATGGAGCATGAGGCATGCAAAGCGTTCATTGTATGTGCCAGGAAGTTATGGACTGTGTCTTCAGAGCGTTTCTGGAGACTGGTCATGCGGTGGAAGTATTCATGATTTCACAGGAAGTTGCTATGGTATTTAACTACCAGCATTTCTAAAACACAGGATGGTTTTATTCTGATTGGTCAGTTAGGCTTTCCAATGCATAGTAGATTTTTGTTTTAATTACAGTGGGAAGACAGATGAAAACTATACAGCCCAGCTCTCTCATTTGCACCTCTTTTTGCTCTCGTGAGACATTTGCTTGACATGAAGAATGAGAAGCCAAGACCTCCCTGTTTGAAAGTGAAGAGGGAAGTATTTCTCAGCCAATACCTGTTTGGGGTTTATAAGTGCTCACTGAAAAAAGGGAAAGTCTACCTTTGTGCGATGAAGTCTCTGGCCATTTAGAACATGTGGTATTCAGATACCGCGTCATTTGTCAGGCACGTCGAAAATTCTAGGCTCTTTTATTGTCAAAACTTGAAAACTGCTCATTGGAAGGAAAACTTTTCTTTCCTATTTTCCTATTTCCAGGTATCACCAATGAAATGTGTAGCGACGGAGCAACATTTTTATTCAGTATGCAAATGTATCTTAAGTTATGTCAATTAATATTCATGCATTTGTACATTTTGTAACTGTTATATATTTTTAGATTAGCTGCTTGCGTTTTATAAATTATATTTAAAAAGATGTAAATTATCAATCGATAGCGAAAGATATGCCCACCTGAAGTCTGCCCAGCTACATTGAAGAGTAGTGGGCTTTTCTGCTTTCAGACAGATTTCAAATGGAAAAGAAGAAGCTGATGTTTCTGACTGAAGAAGGGAGCGGAGGGACTATATTCATTGGCCTCTCTAAAGGGCAGTGGTTACTTATGGTTTGAGAGCCTCATGCAGGAGGAGGAAGAGGAGCCACTTTAATTTCTGGACACCCTTCTGCAGTGAGAGCTATGAGTATTTTGGTCTTCCATAAGTCGGGGGTCACTCAGAGAGGTCGCCTTTGCTTCTGACGGTCTCTTGTTGTTGATTGGTCCCCCAGATGGTAAGAGTCTGTGATTGCGTCTGTGTGTTTATGTTAAAGAGGATCAGCTTCTTGATTTCTCTGCTGGTACTTTAAAGAAGACAATAAGGGATTGTAATTCTCAGATGATGTTTCTGCTTTTTCATCAGGTAGTCTTCAGACACTAAGAAAAACACTGGCACATAAAAAATCCCTGAAGAATTACAGTTACTTTTTTGGGAGTGTGATATACAGTTTTTACTCCATGCTTAGGTTAATACAAGTATGAAGGGTTATTTGATCACCCCATATATGCCTTGGGGTGGAAATGGACCTCCCTTAAATGTACTGTTGTATGTAGGCAGGTGACAAGGAGGATTGTGCTGTAACTGTGTGTGATTTGGCACCATTGGTTGATAAGAAGCATTTTACTAAAAGGACAAGTGATCTTCCACCATAACCACTATGGATAAGTGATGAGACAAGGGTGGAGGGAGAACGAGGGGAAGCCGAGTGACTTGGGCCACAGAATGTGAAATCCACCTTCCTGGAGCCCCTAGGGGCCTGCAGGCTGGAGAGATCTGTATGGCTCCACTAGTGCCGCAGCGCACTGACACCAGGCGTCTTGAGTTTAGGCAAATGATCGACTGAATGGATAAGGAGAATATCAGTGGGCTGCAGAAAGACAAGAGCGTTATCCTATAGAGCCAGATACCAGGAAGGGAGGACAGAAGGGAACGTTGTGTGTCTGTCTTTAATATCTCAGAGACCTTAGAAGAAAGCGGATCAAAGTGCAGATGTCTCAAGTCTCGGTCCCGGGTGTGAGCCTCACACTTTAAAATATACACTCCTGCGATGGATACAATACCATGTTTGACCCGGAGGCCTAGAATCTCCCAGATAAGTGCCATGACAATGTATGTTAAACATTAAAGATGTAAAGCTTGCTTCCTTTATTCATTTGTATAGTTCATATTCTCTGACAAGCCAACATATTATCTTTTGATGTCAAATTCTTGCTGATGAGCCTCTCTCCTTCAATGCTGGGACAGTTTTAGCAGCCTCGTGAGCACCAGATTTGTGCTGACGTAACTACTTGGGCCAAGCTTTGTGGAGCCCAACATCAGCATCAGTGATTCAGAGCTGGTTCAGTGGCCTCTGAGGGGCAGCAGCAGAGGAGAGGTTGGCCTCCATCAGGGACAACAGGAGCAGATGCTGGACTCATTCACGCACAAGTGGGAAGTCTGCGGCGTTGCCCACGCCGGCAGGTGTCCTTGCGTCAGCCCGGCATTCATCCACACAACATTCGGCAGACACTCAGTCCCATCCTGAGAATCTCACTCTTCCCAAGTTTGATCCTGTGTAGGGCTGCGCCTCACCATCGCTCACTGAGGGGACTCAGGTGATAGAAAAGGTTGATGCACGGAGTAGAGGATTTAACCTCTTCTTGAGAGCAGAGTTTAGAGCATCTAAAGAACATTCTGAGGTCCCTGCCCCTGGGAGGCAATCACTTGTCAACATTGCCCAACCCAGATCTCCACAACCTTTTGGAAAGAGTTATAAATGCTCCCAGTTTCCAGATATTGCTCCACACTCATGATCCACCTTCCCACCTTGCTGTTATTGATCTTTGCATTTCAGCCGCTGTCCTCCTGCCCATCCTCAGTCTCTCCTCCGTCATGTCTTCCTCAAGCTCCACTCACATGATCCTAACTCCCTTCCATTTGGCCCCCTTATAAACCTCTACACAACGATTAGAGCATTTTTACTCTTTATTGTTTCATTGCCTCAGTTAGTTCTCCTGTTTCAATGTAATCATAGTTATTTTTATAATGTAAAGTGCCCACATGTTATTGAGTGCTGAAGCACAATAAAAAATCGTTATAAATAAGAAAATAAATAAATACATAAATACAGTGCTTGCTGGGTCTTCTGTGCATAAATCCCTATATACGGATCCATAGCACCATCAATGGAGGGCTCCCTTTGGAGATTGCATGACTTGCGAACATTTTGAAGGACTAAACAGATAGTTGATATTACTCAGCCACGGATCTAAGGATTTGTGCAGTGGGTCACAAGATCAGAACCATATAAATTCAAAAAGCCAGTCGACCGTGCATTAGCTTCAGTGGGTACAGAATCAAAGGATGACGCAGTAATAATCGTGTGACCGGAAGCTCTGGTCCTTCTGGACTGGCTGCACAGCCCATGTTTCCATAAATGTGTGAAATGGTAACTGGACGGGATTCATGTTCCAGACTAGCAAGAAGCGTATCGGCGCAGTCCCGCCAGATGCAGTGACGGCGGATGTTGCACTAACACAGATGGAGAACCTATGATCCGCATGGTCATCGCCACTGACAATCAGGAGCCATCTCTGGTATGACGTGAAAGTGATTAGGTTTGACAAGGGTTAGATGCTCCTGATGGGCATGACTGGCATAGGAGCACCTTCCAAGGGATTCAATAAGCAGGTACATTGAGCGCTCTCTATGGCTTCGTCTCCAGTTTGGCACCTATCACACAACGGGCAGTCATCAGACGTCCCCAGCAGCAATGGCCATTATGCATTGATTAATCGAGATAGAGGTGTATTAAAGTAGCAAGGAATTCTACATTTTAGAGTCTCTAGCGCATCTACAGGATTGTAGGGTTCAACTTTGCTCTTCATTACACATTCCCTGAATGTTCCTGAAAATGGCCCCTCTATGTCTACAAAGTATCTGTGACATGATACCAGGAAAGCAATGTGACATTCCCTGAGCTCACTGTCCCTCAAGCAGAATGCGTGCCACGTGCCCTCTCGCGCAGCCTCCCAGGAACCGATGCACTCTCCGTTTAACCCAAGCAGACTTTAGACAGAATCCCTTCCCATGAGAACCATTGTCTCAAACAGCAGTGATGGGAGGATGCTGTACTGTGTCCCACATGCACGCCCCCTCACAAGCACGCTGGATATAGTGCAGTGTCACCTAGCGAATGAAGTAGAAGGCTGACAAGATTATCCCAGACCTCGTGCTACGGATCAGATATTGATCAGGTGGCTGCGGACAGAGGAGAGTGGTAAATTGATCGGCCTCGGGTTGTGATAAGGTTACGCGTTAAGTACCACTGGCGTCAGTTCCTCAAGACACTGCAGGTCACTTGCCATATTTACAAATGATCCGGCACTGGCGAGCTATAGATCTACTGTACAAATAGCTTGTGACACACGATTTGAAAGGGCGGCGATTGTTGCAAAAAAAGCACAGAATAGGCACAAAAAGATCAACAGAGACTCTGCAGGTGAAATAGTGAAAAATATATGAGATTTAGCTAAGACTAAGGGTTGCATTCATGTGAGGCATAAGCAAACGAAAAGTTCAAACTCTGTAGCAGACAGCTGGATTGCAATAACTCTATCACCTGGGAGTGATAGTCGACTACAAACTTAATATATAGATTCAGCCAATGTGATTCTATGACAAAACACCAAATGTGGCGGTAGAGTTCCTGATGGGATGGCAGCGTCAACAGCACCCGCCGCCCCTTTCGTCCCTTGTACAGGCAACTTCAGCCTGCGTCCATCTAAGCCGAGCTGTGCTGGTGGAAATGGAAGAGGCTCAAAGAGGCTCACCTTTCAAGCAGTGTCTCCCCAGGACAACTTCCACCAGGAGGTCACAGCAGATACCCAACTCAGAGGCCGTCTGGCGGTCACTGCAGATACACAACCTAGACGTGGCTTGGTGGTCACTGCAGATAAACAACCTAGAGACTGCTGGAGGGCACTGCAGATACACAACCTAGAGGTCGCTTGGAGGTCACTGCAGATACACAACCTAGAGGCCGCTTGGAGATCACTGCAGATACACAACCTAGAGGCCGCTTGGAGGTCACTGCAGATACACAACCTAGAGGCTGCAAGGAGGTCACTGCAGATACACAACCTAGAGGCTGAAAGGAGGTCACCGTAGATACACAACCTAGAGGCCGCTTGGTTGTCACTGCAGATACAAAACCTAGAGGCCCCTTGAAGGTCACTGCAGATATTCAACCTAGAGGCTGCTTGAGGTCACTGCAGATACACAACCTAGAGGCTGTGTGGAAGTCACTGCAGATACACATCCTAGAGGCTGCTTGGAGGCTACTGCAGATACACAACCTAGAGGCTGCAAGGAGGTCACTGCAGGTGCCCAACCTAGAGGCCACTTGGAGGTCACTGCAGATACACAACCTAGAGGCTGCTTGGAGGTCACTGCAGAAACACAACCTAGAGGCTGCAAGGAGGTCACTGCAGGTGCCCAACCTAGAGGCTGCTTGGAGGTCACTGCAGGCACACAACCCAGAGGCTGCTTGGAGATCGCTGCAGATACACAACCTGGAGGGTGCTTCGAGGTCACTGCAGATACACAACCTAGAGGCCACTTGGAGGTCACTGCAGATACACAACCTAGAGAACGCTTGAGGTCACTGCAGATATACATCCTAGAGGCTGCTTGAGGTCACTGTAGATAAACAACCTAGAGGCTGCTGGAGGGCACTGCAGATACACAACCTAGAGGTCACTTGGAGGTCACTGCAGATACACAACCTAGAGGCCGCTTGGAGATCACTGCAGATACACAACCTAGAGGCCGCTTGGAGGTCACTACAGATAAACAACCTAGAGGCCGCTTGGAGATCACTGCAGATACACAACCTAGAGGCCGCTTGGAGGTCACTGCAGATACACAACCTAGAGGCCGCTTGGAGGTCACTACAGATAAACAACCTAGAGGCCGCTTGGAGATCACTGCAGATACACAACCTAGAGGCTGCTTGGTGATCACTGCAGATACACAACCTAGAGGCTGCAAGGAGGTCACCGTAGATACACAACCTAGAGGACGCTTGGAGGTCACTGCAGATACAAAACCTAGAGGCCCCTTGAAGGTCACTGCAGATTTCAACCTAGAGGCTGCTTGAGATCACTGCAGATACACAACCTAGAGGCCGTGTGGAAGTCACTGCAGATACACATCCTAGAGGCTGCTTGGAGGTCACTGCAGATACACAAACTAGAGGCTGCAAGGAGGTCACTGCAGGTGCCCAACCTAGAGGCCACTTGGAGGTCACTGCAGAAACTCAACCTAGAGGCTGCAAGGAGGTCACTGCAGGTGCCCAACCTAGAGGCCGCTTGGAGGTCACTGCAGATACACAACCTAGAGGCTGCTTGGAGGTCACTGCAGAAACACAACCTAGAGGCTGCAAGGAGGTCACTGCAGGTGCCCAACCTAGAGGCTGCTTGGAGGTCACTGCAGACACACAACCCAGAGGCTGCTTGGAGATCGCTGCAGATACACAACCTAGAGGGTGCCTCGAGGTCACTGCAGATACACAACCTAGAGGCCACTTGGAGGTCACTGCAGATACACAACCTAGAGGCTGCTTGAAGGTCACTGCAGATGCACAACCTAGAGGCTGCTTGGAGGTCACTGCAGATACACAACCCAGAGGCTGCTTAGAGGTCACTGCAGATACACAACCTGGAGGCAACCTGGATGTCACTGTAGATACACAACCTAGAGGCTGCTTGGAGATCACTGCAGATGCACAACCTAGAGGCTGCTTGGAGGTTACTGCAGATACACAGCCCAGAGGCTGCTTGGAGGTCACTGCAGATATACAACCTGGAGGCAACCTGGAGGTCACTGTAGATACGCAACCTAGAGGCTGCTTGAGGTCACTGCAGCTACACAACCCAGAGGCTGCTTGGAGGTCATTGCAGATACACATCCTAGAGGCCGCTTGGAGGTCACTGCAGATACACAGCCCAGAGGCTGCTTGGATTTCACTGCAGATACACAACCTAGAGGCTGCTTGGAGGTCACTGCAGATGCACAACCTAGAGGCTGCTTGGAGGTCACTGCAGATACACAGCCCAGAGGCTGCTTGGAGGTCACTGCAGATACACAACCTGGAGGCAACTTGGAGGTCACTGTAGATACACAACCTAGAGGCTGCTTGAGGTCACTGCAGATACAGAACCCAGAGGCTGCTTGGAGGTCATTGCAGATGCCCAACCTAGAGGCCGCTTGGAGGTCACTACAGATACGCACCCTAGAGGCCGCTTGGTGGTCACTGCAGATGCCCATCCTAGAGGCCACTTTGAGGTCACTGCAGATACACAACCTTGAAGCCGCCTGGAAGTCACTGCAGATACGCAACCTTGAAGATGCCTGGAGGTCACTGCAGATACACAACCTAGAGGCCGCTTGGAAGTCACTGCCGATGCTCAATCTAGAGGTCGCTTGGAGGTCACTGCAGATATACAACCTAGAGGCCGCTTGGAGGTCACTGCAGATGCACAACCTAGAGGCTGCTTGGAGATCACTGCAGATACACAACCTAGAGGCTGCTTGGTGATCACTGTAGATACACAACCTAGAGGCCGCTTGGAGGTCACTGCAGATACACAATCTAGCGGCTGCTTCGAGGTCACCGTAGATACACAACCTAGAGGCCGCTTGGAGGTCACTGCAGATACAAAACCTAGAGGCCCCTTGAAGGTCACTGCAGATACACAACCTAGAGGCTGCTTGAGGTCACTGGGGATACACAACCTAGAGGCCGTGTGGGAGTCACTGCAGATACACATCCTAGAGGCCGCTTGGAGGTCACTTCAGATACACAACCTAGAGGCTGCTTGGAGGTCACTGCAGATACACAACCTAGAGGCTGCAAGGAGGTCACTGCAGGTGCCCAACCTTGAGGCCGCTTGGAGGTCACTGCAGATACACAAACCAGAGGCTGCTTGGAGATCGCTGCAGATACACAACCTAGAGGCTGCTTGGAGGTCACTCCAGATACACAACCTAGAGACCGCTTGAGGTCACTGCGGATATACATCCTAGAGGCTGCTTGAGGTCACTGTAGATACACAACCTAGAGGCTGCTTGGAGGTCACTGCAGATACACAACCTAGAGGCCCCGTGGAGGTCACTGCAGATACATATCCTAGAGGCCGCTTGGAGGTCACTGCAGATACACAACCTTGAAGCTGCCTGAAGGTCACTGTAGATACACAACCTAGAGGCTGCTTGGAGGTAACTGCAGATACACGACCTAGAGGCCACCTGTAGATCACTGCAGATACACAACCTAGAGGCCGCTTGGAGGTCATTGCAGATACACAACCTAGAGGCCGCTTGGACGTCACTGTAGATACACAACCTAGAGGCTGCTTGGAGATCACTGCAGATGCACAACCTAGAGGCTGCTTGGAGGTCACTGCAGATACACAGCCCAGAGGCTGCTTGGAGGTCACTGCAAATATACAACCTGGATGTCACTGTAGATACAGAACCTAGAGGCTGCTTGAGGTCACTGCAGATAAACAACCCAGAGGCTGCTTGGAGGTCATTGCAGATACACATCCTAGAGACCGCTTGGAGGTCACTGCAGATACACAGCCCAGAGGCTGCTTGGAGGTCACTGCAAATATACAACCTGGAGGTCACTGTAGATACATAACCTAGAGGCTGCTTGAGGTCACTGCAGATACACAACCCAGAGGCTGCTTGGAGGTCATTGCAGATGCACATCCTAGAGACCGCTTGGAGGTCACTGCAGATACACAGCCCAGAGGCTGCTTGGTGGTCACTGCAGATACACAACCTAGAGGCTGCTTGGAGGTCACTGCAGATGCACAACCTAGAGGCTGCTTGAAGGTCACTGCAGATACACAGCCCAGAGGCTGCTTGGAAGTCACTGCAGATACACAACCTGGAGGCAACCTGGAGGTCATTGCAGATGCCCAACCTAGAAGCTGCTTAGAGGTCACTACAGATACGCACCCTAGAGGCCGCTTGGTGGTCACTGCAGATGCCCATCCTAGAGGCCACTTTGAGGTCACTGCAGATACACAACCTTGAAGCCGCCTGGAGGTCACTGCAGATATGCAACCTTGAAGACGCCTGGAGGTCACTGCAGATACACAACCTAGAGGCCACTTGGAGGTCACTGCCGATGCTCAATCTAGAGGTCGCTTGGAGGTCACTGCAGATATACAACCTAGAGGCCGCTTGGAGGTCACTGCAGATGCACAACCTAGAGGCTGCTTGGAGATCACTGCAGATACACAACCTAGAGGCTGCTTGGTGATCACTGCAGATACACAACCTAGAGGCCGCTTGGAGGTCACTGCAGATGCAGAATCTAGAGACTGCTTCGAGGTTACCGTAGATACAGAACCTAGAGGCCACTTGGAGCTCACTGCAGATACAAAACCTACAGGCCCCTTGAAGGTCACTGCAGATACACAACTTAGAGGCTGCTTGAGGTCACTGGGGATACACAACCTAGAGGCCGTGTGGGAGTCACTGCAGATACACATCCTAGAGGCCGCTTGGAGGTCACTGCAGATGCACAACCTAGAGGCTGCTTGGAGGTCACTGCAGATACACAACCTAGAGGCTGCAAGGAGGTCACTGCAGGTGCCCAACCTAGAGGCCGCTTGGAGGTCACTGCAGATACACAACCCAGAGGCTGCTTGGAGATCGTTGCAGATACACAACCTAGAGGCTGCTTGGAGGTCACTGCAGATACACAACCTAGAGACCCCTTGAGGTCTGCGGATATACAACCTAGAGGCTGCTTGGAGGTCACTGCAGATACACAACCTAGAGGTCCCGTGGAGTTCACTGCAGATACACATCCTAGAGGCCGCTTGGAGGTCACTGTAGATACACAACCCAGAGGCTGCTTGGAGGTCACTGCAGATACACAACCTAGAGGTCCCGTGGAGTTCACTGCAGATATACATCCTAGAGGCCGCTTGGAGGTCACTGCAGATACACAACCTAGAGGCCGCTTGGAGGTCACTGTAGATACACAACCTAGAGGCTGCTTGGAGGTCGCTGCAGATACACAACCTAGAGGCCACCTGTAGGTCCCTGCAGATACACAACCTAGAGGCCGCTTGGAGGTCACAGCAGATACGCACCCTAGAGGTCGCTTGAAGGTCACTGCAGATACACAACCTAGAGGCAGCTTGGAGGTCACTGCAGATACACAACCTAGAAGCTGCTAGGTCACTGCAGATGCCCAACCTAGAGGCTGCTTGGAGGTCACTGCAGATAGACAACCTAGAGGCTGCTTGGAGGTCACTGCAGATACACAATCTAGAGGCCACTTGGAGGTCACTGCAGATAAACAACCCAGAGGCTGCTAGGAGGTCACTGCAGATACACAATCTAGAGGCCACTTGGAGATCACTGCAGATAAACAACCCAGAGGCTGCTTGGAGGTCACTGCAGATACACAACCCAGAGGCTGCTTAGAGATCACTGCAGATACACAACCCAGAGGCTGCTTGGAGATCACTACAGATACATAACCCAGAGGCTGCTTGGAGGTCACTGCAGATACACAAGCTAGAGGCCGCTTGGAGGTCACTGCAGATACACAACCTAGAGGCTGCTTGAAGGTCATTGCAGATGCACAACCAAGAGGCTGCTTGGAGGTCACTGCAGATACACAACCCAGAGGCTGCTTGGAGATCACTACAGATACATAACCCAGAGGCTGCTTGGAGGTCACTGCAGATACACAACCTAGAGGCCGCTTGGAGGTCACTGCAGATACACAACCTAGAGGCTGCTTGAAGGTCACTGCAGATGCACAACCTAGAGGCTGCTTGGAGGTCACTGCAGATACACAACCCAGAGGCTGCTTAGAGGTCACTGCAGAAAAACAACCTGGAGGCAACCTGGATGTCACTGTAGATACACAACCTAGAGGCTGCTTGGAGATCACTGCAGATGCACAACCTAGAGGCTGCTTGGAGGTTACTGCAGATACACAGCCCAGAGGCTGCTTGGAGGTCACTGCAGATATACAACCTGGAGGCAACCTGGAGGTCACTGTAGATACGCAACCTAGAGGCTGCTTGAGGTCACTGCAGATACACAACCCAGAGGCTGCTTGGAGGTCATTGCAGATACACATCCTAGAGGCCGCTTGGAGGTCACTGCAGATACACAGCCCAGAGGCTGCTTGGATTTCACTGCAGATACACAACCTAGAGGCTGCTTGGAGGTCACTGCAGATGCACAACCTAGAGGCTGCTTGGAGGTCACTGCAGATACACAGCCCAGAGGCTGCTTGGAGGTCACTGCAGATACACAACCTGGAGGCAACTTGGAGGTCACTGTAGATACACAACCTAGAGGCTGCTTGAGGTCACTGCAGATACAGAACCCAGAGGCTGCTTGGAGGTCATTGCAGATGCCCAACCTAGAGGCCGCTTGGAGGTCACTACAGATACACACCCTAGAGGCCGCTTGGTGGTCACTGCAGATGCCAATCCTAGAGGCCACTTTGAGGTCACTGCAGATACACAACCTTGAAGCCGCCTGGAAGTCACTACAGATACGCAACCTTGAAGATGCCTGGAGGTCACTGCAGATACACAACCTAGAGGCCGCTTGGAGGTCACTGCCGATGCTCAATCTAGAGGTCGCTTGGAGGTCACTGCAGATATACAACCTAGAGGCCGCTTGGAGGTCACTGCAGATGCACAACCTAGAGGCTGCTTGGAGATCACTGCAGATACACAACCTAGAGGCTGCTTGGTGATCACTGCAGATACACAACCTAGAGGCCGCTTGGAGGTCACTGCAGATACACAATCTAGCGGCTGCTTCGAGGTCACCGTAGATACACAACCTAGAGGCCGCTTGGAGGTCACTGCAGATACAAAACCTAGAGGCCCCTTGAAGGTCACTGCAGATACACAACCTAGAGGCTGCTTGAGGTCACTGGGGATACACAACCTAGAGGCCGTGTGGGAGTCACTGCAGATACACATCCTAGAGGCCGCTTGGAGGTCACTTCAGATACACAACCTAGAGGCTGCTTGGAGGTCACTGCAGATACACAACCTAGAGGCTGCAAGGAGGTCACTGCAGGTGCCCAACCTTGAGGCCGCTTGGAGGTCACTGCAGATACACAAACCAGAGGCTGCTTGGAGATCGCTGCAGATACACAACCTAGAGGCTGCTTGGAGGTCACTGCAGATACACAACCTAGAGACCGCTTTAGGTCACTGCGGATATACATCCTAGAGGCTGCTTGAGGTCACTGTAGATACACAACCTAGAGGCTGCTTGGAGGTCACTGCAGATACACAACCTAGAGGTCCCGTGGAGGTCACTGCAGATACATATCCTAGAGGCCGCTTGGAGGTCACTGCAGATACACAACCTTGAAGCTGCCTGAAGGTCACTGTAGATACACAACCTAGAGGCTGCTTGGAGGTAACTGCAGATACACGACCTAGAGGCCACCTGTAGATCACTGCAGATACACAACCTAGAGGCCGCTTGGAGGTCATTGCAGATACACAACCTAGAGGCCGCTTGGACGTCACTGTAGATACACAACCTAGAGGCTGCTTGGAGATCACTGCAGATGCACAACCTAGAGGCTGCTTGGAGGTCACTGCAGATACACAGCCCAGAGGCTGCTTGGAGGTCACTGCAAATATACAACCTGGATGTCACTGTAGATACAGAACCTAGAGGCTGCTTGAGGTCACTGCAGATACACAACCCAGAGGCTGCTTGGAGGTCATTGCAGATGCACATCCTAGAGACCGCTTGGAGGTCACTGCAGATACACAGCCCAGAGGCTGCTTGGTGGTCACTGCAGATACACAACCTAGAGGCTGCTTGGAGGTCACTGCAGATGCACAACCTAGAGGCTGCTTGGAGGTCACTGCAGATACACAGCCCAGAAGCTGCTTGGAGGTCACTGCAGATACACAACCTGGAGGCAACCTGGAGGTCATTGCAGATGCCCAACCTAGAAGCTGCTTAGAGGTCACTACAGATACGCACCCTAGAGGCCGCTTGGTGGTCACTGCAGATGCCCATCCTAGAGGCCACTTTGAGGTCACTGCAGATACACAACCTTGAAGCCGCCTGGAGGTCACTGCAGATACGCAACCTTGAAGACGCCTGGAGGTCACTGCAGATGCACAACCTAGAGGCTGCTTGGAGATCACTGCAGATACACAACCTAGAGGCTGCTTGGTGATCACTGCAGATACACAACCTAGAGGCCGCTTGGAGGTCACTGCAGATACACAATCTAGCGGCTGCTTCGAGGTCACCGTAGATACACAACCTAGAGGCCGCTTGGAGGTCACTGCAGATACAAAACCTAGAGGCCCCTTGAAGGTCACTGCAGATACACAACCTAGAGGCTGCTTGAGGTCACTGGGGATACACAACCTAGAGGCCGTGTGGGAGTCACTGCAGATACACATCCTAGAGGCCGCTTGGAGGTCACTTCAGATACACAACCTAGAGGCTGCTTGGAGGTCACTGCAGATACACAACCTAGAGGCTGCAAGGAGGTCACTGCAGGTGCCCAACCTTGAGGCCGCTTGGAGGTCACTGCCGATGCTCAATCTAGAGGTCGCTTGGAGGTCACTGCAGATATACAACCTAGAGGCCGCTTGGAGGTCACTGCAGATGCACAACCTAGAGGCTGCTTGGAGATCACTGCAGATACACAACCTAGAGGCTGCTTGGTGATCACTGCAGATACACAACCTAGAGGCCGCTTGGAGGTCACTGCAGATACACAATCTAGCGGCTGCTTCGAGGTCACCGTAGATACACAACCTAGAGGCCGCTTGGAGGTCACTGCAGATACAAAACCTAGAGGCCCCTTGAAGGTCACTGCAGATACACAACCTAGAGGCTGCTTGAGGTCACTGGGGATACACAACCTAGAGGCCGTGTGGGAGTCACTGCAGATACACATCCTAGAGGCCGCTTGGAGGTCACTTCAGATACACAACCTAGAGGCTGCTTGGAGGTCACTGCAGATACACAACCTAGAGGCTGCAAGGAGGTCACTGCAGGTGCCCAACCTTGAGGCCGCTTGGAGGTCACTGCAGATACACAAACCAGAGGCTGCTTGGAGATCGCTGCAGATACACAACCTAGAGGCTGCTTGGAGGTCACTGCAGATACACAACCTAGAGACCGCTTGAGGTCACTGCGGATATACATCCTAGAGGCTGCTTGAGGTCACTGTAGATACACAGCCTAGAGGCTGCTTGGAGGTCACTGCAGATACACAACCTAGAGGTCCCGTGGAGGTCACTGCAGATACATATCCTAGAGGCCGCTTGGAGGTCACTGCAGATACACAACCTTGAAGCTGCCTGAAGGTCACTGTAGATACACAACCTAGAGGCTGCTTGGAGGTAACTGCAGATACACGACCTAGAGGCCACCTGTAGATCACTGCAGATACACAACCTAGAGGCCGCTTGGAGGTCATTGCAGATACACAACCTAGAGGCCGCTTGGACGTCACTGTAGATACACAACCTAGAGGCTGCTTGGAGATCACTGCAGATGCACAACCTAGAGGCTGCTTGGAGGTCACTGCAGATACACAGCCCAGAGGCTGCTTGGAGGTCACTGCAAATATACAACCTGGATGTCACTGTAGATACAGAACCTAGAGGCTGCTTGAGGTCACTGCAGATACACAACCCAGAGGCTGCTTGGAGGTCATTGCAGATGCACATCCTAGAGACCGCTTGGAGGTCACTGCAGATACACAGCCCAGAGGCTGCTTGGTGGTCACTGCAGATACACAACCTAGAGGCTGCTTGGAGGTCACTGCAGATGCACAACCTAGAGGCTGCTTGGAGGTCACTGCAGATACACAGCCCAGAAGCTGCTTGGAGGTCACTGCAGATACACAACCTGGAGGCAACCTGGAGGTCATTGCAGATGCCCAACCTAGAAGCTGCTTAGAGGTCACTACAGATACGCACCCTAGAGGCCGCTTGGTGGTCACTGCAGATGCCCATCCTAGAGGCCACTTTGAGGTCACTGCAGATACACAACCTTGAAGCCGCCTGGAGGTCACTGCAGATACGCAACCTTGAAGACGCCTGGAGGTCACTGCAGATGCACAACCTAGAGGCTGCTTGGAGATCACTGCAGATACACAACCTAGAGGCTGCTTGGTGATCACTGCAGATACACAACCTAGAGGCCGCTTGGAGGTCACTGCAGATACACAATCTAGCGGCTGCTTCGAGGTCACCGTAGATACACAACCTAGAGGCCGCTTGGAGGTCACTGCAGATACAAAACCTAGAGGCCCCTTGAAGGTCACTGCAGATACACAACCTAGAGGCTGCTTGAGGTCACTGGGGATACACAACCTAGAGGCCGTGTGGGAGTCACTGCAGATACACATCCTAGAGGCCGCTTGGAGGTCACTTCAGATACACAACCTAGAGGCTGCTTGGAGGTCACTGCAGATACACAACCTAGAGGCTGCAAGGAGGTCACTGCAGGTGCCCAACCTTGAGGCCGCTTGGAGGTCACTGCCGATGCTCAATCTAGAGGTCGCTTGGAGGTCACTGCAGATATACAACCTAGAGGCCGCTTGGAGGTCACTGCAGATGCACAACCTAGAGGCTGCTTGGAGATCACTGCAGATACACAACCTAGAGGCTGCTTGGTGATCACTGCAGATACACAACCTAGAGGCCGCTTGGAGGTCACTGCAGATACACAATCTAGCGGCTGCTTCGAGGTCACCGTAGATACACAACCTAGAGGCCGCTTGGAGGTCACTGCAGATACAAAACCTAGAGGCCCCTTGAAGGTCACTGCAGATACACAACCTAGAGGCTGCTTGAGGTCACTGGGGATACACAACCTAGAGGCCGTGTGGGAGTCACTGCAGATACACATCCTAGAGGCCGCTTGGAGGTCACTTCAGATACACAACCTAGAGGCTGCTTGGAGGTCACTGCAGATACACAACCTAGAGGCTGCAAGGAGGTCACTGCAGGTGCCCAACCTTGAGGCCGCTTGGAGGTCACTGCAGATACACAAACCAGAGGCTGCTTGGAGATCGCTGCAGATACACAACCTAGAGGCTGCTTGGAGGTCACTGCAGATACACAACCTAGAGACCGCTTGAGGTCACTGCGGATATACATCCTAGAGGCTGCTTGAGGTCACTGTAGATACACAGCCTAGAGGCTGCTTGGAGGTCACTGCAGATACACAACCTAGAGGTCCCGTGGAGGTCACTGCAGATACATATCCTAGAGGCCGCTTGGAGGTCACTGCAGATACACAACCTTGAAGCTGCCTGAAGGTCACTGTAGATACACAACCTAGAGGCTGCTTGGAGGTAACTGCAGATACACGACCTAGAGGCCACCTGTAGATCACTGCAGATACACAACCTAGAGGCCGCTTGGAGGTCATTGCAGATACACAACCTAGAGGCCGCTTGGACGTCACTGTAGATACACAACCTAGAGGCTGCTTGGAGATCACTGCAGATGCACAACCTAGAGGCTGCTTGGAGGTCACTGCAGATACACAGCCCAGAGGCTGCTTGGAGGTCACTGCAAATATACAACCTGGATGTCACTGTAGATACAGAACCTAGAGGCTGCTTGAGGTCACTGCAGATAAACAACCCAGAGGCTGCTTGGAGGTCATTGCAGATACACATCCTAGAGACCGCTTGGAGGTCACTGCAGATACACAGCCCAGAGGCTGCTTGGAGGTCACTGCAAATATACAACCTGGAGGTCACTGTAGATACATAACCT
Source organism: Triturus cristatus (assembly GCF_964204655.1). NCBI lineage: Eukaryota > Metazoa > Chordata > Amphibia > Caudata > Salamandridae > Triturus > Triturus cristatus. The sequence continues at coordinate 496,233,196 of NC_140581.1, read as the reverse complement.
AGAGGCTGCTTGAGGTCACTGCAGATACACAACCCAGAGGCTGCTTGGAGGTCATTGCAGATGCACATCCTAGAGACCGCTTGGAGGTCACTGCAGATACACAGCCCAGAGGCTGCTTGGTGGTCACTGCAGATACACAACCTAGAGGCTGCTTGGAGGTCACTGCAGAAGCACAACCTAGAGGCTGCTTGGAGGTCACTGCAGATACACAGCCCAGAGGCTGCTTGGAGGTCACTGCAGATACACAACCTGGAGGTCATTGCAGATGCCCAACCTAGAAGCTGCTTAGAGGTCACTACAGATACGCACCCTAGAGGCCGCTTGGTGGTCACTGCAGATGCCCATCCTAGAGGCCACTTTGAGGTCACTGCAGATACACAACCTTGAAGCCGCCTGGAGGTCACTGCAGATACGCAACCTTGAAGACGCCTGGAGGTCACTGCAGATACACAACCTAGAGGCCACTTGGAGGTCACTGCCGATACACAATCTAGAGGCCACTTGGAGATCACTGCAGATAAACAACCCAGAGGCTGCTTGGAGGTCACTGCAGATACACAACCCAGAGGCTGCTTAGAGATCACTGCAGATACACAACCCAGAGGCTGCTTGGAGATCACTACAGATACATAACCCAGAGGCTGCTTGGAGGTCACTGCAGATACACAAGCTAGAGGCCGCTTGGAGGTCACTGCAGATACACAACCTAGAGGCTGCTTGAAGGTCACTGCAGATGCACAACCAAGAGGCTGCTTGGAGGTCACTGCAGATACACAATCCAGAGGCTGCTTGGAGATCACTACAGATACATAACCCAGAGGCTGCTTGGAGGTCACTGCAGATACACAACCTAGAGGCCGCTTGGAGGTCACTGCAGATACACAACCTAGAGGCTGCTTGAAGGTCACTGCAGATGCACAACCTAGAGGCTGCTTGGAGGTCACTGCAGATACACAACCCAGAGGCTGCTTAGAGGTCACTGCAGATACACAACCTGGAGGCAACCTGGATGTCACTGTAGATACACAACCTAGAGGCTGCTTGGAGATCACTGCAGATGCACAACCTAGAGGCTGCTTGGAGGTTACTGCAGATACACAGCCCAGAGGCTGCTTGGAGGTCACTGCAGATATACAACCTGGAGGCAACCTGGAGGTCACTGTAGATACGCAACCTAGAGGCTGCTTGAGGTCACTGCAGATACACAACCCAGAGGCTGCTTGGAGGTCATTGCAGATACACATCCTAGAGGCCGCTTGGAGGTCACTGCAGATACACAGCCCAGAGGCTGCTTGGATTTCACTGCAGATACACAACCTAGAGGCTGCTTGGAGGTCACTGCAGATGCACAACCTAGAGGCTGCTTGGAGGTCACTGCAGATACACAGCCCAGAGGCTGCTTGGAGGTCACTGCAGATACACAACCTGGAGGCAACTTGGAGGTCACTGTAGATACACAACCTAGAGGCTGCTTGAGGTCACTGCAGATACAGAACCCAGAGGCTGCTTGGAGGTCATTGCAGATGCCCAACCTAGAGGCCGCTTGGAGGTCACTACAGATACGCACCCTAGAGGCCGCTTGGTGGTCACTGCAGATGCCCATCCTAGAGGCCACTTTGAGGTCACTGCAGATACACAACCTTGAAGCCGCCTGGAAGTCACTGCAGATACGCAACCTTGAAGATGCCTGGAGGTCACTGCAGATACACAACCTAGAGGCCGCTTGGAGGTCACTGCCGATGCTCAATCTAGAGGTCGCTTGGAGGTCACTGCAGATATACAACCTAGAGGCCGCTTGGAGGTCACTGCAGATGCACAACCTAGAGGCTGCTTGGAGATCACTGCAGATACACAACCTAGAGGCTGCTTGGTGATCACTGCAGATACACAACCTAGAGGCCGCTTGGAGGTCACTGCAGATACACAATCTAGCGGCTGCTTCGAGGTCACCGTAGATACACAACCTAGAGGCCGCTTGGAGGTCACTGCAGATACAAACCTAGAGGCCCCTTGAAGGTCACTGCAGATACACAACCTAGAGGCTGCTTGAGGTCACTGGGGATACACAACCTAGAGGCCGTGTGGGAGTCACTGCAGATACACATCCTAGAGGCCGCTTGGAGGTCACTTCAGATACACAACCTAGAGGCTGCTTGGAGGTCACTGCAGATACACAACCTAGAGGCTGCAAGGAGGTCACTGCAGGTGCCCAACCTTGAGGCCACTTGGAGGTCACTGCAGATACACAAACCAGAGGCTGCTTGGAGATCGCTGCAGATACATAACCTAGAGGCTGCTTGGAGGTCACTGCAGATACACAACCTAGAGACCGCTTGAGGTCACTGCGGATATACATCCTAGAGGCTGCTTGAGGTCACTGTAGATACACAACCTAGAGGCTGCTTGGAGGTCACTGCAGATACACAACCTAGAGGTCCCGTGGAGGTCACTGCAGATACATATCCTAGAGGCCGCTTGGAGGTCACTGCAGATACACAACCTTGAAGCTGCCTGAAGGTCACTGTAGATACACAACCTAGAGGCTGCTTGGAGGTAACTGCAGATACACGACCTAGAGGCCACCTGTAGATCACTGCAGATACACAACCTAGAGGCCGCTTGGAGGTCATTGCAGACACACAACCTAGAGGCCGCTTGGACGTCACTGTAGATACACAACCTAGAGGCTGCTTGGAGATCACTGCAGATGCACAACCTAGAGACTGCTTGGAGGTCACTGCAGATACACAGCCCAGAGGCTGCTTGGAGGTCACTGCAAATATGCAACCTGGATGTCACTGTAGATACAGAACCTAGAGGCTGCTTGAGGTCACTGCAGATAAACAACCCAGAGGCTGCTTGGAGGTCATTGCAGATACACATCCTAGAGACCGCTTGGAGGTCACTGCAGATACACAGCCCAGAGGCTGCTTGGAGGTCACTGCAGATACACAACCTAGAGGCTGCTTGGAGGTCACTGCAGATGCACAACCTAGAGGCTGCTTGGAGGTCACTGCAGATACACAGCCCAGAGGCTGCTTGGAGGTCACTGCAGATACACAACCTGGAGGCAACCTGGAGGTCATTGCAGATGCCCAACATAGAAGCTGCTTAGAGGTCACTACAGATACGCACCCTAGAGGCCGCTTGGTGGTCACTGCAGATGCCCATCCTAGAGGCCACTTTGAGGTCACTGCAGATACACAACCTTGAAGCCGCCTGGAGGTCACTGCAGATACGCAACCTTGAAGACGCCTGGAGGTCACTGCAGATACACAACCTAGAGGCCACTTGGAGGTCACTGCCGATGCTCAATCTAGAGGTCGCTTGGAGGTCACTGCAGATATACAACCTAGAGGCCGCTTGGAGGTCACTGCAGATGCACAACCTAGAGGCTGCTTGGAGATCACTGCAGATACACAACCTAGAGGCTGCTTGGTGATCACTGCAGATACACAACCTAGAGGCCGCTTGGAGGTCACTGCAGATGCAGAATCTAGAGACTGCTTCGAGGTTACCGTAGATACAGAACCTAGAGGCCACTTGGAGCTCACTGCAGATACAAACCCTACAGGCCCCTTGAAGGTCACTGCAGATACACAACCTAGAGGCTGCTTGAGGTCACTGGGGATACACAACCTAGAGGCCGTGTGGGAGTCACTGCAGATACACATCCTAGAGGCCGCTTGGAGGTCACTGCAGATGCACAACCTAGAGGCTGCTTGGAGGTCACTGCAGATACACAACCTAGAGGCTGCAAGGAGGTCACTGCAGGTGCCCAACCTAGAGGCCGCTTGGAGGTCACTGCAGATACACAACCCAGAGGCTGCTTGGAGATCGCTGCAGATACACAACCTAGAGGCTGCTTGGAGGTCACTGCAGATACACAACCTAGAGACCGCTTGAGGTCTGCGGATATACAACCTAGAGGCTGCTTGGAGGTCACTGCAGATACACAACCTAGAGGTCCCGTGGAGGTCACTGCAGATACACATCCTAGAGGCTGCTTGGAGGTCACTGCAGATACACAACCTAGAGACCGCTTGAGGTCTGCGGATATACATCCTAGAGGCTGCTTGAGGTCACTTTAGATACACAACCTAGAGGCTGCTTGGAGGTCACTGCAGATACACAACCTAGAGGTCCCGTGGAGGTCACTGCAGATACACATCCTAGAGGCCGCTTGGAGGTCACCGCAGATACACAACCTTGAAGCCGCCTGAAGGTCACTGCAGATACACAACCTAGAGGCTGCTTGGAGGTCACTGCAGATACACAACCTAGAGGCCACCTGTAGATCACTGCAGATACACAACCTAGAGGCCGCTTGGAGGTCACTGCAGATACACAACCTAGAGGCCGCTTGGAGGTCACTGTAGATACACAACCTAGAGGCTGCTTGGAGGTCACTGCAGATACGTACCACAGAGGTCACTTGAAGGTCACTGCAGATACACAGCCTAGAGGCTGCTTGGAGGTCACTGCAGATACACAACCTAGAGGCCGCTTGGAGATCACTGAAGATACACAACCCAGAGGCTGCTTGGAGGTCACTGCAGATACACAGCCCAGAGGCTGCTTGGAGGTCACTGCAGATACACAACCTAGAGGCCGCTTGGAGGTCACTACAGATACGCACCCTAGAGGCCGCTTGGTGGTCACTGCAGATACACAACCCAGAGGCTGCTTGAAAGTCACTGCAGATGCCCAACCTAGAGGCCACTTTGAGGTCACTGCAGATACACAACCTTGAAGCCTCCTGGAGGTCACTGCAGATACACAACCTTGAAGACGCCTGGAGGTCACTGCAGATACACAACCTAGAGGCTGCCTGGAGGTCACTGCAGTACACAACTCATACGCACGTGCAGTTACCACAATGGAAATTTTGCACATTCGTATTAGGCAAGACGGGTGCATGCCGGGAAGGTGTGTGAAAATCATATATTTCCAAGTACGGAAATTCCTAGATAACCGATACATAAATCTGAGGCCTTTTGAATCCACTACCCAGTTATGAACCCCAGGAACAAAAAGGTGAGCACCACACATTCTGGTATTTAGGTTTTTTGTGTGAATCAAGTTCAGACTTTCTAGGAACCTAGCCACACCAATTCCGGTTAAAGCCCCCTGTGATCATCCTACAATGGTTCACTCCCTAAATGCACCAGGAACGCCAGGACGATTAAGTTAAACGCACTTTTAATTGTAGAGTAATACAATTGATGTACAAGGATAGCGCTGCAAAAACAGTGCTCTGTATGCTTCTGATATTTCCATGGATACCTTCCTAATTCAGAAAGACACCATTGCGCCGTTGCAACGGGTCGTTTGAGAAATGTGCGTAATATCAGATAAATAAATATAAAAAGTCAATTCATCAACAAAGCATTTGTTTGCAATTCAATATGAGAGGAATGTCTTCTCCGTGTCGGATGCCTCCTTACATTTCTAAAATCAATTTTTGATGCTGTTAAGGCAGAACGGTACCTTGAGAGCAGGTCTGGGCGGTGTAATCACCGCTCTCCACACTGTGTGGTCTAATGACACATTTTATTGTATTTACTTGGGTAAAACAATGGAAGTCCGAGCCACTGTTGTGACAGGTTGTGTCCTCGCACCCGTGCATGTGCGGTTGGGCACTCCTTTGTGGCACGGAATCAAAAGTTAGAGTATGCGAAATATGTGTCTGCTGTGGGCTTTCAGAAAGCTTTCTTAATTAATAAAAAAAGATTTACTGTGTATGAATGTAGCCTTATGCGCTCAAGCAGACAATGTAGACAGGCATTAGCAAAGCCAATGAATCTGGCTTTCCTGTAATAATTCAAACATAGCATGCAGACCAGACCTTTTGGATTTACCAATGCAGGATGTCCTTAGACTGCAAAGGGTTTTCCTTGTGATGAGCTGTATAATATTGTGCCAACACAGCATTTTTCACATTGTATTAAATGCAGCACTATCCCAGGGTCATTTGGGGTGGAGTGTGTAGGCAACTGCCTACTTTTGGCTAGATATAGCACTAGCTCGCACTGCCTCTGTGCAGGTGTTATCTTGTAATGTTACTGGCATTTGTCGAGAGCACATACACAAAACACTTTCTTGGCGCTAAGTAACATAATCCAGGCAGAAGCTCAAGGTGTTAATTGTAATCTTGATTAAAGAGCCATGTTTTTAGAAGTTGTCTAAATTTCGGTCATCAGGGGTCATCCTAATCTCCAGGGGCAGGGAGTTCCTGATGCAGGGAGCAATAACTGAACATCTGGATCCGCCTGTCTTCTTTCAGAATTGAGGGATCAAAAGACAGTACAAATGGGTAGATCTTAGATTTTGATTAGGAAAGTATTTTTGAATTCGCAATTTTTTGAAGGCTGGGCTTTTCAGGTTGAGAAATTTAAATATAATGCAGCAGGTCTTAAAAATAGACCTCAGTCTAACCAGGAGCCAGTAGAGCTTTCTCATCACTGGGGAGATGCGGCATTGTCTGGGAAGTTGGAAAATCAGCCGTGCTGCCTGGTTCTGGACTATTTGGGGCCTATGAGTGAGGTATATGGGGAGGCCCAGGGAGAAAGAGCTGGCATATTCTATTCTTGATATAACCAGGGCAATTATGACGTGAACCAGTGCCTCCACAGTAAGGAATTTCCCTATTTTCTGAATTCTGCAGAGTTGTAGAAAACAGGATGAAATCTCAGATCCAAGTTGAGGTTTCAGAGAGAGTCCCTCGTCAATAAGGACCCCAAAGCTCTTTTCCAACTTTTTGGGTGTGGAGGGAGCTCCCATCGCTTAGGGCCAGAATGAGGGGCTCCAAGGGTCAAGCTTATTTTTGGTGATAGCTATCACTATTTTATCAGAGTTCAATTATAAGTGGTTGCTGTTCATCCAGTCACAGATGAACATCATTGTATCTTTGAAGAACGTCTTAGATTACCAATTGTAAAAAGAAGTTGCATATCGTCTGCATAATTATACATTTTATCCTTAATTTTTTGAGAAAATGCACCAGGAGGCGGATGTATAGGTTAAAAAGGTGTGGAGAAAGGGAGGAACCTTAGGGTACACCACAATTCAATTGAACTTTGGATGAACTAAAGGGGGTCAGCCGGACCGATTGTGATCTATCTTTTCAAAAGGAAGTGATTGATTTGAGTGCTGAGTCCTGCAGCCCTGCGGCCCTGACACAGTCCACCAGAAGATTATGGTCGACCATGTCAACAGCTGCTGAGAGGTCAAGGAGGACTAGAGTTTGAGTGAAACCTTTGTCCACTTCCTCCCCCATGTCATCCACAACCAAGAGGATCACTGCTTCAATGGAATGAGCCGGGCGGAAGCCCGCTTGGCAGGGGTCAAAGTAGGGAAGTAGGTAAATGGGACGGCGATTTTTGAAATCGAGTGGGTCCACACCAGCTTTGTTTTGAAGAGGTACCACTATTGCCTCTTTAAGGGAGCTGGGAACATTTCCTTGATTGAGGGACAAGTTGAAAAGGAAGCTCGCTGGATCAGGGAAGAGAGTAAATACAGTTTTAAGACACTCTCGCAGCTATCATTAGGGGAGCCCAATTTGACTTTAGTCAGCAGGTCCATGAGGTCTTCCTTGCTGATATTGGAAAGGCCATGAGAGTGAATGGGTTTCTATCTTTGGTTACATTGAGATGAGAGCTAGGGGGAGTGCTATTTTTGATGATCTCAATTTTGTGAATGAAAAATGAGTTGAGAGAATTGCAAAGGTTTTGGGTGGGTAAAATGGGTATGGTGATCCTATCAGTATTAGACAGTTCTGTACTGATTCTAAATATCCCTTCTGACTTATTAGAGGAGTCTAGAATTTTGTTTGTGAAAAAGGTGGATTTAGCTTGCCTGATAAACGATTTATACTCCTTAAAGTGTTGTACATAAATGTCCTTAGTGTGGGGTAATTAGTTGTGCCGCCTTTTGCGTTTGCAATTACGTTGATCCAATGAGGCTAGTTTCAGCTCTTCACAGAACCATTTTGAGGCAGCATGGTGTCTAATCTGTTTAATTTTATGAAGGGGGCATGTGTGTTGCTGGTTTCTACTAGCCAATCAGTGTATGCTTTCCTATAGCAATCTATGTTGTCCTTTGGTGCTGGTAGGGAGCTTTTCTGAGAGTCACAAAAGGAGTTCAGGTCTACTGGGGACCAGTTCCTCGGGAGGTTTACTGGGAATAAGATCTAATAGTGAAAATCTAATCAGGTGGTGATCTAACCATACACAAGGGGGGATTGCAAGATTGCTCAAGGATACGTTGGTAGTCCATAATTGGTCACTGGTGTAACATTTGATATACATGGGCAGAAAGACGTGCTTTCTAGATTCAGGCTATTGAGAAGGTCAGTTAGATCTGCTGACAGTTGCCCACCCTTTTCCTCATTTGCCCAGTAATTGACGTTAGCATTATGTTTGCTTGGTCAATGACCATAGGGGAAATTAACTCAGCTACGAGTTGCGGAAAATTATGCATATGGCCTGGTGGTCTGTACATGCGGACACACGTTAGATGGGATGGAGGAGAGTCAAGTTTAATCACAAGGTTGTCAACAGTCAAAATGTTAAATGAGGTGAGTTTGGTGTAATTAATTTGTTTCTTAATTACAGCAGCTATGCCGCCACCTATTTTACCTGCTGCTCTATTTGCTTGTAGTATATATTAACCTGCTGGGAGGGCGGATAATCTATCTAGGGACGTTCATTTGTAAGCCATGTTTTGGTTAGTAGCAGTATAACGGGCAATTCAGTGTCTAATAAATAGAATATTTCTGTCTGGTGTTTGACTAGAGACTGTGTGTTAAGATTTGTCACCGTAATTTGGTTGGGCGTGGTGTTTAGCAGACCTAGTTTGTGTAGTTTTGATGTGAGGGGGGATTATTTGCAGGTTTATCGGATTAGGTTGTCTAAGCTCCTTCGAAGAGTTGGTAAGTGTTTGGGCATAGTGGCTGGCCCCAGCTGGACACACATGGGCACGCCTTTGCCTCGCCTTTGGTGTGCCGGTGGCACATTGCATGCATATCTATTAAATAGGCATGAAGCCTAACTGACACCACTCGCCTCTACTCTGATTGGTAATGATTGGTTCTCCCGCTACCCAATCTGAACAAACTACAATATGGCGCAAAAGAGGTATTTTTCAGTTTCAAATACTCAAATCAGGGTTTTAGGTTTTCTTTAAGAACAATATAGGTGAATAATTAGGCACGTGTAAGAACAGCAAATAATATGTCTGTGGCCACTACAGCATTCCCCAAGGCTAACACACACTCTGCTCCATTTAACCACCCACAGTCTGCCCTGTAGAGATGCTGAGTTGGCTGTTTTATCTCCTTTGACCGTTAGAATATTGTTATTGTGTGATATAAGCTTCTACTGCTGTTTTTGGTTCGGTATGGGTGTGTGTGCTTGCGTGAGTGCTTAGGTAAGCTTTCTAACCTGCTGTCTGTGTTGTGTTGGTGTGTGTGTGTGTGTGTGTGTGTGTGTGTGTGTGTGTGTGTGTGTGTGTGTGTGTGTGTGTGTGTGGTGCTCGAGACAGCTGCGCTCTCAAGCCAGACCTAAACGATTATTGCGGTTTACAAAGACTCTGGCGCAGACATAACTAAAAATACACAAATTTCAATAATTTATATAATTGTTTTTCTTTACAAGACTCAGGACCTAATGGACTAGGGACAATCCAAAGAAAATGATTACATTGAAATAATGGGCCTGAACCAAGACACTATTTGACGTCGTGAACAATGAATTGTCAATTCCGAGTCTTAATGGAGACACATGCAAGGCACAGAAATGCTGTTGTGAACGATGAAATAAGGACCACGAATTAGCTAAGGATTAAAAAGTACACAAAGAATTCCACTGGCATATATGCAGGTGATATAATAAATTGTAATAGAAAACATTGTACTGCACACACGGGGTGTGAGTCTGATTATTTTGCTGGGTTTTGTAAAATAAAATGTCCGGTTGCTGTTTTGCACCCACACGGTCTCTGCGCATGAGAAAATCTAGAAACACCGGGGCAGATTTACAAGTCCCTTGCACCACTTTTGCGTCACTTTTAACATGGGAAAAGTAACGCAAAACTGGCGCAAGCGGCTTGTAAATCTGCCCCACCATTCTTTTTTTTTTTTTTTTTTTTTTGTTTAAAAACCTTTATTCGTGCATCTTAATAGAACAAATACGGGCCTACAACCGTCAGGCCGGCCACGATACGGTTAAGCACTGATACCAACATTACATCCCCTGTGCTTCAACGGTCAAGATTAACAACGAGTTATGAGTGATATACTGGAGAGATCCTTGACACCAGGGGAAGGAGAAGTGAAGGTTAATTTTAAGTTTTTAAGGTAATTTTATCAGGGAAAAAAGTCAGTGAAGGATAAGAACAAAAGAGATTCGAGTCCGCCAGATAGCTTCACCACACGGGAGAGCAGCAGCATCATTAAAACAACAATGTAAGTAAAATCTCAAGCAGTGAGGCGGTGCAGTGATATAACAGGATAGTCACATGAGCAATTACGCACCCCTCCAGAGCCGCCCCCACTCAATCCACCCCACACCCGGACCCCGAATCGAAGCAAGTATAGCGCAGAGACATAAAAGAAAAAGGCCCATAGAACTAATTAAGAACAGAGTATTACCCCTCCACCCTACACCAATGCGGAGGCTACGGCCTGCCCCCCCCCCAGCATACTGCCTGTCGCCCAATGAACCCGAAATATAGACAAGAGAGAAAGTAGGAATAGAGTAAAGAAAATAAGAAAACAGAGAAGAAGGTGGGGAGGAGCCCACGGAACACTAGAGCGCCCCAAACCATCAGCCAGCTATGGCCTCCACACACTGAGAACCCACTACGCCAAAAACTGCGTGCGAAAATAACGTGTCACAACAATTTAAGCGAGGGAAGACAAATCGCGACGAGTGCGCACAACACATACATACAGTTCCAGTCCCAGTCCAACCCGTCCATGAACCATGGCGATATAAGTCATTCTAGCCCTGGCCCGATCGCGGGCTTGGGATTAAACCAGCCCCTACATGAAGGCCCCGCATCCCGAGCAGACAAAGACAAGATGGCCGCTTGTGAGAAGATGGTGAAGTAGGATCACGAAATGGCCGCCGACCATCTATTGAGGTCCCTCTTTGCACCACATAAAATCCAGACCTGGCAAGTAAAGTACAGGAGTTCCACAGAAAAGAAGCAGTAGGCCACCGCGGACGATTCCTCGAGGTTGTTAGGTATCGCTCAGCAGGATACTCTTGCGGACGCGGTGAGGCAGGCAACAATGAAGCAGGCAGCCATGACCAGGGGAACAAAGTATCCGCAGTTGAGCTGGAGAGCGGTTGATCCTGGGTGCCGGGAACGCCGGATGCAGGCACCAGTGTAGCACAATCATACACCGCCGTTGCGTCCCCGCAAGAGGACAAAATCACTGGTAGACCCACGCCTTGTTGATGACAAACAGAGCGCTCACGACCCGCAGCCGACAGTATGGAGTCAAACCGCTCACTCAGCGCCTGCAGGCCAGCACACATGTGTAGTCGAAAGTCCCGCAGGACAGCCAGAACGGAGCCGCATGTCAGCGGAAGCTGGGCCCCCACATCGGCCGCAATCCGGGACGGCACTGTGGAGCTGGTGTCCGGAAGAGGGAGGGCGAAAAGGGCAGCGGGCGAGACCGGAGCATCACCCCCCAGCCGCGAGCAGGCAATCAACGCCATGTTTTACCGCTGTACGGTGTAATGGCCAGGGGGGGGGTCGTGGCAAGGAGTCAATTCCCCTCAGGTCTGCGCCGCAACAGGGAAGGCCGACAGTCGCTTCTCTTCCCGCGGGTTCTCTTTGCCGCCGGCTAGGCAATAGAAGAAGGGGGTCAGCAGCCTCCCACAGCGCGGTCCTCAGAGCGGGGCAGGAGACCCGCCGCACCGGGGCCCACCCCGCAGCTCCAGCCCGTCAGGCGCAGGGTGCAGAAGGTGTCCGGCCGTCCCTCCCCCGGGCTCTTCCGGCGACGATCCGTGGTGCGAGGTGAGATCGGGACCGCGGGGCTCAGGTTTGCGCTAGCGGGTCCGGTAACTGCGGAGCTTCCAGGGGGCCGGCAAAGGCCACAATGGCACAGGGGTCCAGTGCAGAGAACAAGAGCACCCAGAACTCCGGCATCCGGGCGGGCTGAGACTCCGGGAAAGCGGCGGCGCGGTCAGCGCGTCTTCGCACACGTTGCACCTCGAGAATCGGCGAGGATGGGCATCAGGATAATAGTCCGAGGCCAAGGGCCGACGGAGCCGGGCGCTCAAGCGTCTGCTCCGGTCGCCATCTTGGCTCCTCCTCCTCTGCCCCACCATTCTTAAAAGGTAAATAATATGCAGAGTTCAAGGTTGGTTTTCGCACAATAATCGTTCAAAATGTACGTACCTGTGCGGTACTTCGAGGAGCTGCGATATCCTACTCAGCAAAAGACACACAATTGATGGATGGAATACAGAACAAATCAAAACATTCACCCCCAGTCAAGAGATCTGGGTTAAATCCATCATTCTTTTGCTCACCATGCCACCCCAGTTTAGACCTGGCCATATGCAAAACACAGTCACAGGGTCAGACTGATTTGCACATAGCCATGTCTGAACTGGGGTGGTGGAGTGAGCTAAAGAAGGATGATGGATTAAACCCAGATCAGTTGACTGGGGGTGAGTGTTTGATTTGCTGTAACGCTCTGTCCATCATCCCCTCTGGTATCGCTTTGTTCGCCCTAAGTTGGCAGGGTATGCCCAGACGTGGGTCCCTTGCTCACTTTGCCACTGGATTCAAGATAGCCTGGCTGATGAGGGTTATGAACCCGAAACCGGTCCCAGGATGCTTGTTTCCGGTCCAGGGAAGACATGGCTTGGCAGTTCGGGCTGGACTGTTCCCCTGAGGCACAGGGTCAGACTGATTTGCACATAGCCATGTCTGAACTGGGATGGTGGAGTGAGCTAAAGAAGGATGATGGATTAAACCCAGATCAGTTGACTGGGGGTGAGTGTTTGATTTTCTCTAACGCTCTGTCCATCATCCCCTTTGGTATCGCTTTGTTCGCCCTAAGTTGGCAGGGTATGCCCAGACATGGGTCCCTTGCTCACTTTGCCACTGGATTCAAGATAGCCTGGCTGATGAGGGTTATGAACCCGAAACCGGTCCCAGGATGCTTGTTTCCGGTCCAGGGAAGACATGGCTTGGCAGTTCGGGCTGGACTGTTCCCATGAGGCACAGGGTGAGACTGATTTGCACATAGCCATGTCTGAACTGGGATGGTGGAGTGAGCTAAAGAATGATGATGGATTAAACCCAGATCAGTTGACTGGGGGTGAGTGTTTGATTTGCTCTAACGCTCTGTCCATCATCCCCTTTGGTATCGATTTGTTCGCCCTAAGTTGGCAGGGTATGCCCAGACATGGGTCCCTTGCTCACTTTGCCACTGGATTCAAGATAGCCTGGCTGATGAGGGTTATGAACCCGAAACCGGTCCCAGGGTGCTTGTTTCCGGTCCAGGGAAGACATGGCTTGGCAGTTCGGGCTGGACTGTTCCCATGAGGCACAGGGTCAGACTGATTTGCACATAGCCATGTCTGAACTGGGGTGGTGGAGTGAGCTAAAGAATGATGATGGATTAAACCGAGATCAGTTGACTGGGGGTGAGTGTTTGATTTGCTCTAACGCTCTGTCCATCATCCCCTTTGGTATCGCTTTGTTCACCCTAAATTGGCAGGGTATGCCCAGATGTGGGTCCCTTGCTCATTTTGCCACTGGATTCAAGATGGCTTGGCTGATGAGGGTTATTAACCCGAAACCGGTCCCAGGATGCTTGTTTCCGGTCCAGGGAAGACATGGCTTGGCAGTTCGGGCTGGACTGTTCCCATGAGGCACAGGGTCAGACTGATTTGCACATAGCCATGTCTGAACTGGGGTGGTGGAGTGAGCTAAAGAATGATGATGGATTAAACCCAGATCAGTTGACTGGGGATGAGTGTTTGATTTGCTCTAACGCTCCGTCCATCATCCCCTTTGGTATCGCGATATCCCACTCAGTCGACAAACAATACTCATAGAGAGTGCTTGTATCAGCTGATAAGAAGATACAATATAAAGATTGCGTATGTTTCCTGGGCCCTACTGGCTAGCGATAGCTCCACGCATGCGCAGAGCTATGTTTGTATCGAACGTCGGCGCTTCTGTAAGAGCAGACAGAATCTGACACTCTCCAAAGCCAGCGTCTGGCCCCAGATCATAAACTGTACCTTTGCACCACCTGCTTCTGAACACTGGGCCTGTTAATGAATGTAATGAGTGTTTAGTCATTAACTCCCAAAATCTTTCGCTTTACCGTTCCTAAAGTGTTCATCACCCTTTGCCGTTCTATACTGATACTGTGGCACACCCTCACGTCCGTGGCAGGTGGTGGGGCAGGCAGAGAGGGCATTATGCCCCAGGATCCGCACTTTCCATTATCTCTCGTTACCTCAGTAAAATATACTTCTCCATTTTTAATTGGAAGCAAGCCTCACAGTGAGCCAACTTACATTACTCTATCACTAGATGGTGGCAAGTGCCATGTTTTCTTTTTATTACCATTTAGAAACGAGTCTTAGTTGTGCCTCAGGCCTCGCACTAAGTTCTGACAAGCAAGTGCTTAATTTGAGCCGGTGCTGAGCGCCGGCACTTAATTGGTTTTCGGTGCTCGGCACCGGCACCTAATAGTCACCACACTTAGGGTAGTCTGCCACAAGGTGGCGCTGCTCATGTAATTTAAAGATGAGCAGTATAACAGTTGTTTAGGAAAACAATATACATAAAAAATAGCTACTACCTGCCTCCAGAGCCATTCCTTTAGCTTTGGGGACCTGCAATAATCGGAACTGTCGCATTTACATGCAAGAGAGATGGTTAGTAGTTGTTTCGGAAGCGATGACAGGGGCGATGGATGGTACAAGCTGCAGTGGCCTCTTGGTCTGAGCCCTGGCACTTAATATTTTACAAATCAAGCACTCAATAAGCCTGCACACCCTTACTTGCTTTTTCTCTTTTATCACTCGCAAGATTGTCGTTGCCTGAAAGTCTCGGCCCTCACCACTGACATGTTAAATACAGCCATTAGTACCTATATTTGTGTCATCCACTTCTTGTTCACTCTGCCTATTACTGTAAGACTGTAAGAATGAAACCTCCACCCCCCCCCCCCCCCCTCCCGAAATTTGGCTCTGGTTGCACCTCTGGCGTTTGTACTTCATTAAACTACTGTATGTCACCACTCAGCTCAGGAGCTGAGGAGCTGAGGAGGGGGCGTTCCTGGCTTTAGCTTGCGCAGCAGTGATTGGAAGCCCGCAGCTCTTCAACTGTCTCTGAAACTCGAGCATTTGTGGTGTGGCTTACAGTGGCAATGTTTGGAGCAGACACGGTCTCACTCAGGGCCGGACTGGCCGTAGTGGGCACTGGGCATTTCCCCGGTAGGCTGCCATGGTGGGGGCCGGTTTTGGGCCCCTGAGGGGTCGTTTTGTAACCGGGGGCCTGCAATATCGGCCCCCGATAACAAAATCGTCCGAAACCGGCCCTTTCAAACAGCTCGGCCGCACCCCCTCAGCCCCGGGGTGGGGGGGCGGCCAAGCAGTTTGCCAGGGCCGGTTTCGGTTCCCAGTCAGGCCCTCGTCTCACTCGATTAAAGCTAGCCTTCGCTGATGAGGGCTGTTAGCCCAAAACCGGTCCCAGGATGCTTGTTTCCGGTTCAGGGAAGACCTGGCTTGGCAGTTTGGGCTGGACTGTTCCCATGAATCACAGAGCCAAGACTGATTTGCATATAGCTGTGTCTGAATTGAGGTGGAGAAGTGAGCTAAAGAATGATGATGGATTCAACCCAGATCTGTGACTGGGGGTGAGTGTCTGAAAAGTTTCAGCGCCGCATCCATCATCTCCTTGTGTTTGCTCCACTGTCTCACTGTCACTGTCTCACGGTACAGATAATGTTGCTTCATTGTTAGAGCGCTTACCCAGGCCGCGTTCAAATTACAGCGTCAGGAGCAGGTAAAGAAGGGCTCTGCGCAAGATATTCTTGAGCGCGAGGGCGTCCCGACGGTATTTGGAGCGCTGCAACTATTACAGCGTTCACAATACTGCCACTGCACCAAGGTATAGCAAGCTAAACTCGACCAGGAGGTATTGGAGCCCTTTACACGGGCACCAGTTATGTTATAAAACAGCACATTCATTTCGCGGTAGGCACGGTGAGATTAAGTGAGTTGCCCAACATCAATGGCTGTTGCGGGGCTATATAGCCGTGAACCCGGTACCCCCGCTCTACAGTCGGCAGCTCTGCCAAACCAGTGCTTGCTACACGTTGCTCCGTTGGTAGTGTATATTTACGTATGCATGCTAAAACTATACACATTTCACAGGTAATTTGCGGTTGCCGGGTACATTCGATTAGATTTCGACGGCGCCGCCGCCGCAAGCCCGTACACTCGGCCTACGGCCTACTGCCTAGCCTCCACGCAATCGGGGGGGGTGGTGAGGTGCACAACCGGGCGACTTCCTTTGAATTAGGCCTAGTGTAAGGATACGACCCCGAGGTTCGAAAATTGGCCCGGCACCCACGTACCTTGTAAAATGCATCCCCCCGGCCCCGGGACATGCGAGGAATAATCGTGATGTAGCGAGCGCGCCGCCCCACACCCTCAAGCCTAGCGCCTGAGAGTCCGAACATTAAGGTCGGCCCTCGTAATTTGTGGGTGCGCTACCCCCGCACGCCTGAGGCTTCAACATACGACTTTCTTCCAGTAACCGTTACCAATAATACCACTAGTGCGCCGCCCAGGCTCACCCCCACGTGGCCTAGCTCGAGGCGCGGGGCAGGAGATGGAACGCAGGCTACACTGCCTTTCCGCGCGTGCATCCCCCACACCCTCCCTCATGGCCTGGCTCGAGGTGCGGGGAGGGTGAGGGAAACGAAAACCCCTTACGGCCCCTGTGCGATGCGGGAGGAAAGGTTGTACCCAGGCCGGGGTGGCATTACGACACCCGTGTTGGGGGGTGCGACATAATTTCGCTACCATCGTCATGGACCCCGCCAAGCTTCCGTCCCTGGCATGCTCACTAGCCGCCCTTCCCTACTCCAATTCTGCCAACATCTTGCGCCCCCTCCGCCCACGGCCAGCCGAGCCACAGGGCCCCGTCAACCTGGTACTGCCCAGGGACAGGGCCGGGGCGGAGTAGGAGCAGCAAGACTCACCATAGATCTGCACGAGACGACGACCGATGCGGCGTAGATCCAGGACACAGCGAGGAGACGGACACGACCGATGCTGTGTGGAGAGGTGGGCGACAAAGAGGTCGCCAGGAGGGTGTGGGAAGGCTAAATAGCCTCCCCCTCACACCAGGGCCAGGAAGTGACACGCATTGCGCCTCACTTCCGGCCAGCCCGAGGAGGGGGGCTCCGATCTGCGTCCCCGCCCCCCCCCCCTCCCCAGTGGGAGGTGGTGTGGAGGGGTGACCGGTGCCCCGGGGGGCACTAAGGCGCCGACCGCCGATTGGCCCCCTGCGGGGGCCGCGGTCAGCGGCAATGACAGTGTTTGATGATAACCACCGTCTGTTCAAAAGGACCTTCTATAGATTAATTCTATAATATCATGCCCCCTTCGTGGATATGCTGAAGACGGGGTGTGACCCGGGCTCTCGCGGACCAGCGCAAGCCGGCCCAAGAAGAGTCCTAGTAGTTTGTCTGCGTCACAGAGGCTTCGGTGACCTTATGACCTCTCTGGATGAGAGACGTCGAAGCGCCGCACTCCTAATCCTCAATCACGTTAACCGATCACGGCCCCTTTAGGGAAGAGAGCTGGTGAACAACAAGTCAAACGTCACCATCGCCTCAGAAACCTTAACTCAAACAGCACGACAATGTTAGACATAAACTCTTCTACGCTGGCACAGGACATGCTGAACAAACTGTGCAAACTCCATTGTGGAACAGTATTGTGTACGTGACGTCCATATAGATTTTTTGTATGTAAATGTATGTCATATGACTGCTCTGAAAACCAGTCGAGGGCACAACATCCTGGCCCTTCTTCGTTGGACACCTCTGGGGTAGCAGCACCCTTGAAAGTGTCCGAAGCCTTAACGAACGAGTGTCTCTCACTCACACAACTGTTAGTCCACAGCTGCCTGTGTCTAGGCGCTACCCCTGCACCGCGTGCATTATGGCGGCGGGGTGTGGACCGCACCATACGGTTTGCTGACACGCTGCCTGATCTGGGTTCTGGTGTGGTTTTTCCCGCGAAGCTCCGCGGTTCTCACACTATCCCGCGCTAAGAGCGGCAGGTGGGAGCCCCCTGAGAACGGACGATCGGCAGAGGAGGGGGCTGAGGGGAGAGGGTCACAGGTTTCCCTCCTGTACTGCCGGCGCCGCTCCTCCGCTGTGCTCAGGGATGCAGATCCGCGTCTAACCAATATGGAACCTGTGAGTGCACGGATGGCGCCGGCTCGGAAGCCTCGCGGCGTGTGACTGGCACAGGTCGAAGACGTGGCCTCTGTGCACCTTTTCTGACAGGTGTCAGTCACGCCGTCAGGTGCTAGACTGTCCCACCCAGAACCGAATATGCTAAGGGCAGTTTAATTCGGTGTTATTAACAGTACGCAAACCCAGGAAAAGGCACATGTACAGCTGAGGAGCACGGCTCAAGGCTCCAGTGTAGGTGCTGGAAGCTTTAATATCTAATAAGAGGGCCTCGCCCCCAATATGGAGGCGAGACATCCATCTTTCCAAATGAAAGAGTGCGCACTCCCAGTTCAATGAGGCGGCACAGATTTATGTGTCAAAAAATCCTCCTTTAATAATCATCCATTTCTTTTTTAAACGCACATTTTAAAAAATGGGTGATCAATAAATGAACATTGTTCGGGCACTGAATCTCATTGAACCTTAGAGTTTGCTCTCTATCAATGGATTTTTTCTGCACACGGATGCAGCGGCGCCTGCAGCCAGAGCTTGATTTGTGCCAGGGCTCTCGTCAGGAGGCCGCTGCTGCTTGCACCACACATTGCCCCTGCCATGCTGCCAGTGATAGTAACAACACAACTACTAACCATCACACTGCTACAAGTGTGACAATTTGGACTATTGCAGGCCCCCAAAGCTATAAGAATGGCTTGAGCGGCAGGTAATAGTCATTTTTAATGTATATTGAATTAATAATTAACTGTTGCTGTGGTCATCTCTAAATTAGCGAGACAGCGCCACCTTGTAGCAGACTGTCACAAGCGCCGGTGTTGACAATTAAGTACCGGTGCCGAGCACCGGAAACCACTGGCTAAAATTAAGCACTGCCTGCAGCTGAGTACAGAGAGGAGGAGCACCCGAGGCTCATTTGTGTATCTAAGGGGAGTGGAGGGGAGGGGGAGAACTGGGTCCACTGTGTGATTTAGGCTCTAGCAAAGAACTGTCTGGAAGTTTACAAATGTGGAAGAATTCATATCAAGGCCGGTGACTTTATCTGTCAGCTAATACTGACCAGTGAATACAGTCTAGTAGGGTGCACCATCTAGACCTATGATCAGCTTCGAGGGTATTTAAGTGGCCACTGGGTTTCTCGAGATTACTTAAAGGCTGCCTCTATGATATTTAAATCAGAGACCCATAATTTATCCAACTATTCATATCACTTCCTTGAATCATTGCTCATTAGCCTTGATGACTATTTTCATCTGAGTTTCAGACTGAGACTCCTTAGAAGGCTGTTGTTCAACCAACAACCTTGGAAAGGTGACAACGAGTTGCAAACTCATGTTGGCTGAAGCATCTACAAAAACTAAACCCATTGTGTTACAAGTCAAATAATAGTTTTTATCTTCTTTATGTTTGCTATCTTGTAAATACTGTAGGCACATTCCATTTTGAAACTGAACGGATCAATTCCGGCTTCAAAATTAACTGCAGTTTAATTTAATTTGTTAAATCCTATCTTGGGGTGCTTCAAATATACTTTTAGTTTTTGCATTAATTTAATGTACCAGTGTCAGAGAGGTAACTAGCACAATATAGAGAACCTAGTGCTGGATATTCAGCTCCCATATTGACCCCTATTTTCAAATATAAATAATTTGAACTGATTTCTGATTTCTAATAACTTGTGAGTCAGCGCTGATGTTTTTTAAATGATAAACTGTAATGAAATGAATGCCCGCATTATTTTGCATTCATTGCATTACACCAAGGGGCAGTGGCTTTATTGCACATTTAGGGGGAGAATAAAATCTAGCATTACAAATCTAGAAACGTGGGCTGCAATACTGGATTTGCCACTTCACCCCATGCTGTGATATGGGGTAAATGACTTCACCTCCTGTGATTCAGCCCATGTACCTGTCCGAATCAGAAGGCTTTAAACATGTATTACGTGCTGAAGTCCTCTTTTTGCATAACTGGACTGGACATACATTTCTTTCCAAATTAAAGAGGCATCATAATAACAGTGTGAGTGTATTTGAATGTAAGAAGTTTCAAGCAGGGACTGTAAGTTAATTAAAGTTTTGAAAATGCTTTTGTTAACCTCACAGGCCCAAGCCACAACAATTTACAGCACCTAAGTGCCACTTAGATGTGCAAAAAGTCTCACCTGCGAGTGCAGATGAAAGGCCATTATTTGCAGACATGGCCGCTGGAATTATGCAGGGGTGAAGGACCAATTCATGCGGAAGGGTATAGGCAAATTATACAGCTTTATGCAGCAAATTCTGTGGCAATAGCGTAATTGTGGGAGTTTTGTGTAATAAGCGTAAGGCGAAATTTCGAAAATTACGTCTATTACTTCTGCGTAATTGAAATTTCATCCAGGCCTATTAAAATATGAATCAGTAACAATCATTTAATCTTTCATGGAAGCGTATGGTCAACATTTTATTACTATTGTCCCTTCTAGCTTGTAGAGTAACATATATTTTATAAAGCATACAGTCGTGCAATATACAATCCTGCGCTCAGCAGAAAAGAATCTTACATTTGCAGACTTCATGTAATAAAAGACATCTCTTATATTCTGTGTATCCCAATTATGTTTTAGAACTGGTCTTCTGTTATTCTTTTTTCTGTGTCCACATTATGGGCTTCTAGAAGCATCACTAACCGGTATGAAAGCATTGCAGAACAACATTTTGCATTACATGAGCATAATGTAAGTGTCTAGCTTGGAAGCACTTTAAGATTTCACACATCAGATCTTAAAAACAGAAGTACAATATTTGAGATTTGACTTTACTCTGCGTACCCTCTTGACACCACAACTATTCTGAAAAGCATCTCAAAATATGCAGTGTGGCGTAACATGACTTTGCTTAAATATATAAGGATGTTTGCTGTGAAGCAGCAGGTGGCACAGACCAGAGGTAGGGGGGCAGGGGCAGGACGGGGCGGACACGGGGGAAGCGGGTTTAAAAAATTCAATAAAAACACGCCTTCTCGCCGCTTCTTCACCGCGTCTCTCCTCCGTAGTCCTCCCTCGTTTAGCCTCAACAGGAAGCACACTCAGGCTCCCAGTCAGCCAATTACAATGCTGCCTTAGCAGTGTTCTGATTGGTCTGTGTGCCGTGTTTCGGCGCTCAGATGCTGACTGGAGGCCTGGGCATATATAACACAAGTTATTATCAATTTATTTTCCCTTTGCTTCACAGCAAAAAAGCAGTGGGGTGATGTTCCTCTGCCTTGATGCTGCGGACAAGAGCCCAGCCATACTCCATCTAGTGCTAATACTGTCTGGGCAACAGCAGCGACCCGTGCAGGTAAGAGTGGTGGGGCCTGGTTGGAGGGGGATATCGCCAGTGGACGACGAGGGAAAATTAATTATTTATTTAATTTTCCCTCATTGTTGTCTGTCGAATCCCCACCCAAGTCTGCCCCACCGCCCCACGCTTTTACCGGAATGGGCCACTGCTGCTGGACAAAAAGAAGAATTTGTTCTAATTTATTGTACAAAATGGAATGACAGATGTGATAGGTACATACTAGATGCTGAGCTAGTATGTTTTTTTTTATCTGCAAATTATGCAGAACATAAAAGGCAATTTCATTGTGAATAATTAATGGCCGCACTTTTGAATTCATATAATCAAGATCTGTAAAATGTTATGCTGGAGGATGAAAACTAAGCTGGAAAAAATGCACAAGTGTGCCAGATGTTCTACAGCTGTAAGTGTAAGGTGAGGGTGGCATATGGGTCTTCCAAGTGAAGATGCAGAAATGTGGCTGTGGGCAATGTAGTGGACACCCTCAAAGCTGTAACTTTGTGGGTACTAACAAACATTCCCAATATTGTTTCCACTCTACTTACACATCTAACTGTAGTCTTGAAAATGGCTGATGTGTCTGTAGAAATGTGGTTGTCATTTTTGGGAAACGGCCAAATATTTTGTTGGTGTTCCAAATACAAAAATGGGCAGGTGAAACATACAAATACACATTTCGACATTCATATTCTTTGGAGTTGTCTGCACTTCAGGTCACCTACAGAGGTAAATGTGGGCAGTAACAAAATGGTTGAAAATCTATAAAGCACACACATTTTTATGTATATTCTTGGCAAATTTTCTGATTACCCAAACTGGTTTTCTAATTTTGTCCTTAGAGAGGAAATCGGTTCTGTAGGGTGCAGGAAATCTACGTTAAAATTTTGGCTTCACCGCTTGACACTTTGCGTGATATTGGGAAAATCTCTCAATACAGCACTTCCCATATCTGTCAATTTATAAACCGTATAGTAATATTTACATCCCATTTTTAGGTTCCTGAAGGATTTGGTACTCGTTATTGTAGCCTCAATGGAGGGTGTGGCTGTCTCTTAAACTGTTTAAAGGACCGCATGAAAACATTATAGATTTGGGATTGGAATGATGTCAATGTTTTAAGAGAACAAATATCTGTCCTCCTGTATTTTAAATAGGCCTGGATATAATTTCCTTTACCTCCAAGTAATTGGAGTAATTTCGCGTTACTCGTTTATGCAGAATGTAACACAGAATTACTGATAATAACGCGATTACCCCTGCTCATGTAATTCAAATCATTTGGGTGGACAAATCTCACAACGAGAGCACATTTAGTGTACGCAAGCGGCCGCTCGCTATTCATTCATGTTCTGCTGCAGTAAGCAATATTTCTTAACACAAAGTGCATAGTTGTGTACATTCTTCATGTAAGAGTGCATTTTGCACTAAGAAAATATCACTAAATGCAGAGAGTAAATAGGGATAAAATCCTGCCCCAAGAACACATTTAGCGAGTACGAGCGGCTGATTGCTATTCGAGTTCTGTTGCATTTTGTGCTATTTCTTATCACAAAAGGCCTCCTTTTGTCTATTTTGGATGCGAGGGGGCATTTTTGCCCTACAAAATAGCTCTAAACACAGAATTACACTTCTCACATAATTACACTGAATCTCGTGGAATTCGCCAGTAATTCTGCTTGATTATGCTAAATAGAATTACGCGTTTTATGCCCACCCCTAGTTTTATCTATACCACCGTTTATTTATAATAAATAAAATGTGCACTCCGTGTTCTTAGTCCCTACCAAAGGAGGTTAAGCTTGTTGTAGGCTTCAATCTCTTCCCAGGTTGAATCAATATTTTCTTTATACTATGCCGATATATTGGTTTGACCACATACCGCTGGCGGTTTTACAGCAACGATGAAATTCAGCCAACATCAGGGTTTTGTAATTATTCCAGAACCTTTACATCAGGTAACAAATTAATTAAAAAAGGGTGACTGCTGTCTTGGCAACTCGAAATCCTCTAATATGTAGCTATACTTTGTTTAAAGAAATCTGTGTGGAAGGATACTGTCCAAAGACCTAGATGCATTTTTTGATACCGTCATTAAAAATAATTGCATTGTCTATACTGAAAATGGAATCTGTTCTGTGAGATTTGTGGCAATTGTTTTATTTCAGAAGCTGACACAAAGAAATGGTAATTGGACAAGAAGAGTGTTCATGAAATATGAAAGACCTACTTGAAACATAGAACTCTTGATGTGAAAAGTGCTCATTAGAGGGCCTGATAAAGGGTACATGTCATGTAATGCACTCAAATAGTCTTCCACAATCCATGTTTGATGTAGAAAGGCTCTGATGCGGCCATTATCACATGAAGGAACCGTCTCGGGGCAGAAACATGGCTCGACTTCACTACATGGCGTGTTTTAATACCTACCTTTGTAGCACATAAAACCCAAGCTACTCTGATAAGAGAAACTACCAGCGTGATAAGAGTTCTTAAAAAACACACAGTACTAGGGCAGTGCATTTCCTTTGCATGTATGTAATTGTAAAAGGGAAACAAGACTGACAGTTTCTTGCCCCTCAATCAACTTTCCCAGAGCACAGTTATTTATTCTTTCTTTCTTAACCTGGGAGGTAGTGGGTGACGTCATGTCCATTTGATCTTATGTGACTGTCAACCCCCCAACATCCAGTCGGATGCACATTATTTTCTTTTATGGGTGAATACTTCGTGTCCCTCTATCGATCTGTCTTAGCGCCAACTGGGTTTTGGATCACTCTCTTGTTTCTTGTATCCGCGATGCCTGGCCTGTGAGGGCGGCTCCCGCCTGGTTCCACGTGCCCAGCCTGGTGCCGCTCTCTGTTCAAACTTCTAATCCTACACGTCTATATGCTGCCCTTGCCAGTTTTCGTCCTCCTCCATTTTTAGGTTGTGTGTACCTTTCAGGTCAAGTCTACAACACAGCGCACACTGCTGGTTGTGATAGATCTCTTGTGAGCCTTGAGTGGACGTACAGCCCACGTATTGTTTAACATTAATTATCTTTATTTTCACTCTCGCTTGCATGCTTCTTACTCAATGCCCTGCCTTCCTCTTCATGTGTCTGTCCCTCCCTTGGAGGATAGCCACTTTACGATCCTTTTGATTGGCTGACTTGTATCCTTCCACTGCCCACACGTAAGAAACGTTTTTAAATTCCAGCTCTACCTTCAACAGCACTAGAGCATCTGCTGATAGTCCAGGACTCTGCAGTCTGGTTTATCTGACTAGTCTCAGGTATCCAGAAAGAATCTCCAGCGCTAACTCTGAGAGCGCTCTACTAACATATCAAGCACAGTCGAAAGCCCTGGTCTTTGTGTGAACATAGGATACATGTGGTATGTTATGTGAATTTGTAGAGCATGGCTAGCCACCCGTGAGAGTATCCAGGCGCTGAGTAGAGCAGGCCTGAGAGGGAGGAGTAAAATTCCCGATTCCCATGCTGCCCTACAAGATTACACAATTCTAATGAAATACTATCAGATGTATCATTTGCTTCCGTCACCAGCTGTTTTTAATGTTCCTCACCACTGGTTTTCTCTGGTATCCTTAGCACTTAAGATAAGCCCGACTGCAGTACGCTTTCCAGCATGGGTCGGGACGCGAGCCTGCAATGATACTGGCTGTATCTTCCTTTCCTAGAGTCCCACCCAGGGCATTCAGTGGCTATGAGGGCAGCTCAGAGTCACTGGCTTGAAACCATGTGCATTGGCGCTGTTACAAATGGCAACTTGTAATAGAACTTTTTCTGTGAAAACACAGCTACCCCAGTTGACCCACATCATGCCCATCAATTTGTTTCAAGGAAATTTTAAGATAGCAACCAAGACTTTAAAAGTACTGGGCGATTGGCAAGCAGGCTATTAATGTTACCTTTGAAACATATTTTTAAAAATCTTTAAAACGTTAGCAGCAAGAAGAGTTATTTGTAAAATTACTAAATTATTAAAATGAGATGGGTCTAAGGAAGCCAGCTGATGTTCAGAGGAAATATTGGCGAGGTGTTTTGCATCTGGACAAAATGACCTCCAAGCCCAAAGTTGCATCACTGTGTGTATTATACAATGTATGTCGGTTGATCTATTTATATAGTGCAAACCTGGCTGTGAAGCACTGAAGCGCTGAACAAGGATGAGAGCCCCAGGTTTCTATTCAAGATCACTGAGGAGGGAGGTTACTGATGCGCTCCTCTTGGGTTCCTGGAAGAGAGCGGCCTTCCTGGATCTCAGGAGAGTTGGAGCAGTTCTGATGTCAGTTGGGATGCTGTTCCATACCTTGGGAGCAGAAACAGAACAGGGCTTGCCTTCAGTTTTTTTCTTTCTTGCCCATTTTCATCTCCAGTCTGGTGATGTCCTGACCAGGGTCGGATTGGTAAGGAGGGCACTCGGGCAATGGCCGAGGAGCCGGTATCCGAGTTCCAGCTGAAGGCTGTTTTTTTGGGCAGCCTAAGGGGCCGATTTGGGCACTGTCTGTGGTGTCAGATGCTGCCAGCGGCCCAGTGGGTGCCCGAGTGGCCTTTCTGGGGGCAGATGGGCGTCCATTAAATCTGTTTTACCAGCGGGGCAGAGGTGTCACTCCCTTTCTCTCGCTGGGCTGGCCTATTAATGTATGCATATTGAGCAGGGGTAGGGGCCTGAGCAGAAGTGGCATTACTTGTTTTCAGGTGTGTTTCACCAGCGTGAACTAATCAGTGCATTTTTTTTAATCTAAGTGAAGTTAAGAAAAGATGCCTCTGTCAGAGACCCCCTCACCCCCCCACTTTCTTTTCATAAAACTCAGCTGAAGCAGTGTTTTGCGGAAAGGCAATATGCAAATGCGGGCCACTTTTTTTAGGTCTCGCCTGACCCAGCGCATGCGCTGGTCTGGCGAGACATTTTGAGAGGGCTCCAAAAAGTGCTACCAGGCCAGCCTAGAGCTACAGTGCATGTGCGCGGGTGCGCGCGTCGCGCTTGACCGCGATTACTTTTACTTTCGCGGCCGCTTGGGATAGCCAATAGGTCTCGCTTTTGGGACCTTATAAGTATTTAGTTATGCAACTGTTGCATGGCTAAACACTTATAAGGTCCCAAAGGCGAGACCTATTTGCTATGCCAATGCTTGTTTTTAGTGTGCCCAGGCCTCTTTTTTATCCCAATCCAACCCTGGTCCTGACCCCTGGTCTGGAGCTGCCCAGCTGTGGATGTTAGATACTAGGCCAGGATTTTTGGGGTGTCATTTCTGACAGCCTTGAAGAGGATGCAGCTGGTCTCGTAGATAATGCTGGCAAAGAGGGGGCGCCAAGGTAGTCCTGTGGAAGTGAGGTAAACAGCTTGTCTTTGTTGAGAGGTTCTTAGCCAACTCTGTTTCAATGTATAATTATCACTTCTGTTTTAAGGCTGCTAATGAATCCAAATGTGACTGATTTCTGCATGTTTTGTTTTGTAGGAATCCGCACTTGGGACACAAACCTGATTGAATGTAATCTCGATCAAGAACTCAAGCTGTTTGTATCTCGCCACTCAGCTCGATTTTCTCCTGATGTTCGAGGTAAGAGATTTTTTCTGCTTCTAAAGTTGTCAGACAAAGAGATGCTCCATAAGTAATAATGCGGACCAGAGAGTGGAGGAGGGGGGTTTGCGCTTGTTTTAATGCTGTGACTCAAAGAAGTTAGGCAAAATTCTATCGGGTTTGGAATGTGAAGAGACCCGATGTCTACTGGTGACTATTGTGGAAGCTTTTAGCCACATTTTGCCTTCTGGTGTGGCAAAGAAAATAAAATGTCTAGTGCTGAATCTACAAAATGTTTATCCAGCCCAGTGTCTAAGAATGAAAAGTTCAACTTGTAACAGCATTTCTGGGTCAGCGGATCCTCATTGCAGCTTTGAGACTTTTAAAAGCTGAGGGATCTGACCTCCAACCTCCCCAGGATGCTGCTGGCTTCTGTTTCCAGCACTCTGCTTCAGTGCTCCAGGGACCCTAGACAGGAATGGATGCCAGATGATTCAGTAGAGCTCACCGTGATGAATTAAGCATTGATTTTAGTGAATGTGGTCATTGATCTCCAAGACGTAAAAGGCATGCAATGGCTTGTAAGGAATGAGGAACTCAACGTGAGGTTCTCACGCTATTCTCCAAGGCGGCTCACCACCTAACAATGCGCTCGCTCATAGGGAATGCTAGAGCCCTGCACCACTTGAACGTTGTCGGCAGCCATCCTCAGCAGGGCGCCTTTCACACCCAACCCCTTCACAAACGCTTTCTTCTGCCTCTCTTCTATATATATATATTTTTTTTAACAGATTTTATTGGGTTTTTAGATGCATACAATACACTCAGCAGTATTAACACGTTTGAGTACAGCTTGTGAGACCTCAGTATAGTATACAGCCAAATCTGTGCCAATGATTACAAAAAAACAACAACAAAAAACAGTCAACCAAACAGTCCCACCTCCCGCCCCTCCAACTCCCCCCACCCCTGCGGGTCATTCCCAAATGACAGTCCAGTTGGCATATGGGAAAAGGATCAGGGTATGCCTCCTAATAACTGGGATCGGGGCTAGGGGCGCCCCTCTGCCATGGACCACATCTGCGTGGTTTGTGTGTGTCATAAAGAGTGGTATCTGGGACCGAACCATTAACCATGGGACTTTCAAATCATCTCGGGGATTCTACAAGGGAACCCGCTCGTGAGTCCGACTCCGGGTTGGCCAAGTCGTCCACTAGCATACCCCAGGCTCTGGCTTTGTCCATGTTCCCTACGCCCCTCTGAGCCTCCCTCAAGAGTATCCTGCCCTCGCTACTCGCCCATTCGAGCAGTTCTGTCTTCTATACTTCACGTTGTGGACCACCCGCTGCCTTCCAGTTCTGCCTCTCTTCTATCATGTGCTCACCTGGGCAGGACTAGAAAATCTTTTTTACTACCCTTTGATCGTCCTTTCCTCCTCTGGTTGGTTCGCCCTCTTGTTCACTATAAACTGCTATTTTATTTATTTATTTATAAAGTTTTATATAGCGCGAACATGACCCACGGGGGTATCAGAGCGCTTTACAGTACATAATTCTCACAAGTTATATATACAGTCGGAAATCGCATGTAATACAAAAGTGGTAGACATTGGTGTTTTGATATAATTGGTGGCAGATAGGCAACAAGGTGTTAAATATTTAGAATGTTAATTTGTTCATTAGAAATAATTTTTCCTCTTTTTTGAAGGTGGTAAAAGAGGGGATTCTACGTATATCTGGTGGAAGGTTGTTCCAGATGGTACCAATGGTACCTCTCTTTTGATACTCGCCGTGGTGTACCTCCCTGTGGAATACTTCTCCGGGGCACCTCCTGCCTGTGGAGTACGTCTCTGTGTTGTAGGTCCCGGAGCAGTACCTCTCTATTGACTTCTTTCAGTAGAGTAGCCCAGTTGCGACACTCGTAATGGAATGTCCCTATGGAATACCGCACAAGGAGTTCCCTTCCGTGGCGTACCCCACGCAGAACACCTTCCTATGGAGTATCTTCCTGCCCAGTGCCTCTCTGGTGCCTGCAGTCAGCATTCAAAGACGCTCAGCACAAATACATGTATTGACTTATAAAAATAATGCACTCCTATCTAGACCAACAGCATATCTTGCCAAGAAGAGTAATCAGCATCGAAAACAAAAATTGTATGATTATATCAAAGTTTGCGCTATTTGCATAGAGGACAAGAGGTCTGAATTATTGTAATGCAAGATAATGAAACCCTTTGCTCTGGTGACGCAGACAGCTCTCTCAGAAGGCGCACATCCGTACAAAATGGCGGAGCATTTATACACGCGCAGGTCCTGGCAGACATGTGAAAGTCATGAAAATTCCCACTTAAAACATTTTAACACAGCCCCGAAGTTTCCCGACTGGAAGGGCCGGGGCAGGTAGAAAGATTGCCTAACTTTTGCAAACTTTGAAGTTTGGCAGATTTTTGTTTTCGGGTCAGCTACATTAGTGACGAAGCACACTCGTTTCCCACGTGCAAAGGGTAAAGCTATTCATGCACATAGCATGATCCGGATTCTTGACCCGTTTGTGCACCCAAGTTCATCCCAGGTGACCAAAAAATAGAATTGGCGAGCGCAAAACCTCACTCCAGTTTCACGGACCTGAGTATTATGGCAAACAGAATGTGCCCGCAGAGAAATTCTACCAGTACACTGAAATTTCCCTGTGAGCAAATTTGCAACAAGGATCGGGGTTGTGGGTTTTCCTGGGTGGAATTTCTGTGTGAGTAAACCAGCAACACAGGCCAGTGAAGTAAGCGCTTTGCGTAATTTACGTGTGAGTAAATTTGCAACGAAGGGTGAGGTTGAAGGTGTTTTGGTTGGATTCACTAACAAAAGCTGGAGAACACCCACAAACTCTCACATTTGTGAGTATGGATCAGCAAAGACTCTTACATTTACTCCTATTAATGGCTCAAGTGCATATGTTTTCAAGGTGGGAGTGACGAGGGATCGTGGATCACTACCAACATTGATGGAGTTCTAGGTCAAGGGGTTCCTATGTGGATACATATTGTTCCCAACTATGAAAAAGGAAAACGAAATTAAAGTGCAAACACACTTCACTGTGCCATTTACCTATATGGAGACGTCCACCATGCTATATTTCTGGATGCCGAAATGGTTATGCGTGTTAGTGAACACTCCTGGGAATCTGTGACTATCCCTGATCTCCTGGCTTAATCCTAGCTTTTTTGTGAATTACTGAAGAGTCAGAAACTTCCTCCAGGTGCACACATAAACCTTACGGAGCACATTTCGGACATTATTTGAATTGGGCTGCATACGATGTGCTTGGATATTGAGCCTTTATCACTGCCAGTGCGCAAGGATTTCTATACTGGTGTCGATGGCAATGGGAAACCACATCATTTGATATGCAGGTGAATTCTAAAATTAAAAATAGTCATTCGATGATTGAATTTGGCAAAATATTAAAATAGGCCTAACAATTTCAAATACTAAAGTTTTGAATCCACAAGGAAAGGAGGAGGGCAAATGATATCACAACAAGAGACTAGAAGTTTAATTAAAACATCTGCTTTTTCTAAACCCGGAGATATAGTACTTTCACCCTTAGTTAAAGTGGGGTGTGCTTGAAACTGCTGGAATCCTGGAGTAAGCAGTCTGTACATAGCTGCAACAAGCATAAATAAATCGTGCACTTAAATTTAGGAGTGAAAAATGCACATTTAAATTATAACCACTAACAGACATGTATGAAAACCTCAACTTCATGCCTCAATTAGAAGAGCAGGAGAGGGCTTATGAAACACCAGGCGTAGCTATCCAGTCACACCCTACCCAGCCCTGGGATGCCGGACCACACTTCAGCCACCCCGAATCGTGGGAGGAACACTGTAGAAAGACCTTGTACATCAGTAGAGATGCGCATGGTCGTTATACCATCGGCCAATATGGATTTATTGATCAGCGCGTCCGCAGATGATCGAATCAGGCTAGCTTACCTACTACATGACTCCCAAGCCTTCTGAATAAAGAGCACCCAAAGTCGCGGTCCATTGTGGGTGCAGAGAGCTTGTACCCACTGCCTCTTGTGATCAGGGAATGTCTCCATGTGATACTGGGTTGCTCGTCTATTTGATGAAGTAGGTCAGTGGCAGATCTGGTACAAGTTGGGACCCACTTATGCCTTGTAGGTGAGCAGCTTTCAAGCCAATGAGACGCTTGTCTAAATATACTTTAGAGGAAATACTGCCTTACGAGCCCCCCAAGGCCTGTCACACTGCACCCCAGTTTGTAACACTTCTTTCAATACTGGAGGGCCGAGGTGATAAAAACAACGTCTGCAGATACCAAGCGTGTCCCACAGGATGCCTTGACAACTTGGGTGGTAGTTCATGCAAAGGACCCAGGAATAAGCAAGCACTCTCAGACTCCAGAACCATGAACCACCTATTTATTCACTTGTTACAGTGCTGACCACCCTGCACCGGAAACTCAAGCCCAGAGAGCGGGAAACAAATAGATGAGGGAAAGATTAGCGTAGACAAGGTGCAACTATGTCGCTTCACCGTAGGGAAGGATCTCACCACCTCATCATACCTCCTTTGCAGTCTTGTCACAGGTAAACACTTTGCAGTGTGGTATATTATATATGCATGGAACCTATTTTCAAAGCCTATTTTGATCTATGTGATACATGCAGAGAGCTCAGAGGTTTGGGATCTTGTTCTGTTCTTATTAGTGCCCTGAAGATGCCTCCAGAATGTCTGAGCACTATACAACTCAATAATAAACAAGATATTAGTACAAAAATAAATATGAAAAGAGCATTTAAAGATAATTTTACCTATTGTAAATCGGTCAGATGTATACTTTCCAAATAGTAAGGTGCATTTGACCTTACAAATGGCTCTAAAGTGTAACACTTTAAAGCAAAGAGAATGTAGGTTTTCTAGGTGCCTATAAAAATGTACTTTTTCAACAAGTTAAACAGATGTTTGCTGTTGAATCTTTTAATGCTAAGGAATAAGATTCCTACAGATAAAGTACAACAGATGTTCTTTGTAGAATATGTTCATGCTAAGGAGTAAGATTCCTACAAATGAAGTAAAACAGATGTTCTTTGTTGAATGTGATAGGTTTCCTTAGAGTGAGAGATGGCTCACAGAACTGTGTTTCCTGCCCCTTTAGATAGATATGCTGATCGCTCTGTTTCATACCTTTTCTTCCTCTTAAACCAGTATTCCACAATCCCCGATCTACTCACTTCTCTTAACCTTTTAAGAATGATCAAATGGTGGGCCTTATGAAACGCAGTGAAGACATCAAGCAGCATGAATTCAGCTATTCGTCCTGCTCAAAGAGAGCGCGAAGTTCATCCACAACGAAGGCCAGGAAGGTTTCTGTGTCTTCCCGAAAGCAAATCTAGCCGCAAAGGGTGCAGTAACTCTTCCTTTCCAAGAAACATAGATAGCATAACACTCAAAGCCCATCACAATCTGGCCCTAAATACATAGCAAATAGGATCAAGCTGTCAGGAGTCAGAGGGGATTCTAAGAGTGCTAAATCCCTCATGCTTGAAACACCCAGATTCTAAATGTAATGGCGCAATGGCTGTCTCTTAAGCTTGCTCCAGATTGGGTTTTTTCATTAGGAACGTGATCATTCCTGACTTCCAGGCAGCCCCAGAAAGGGATAGGATGTATATCAGTGGTGGTGTGTGCAATGGCCATCTGTGCTTCACTGAGGACAAGGGTCAGCAGGAGAACCAGTTTTGAGAGAGGGCAAGAGACCCAAAAGGTTCTTGCCATGAGTGGGGCTAAATGGAGACCACTGGGCTTTTAACAGAGATTTTAGCAGCTACTTTTGAAATATTGATGTGACATGTGAGTGTGAGTTTTGATCAGGTCCCCACTAGACATGTACAAAACTGTCCAAAAACTCCAATAAAGAGCAATTCAGTAAAAAGCTTAGCAAAAGTACCAGAACCTTTAAGCATTAACTGCGGTCAGAACTTCTGTAATGTTTTAGCTAGGTTCTTCCAGGGAAAAGTAGAAGTTATGTTTAATATATTTACCAACTTTAGTTTTAATAACACAGTGGAACAAACAACTCTTGAAATGTTTCCTTATAACAAAGGTCTGGAGACCTTTTCTCCCCTCTGAATATAGAACAGGTTCATAAGCTGGTATCAACAACTAACTCAGGCTCTCCTTTAGACCCCTGTCCTCCTAAAATAGTGCACTCTGCCCCAGGAATGTATAAGTGCACATCAGACTGATGTATTCAATGAAATCATCAAAACAGATCATTTTCCAGACAACTGGAAGATGGTCTCCATACTTCCGCTACTAAAAATATCCAATCTGGATCCACAGGTGCCTAATAGTTATAGACCTATTTCTAGACTGCCATTTCCTGCAAAGGTTCTAGGTAAAGCACTTAATGCTCAATTAGCTACCTTTATAAAAGCCGATGGAATATTGGATTCAACTCAATTTGGATTTAGAGAAGCACACAGCATGGAAACTGCTCTGATTATGGCCTCCGAAGAATTAAGATCTATTCTAGACTTGCGATGTGCCGCAGGGTTCATCGTTGAGCCTTACTCTTTTTAATATATATGTAGCACTGCTGGCCAAGCTTTTCAGGT
Organism: Triturus cristatus; assembly: GCF_964204655.1. Lineage (NCBI taxonomy): Eukaryota > Metazoa > Chordata > Amphibia > Caudata > Salamandridae > Triturus > Triturus cristatus. The sequence continues at coordinate 496,199,230 of NC_140581.1, read as the reverse complement.
CCTTTGGTTTTTCAGTCGTCTCATATGCAGACGACACACAGTTAATCGTTTCGGTGTCCAGCAATGTAAAAGAAGCAGCAGAACAATTCAACAAGTGCATAACTCAGATTAATAAATGGATGAAGACTAATTGCTTAAAGTTTAACTCCGGAAAAACAGAGGTCCTCCTAATGGGCAAGGACACTGCCTTTTAGTCATCTAGTTTGTGGCCGATCGAGTTAGGATCCCTTCCGTCGCCGGTGAAAAAGGTGAGGAATTTAGGGATTATTTTTGATAACAGACTAACTTTTAAAGATCAGGTCAATGCCCTAACTTCAGCAATGTTCTTTATCGTAAAGATGATTAAGAAGATACGCCCCTTTATTCCATTTGCTCTGCAAAAAACTGTTGTGGCTGCATTGGCTCTGTCCAAATTGGACTATGGTAATGCACTATATCCAAACATACAATAAGGGCTCCTGCAGAAACTCTACATGCTACAAAATGCAGCGGCGCGATTGCTTCTGGGCATTCCAAGGTATCAATCGGCGTTGCGGGTCTTAACCAAATTGCATTGGCTTTCAGTCGCCAAAAGGATTACATTAAAATCCTCATGCCTAACTTACAAGGCATTGCACGAGGTCGGTCCAGATTACTTTAAAAATTAATTCTTCTGTTCTACTCCAGCAAGAAATCTTTGATTTTCTGTTGCTGGGTAGTCCCCAGAACTAAGAGAGTACACTTGAGATGTATCTTAGGAACAGAAAAATTCTGCAACATGCTACCCTTAAATTTAAAAAACAGCCCCAACGTAATCTCTTTTAGGAAATCATTGAAAACCTGGCTTTTTGATAACTAGCTGCAGTACACCTTTATCTAGTATCATTTTTTTTTTTAAAGCAGCGCCAAGAAGCCTCAGAGGATTCGAGCGCTATAGAAAACCAAAAATTAAATAAAAAAGAATACCTGGTGCCCGATTACAGATAGGAGGCACTTTCTCTGTTTGCGCCACGATGCACCTTAAAACAGGTGCGCCGGACTCCAACAGAAACAGTGCACCCTACTACATTGAATGCGCTGCCCCCAGGGCCGCTGCAAACTCGTTCTGCCCTTGGGGCATTTAAGCGATAAACAGAGCGGCTTTGAAGCAGCCGCTCTGTGTTTCACTGTGCAAGTGGCAACCCACTTGCACTTTTAAGGGGGATTAGAGATCACCATGCAGGCAGGTGCAGTGAGTATTGCACCTGTCTACAAGGGGATTTCTGGGGGTCCATAGGACCCCCTTCACCCCCTCCCAAGGGCTGCCATCTGGGGGCGCACTGACAGGTTCTTTGCCTCTGCGCCAGCATCTATAATACGGCACAGGCGCAGAGGCAAAGTGATTCCCTCATGACCCCATGGGAATGAGAGAACACCCTCTGGTGATAGCGCTGGCACTGTATGTGCACCAGCACTCTCTGTATTACAGAAAGGTCCGCGCAAGCGTCTGTGGCCCCTTCTGTAATGCCACAGTGCCCCGAGGGCACGCAAAGCAGGTGCAAACGCCCATTGCACCCCTGGGACACTTTGTATAATATGGCCCCAGATTGTTTTCAGCCTTGTTGGACCCCTTTATTGAGGGGCAGCTTGAATCTTGTAGTCAGGGCCGGACTGGGAACCAAAACCGTCCCTGGCAGAGTGCTCGGCCGCCCCCCCGGTGTGTTGGGGTGCGCCAAGCTGTTTGCCACAGCCGATTTTGTTACAGCAGCTGATATTGCAGCTAAGCTGTAAAAACGGCCCTGTTACAAAATCGGCCCCAAGGGGCCCAAAACAGGCCCCCAACCCTGGCAGCCCACCGGGGAAATGCCCGATGCCCGCTACGGCCAGTCCGGCCCTGCTTGTAGTACAGTGAACATAGATCCCATGTCTAGGCAAGCTGCTGCTACTTAATATATCTCACACAGGGGGAAAAAATAGTCTTAACCACAATTAATTACATCTGGCTGCATAATGTTGCATCTTTTTTTCCCATTGCCCCACAGCAGATAGAGACCAACCTTATGCAAATCAGAGTCCGTCACAACTTTGGGCTGAGCCAGCTCCAACCCGTATTGGCTCTCTTGCCTATATTATTTGCATTGTGCCACTTTTGTTTTTCTCGTTTCCTTTTACTTTCAGAATTAAAGATGTTATTGTTGCACTCAGTTCCTCAATAAAATTATCAATAAAGTCTTAAATTGTTAGCAAAGAACTAAGTGAGCATTCGAAGCCAGACAAAGCTGGCATGGGGGATGCTGTACAGGCCACCAGTGTATGTGCTTATTTCTACCGATATCCCTTGTCTTCTAAACTCTGTACATTTCCGCCTGCCATGCATTAACTGACTGATGGGCGAGATCTGATTTGCAGTCCATTAGCAGGGACGTCTAGACATTTGTTCCAATCCATAATATATCTCCCGCTGCACTGACTGAGTTGTAATTGGGTTAGATCTTTCTTTTGTGGCTGTATAAATTATCTTAATAATTAGATAGCGCTTTTTTTTCATGAGAGTCCCTTATGAATAAGAAGCATGCCTCTTTGTTCCTCCGTCTTCCTGCGACTGGTGTCTCTGTCGGCCATTGCTCAGCATAAATGGCCTATGCTAATGAGGGAGCGGGGACACATCATGGCTGCCTGTACGAGGAATTCGGCTTGGAGGTGGCATGAAAGATGGCACGCGCAGCTAGACTGTTTACGTTTAGTTCGGCCGCGCCATCTTGGTGACAAGCGGAAATACATGTCGTTCTCCTGCCTGCTCACAATATCCAAGAAACGGAGGTGGCGTCCACAAATGGCTGACAGGTCCTACTGGGAAATGAACTCATGGCTAATTAGACAGGGTTGCCAAAGCAACGACGGCCTGGTAACCAAAGTTATTACCCTTGAGCCGTGGTTCCGTTCTTTGCCCTCACGCTGGAATGACATCCTTATATCGGCGCATTTGTCACCTGTTAACAAAAAGAGTTAAACCTAACAACAGACGACGACAGCAACAAGCGCCTACGAGCGACAGCGCGGAATTGAGACGGAACGCCTCGGGGTGTCTGGGGGATTCAGCAGCCTAATTATGGGGTGCAGTGTGCATTGAGCTGGCAGTTCAAGCACTGGGCATGTAGGATTAAGTAATGGGCATGTGGATATTTTATGTTCATATGTTTGTGAGTAATCTGTTTTTGAAAATGACTATTCTGGGTTTAAGTAAAAGGATTCAATTTTCTAGTACCGTGTACACATTTTTTGGCTTTGCTTGGGTTTTATACAAATCCACATAGAGATTATAATCTATACAACTGAAAACTGGGTGCCAGCACCAAGCCCCTCACTTTCTAATTCACCACCCCACTCCCCAGAACAACGCTGCCACTACAACCCCTCTGTAGTTCTACTGCTTCCCCCTCCCTACGCTACCTTCTTGTCGATCATCACTGAGAGGACTAGTTTCAGGATTTAGGGCCTGATTTCAGTGGCAGTTCTTCAATGGCGGAGGAGTGTCGCCCCCCAATGCCTCAAAATGGTAGGAAACGAAAAAGAAAATGATAATAAACACTTTTTATTTTCGTACATTTTTTTATTTTTTATTTTGTCCCGTGACCACCCCCTGTCCCCCCCGCCCGCCTCACCACTCCTCTATAACACCACCCGCTACTGCCAGACTTAGATCTTGGCGATACTCCCGCCGTCCCTCCGTGGTGGCAGTTTCAAGTACTCCGTCGTGTTGACGTAATCCCATTCGCCGTATTCAAATGCGTGCTGGCTGAACCGCTGCCGCGGCGGTCTTCTCAGCATGCTAACAGTTATCTGTTGCCGTCAGGCCGGCCGTATTGCGCACAGAATATATTTAGATGTTCCTGTTGTGATGGCGGTATACTAGAAGTGGTTTGCTGATGGAGTGAGTCCCTGGTGGAGTGGAGACTGGCACTGCCATATTTGCATCAAAAACATACGTAGGCAATGTGTTATGGCCCTTTGTGTTGCATATTGCATGCCACACACACAACATACACACACTATTGAATGCACAGCCACAGGCACCACAACAACAATTATTTTATGTAAGTGTCAGTACAGGTGTGTTCAATTTACCTTGATAAGGAGGAAAATTAACACAACTGCATTACACCTAAGAGAAATATTGCATGTAAGAGCAATGCAAAAATACATGAGGCTATATCAATTGTCAACACACAATTCATAGTCGGACTATTGTACAAGTAGCTTACCTTAGATCCCGGCAACAACTGAGTCTTTTGGTGTCGTGGTGGAGTATGAGCAGCAAAGGAGGGACCTGGACTATGGGGTACAAGACGGAAAGAGAAGTGGGAAGCAGTAAAAAAGGTACGTTTTTACCTCATTTCCTTCAATCCCACCAACTCAAAGTTGGAGGTATTTCTGCCACAGTTGCCTCAACGGAAAGGCACATCGCAATTCGCTCAGCTGGACTCTTGTCTGGAGTCCCGCCAACAGCCGCTTCTGCCTACCTGAGTATCATTGAGTTGGGTAACAATAAACATCTATTATTCAGCGCCCAGATACTGAAGGGTGAATGTGCGCTTTACAAATACACATGTTATGCTATGTTATGCCTATGATGCTCTCGATGCGGTAAAGATTCCTGGCAGAGGCGGCGGGACTCTGGCAGTTTTTTGCCTGTGGACCCACCAACATCTAATTAGGGCGGGTGGACCGACCAATGCGGTGGGCAGTGAACTCGTCAAAAAAGTGACAGCAGTACCTTTAGCGCCAAAATCTAAATCAGGCCCTTAGACTCTTTCACCTGACACCGCTCATTACTGACCTAACACACTCTGCAGGATACTCCCTGGATTGAGTTGTTGTTAAAGATAGGCTCTTACCTGCATTAGACCTCTGACCTGGAGAAACCATCCTCCTATGCTTTTCAAATAAAAAATTGCATTTCCAAATTACAATTTTGTTTTCCAACAATGTGCTTGACAGAATCTAAAATTGGACTCCCTGTAACATTCTGTATGGTTTTGTGTAGTGCAGTCTTTACCAACTCTGTGGCCTCTTGGAGCTTTATATTTTTTTGATCATACTAATTTCGGCAGTTGTGGGATTACCAGAACTATGGTCACTAATGCAGGAGGGGGCAATCCAACTTTCCACCTCCCCAGGCCAGAGTAAGTCTGGCAAAGTGGTTTGTGGGGGGCGGGGAGGTTCTCTGCAGTGTTATTCTTAGGAAGTGGGTGGGAGCTTGCATACCTCTAGTCTTATCTGTTTGTGGGACAGTTAAGCCATGAGTTAAATGCAGGTTTGTTAAGGTCGTATTGTATGACTGTGGGCTGGGACCCGAGCGAGAGGAATGAAATACAAACGAAGGGGTTTTTCTTGTGTATGTTTTATTCTTCCTTAATGTCTTATGGTTCAGAAATCAAAGTAAAGTTCTTATTTTCTCTTTCTCCTGGGTGAGGGCAAGGATGGACCAGCCTGGCAGTCTCTAAACGTCCTCCGGAGACAACTTGTCCTCAGGAAAAGTCCATGAAGATAAACACAAAAAAGAAAAGAAAAGAGAGAAGGTTTCACAATTCTGTCCTCTTAATATTCCCTTCAGGATAGGGAGTCAGGGAACACCCGAGTGCTTCTAAGCCGGTGTGTAAAGTGAGGAGGTGAGTGCGGCGGGAAAAGGGAGTCAACACCGTTTCGAGAACGGCTTTCTACTCCCCGGTTCTTTCCCTCCTCCCGGCCCACCCAGTGAAGCAAGCACGCACCTGGGTGAGCCACGTTAATCTGGGAACGCGGCTGGGTGAAAGGCGGTCATATTGGCCTCCTGGCTTCCTGGATCCCTGCGACTCTGGTTCCGTTGGTTCCCGTAGCGCATCGTCTCCTCTGGGGCTCAGCTCCTCTGGCGTCCACGATGCCGGTCCCCCGCCACAGCGTCTTCCAAGTTCCATCATTATTAGTCCTCCTCTCGGAGGTTGATGCTCTGCGATTGGCTCGGGGTAGGTGACGTGGCAGTTGGGGGCGTGGTCCCGCTCGTCATGTTTTCAGTTAGAGGGATATGCCGACTGGTCGGCCGGAGAGGTGTACTCCATCCAGGGAGTACCATCCGTCGTCTGTGGAGAGAGGAGAGAGTCCTCGTCGTCAGGTACTGCCCGCCACTCCTCATTGCATTAACCCCTTCCCTGCGGGGGTAATTCCCCCATGGTGCGGGGGGGCCGCAGCGCCGCTGTGCTCGTGACGAGCTTAGCTCGTCATGACTCACAGTGGAGCTGTGACCCCGCCCACTGATTAATTCTCCTGCACAGGCAGGGAATTAATTGCGCGTGGGCGGGCCGCGGCCGTTATGACGAGCTCAGCTCATCATGAGCACAGCTCCACTGTGACTCATGACGAGCTGAGCTCGTCATAAGCATGGAAGGGTTTAAGTGTCTCCGCGGTTTTCGGTGGATTTGTGACACACCTTCCCCCTAAGATTCTCCTGATCGGCGAGAGGAAACACCCTAGAGAGGAAGTCTGCGTTCCCATGGAGAGTGCCTTTCCTATGTTTCACCTCAAACGAAAAAGGTTGTAAGGAGAGAAAATACCTTAGAATACGGGGATTATGGCCTTTATTCCTACATAACCATTGAAGAGGGGCATGGTCAGTGAATAACAGAAAATAGCTTCCTTCCAGATAATAGCAGAGTTTCTCTATAGCCCACTTCAGTGTGAGGCACTCCTTCTCAATTGTGGAATACCTCTGTTCCCGGGGAAACAGTTTTCTGCTGATGAATAGGATGGGATGTTCCAGGCCATCAGGGAAAACCTGAGACAATACTTCACCTATCCCAGAAGCAGAAGCATCTGTTTGGAGGAGAAACGGTTTGGAAAAGTCGGGGGAGGCTAATACCGGACTACTGGTAATAGCCTTCTTTAGTAGGAGAAAGGCTGTTTTGGCCGCCTCAGGAGGGTTTTGTAACTCCTTGGGTTTTACATTCTTGTGTAAGAGATCGGTAAGGGGTCCTACAATGTCCGAATAATGGGGTATGAATCGTCTCTAATAGCCTAATAGACCCAAAAAGGCTCGGACCTCCCTTTTTGTTGATGGAAAAGGGCTCTCTACGATTGCCCTCACTTTTTCCTCCTGTGGGGCTATCATCCCGTTCCCTAAGGCATACCCCAGGTAGTGGACCTTTTGGAACCCCACCGTGATTTTTTGGAATTAATGTGCAGACCTGCTTTTTGGAGGGCCTGGAATATCGTTTGCAAGTGTTGTATATGGTCTTCCCATGTTAGACTAAATATCACTATGTTGTCTAAATAGGCTGATGAGAAGACCTGATAATCACGGAGCACAGTGTTCATAATCCGTTGGAAAGTGGTGGGTGCTCCGTGTAGTCCAAAGGGGAGGACGTTAAACTCGACTAACCCGTCAGGGGTAACAAAAGCGGTCTTTCTCGATCTGCTTCTTTTAGGGGTACCTGCCAGTATCCCTTAGTGAGATCCAGCGTGGTGATGGATCGTGCATCGCCCAGTTTTTATTAACTCATCTACTCTAGGCAAGGGGTACGAGTCGAACTTTGAGATGGCATTGACCGCTCTAAAGTCCATACCAAAACGAATGGAACCATCTGGTCTAGGTACTCAAACGATGGGCGAGGACCATTTGCTTTTGTAAGGGCGTATCACACCCATCACTAGCATGTTCTTAACTTCTGCACTTACTGCTGGTCTCCGGGCGGCTGTAATGCAATAGGGTCACCGCTTTACAATGCGGCCTGGAGTAGTCACGATGGAGTGCTCGACTAACGTGATCTGTCCTGGAGTATCTGAGAAAATAGGTGTGTAAGAGCCCAGGAGGGAATCTAGGGTCTGTCTCTGTGGTGGGAGCAGGGATTCATTAATGACCAGGTGTTTTAAGGTAGTTGGGTACTCCCTGGAGCTGGGAAGCACTAGATGGTTTGTCGTAGGCAACGGACCCAACCATTTCTTTAATAAATTTATGTGGTATGTTTGGATCCTGGAAGGCTTTATCTGAATCTTATAGGATGTTTTGTCAACAGTGCCCACCACTTTATACGGACCTAGCCACTCCGCTTTTAATTTACTAGTGGAGGATGGCATTAATACTAAAACCCAGTCATCTAAGGTTAGCCGTCTCCACTTTTTCCCTTTGTCATAGAAGTGTTTTTGTTTTACCTTCTTTTTCTCTAAATTGGAGTAGGCAAGATCCCTTAATTTTCCTGTCTTGGATTTTAGATTCTGGCCATACTCAAGAAAGCCTTTAGCCTCGTTGGGTTCTTCCTTTTCCCAGGCCTCTTTTGTCATCTCCAGAAGAGTCCAGGGTTGTCTCCCACACAACAACTCAAAGGAGGAACACCCAAGGCTGCTTTGGACTTGGCTGCGAATAACGAATAGAGCTAGAGGCAGGAGCTGATCCCACTCCTTTCCTTCAGCTTGTAACATTTTTTTGAGGGTCAGTTTTAAAGTACCATTATACCTCTCTACAAGGCCATCAGTTTGGGGGTGGTATACCGATGTTTTGAGGTGGCTAAGACCCAATGTTTTACATACTTCCTTAATCAATAGTGAAACAAAGGGAGTGCCCTGGTCAGTTAGGATCTCACGTGGGGAGCCCACCCTGGAAAATAGTTCAACTAGTCTTTCGGCTATGTTCTGTGTTGTTGGGGCTATCAGGGGAAAAGCTTTGGGGTATCGTGTGGCGTAATCCACGATTACTAATGGGTACTGATGACCCTTTTTGGTTTTAGGGAGGGGGCCAATGAAATCCAAACCCACGCTTTGAAACGGGTTTCCTATTATTGGTAACGGTTATAGGGGCACTCAAGGGCATTTGTAGGGATTCCTCTTCTGGCTTATGGTACATTCCTGACAGTATTTCTTGATATCGGCATATACTCTGGGCCAGTAAAAGTGTTTCAAGATGTTTTGTGTGGTTTTCTCTGTCCCAGTGTGACCACCCATCAGGTGTGAGTGCGCGAAGAAGAGAATTTGTTATCTAAAGGGCAAAGGAACAAGTAATTGGGGAGTGTCCTCAGTTGAACCCTTTCTGTACAATAAACCGTTTAACACAATGAAGTGGGGGTAGGAAAGGGGGGCTTTGACCATATTGGTTTGGGCATTATGCCAGGGATTTTGGAGAGTGGGATCGTTGGACTGGCTGAACTCCTGTCAAGGAGCCAAGGTTCAGGGGCAAGAAGGGCAGGTTGAAAGGGGCCCTTCTGGCTACCTGTCTCCTTACTGCTCTCCCTATCCTTTATTGTAGTTAGAAACATCTCTACAAACCCAGGGTTGTCAGTCCATATTATCAGATCTTCGGGAAGGTCATTCAATACTCCCACTCTGATGGTATAGGAAGAGTTACCCCTAGGAGTTATGGTTAGGTCGGCCACGAGATAAGGTTTAATGTCCCCATGTACGCAGCGTATGTGGACCAAGGTTTCAGGTAAAACCTGGGATGCCTTAACCAGTTCTCCTTGTATAACTGACTGCCGGCAACCAGAGTTATTCATCTTAATTTACCTGCCTAAAGATGTGGAGCAACCATTAAGCTCTTTCCAAGAGCTTCACCTTTAGTACCAGTAGGGCACCCTAAAGAAAATGGTGAGGATTGCTAATTGAACCTGGGAGGCTTGACAAGTGGTGGCGCTCTGTTATAAAGACAACACAACGCACCTCAATATTGGGAAGGAATGTGAGAAGGGGAACTAGAGTTAGGTAGAGCAGATGATTGAGACAAGAAGGTGCCTTCAAAAGCCCTCAGAATAAGCATTGCACACTTAGTCCTGCAGGAGTCAAATCTGATGGCCATGAACCGTTCGGAGTCCAAAGTGAATTCAGAAGAAATCTTGACAAATGGTCTTTGTGGTGCCATGGACTGTCTGCCTCGACTAGCAATCCAGCATGCATTGATATGTGACCTCTATGGTATCACCATCTCACCACAAACCACTCCGGAGCCCCTTAATTTAGACTATTTCTCTTTATGAAACAACAAGACAGCTTGGGGTTTCAAGAGGAACAAGATCAGCGGGCGAGGGCTGTCCCTATCAAGAACAAAGCGAGGCTAGGAATGATTTCTTAGAGAAAATTATCCATTCATTGATGAATTTATATTTTCGAAATAAAAATGATGTCAACAATGCTTAAAGACCACAGTGTGTTCACCCAAATGGTCCACTAAATCATGTGCAACTCAAACAAGTTCATCGACAAAAGTTATCCAACCAACTTCTGTTCCAGCTAAACAAAACTGCAATTTAAATTATTTGCAAATGTGTGAAGTTAACTAGCGTTCGTCCTTTCAAAGCAATGCACTGCAAGTCCACTCTGACATCCTCATATTCTCATTCCACTTTGTGGCAGAGGCAGAGCCAAGCAGGAGAGACGAGGGGCGCTTACTGATGATTTGGGCTGCAAGTGTAAGGGTCTACCAACATTTGCGTGTGCCTTGAAAAGCACTGACTTGCAGAACCCTCAAAAGACAGCACTGTAGAAAGTAAGGCACTTATGCCTCTGACGTCTGATTTCTAAGCTCTGGTGACTTCAAGCCATTATTGTCAGGCTTGTCTGTGGTCTTTGAAAGGTTGACCACAGCTCTGCTGCCATCACATTGGCACTTTTTTGAAGCTCCATGTACAATTTAAGGCCCTTGTTTGATCCACTGGGCATTCTTACAGAACTGGCACCTAAATGATCTCTCTCAGTTTAACATCCTCTGTCCCCCAGGATGTCCATTGCATTCCGAAGTCTAGTTATTTCTTAAAATGCCTCGTTATGAGCAAGCATGTGTGGTGGAAGATCTTTTAAAGGGTTGACCCCACAGTTTAGATGTCCTCCCACTTGATATGTGAGGCTTGGGCATTATTGCTTTCTGCACCTGAGGCTGCAACATAAAAATTGTTTTAGTAAAGGCTCAGTTTGAGTGAGATTGTGTTTTTTCTGTTCTTGCTAGAATTCCCAGAGCCAAAATATCTTTGGGTAAATGTCGTGCTTTAGAAATGAATGAATACATTCAGACACTAATATATGCACCATGGTAGAAGAACATAGGAAATTGGTGATTGCAAATATTTCCGAAACCAGGAAAAGTGAGTTGATGGACACCTTGTTGAATACATCTGGTTTAGAAAATAGTTATGCCCTAACGCTGAGCACGCCATAGATCAAAAGATTTGTTTGGAGGATAAGCCTTCCAGACAATGACTGTGACGCAAGATTTATTATAATATGGTTTGCTCGTAGTAGACTTCCGGGTTCCGGAAGAAGAGTTGAAGTTTTAATAAAGCAGCATCAACTGTGACATTAGTTATTTGACTGTTCCTCTGAGAAATCTGTGTTTTTCAACACAGTCTATGAAAATGGACTTTGAAGGCCTTGTCTGGACTTGGTGCTTCAGTCAATTGTAAGTTGATCTCTTTCTATGTACTTTCATCAAAGGTCAGTTGTGTAAATGCTAATAAATGAAACAAATGAAACAAATGCTTCACCCAACACTAAACACTGAATTAAAAGGGAAACATGAGCTACCAACTACCAGTAGGCGCCTCCGGATGATCCAGTCAGAATCCCAGAGGGCCCCAGAGGGAGTAGCCTACTTTAGTTTGCCATCTTCTTCCTGTATGATGGTAGTAACAAAAGAAAAGACACTAAGTTAAATAGCATTGCGATGTGACAGACGAATGTCAGTAATTGTGAGTGAAATGTAATTAAAAAAATCAAATTAGAGAAATTCTACTTAAAAGATAAAGCTAGTAAACACCTTTTCCAAGCTTCTAAATCTGGGGCCTAACTTGGTCAAACAGCAAAATATGAAATGAGAACTAAAATAATATATAGCTAGCATGTTTATATATGGTCAAGACAAAAGAAAAAAAAAAGAAAAGACGACTTACCTGCTGGTCTCCGGTCGTCGGCTGCCGCCTCTCCTCTGTTTCCCCTCTGTTCCTGGCTCCCCGCAGTACTCAGGTCCCCGTAAGCCAATCACGACGCTGTTGTTACCACCATGATAGCAGCGTTCGGATTGGTCTGAGCTGCCTATTTGGCCGCTCAGGCAGTGCCTGGGACAGTTCTCCACCCAGCAGTGCAACACAGCCAGGTGGAGAAATGCTAAGTGTGCATAACGGTTTGGTCGGCCCAAGACAGCCGGCTAAACCGTCATCAGTGCTTAATTTGAGCCGGTGCTTTCCGGTGCTGAGCACCGGCACTTAATTGGTTTCCGGTGCTCGGCACCTAATTGTCAACACCAAATTTAGGGCAGTCTGCCACAAGGTGGTGCTGCTCATGTAATTTAGATATGAGCAGTATAACAGTTGTTTAAGGAATCAATATACATTAAAACATTGCTAATATCTGCCTTCCCAGCCATTCCTTTAGCTGTGGGGACCTGGAATAATGCGAACTGTCGCATTTACATGCGAGAGAGAAGGTATGTAGTTGTTTTGGCAGCAATGACAAGGGTGATGGGTGGTGCAAGCTGCAGTGGTCTCCTGGTCAGAGCCCCAGCACCTAATATTTTACAAATAAAGCACTGACCGTCATGCACACTTATGGTGTACCAAGCCCTACTCCCTCCCTCTGACGAGAGCCTGCCCCACTCCACACTAAGCTGTCTCCATACTAAAAATAAATTGATAATAACGTTGTGTTATTATGATTGTATTTGTCCTTTGTGCAGTGGGGCGCACTCCTTCGCTAAGGCGGAGGAGCCCCCCCTGTAATCCTCCTAACAACATTTGTGGTGCATCCTAGCTTGTTGTCTGGTGATGAAAGACCACATTTATTAGCACGCACCGGAAACAAAGAAACTGAGCCCTATGTCAAAATTAGGTCACAAAGCAATATTTGAAAAAGTGATCTGTTCATTTAATAAACTGAAGAATTTATTTTCATGTACGTGTGATGTACGAAGTCGATACAAGTCCAGTTGTCGGAGAAACCAATTATTTTAACAGTATTACTTGCTTTCGTTTAATGAATTTTTATTTTAAATCAATACTTTCTACTCCACTTCAAAGCTCAAATTGTGACGCTCACAATAAAGGTCTGCAGTTCTCCCCCCATGCCACACAAATGGAGTGCGCCGACAGTACCGTCTAATATAGTTCATGGATTCCGGCAACATCGTCCCCTTCAAAATGAGATTACAGACCAGAATACCCGGTGCTTGCATCAGGGGGGTTTAAAAATAACGCTCGAGTATGATTTATTTATCCTTCCTGGCTCCCGGGGACGGCGCGGATTAACACCAAACAGCATCCTGCCTCGCTCGAGCCCCGAGAGGAAACGGAGGAGCCATTAAGTGGTCGAGAGTGGGGGGCATCAAATATTCATGTCCCCGCGCGAGCCAGAGCCGCCGCCCTTTCATCTTTGCCCTTCTCTGGGTCACAGATCAGCTTCATCGCCTAAAAGGACAATTTGGGAATGTGTCGTCCCCTGGGTGGAAAATTTGAATTTGCATAAATAGATATGTATGATGGCTCGCTGCGGCATGAGGAGTTTAGAAGAATGACATTATCTAGTGTCAAGGTTCAGCTAGGCGGGTCATATATACGGCTTCATCGTGAGACACTGTTGTATGTCTAAGAGTAACCACATTCTGGCAGTGGCCAAAGAACCCTTTCATTAGATAATGTGTTATATGAAGGTGGCCTTGCAGTGTGAGTACTTTCAACTTAGTCTCTCGGAATGTTTCCTCAGTATCATATCATAACAAGCATTGGCATGGCCAATAGGTCTCGCCTTTGGGACCTTATAAGTGTTTAGCCACGCAACAGTTGTATAACTAAACACTTTAAGGTCCCAAAAGCGAGACCTATTGGCTATGCCAAGCAGCCGCGAAAGTGAAAGTAATCGCGGTAAAGCCGGCGCGCGCGCCCGTGCACTGTAGCTCTAGGCTGGCCTGGTAGCACTTTTTGGAGCCCTCTCAATAAGCCTCGCCAGACCAGCGCATACGCTGGGTCAGGCCAGACCTAAAAAGCATTGACAAAGCCAATGGGGTTGGCTTTAATGTGCAAACACAAGCAGTGTTAGCACATTAGAGTGAGATACACAGTCAGCAGAATTGAACAGAGAGGGATATAGTTGTAAAGTAGTCCTTTATGTAGTTCAAAGCATGCACTGAAGTGGAAGGATACGGCCAATTACTTGCAAGATGAATACTCCTCGGAGCTCCGACAAGACATGATTGACAAGGGCTCACCTTGGGGGCCCCCTGCAAGGGAATAAGAGGGGGACCCTGGCAATACCCATACACTCGAGCTGACAAGCTGAGGGGGCCCCGCATTATGAAAATTGCCCCCTCCCCGCACTGCGAGGGCTGCAGGGGTGTCTGGTAGGCCCCCGGCCAATGGCTGGTCAATGATTGAGTGGTGTGGACATAAAATCCACTCTATGTATATTGTTCGCAATGGGCCTGCCAGGCCTAGTAAGAGAGTGCCCATCCAAAGGGAACTCAGCGCGTTAGCGAAGCAACACGTGCCCCCTGGTGATAGGGATTCGATGGATGCTATTGTATCGTTGGTGAATTCAAGATGGACGGACATACGCTGATTTGCACGGGGCAAGCCCAAAGAAAATCTGCCTGACTGCATTCTTTTTATTTTGTATTGGTAAGTTCATATTTTGTTATATTGTTGCTGTGTTGTTGTTTCGTTGGTGTGTTATATTCTATTGTGGTTGTTTTTTTTGTTCTGTTCAGTTCTATTATATTCAGTTGTGTTATTTATTTTGTTCCTATGTTGTTTTATCGTGTTGTTTGTTTTTATTGCGTTGTTATTATCTTTTATAATTATTGTTTCACTTATTTATTCTAAATCAACCAATTTAATTACAATTCAAGTGGAAAAGAAATATGGCCCTGCTAACTTCCAGTTGTTGTGCACTGAAATTTAATAATAAAAAAATGTGCGTTTAAACGTGTAAGTGGATTTGCTCAAGTTGTATAACTCCACTTTGGTGTAATATTACCTAAAAGTATTACTCCATGAGAGAATTGTGGCCATTCCGGTGCAAAGCAGACTGTCTGCCCACGTAGGTGAGCACTCAGGAAATTATTTACTTCTGAATTTGAACTGTAAAGCGCCAACATGTTGTCAGTGCATCTTTGCAGCACATGCCAAAAATCAGTGGCTACACAGTACATTATTGGCTGTTTAGGTGCAAGGATTTTATTCTAGAGATAGAAACGGATGATTTTGCAGTGCTTAATTTTAGCCAGGGCTTTCCGTGCTAAACACCGGCACTTAATTGGCTTCCGGTGCTCGGCAGCGGCACCTAATTGTCAGCACCATACTTAGAACAGTCCACCACATGGTGGCGCTGCTCATCTAATTGAGAGATTAGCACACCAACCGTAGTTCAGGAATGCAATATACATTAAAATTGCTAATCCCTGCCTCCCCAGCCATTCCTTTAGTTTTGGGGACCTGGAATAATCTGAACTGACGCATTTGCATGCGAGAGAGATGGTTAGTGGTTGTTTTGGCAGCAATGACAAGGGCGATGGGTGGTGCAAGCTGCAGTGGCCACATGGACAGAGCCCTGGCACTTAATATTTTACAAATTAAGCACTGCGGATGAGTGATTAATAATGAGGTAGTACAAGGTGTTAGTTTCTTTCTTGTGGGTAGTTTGCATCTTGCTAATGTGTGGGTATTACAAATCTTTGGCAGGTACATTTCATCCCTGGATATTACAGGAGTAAATCCCTACCCAGGGTATGAATGCGAATGGAATATACCTCAAATGGTGGTATTTTTGACGTTTCTTCAAGGGGTAAACGATTTTCCCCAAAGAAAATTTACAAAAACAAAAAACTAGCAAAACAGACTGCATTTTGATGCAACATTTTTTCGCATGTGCTTGTGTGCAATTTCTATATTTGTTCCTGCAAACATGCTGTGCCAAAGGAGGAACTTGGATTGCACACTGACAGATACACCCTCCTATGGGTACGGCTGGAATAGCCAAAGAATTAAAGAAAATATTGTTGACGTCGGTGTAACCCGACAGGAGCACGTTTCCAATTTCCTTTGGCAATTGGACCCACACTTGCTATTGCCAATAATAATAAAATGCCCTGCCCCATGTGCACATCTTTCAGTTAGATAATTAGCCTAAACGCCTGACTCCCCATGCCCTAAAACAGCACTTTCCAAGAGCAGGTCATGTGATCTGGGCCCTAATCTCGCATTGGTCGCATCTCCCGGCGTTGGTGCTAGTGAACAGGAGCTCTTCCAGAAGGGTGACAGGATGTGAAAAGCGGACCCCCAGAGACTGGAAGGGGGCGATGAAATTGACTGCCCCGCGCGAATGCCTCAGATAATAGGATGGCTTGGGAGCGGCCTGAAGCTGAAGTCGTTTTTTTCTAGCCTCTATCTTGGCACGTATGATGTGCTGCAGATTGGCTTGAATAATGCAATATGCTAAGTAATGCTTTTAGCACTAAACAAACGAGAAATTGACGTGCGACTGAGGTAAGCGCAGCGTGGCGCGCGCATCAGATGATAAAAGTCTTACTGGGGGGATCCCCTTGAACCCTGCTTTTGCCACCACTGCCCTTTTCATTCTTTTTGTCCCTATGCATTATGACTGCTTCCCTTTCTGTTTCTTCTCTCTTTTGGTTTTCTTGCTCATCTAGCATTTTTACTCTGCACTTTCTCTTCGTACCTCGTTTAACAGGGAAATATGTTTTAGGTGGTGCTCCGCATCTTATTAGGGGCTTAAATTGCGAATTAGGTATTTCCTTCCTCTTAATTTCAAGATTTTCACGATTATCCAAGAAATAAATCGAGAGAGCATTCATTTCTTTGTACCTCTCACCACGTAGTAAACCATGAGGCTGCTCACCCTCTAGGATTTATTGTATCCTCGCTCCTTGTGCCCAAAGCGCCCTTGCAACAATGTGAAAAGGCTGCTGCGCATTACTCTTGTGCTCGGACAAGAGGGCTCCTGTAGAGCCGCTGCCACAGCTTACGCCAGTGTTGTCCAACTTAAATCCATGAGGATCAAGTCCATGCCAGCTCTTCTCATTTCCACAGAAGATACATTTACATACAGTTAATTCTTATGGGTCTTGTTTTACCAGTCATTGGTTCTCCAGAACACATGGCATGGAACTGGCCCTTCATAGCCTATATTGGATACTATTGGCATAGGCAAACGTCCCATTGTCGGCTTTTTGGGGGAAAGATTGGGCACAATGTAATATATATATATATATATATATATATAAAATCAGTGATGACATCAATGATGCAATTTGACTTGTCATGGGTGATGTCATATGTGAGGTTATAAGCAGTGTATGACTGGGGCGCAAATTATAATTAGCTCAGTAAAGTATAACTGGTGAATTTCATTTTTTGTTTTTTACACATTTGTTTTTATAATATTATTTCTAACTATAATCTCACTTTGGCCTATGCATTTTTTTCAGTGAATTTCTAGGGTTTTTCAAAGTAAGCTAAAATCTAAGTAAATTACCTAACTTCACTTTAACCTGTTTGTTTCCAGTGAATTTTTGAGTTTTTTTTAACCTAAAGTTATCATACCTAACTATAACATCACTTTAACCTTTGTTGTTTTCAGTGAATTTCTGGAGTTTTTGTTATCGTATTCACCCAACTCTTCCACTATAAAGCATATGTTTTCACTATGTGCAACGTGGGGTTGGCCACAATGCCTGTGGCCAGGCTCTGTGTCCAGCCCCTCAAGGGCACCCAGTCCTCGTGCAGGCAGTGTCCAGGGCCAGACCCTGCACTCCACATCTGCAAGAGGCCAACGCCTACTCCTACGGTACTGCAGCTTAAGTGCCACCCATGAGATTGTGAGGCTGCCAAGCTTCACTCATTGAAGCTTACATGGTCTTGTGGTGCCACAGCTCCCAAGGGACTCCTGCGGGACTACACAGAGGAGCCATGCTGTGTTCCCCAGGAGTTCAGTGGTATCACGCAGAGGCTGCGTTGAGTCCTGTGAGAGTACTGTGGGACCTGCAGCACAAATTTTAATTGCAATTTTGGCCCCAGAAGTAGTCCCTTGTATCTTTTTTTTTTTGTAAACTCAGGACATATATATATTTCGGGGGCCAAGATTAAAATTATATATACATATACATATATATATATATATATATATATATATATATATATATATATATATATATAGAGAGAGAGAGAGAGAGAGAGAGAGAGAGAGAAATATGCATATTATATATATACACACCCACATAAATATATATATATATTAAAAGAAATTAAAAAGATAAATGAACAACTGGGCAAATTAGAACAAACAGAGTATATAAACAAAACAAGAAAATAAATTGATGACAGAATTAAAAAACAAGAGGAGAAAATAAAGATAAGAAAAGCTTATAAATTCGCCTGCGATAAGGCAGATTATGAACTGGGTCAAGCGTTCACATTTTCGCGCATGTATGACAATGGTCTTTTTTGTTGTTTTTTTTTAAACCGTTTATTACAGAATCCAAAAATATACAAAGATGGGCCTACAACCTTCAGGCCGGCCGCTAGCAAGCAGAAGGAGCATGTGATACAGACAATAGCACGCATGCTGCGGCATAGGGAAAGTCACAGGAGTTGGAAAGCGGTGGCAGCCGCACCATCCGGATCCCACATAACGGTTTCTTTTAATATAAATAACAACAAAAAACAAATCCACAAGGCAACCCACAATCAGAAACAGCAGCATGTGCTCCCCGAGGAGGGGGACCCCACTAGTCCATAGGAGTATCGAGGGGGGGAGAAGGTCAGGACGGGGACTAAGTAAACTCATTACCCAGAACCGGAAAGACAAACTGGCTAAGGAGACGGGGCCGGTGACGGATCGGGCAATAACGGCCGGGTACAAATTCCCCCACGGTAGGCGTTCCAGGGGCCCCACACTTTCACCCATTTCCCAGGCTTACCTCTCGCAACATACACCACCTTTTCCCGGAACATGCACCAATCCATGTTATCCTTCCACGCCGAGACAGTCGGCGACCTCTGGGAACCCCACAGTTGAGCAATGTCACGTTTGGCCACCATATATCCCAGAGTCACCCACCACGTCTGCGGCACCGAGTAGTCGGTTGGCTCCCACACATTCAGAAGACATCTCCTCGCCTCGGGCAGCAGCGGCACACGCGTAACTGCCCGCAAAACCTCATGCACTCCACTCCAGAATCGCGCCACATCCGGGCACTCCCACAAAATATGGAGAAAGGTCCCCAAAGAGCCACACCCACGCTTACACAACCCGTCCACAGTATAGCCCATACGCATCAGCCTCGGCCCCGTAACATAGACCCTATGGAGTATCTTGAGCTGGACGAAGCGAAGGCGGGCCGGTATGGCCACCTCTTTTGGGGAGGCCACCGCAGACACCCAGTCCTCGCCATCCAGCTCCAGTCCATCGGCAACCCATGCCTCACGGAGGCTAGTCAGCAGTCCCGAACGGTCATTGATAAGTTTTTTATAAATTAATGAAATAGTGCCGTCCGGTACATGCCCATCCAGCACTCTATCTTCTAGCGGGGAGTACTCCGGGATGGAGGCGACGTCCGGTAAAACGGAGCACAACGCATGACGAATCTGCAGATATCGAAAATACTCCCTGTCCTGCAGCTGGAATTCTGTCTGCAGCACATCGAACGTCTTGAATCCCCCCCTCGTCCAGAGGTCACCCACCCTGCTGATGCCTATCATGTCCCATTTCTCAAAGCCCTTCGAGGTCCACAGAGAGCCCAGCCGCTCAGAAGCGTATAATGGCGTCGCCCGGGTCAAGCGATCCTTCCACCCCATCGCCACGTTAGCCGTGTGCCACACCCGTACCATGACCCCCGTGGGGCCCGTCAGCCTCGCGTCATGCGAGCTAGAATAAAGCGCCCGATTATAGTCACCGCCCGGCAGCAAGAGCTTATCCATCTCAAAGGCCGGGTGAGGGCGGGCCCGTAAAGGCCGTGATTGATCGCAGCCAGCTGGGAGGCCCAGTAATATCGCTTGATATCTGGGAGGGCAACCCCCCCGTCATACCACGGGAGCGTCAGCTTCGCCAGGGCGATACGCGGCCGACCCTCCCAAAACAGTCTGCGCTGCAAACTCTCCACCTCGCGAAAGTAGCGCGCCGGGACCACGTCCATTGTATTCTGCAAAGCATACAGGAAACGTGGCAGCGACATCATCTTAAACAATGCCGCTCGGCCGAGCGGCGAGAGCGGCAAGCGCTTCCAACGCGCGACATCCTCCTTCAGGCGCTGGAGGGGGGGAAGCAAGTTCTGGCTATATCGGGCCTCCGCGTCCAGGGTAATGAATACACCCAGGTACCTAAATCCCCGCGGGGCGATCTGAATAGGACAACCCCGCGGAAGGATAGGATCCTCCCCAGAAAGGACATATACACACGATTTAGCCCAGTTGATGACCAGGCCAGAGTTGAGGCCAAATGAGTGCAATACATCAACCAGTACTATCAGTGATTTACGTGGGGAAGCCAGGTACAGAAGAATGTCATCAGCGTAAAGAGATACGCGGTCCTCATACTCGGGGGACCAGCGGAGACCACGAATAGAAGGTTCCCACCGCAGCCACTCCGCCAGGGGCTCCAGGGCAAGCGCGAAGAGGAGCGGTGATAATGGGCAGCCCTGTCGCGTGCCCCTGCCCAGCTCAAACGGAGCCGACACTCTACCGTTCACCACCACCTGCGCTAGCGGTCCCGAGTACAACAATTTCACCCAGCCGATGAACCCCGGGCCAAACCCAAACTTCGCCAGTGTCGCCCAAATATATGGCCACTCAAGTGTGTGAAACGCCATGGTGGCGTCCAGGGGCGCCAAAATGGCCGGTTCCCGTATAAACGGGACACGTGCGAGCACCCCATGCAAGCGCCGCAGGTTAAGCGCAGTGTTGCGATGAGGGATAAAGCCGGACTGATCTTGGTGAATCAAATCGCACACCACGCCAACCAGCCGAGTAGCCAACACCTTGGCGAGAATTTTGGGCTCCGCATTCAACAGCGAGATAGGCCGATAAGATGTGACCCGGTCTCGCGGCCTCCCCTCCTTATGAATAACCACAATAGTAGCCAGACGCTGGTCTAGCCGGAGGGAACCCGCCAAGTGGGCCGCGAGGAACATAGCACGGAGATGTGGCACCAGCGTATCCGGTCGCAGCTTGTACAACTCGATGGGAAGACCATTAGGACCCATGGCCTTGCCGGAAGCGACCGAACGTATGGCGAGGGCAATTTCCTCAGAAGTTGGGGCGGCGTCCAACGACACTCTGTCCTCCTCCGAAAGGGAAGGCAGCGCGATATCTCTGAGTAGAGCATGGGAATCCTCTTCCGAGCGGGAGGACACCGGGGAATACACCCCACGGAAATATTCTGCAAAGCAGTCAACAATTTCTTCCGGCTCAGTAACACACACACCATCCTGTTTCTCAATCGCTGGTACAACTCGACTCGCTCTCTCCTTCTTGTGCAGCCACGCAATCAGTTTACCGGCCTTATCACCCACATCATACAGTCTCCCCGGTTGCTCTCTACTGAGGCCCCTGGCCGCCTCCGTGACGTGGGCCTTATAGGCCGCTTGCTGGAGTCGGAGAACATGCAATTTGTCATCCGTCACCCCACATTCTAGATCATCCTCCAACTCGGTTATCTCAGTTTCAATACGGGTCACCTCCTCCCGCTCGCGCATCCGGGAATAGGAAATAAGGGACAGGGCCTCCCCCCGGAGTACCGTCTTGAACGCCTCCCACAGAGAGACCGCCGATGACACAGACCCCACATTCTTGTCAAAGAATCGCTTAAGGGATTTAACCAACTCTGCGCAAATGGCGCACCTCACCAATCCTCCCCGCCAGCGCCGCCGGCACCAGGACATAATCTAGCCGTGAGAGACTGCCATGGGCCCCAGAATGAAAAGTGTACTGTAGCTGCGTGGGATGTTTTAAACGCCAACAATCCACCAGTCCCAAGGTATCCAAGAGGCCAGACAACCACGCTTGGGCACGGGGGAGATCCCTAGGGGGGTGGCGATCCTCCATTCCGGAAACCACAGCGTTAAAATCCCCCCCAACCACTAGAATCCCCTCCGGAAGGCCAAGGAGGAGGCGTCCCAAATCCGCAAAGGTGGTCGTCTGCAACCCTGGCGGGACATAGACAGACACAAAAACGACCACTCTGCCCTCCATTCTACCCACCAGAACCGTGTAACGTCCCCTGTCATCATGGAGCACCTCATCAATTTCCAACGGGAGCGAGTTCTTGACCATGATGCCCACACCCCTTGAACCAGACGTGAAGCCCGAATGGGCCACAAGGCGGTAGCCCCGTCGATTCATAGCACAAAAGGAGTTACCAATGAGGTGTGTTTCCTGCAGAAAAACTATATCGGGCGAAATTCGTTTCAGGAACTGCAGGACCACACCTCGTTTTATCCTGTCCCCCAGTCCATTAACATTCCAGGACAAAAGACTCAGTCCCCTACCCCCCATCATAAACGAAAGCAATCACTCGTCCCCCAGAGAGCACTTTAGAAATAGCACACCGATACATTTGCCTTGTGGTGTAAACGAACAACACCCCAACCCAACCGCCCCAACAAAACTCCTCCCTCCCTGCACCCCTGCATGAGCCCAGACAGCCCCCCCAATTTGCAGTGTGCCTGTCGCCCCTATATAATGAAACTAGCTAGACCCCCTAGAGGAGGAAAGAGTACCCCTTCTAGACCCCGCACCACCTCCAGAGGAGGGAAAAAACGAATACAGAAAAACAAAAAACCCTACGCTTGGCCGAGAGTGGCACCATATCCGTCCAGAGTGAGGCCCAGTATCAACACCTCAGTCCCGGTCCAGTGGGCCTTCTCCTCCCGCCGCCCCCCCCCGCCATCCCGATCACGACCCCCAAACAGAGTGTCTAGCCAGTCCCCGGCCACTTCAGGACGATCAAAAAAGTGTGTGCGACCATCCACCTCTATCCGCAGCCTGGCCGGGAAGAGCATGGCGTATTTTAAGTTCATGTCCCGAAGCCGCCGCTTGACGCCCAGGAAACTTAGTCTCTGCTTCTGGACCGCTTGGGTAAAGTCCGGATAAAAGTTCACCTCCATGTTCTCCAGCTTAAGCGGCCCTTGCAGTCTGGAGGCTTGCAGAATCGCGTCTCTGTCCCGAAAGTTAAAAATACGGGCAATGAGAGGCCGCGGAGGGGCTCCGACCTTCGGCTTTCCCCCGGGAACTCTATGAGCCCTCTCCACGGCAAAGAATTTACTCAGCCCCCGAGGCTGGAGATGGGTAGTGATCAGGTCCTCCACAAAGAGATCCGCCGCCGCCTCCTCCCGTCCCTCGGGTACTCCGATGATGCGGATGTTATTCCTCCGGGCCCGACTCTCGGAGTCCTCCAGGCGCCGATCCATGAGCGCACTCGCCTGACGAAGTCGGTGCACCTCCGTTTGGAGGGCCGCCACCTCAGTCGTGAGGCCCGACGCGGTGTGAGCCAAAGAATCGACCCGGTCGTTGGTCTTGGAGAGATCAGGTTGACATCAACTAGGATCGCGTCGATTTTATGGGCTAAGGTGTCAAACCGCTGGCCCACCAAGGCCTTCATCTCAGCAATGGCGCCCATGACGTCTTGCAGAGTCAGCTCTGTGGGCAGATCCGGGGCATCCGGGGGGCACTCAGAGGACTTGTGCGGTCCACCAGGAGATCCCTTCGGGAGGGTGTAGCGGTCCATGATGTTGGCCTGATGTGCGGCGCCACGCCGGGTCGACTTGGCCTTTAACCGATCGCCATCTTGTTTCGTGGCCATCGTCGCGGGTCTCACACCCTCACCAGCCACGCAGTAAAAGGCCAGCAATCAAGGCCACGGGCTCCGGGGGGCACCCCAGGACGGCGGAGCGGGCCACAGTAGGCAGGCAGGCTGGGTCACCCAGCGAGGCCACCCCAACACAAAGAGCGCCGCGATCCCATCTGCAAAGACGGCAAGGGGGCGCGAAAGTGAAAGTGCGGGGTACGCGACTCGCCAGGCCCAGCCCGCCGTTGTTGTTCACTTTGCCACCGGGTCGCCCCCAAACGCGAGTCCGGGGTCAGGAGCGAAGCAGGCCGCAAACTTCAATCGGTGCTCACTCCGGCACCCGAGGTCCGATTCGAAAACGGGAAACGGGTACCACCTCGGCTCAGGCTCACCGACACAGTCCCCTCAACCGATGCAGGATGAAGACAGGATAAACGTAGGAGGTCGCGGAGGTCCTCGGGAGCCTCGCACCTACGCGGCCATCTTGGTTGCGCGCTCTATGACAATGTTAAAAGATCAAGATTAGGTAACGCTACCAAACCCACAAAGAATACAAATGAAGCAGCAAGTAGAAGTAGAGCAAATATAGAAACCTCGACTTCGGAACTAAGTTCACTAACTAGTGACAGTGAATCTGAAGATGGGAGACCTAATGCGCAAAATATACCAAATGAAGCCAACAAACCAAGTCCTGCAGAAGATTTGATTTTTTGATGGGATCGCACTATGCCCAAGGAATCAGAAAAAAACGCCAAACAGCGAAGAAACCAGAGGCGCAGAGCAAGGCTCAAATGCAGGAGGCGCAAGACAAAAGAAACCACAATGGCGCAGACGATAACAGCAAATGACAATACTGTGGTCATCTTGTCATCAAAGACCTTATCCAAAGCGGAGACACAGTTGTTATCTCTTGGACTTTCTTTTTGCCCAGAGAGTAATTTTAACTACAGACATACAAGAATTGATCTATACAAGTACATACAAAAGTTAAAATTGAAAAAGTTCTTTATGATCAAGGAAGGAAACAAACAGCAAGGAGAAAGTGAAAATCACTAACAAAATGATACAGTAACAGGTGCCAATCTTCAAGTATCGGATGCACATACGTTACTGACTCTACATGATTTAAGCAATGAAACGGACCAAGAACAAAGAGATCTAGTAGAAGGCGGGTCAACGCAAGAGAGATTATTAGCGCTCAATTTAACTCATCCCAGTGCAGGCAGCAGCCCTTTTAAGGATAAATCTACATTCTATCCCATGATGCCGAAGGATGCGATAGATACTTTTCATGACAGATTGACAGAGGATGTTAAAGAACTGTACTGCAAAACCACGCATGCAAAAAAAGATTGAAATATAGAAATCAGCAATATGAGAACTTGATTAGGAAACTTAAGAATAATCAAGAAATCATAATAAATAAATCCGACAAAGGAGGGAACATTGTTATTTGGCCCCGTAAGGAATATTTTCAGGAAGCACAAAAACAACTCAATAACATTGAATGTTACGAGAAAACAAACATGACTGAATACAAAAAAGCAACAGAGATTTTAAAAAAAGAACTGTATGCATGGAAAAGGCAAGGACTGATTTCCAGTCAGGAACAAACATTTCTACAAAATGATTTCCCAGTGATCCCAACACTACATCTCATTCCGAAAATCCACAAAGAGACTATTCCAACGCCAGGCAGACCCATAATATTTGCCATTGGAGGAGTAAGTGAACATATAAGTCAATATGTGGACAATTTCCTACAGAGCTTTGTGCAAGCACTCCCTTCATACATAAGGGATACAAGTGACTTTTTGAATAAGATCCAGCGCATACAATGGAATGATGATTTACTTTTAATAACACTGAATATCGAATCGCTCTATACGACCATAGATCACTTGGTGGGATTAACTGCTATTAAGCACTACCTGGATTCCAGACCATTGACATTTCGCAGTCACAACTTAAAGCTCCTTGAATTGACAAAATTGTGCCTATTCAAGAATTTCTTTATGTTCGATAAAGATCTGTATTTGCAAAAATGTGGAGTAACAATGGGGGCCTGTTTCTCCCACAGCTATGTGTGCTTGAGGAATATATGCTGAAACTTTCACCACCCATGTATTGTATTGGCTACGATTCATAAACGATGTGTTCCTAGCATGGAGGGGGATCGCCAGAGTGCTGAGAATTTTATTTCAGAGATTTACACCAATGATATCAATCTTAAATTTACATCAGATGTTAGTCAGCAAAGCGTAGCCTTTTTGGACACTACAATATATGTTAGTGGTGATAGGCTTGAATCCACCTTACATAGGGAACCCACAGCAGGTAATGCTACCCTACATGCATGGATTCACATCCTAATCATCTTATCAGGAGTATCCCGTACGTAGATTGAAGAGAATTTGTAGTACTAGAGATGAGCTAGAAAAATGTACTCATGACACAATATTGAGATTCAGAGAACGAGGCTACAGTGAGGCCATCTTAAAGGAAGCCTGTGAGAAAGCAGATCTTGTAACTAGGGAAACTGCACTAACAAGCAAGAAGAATAAAAAGGTACCAGATCCTGGGTGCATTATTACTGATAATGACAAAGAAAGCACAGCCCCGTGTTTAATAACAATGTATAGCAGACAACAAAGGCAATTGAAAGCCATTATTAATAAAAATTGGCCTATATTACTGACAGATGCAGTACTTGCTCCTTCTTTGACCATTAAAGCAACAGTGACCTTCAGACGAGCAGTGTATATACGGTCACAATTGGTAAAAAATAGCCCAGAAATAATATTGAAGACAATGTGGCTCTAATCAAAACAGGGCTTTTTTAAATGCACGTCGTGCCGTGCCTGCAACTTTGGTACTAATAAAACCCATTATGAAACACCTTTTAGTTCACCCATCAAAGGCCACTATTTGTGCCGCACTGAATATGCACGTGCGGCCTGAACTACATTGGCTGTACCAAGTTGCAGGTAGATATATGCATACTGCAGCATTTAAGGGCAATTGTAAATAATGACAGCACCTACCCGGTTGCCCGTCATTTCAAGAAGGAGCATGACAACAATTTTGAATGCCTATCATATTATGTGATAAATGCAATTCCCAAACTACGGCGAGGGGGCAACAGAGAGTACATGCTGAGACAATTAGAAACTCGCATAATTATTGAATTCGATAGTAAGGCCCCCAGAGGATTTAATAATACCAAGGACATGCACATCTTTCTATAATCAGATAATTGGGTGCACCCTTTATAATCAGTATACAACTCAGCATCAGCAGCATAGTTCGTTATAAGATCACCTCGAAACTAAGATAAGATAAGATATGAGATTATCAGCCGTTTTAGAATTATTTCATTTTTTGAATTCTTTAAAAAAAAACCTTTTATAAAAAATATAAAATATTGTAAAAAATCCCCATAAAAATGATCATATAGATGTGTATATTACATATGAGCAATTTTGCTCTCTTAATGTACTGTATAGCACAATGCACTTTTTTCAGCAATTTTTGCACATAACGAGTTATTATAGCACAATGCACTTTAGGAGGTAGTAGGGAGAAAAGACATCTTATACGTTCATAGAAGATCTTAGATCCAAAGCAGATAAGGAGAACTTGCATATATGTTAAAACATATTACTATATTTTTAATACTGTTGGTAAAGTGATAAAATAATGACCAGTTTCGCAAAGCATTTAATTCTGCGTTCATGCAGATACAACAAATGAAAATTGTGATAAATTTGGTAATGCATTTCAAGAGATACCTCGTGTAAGGATTTTTAGATTACCGTTTTATATGATATATTTATATAGTTATATTTATATGTCTATTTATTTATATATAGTATAGAATTATTGAACTTGCTATGGTAACATATGTTTACAATGAGGATAAAATGCACTTTACGATTTTATTTCTGAGTATGCGAACAGTCATGAACCAAAGTTTATAAAATTATGGTAATTGTGAAATACATTATTTAAGTGTTGACTGACATTTTAAATATATAAAAAACAAGATGAAGTATTGTTTTTTAGAAACATCGTGTATAGGTTTGCCAATAGTCTTTTCTCTATGTTTGGGGTCACGTGACACAGTTGGGAAAGAGAGAAAAAAATATTTTAAAAAGCCTCACCGCAAAGCACTCTTTATGTGATCAAGGCCGGTTTCTCCGGCCGAAACGGGTCATGACATTACTGAGAGTAAAATAAAGACTATTTGCATAAGTAACAAGGAGTTCGTGCAGTCCTTATCGCCGCATGGAAGTTAAGGATTGGTCTTCGGTTGGAATATATATATATATATATATATATATATATATATATATATATATATATATATACACACACACACACACACACACTTTGAGATTTGAGAAGGGCTTTTGCTTAAACACATCAGTGCGTATAAATAGTTTAATTTACATGCTACCTGGAGTGCCCGCCCATTTTTCAGTTTTGCCCGATTGAAGTTGAAAAAAAAATATATATATGTATATATATCGAAAGCCTTAAACAAACTGATAAAAGGAAAAATGAAAGCAGACGTAATGTATCAACAGGGTATATTTTTGATGAATTCTCCGGTCTAGGCTTGTCCACACTCAACCAAAAACCTAAAATCAGACTTCCAAAAAAGCTTATACTCCACCTAGTGTAATACAATCACCTCTGGCTGGGAAACTGTTGGAGTTGGGGGTAAGGGTCTTCATACAAGAGTTTAGAGCAGAATAAAGTAGGAGGTACATACTTATGTGCAGCTATATGAATGCTGTAATACTTTGTGGTGTGAGAATATTTTTCACGTGGCTGTAGGTGCATAGTTGTGTCTACGATTCACAGGAGGCCCATTTGTTATGGGATGAGTGAGGGGTACCGTGTTGCAAAAGACAGAAGAGTAGAATATGAAAGGTGCGTGGTACTAGAGGTAGAGTACATTGGTGTTTGTCTTTTTTATATGTGGGATTGGTTGTATTGGAGTCAGTCATCACCACATATGGATGGGAGGGTTTGATTTGGCTTCACTGGGCGTAAGTGTAGGGTGCGGTATGCTGGTGTTTCCCTATCCTGGCACCTTAAGGTGTTGGTCCGATATACTTCTATTGACTGGCATTGAGGTGATAGTACTCAAATACATATTGTTTGAATGTTGTGCTTTCAGAAGTGTCAGGCTGTGCGCACTGGAAGCTGTCATCATTGTGCGCAGGATACATTCCTTCTAATGTCTGTGCAGCTTCCAGGAAGGATGTGGTGCTGTGTGCAGGTTTTGGTGCATTCTTCAGTCTGGCACTTGATCATGTCACTTTGGCTGGCGAGTGTGACTGGGTGTTGGGCATGTTTGGGTGCAGGGCTGCACCTTTTTGTGTGTCCTTTGACTGTATTGTCCTTGTTGGTGAATGTGCATTGTTTATGGAAGCTGGAGATGGTATGAGAGTTGGCCTTGTTGTTTCTGAGTGTGTGTTGTATTTGGTTGGCATTTGTCCCCCTAAGATTGTTTAGCTAAAAATGATACAAACCGGTTTAGGACACTGCCAACAATGCTCATATGCTCTTTGAGGATTCTGATGAGATTGGAATGGTAGACAGTATTGAAAGCCACACATAAGTCAAGGAGAACATGAAGACAAGAGTTTCCAAAGCCAAGAATACATCAAGCCTTATCGACGACTAGGAGTAAGGTGATGTCTGTAGTACAACCTAGTCTGTATCCTGATTGTAATTCATCTAGAAGTTCATTGTAAATGATATATTCTTTAAGTTAGGAATCAAGACAACTTTCCATGACTATAGCAAAAAAAAGGAAGCGAGGAGGCAGGCCCGAAGTTAATAATATCTTCAGCATCAGTTTCTTCATCAAAAGTGAGACTTGAGTGAATGTAAGGCAATCCTGCCAAACACCTCCTACAAAACAGAACAGAATGGAACAGTTCTTTGAATTTCAGTCATGTATCTGTGGGTTAATTTTTGACACTGGCATTTTTTAATAGAATTAGAACCTTTCCACAAAAAGCGGTCAATGTATTTTACTTTATCATCAAGGAACTGAGCAAACACTCCACATTTGGTGCCAGGATTCTAAAGAGAGAGAGGGGATTAGAGAGATTATTGGTCAATTTTATGGCTGCAAAGAGTAGTATGAGTCATTATTCGCAGAGTCTATTCATAATTTGATATAAGTTGCTTGGCTTTAGAATATATCTCATATTAGGTGTCCTAGCTGTTTTAGGGCTGCTGGAGTGGAGAAAGCGTGTGGTTCTCCACTTTTTCTCCAGCTCTCGTAGATATTTTGTTTCATCATAGAGATCATTAGAACACCAAGTACAGAGAGTTTGTTCTTGCTTGTTTGAGGCGCAAAATTGTCAGCAAATTCATTCAAGCACACCTTTCATCAGGTACGTTTGTGTTAACATGATGCTATCGAAGGGAGATAAATCTAGATCATCAAGGATAAGGTGTTATGTTTCAAAATAAAAGAAGTAAAGGCTCTGGATGAAGGAAAAGAGAGGAAGACTGGTGTGCAGGTGTGGAGCAAATGTAGTAGATGGGCAAGAATGAGAGGGGGAAAGTTCAGGATGTGAGATAACTTGACTAAGAGAGATAGGAGTGGACCTATAAGGGTAGAGATTTTGCGTGTTGTGGAGAGATAAAAGTGATGTAACTCTGGACACATGTTGAAAATCTGTCACTTTCCCTAGGGATGTTGCCTCATGCTTTATAGACTGAGCAGGGTATATCCTTATTGCAAAGCTCTCCAAATGTTCAACAGGACAAAAATGAACATTTCTGTGGGAATGTCATGGAAAGTGCATGGGGTTTTATTTGGCCTATCTAATTACGGGGTCGCTTTTTTCTATGCACAGCATAACCGTTTGATGATGCGGACAAATGATGACCCTGCAACATCCTGGACCAAGACATGGTCTTCCCATTGGTGCATCTGAAATTCAAATTGCCATTGAGTGTGATCAGCCAAGACGTATACCATCACAAAATCTTAAGGCCGATTCGAGGCGCATGTTGCCAGACTGTTCCTCCTCCTATCCTGTGTAAATTGTGTCAAATCTCGGAAGTAGACAATTACATATTTAGTACTGCTTCAGCTCCCATCGGTGTAAGCCAGGGTTTGATCTTGTGTCCACTGCTAACCAGTGGCCTAGAGAGGCTGGTATTACTCCTGTGACGGCCATGACATGACACTCAGTTACATCTTCAAATGCTGTTGAGTGAGAGCATCAGGTGTCAGGCCTCTGCCTGCAATGTATAGAAAAGTGGAAGATGATTTAACCAGTAAAGAGTTTTTACACATTAGTCAGTGTTTTTAGGGTTTCTTCATAGGGCTCACACTCAGTCCAGGATGGATTCTATGAGGTAGCGGTGAATGAGAAGCCAACAGTGTTAATTACTCAGAAACATCCTTAGGTTTTTGCCTAGATTTTTAACAAATTATGCTGGCCCTTCTTTTATATCCCTGTCCTAATTCCTCAGTAACCCTCCATCCCCCAATCTGTACAAAGTGGTTTAAGCAGACTGTGGGCTGCGGAACAGCTATGCAGGGCTAATGATTAAAATAAAGATTGGAACCACTATTATAATTATTAACTACTCCGCTGTAAAAGAGTCTGGGGCCTGATGTGCAAAGCCAGTCCAACTTACTTTGGGAATACGAAGTCTGATTTCATAATGTTCAATAGTTCCCTAAGATTTGTAATAAGTATTCACAAGGGAATGGTTGGTGGCCCAGGGGATTCCTCCCCCTTGCAGTTTTCAATAGAATTCATAAATGCTGTAAGACAATATTGATGGTTGCAATGCAGGACATAGTTAGCATCTGCCTGGGGTAGGCAGCTACTCTTCTCAAAGTATAGGCTATCAAAAGTTGACAGTTTGCATCTTTCTTGTTCTGGCTGCAGGCGTCAGGATATACAGATAGAGGCCGCATGGATCGCTCCATGCATTCCCGAATGCTGCATTCACAACGTGCCACTGTTGGTGGCATCGTTGCCCCTATCCCTTATTCGAAAGCGGTAACAATGGCGTGCATTGCAAATACCGTGGTCGAGGTCTGCCTACCTATGCAGGTCTCCATTCCAGCATTTGCTACTTTTATCAAGGATCCACAGTCTTACCTCATTGATATTCATGAGGTGGGTGGATTGCGACATTTTGTGAAAAGGTCATTTGACCTGCGAGGTATTGAGTATTACTCACACTGCAAGAGGTGATGCTGGTCACATCACAGTGCAGTCATTAAGCGGCGGCCAGCCTCTTTTGAACTTCAGGTCCCATCTGAAGACTTACGTTCTGTGGCATAGGCTTTTGGGATTTCTCAGTTTGGACAGGATATGGGAGTGCACTGACATCTCCTCATTTCTCTTAAAGCTCTCATGCATTTTTGCATCCTGGCTAGTGATTGGAGGCTTTATGATTTACCACATCCCTCAAATCTTGTGTGCTCTCCAACAGAGATGGCAGCGCCCTCTTTGTTTATTGCTCTATGGTTATTATACGAAAGTATCATTATTCACTATTGGTATAATAAAAATGCAAACCCTTGCTTCAAGCAAGCGTCATGGAGCAATCCTTATGCAGGCGGTCGATCTGTCTGATGGCGGGCTCATAGAGACACCTGCACCAGCCATCACAGAGATCATCCAACAGAAGTGGCGAAACCTCAGCCCTGGCCAAGGAGAACTGCCACACCTCAGTCCCACTTCATTTCTGATAGGGTGGAGCATCAACCATACGTGTAGCCCCAGGTTATTTAACCTAAAGCCCTGCAGCGTCCAGGGCTATCAGACAATCATCCTGTCGCCTCACCCGCTCTCATTTTATCACAGGGCGGGGCTCGATCAGGACCCTCATGACCCCACCTCACCTTCTGATGAGATTTTAGAAGGTGGAGGTGAGAAACGCAGGAGGCTGTATAGCACATTCGCTGCACAGACTTCAATATTCAGTTTCCTGCTTCAACGTCTGAGGCGGGCGAGAGTACCACCAGGTGAGAGGTGGTGACCGGACACAAGCTGCTGAAAGTTATTTTAAAAAATTGTCAAATGTGTGGGCGTGGGTAAGAGAGAATGTGTTTGTGTGTGTATATGTGAGCATGTGACTGCGTATGTGTGAGTGTGTGTGAATGAATATGAGAGTGACAGGGGAGTGCATGAGAGTGAGTGGCAGTGACAGTGAGTGTAATTGTGAGGGAGACTGAGTGGGTCAGAGTGAGTGAGATTGTGAGAATGCGAATAAATGAATGAGAATGAGTGTGAAATAGATTGAGGGAGTGAGAATGTGAATGAGTGAGAGTGAATGAGCGCAAAGGAGTATGAGTGAGAGTGTGTCAATTTGCTCCTCTTTACAATCTGCTACTGGCCCTGGAATATTAGAGGTAATTCTGTGCATATGGGATACTGTGGGAAAATGCCGAATCTGGCACACAGGAGGTAGTGCTAAGCATAAGGTAAACCCAGTGCTTAATTTCTGCGGGTGATCCCTGGTGCTCGGCACCGGCACTTAATTGTCAACACCAGCGCTTATGACAGTCGGCCACATGGTGGCGCTGTCTGTCAAATTTACAGATGAGCAAAACAACAGTTGTATATTAATTCAATATACATAAAAAATGGCTAATATCTGCAGCCTAAGCCATTCATATAGCTTTCGGGCCTGGATAGTCTGAACTTCACACTTGCAAGAGTGTGATGCTTTGAAGTTGTGTTGGTGCTGGCATTGGCAGCGCTGGCCAGGCAATGGGCAGAGCAAGTTGCAATGGGCTCCTGATGAGAAAGCACTGGGTACACCTGTGAGAAAATGCTGGCATACTAAAGGAAATTCTTGATGTAAGGGGCACCCACGTCAAAATGCTGCCACTGGCATTTTCAACATAAGCCTTAGAATAAGTGTCACCCATGGCCAAATGCTGGTGCCGGCATATTGTTGGTATTTTTGACAAAAGGGGCACCCGTGGCAAAATATCGGTGCTGGCTCACTAGAGATAGTTCTTTGGTACATGGGACTACCATGGCAAAATGCTTGCACTGACATTTGAAAAATACTTTTTGGCATGAGACCCCCATGGCAAATTACCGGCACTGGCTTACTAGGGGTCATTCTTGGCTCTAGCCAAGAACAATGATGGCGCATAAGGAGGTGCCGGCAACCATATTAAAGTGCTGGTCTTCACATATCAGAAATACTTTTTAAAAGATGGGTCACGCATGGTTCGTGGCACAAACAGCAACAATGGCCCTTAGGGGCACCCATGACAAGTGCTGGCCCTGGGACAATGGAGGTTATTGCTGACATAAGCACCCCCTGCACGTTTGGGAAAAGTGAGGTCAACTTCAAGGAGATTCTCATGCTTCATGGGCCTTTGATTAAATGTATGTAAAAATCATGCTTTTAAATGCCCTATTCCATTCATTTCCTTTACATTTTATTGGCAAGGAGAACGCCCTTGGACCTTCATGAAAGAAGTGGACCTCCCTTTACTGGCTCACTGGAGTTCAGAGCAAGTATGTCCCCTCTTCCAAAGCTCACCAGCCACCAATGCAGAGTCCACCGCTTCTGTATGGAAAAAAGTAAGGTATTTAGACTGTGGGCTTGGCTCGCACACCCGCTCATTGAGGTCAACCCTACATGCGCTGGTGGATGCGGGCTTGGCTCGCACACCCGCTCATTGAGGTCCACCCTACATCCGCTGGTGGATGCGGGCTTGGCTCGCACACCCGCTCATTGAGGTCCACCCTACATGCGCTGGTGGATGCGGGCTTGGCTCGCACACCCGCTCATTGAGGTCCACCCTACATGCGCTGGTGGATGCGGGCTTGGCTCGCACACCCGCTCATTGAGGTCCACCCTACATGTGCTGGTGGATGCGGGCTTTCAGTCGCACACCCGCTCATTGAGGTCCACCCTACATGCGCTGGTGGATGCGGGCTTGGCTCGCACACCCGCTCATTGAGGTCCACCCTACATGCGCTGGTGGATGCGGGCTTTCAGTCACACAGCTTCCAAAGTAATAATATATGTTGTTTCTGCTCTCGCGATGTCTTCCAAATGAGATTAGTTCCAGATGAAATGTATCTGGCCGTCTTCTGTTCAGACAAAAAAAACAACGAATTTAATTATCCTGTCTTTGAATAGCCACAGATAAATATCTCTGGACAGTTTTAACAACTACATTGTATGATTATTGCTTTTAGACATTGAAGCACAGAGCTCAGAATGTCATGCTTTATAAAAACGTGTTAATTTAAACTATATTTCAACCAGAGATTTTTGTTTACAGTCATTACCACT
Organism: Triturus cristatus; assembly: GCF_964204655.1. Taxonomy (NCBI): domain Eukaryota; kingdom Metazoa; phylum Chordata; class Amphibia; order Caudata; family Salamandridae; genus Triturus; species Triturus cristatus. The sequence continues at coordinate 496,164,154 of NC_140581.1, read as the reverse complement.
AAAGCCTACTGAGTGATCACAAGTTAACGAATTGTATTGTGTCACAGCAGTAGACGGGATGATGTACTGTGTTGAAGTGAAAAGCCAGGTACAGGATAGCCCGCGCATCAGGTTTTTCAGGGCAAGTTTAATACAGGGCTAGTCAATTTTTGGTCTGGCCTGAAAGTGCAGCTGTGTGTGGCCTGCTGTTATGAATAGTATAGTAATACTGTACTATACATATCAAGTAGGAGTGTTCCTCTCTTACCTCATGCTATTGGCTGTTTTGGTGTATCATGTTGCCTTTTATGGCTCTCTTGAATTGCCATGCATTAGAAATCATTTTACAAATTATTGCATCTTAAATCCTATATCTTATAGATACATTGAATACTGCAAGCAATTTTTTCATTTTGCTTTTTCACTGCAGCAGCCTTTTTGTAATATTTTAGTCAGAGCTCAAAATGCAAGCCAGACCAAATAGCTTTCTCACTGTATGTTAAAGATACACAGACTGCTGTTGTCCTAACAAACCTATGTTTACCGTGTGTTCATGTTTCCCAGGAGCACCTATATTTCTATGTTTCCCTTGAAACTTGGAAGAGATGCACAGAAAAACTCCCAAATATTCATGGAAAAGATGCTTTACTAGGTTGGAAGTCAGAATTCTTTGTACAAAAATATTGTCCGACATAAATATTGTACCCAAAATATCACTTCCAAAGAATAATGTTGCATTGAACCTACATTTTCTATCATTTACCGCAATGGGGCAATATTTTTGGAAAAAATATGTAGGACACAATATTTATGTCAGACAGTATTCTAAGCGCAATCTTCTGATATCATACCACTTTAGTATTACTACGATTATTAACTCCAGCCATCACAGTTTTGAGGAAAGCATTCGTGTATAAACTGTGTTGTTCTTTCAACAAATGGGGACAGTAGATATGCAGCCATGGCAGTGGGCATGTGGGGGATACTTTCTCATGGGGAGCTTGACCAGATGAAACAGTAGTGAGCCAGCCTGGTAATTCTGCAAGTATACCCCTGCGCTCCACACAGTAAACATACAACCGCGCATGCAGAATCTACTAATGCACCAGGACAGGTCCTGCGGAAAACCCCACACGTGCTGCAGTCTACTGAGTCTGTGGGTTCTGACCCCAGTCACATCAAAGTCTGCACCTATGCACTCCTGCCCTGCTTCGTCTCCTGCCGTTGCTGGGGATGGCCCAGCGAGATCTAGGTCTAGAGCGGACCATGAGCCTCCTCATACCTGTGGAACTGCAAGTGCTCCTCAAAGTGGGGGGCAGAAGCCTCATGAGCTGCTGACTGGCGATGGAACAAGACAAACCGCACTTGAAGGGCCCCAGAGGCGATCAGTAGAGCTGCCACCCTACAGGAGACGCTGCTCTTGGGAAGATGAAGTCAACTAGGCAGCAATCGTCCTACAGGAATTGTGGAGCACGGTTGGCCATGAGTGAAGGGGCGGTGCAGTGTTTGACGTTACTCCATCAGAGGGAAAGCATGCATCTCCCAAGGACACATGCAGTTACCGCTCCATTGCCCACAGACCCGACGTAGATTATTCAAGGCGTCTATCAATGATAGAAACAAGTTAAAAGCCCCAGATTCTAAGATGTAGTCTAATTAAGAAAAAGCTCATTTTTAAGTTTAAAGCGCCACAAGCAATCAGAGCTCATCGGAGGGCTGGCCCTCTCTTGCCTCATTTGCATCCAAACTGGCAATAACTGAAATGTTAGTAAAATACAACAAATAAATGCTAAATTGGATAAACCCAACTGTGTGAAAAACTGCATGGAGGAAAGAGAAAGTGAAGGGACAACTTGCAATGCCCCAAACAAGCCCGGTGGCCCTGTCTGAGGATGTCAAATGCCACAGAAAATCCTGTGATAATTTACTAAAATATAAACAGTTTATGCAGAGCACAGTGGATAAAATGGAGATTCATCTAAGTGCAGCTACCGACCCCAAGAGTTTTACACAAAAAGGTCAGAGCAGCCTCCTGAGCCTCGTGTCTGCTGGGATCCCACAGTGGTCGCCAACTAGGGTGGAATGCACAGTAGAAACAAAGGCCTCCCGAGGAAGGACCCTTTCAGTGGTCTCCTTCTGCCTCGAGGACGAGGGGAGCGGGAATAGAATGCTTGCTGCTGCCGGAAAGAAAGGAGGGGAGTCAATGTGAAAACCAAATGTAGTACTGAGATAATTGAAACAGCTGGGTACTGCAGCAGGAGTAGCCTTTTGTGTACTTGGGAGATAAGAGCAACAATAAAACAAATATTTTGAGATGCAACGAACACACAAAACCCTCTGAATGCTGCGGGAAAGGTCTAGAAAGATAGTGAGTGATGAGGAAAGGAAAGGACTGGGGTGCATTTACGCGGAAGGAGAACGCCGAGCCACCGAATAACCACAGGTGCATGTTGGAGCCTGATTAGAAAGGAAGCCTTTTATGAGCTGGCTTTACACAAAAAGCATTTGATAAATTAGATTGATTTCTTTATAGTTATGTTTTCCTTTTATTAAATCTTCTGGAATGTGACTGAACTTTTTAAAATGTATCTAGGTTATTCAGTGAGATAGAGTGTGTTTTGGGGCCCCAAGTGGTTAAGATAGGAATCCGGGACATTAACATGTGCTTGACAAAGAAAAATGGCTAATATAAGGCTCAGTACGTGTGTTGGTCATTACTTTTTCACCAAACTGCGAATTAGGCTACATATGGGCTAAATCGACAGAGGGTTATATCCTGTTTTAACGAGTAATGAATGTATGTGCCTCAAGACAAATGTGTTTTTTATTGTCTTCAAATCAGTGATAATATTCTGATTTAAAATGGTTATATGATGGGCGAAACAGTTGGAAAATACAAGTAATTTAGATCATATATGGGTACACATTCAGTGAAGGAATGCAATAATAAGGTTTCAACAACAGACTATGAAACAGAATGCACCGTGTGTATGTGCACAAAATCAAAATAATATAAACAAGCATTTGCAAAGCCACTTGGTCTGAGTTTAGTTGCCAGTGTTTTTAGCTTTGTCAATGATTGTTTTATTTTACTGTGGCTTCTATAAAACATTGTTTTGGTAGCTGCTGGGCCTTGACCAGTATTAAAAGTAATTGGAAAACATCAAATTTGTTTTTGGTTTCAGAAGCACACATTGCCATAGTTGTCGCTGCCAAGGAAGGGGGTTCTTATTTGCGGGCTGACGTGCTCCTATGAAATGGTAGCATGCCATCACTTACTGTGAAGTATCCAGAGTCTAAAGTGAGCTGATCTATTGACACATGCTGTTGTGGGCATTTTCTGTTTGGTAGAATAGATTGGGCCCCTTAATGTGTGCAGTGCCATTTGATAGGAACATAACACACATGCACTTAGCCACCAAGGGTTCCTTATTTCAGAAGATGATCAATTAGTCCGTATTTGGGTGACTTCAAATTTCAATTATCACATCCCAAAAAAGACCAATCTAATCCAGTCAATAGTGATATATGCTGAGACCTGCTCTGCTTTTATATGGTCTACTTTGCCGTAGAGTGAAAGGGGATAGATTGGCAATCAACAAACCTATAGGCACAAGAAAGATTACATTTAATTAAAGTATAGAACGTGATAAGTTACATTACAAATAAATCTACACTTGAATTTCAAGCAGTATTGAAGTTTAGACACTGAGGAAATGTAATACTGGAGAATTTGTCTACAGAAATACAGAATTATACTTAAACTGTGACTTTAAAAGTATATAAGTCCCTTCAAACAACAATGACATGTATTGCTTTTTGAATAGTTGAACAGGTCCAGAGTCCTAGTTTGGAAACATGGAATCTACCAGCGAATAGCTTATCAGTGAATATTTACACAGCCATGCTTTCTGAGAGGATAAGAGAGTCAAGAGTTCGATTTCCGCTCTGCCCGAGATTCCTTTCGATCACTATCTTTACTTTATTATCTGCTATGATCTTAGATTTGTTTGGCTTTTTTCAACCATACCATATGGTTTATGTGTGTGACGTCATATAACACAATTAGAGTCTAGTATAACACTTTTACAGGTATGGCTGAGTGGCACCAAACTCTCATCAGACATGCTTCATTCTACCTTTCCTCTGTCTCAGTTGAGTGACCTTCGCCACACAGACATCACAGGCACAACATTGACTTTGAGGTCTTGCTCCTACAGCAAGCGGCCTTATGCTCTGAGCACAATGCCAATCTTTGGGAGGTCCTTAAAGTGATATGTGTTATCTGACAGTGCAAACGGCACTTTCAGGCAGGCTCTCGTCTTCTGATCTCTGATGTAGCGAAAGAAAGGGTTGCACTGCGGTGACAGTGAACTAGGACGGCCGCGTTAATCCAGGCCACTAAGCTGGTGTAATACCACCACAACAGATTAAACCAATGGAAAGGGCAGCGTATGGACAGAAAATGAAAGAGGCAGAATTGTTGTTTCATTCTTTCATTGCCATAAATTTCAACAGAAAAAAGGTTCCTTGTGCTGTGGCGAAAAGGACAGTGATGGCAGTGATGGAATGGGAAAAGAGCCTTTAGTGCGTTGTTATAATATTTCAGTATAAATTATACACACATATATTTAAATATATTTTTACATTCTCTCTCTTTTTCATTCCATCTCTCTCTCTCTCTCTCTCTCTCGCTCTCTCTCTCTCTGCTTCCTTTGTGACTATTTTCTTTTTCAATTTTATGATCCACTTGTATCTTATAAATCCTTCCGCTGACATATTAATAAGCCTCTAGAGATTAAAAAGATTGACATTGTGATTTCCCTCTGACACACGTACCAGGCGTTTACTGGCATCCTCAGTCCTTGGGGTGAGTGGTATGAATGACTAGTTCTTAAAAAGTCACTCTACCCGCAATCCGCCCCCCACTGTCGCAGAACTGCTTATCTCACACACAAACGTAATTAGAATCCTTTTTAAAACCTGCGCCAAGGGCAGCATGCAAATTCCGTCTCTGTGGTGCTCATAGCTGGTGGGGGACATTAATATTCAGACTCAAAGTCTGTCTTCAAATCTGGCTTTGGACTCCAAGGCATTTTCGCACTCAGGGCGACGCGTTACGCGTGGCCTATATTTTCACATTAGCTCACTGTAATGAGCTGAGCAACAACTGCTGCGTTTGTTTCCCGCCAATATGCTTTCAAGCTAAATCAATGTTTATTCCTCAGCTCTTCTGAAGAGGATGCAGTCTGAAAAGGAGCAAACGCCTACTCTGCATTCATTCCAGCTTGTCTTTGCTCTGGGCCTCCTTCCCAGAGCGAGTCAAGAAACAATGCCGCCATCTTGTTTGGCGGGAGCAAGAGGATCGCGGTGAATAGGCTTGGGAAAGCTCAATCGACTCTTCTATCTCCTTAATATTGTTGACACTGCCTCATTTATGGTAATGGGGTAATGCCGACTGAGGCAGCTGTCCATTTCTTCTATGACATGAGCCGGTAACCTTTGTAAAGAATGTGAGGGTTAGGAGGTATCCCAGCATGCTTCATGAAAAACAAGCTGGACAACCTCCAGAGCTTAACGCCATAGGCTGCAAAACATCACACTGTGCATGTTTCAAACCTACATTCTTATATGGATGTCGAGAGCAGATAGAAACTAAAATCTTACTTTGATGGCTCCATTACATACACAATATGTTAGAAACACATTCAATGTATATATGTTGAGGTACGTCTATAACAGAATATGTTTACAGTTCATAACGAATACCATGTAATAGTTTATCAGTGGAGGCATGGCCAGCAGCCCAAGGGAGATGAGGTCTCGTGATCAATGACCAATGACCTGCATTTCTACTGCTCACCGAGGCGGGAAGCCATCTTATTGTGGCAGAACTGTTCCTATGTTGCACTTCTACTTGAGTCAAAGATAACCCGGGGAATGCTCAGTGGCTGTCGCTTTTCCGAAGGTTTCTTGGCTCCTGTGGTTCTATGGCATGAGTCTGGTATCGTTACTGATGGCCATCCTTTCAGCGGCTTGCAGCCCTAAATGCTGCTTGGTTTTTGTGATGTGCCAAAAGGGAAGCTGCCCATACTTGAATCCCCTCTGCATGGATCGACTGGTGGTGTTGGCAAGCCGCCCTGCGGTGACGGAAGTGGTGCAAAGGACGGAGAGACCTGATTGAGGTACTGACTGTACTGATGCTACTGGTGATGCCTCATTTCACAGCCCTTCTGCATGAACCACACTCCCCACTGATGGTCTCATAGGAGACTGACCCCACTGACACCCTGGACTGTGACCCGTAGCCTATTCTACCTTCAATCAACAACTCATGGTACTCGAGGGAGAGCAGTGGCGTCAACGTGGCATCAGGTAAGAGACTGACCTAGCCGCTCCTGCATTGGTCTGGGTGCCAATGTTCGCCTATGGCATCCCTGCTCTGGCAGTGTTTAGCGATGAATGCAGGTCGTGCCAGTGTTGCATACTAACGATTTCCTGCAGTCCCTTCTACTAATCGTTGATGCGGAGTAAAGTGGATTCTAAGAACTGCCTGGGTGAGGGTAACTTTTGATGACATGAGGTTTTCTCCCTGCTGACTTCCCACCTAACTTGGACTAATTAATTGCACCTTATCCTTTTTGCGTGGCAACTGTGCCTAAACTGAGGGTCCAACCACGCATAGCAACAATCTTCACCGCAGTAGACCCAGGTATACACATTGGAACTTTGAGAATCGTCTTCGAAAATTGATCATGTATTGTTTCTAAAGTCAAGTCTCAGTGATCCCTGAGCTCACTCTTATAACTTTGTTCAGCAAATGCCTTCTGTTCAGGCAGGGGGAGGCAATGGCAATCATAATCATCCACCGCACGCGTACTACATTTGTGGAAAAGACAGATTTGCATTCCATGGTTGCTGGGTTTCCTGGTTGATCCTGTGCGTCTTGATGAAAGTCAGACCAAGGCATCCATAGCATCTTTTTTCAAGCCACTGAAGACGTGTGGCACCAGCTGATATTTCAGAAGTGGCCTCCAAACGTTCGGGACTGCATTCTCATACAAGGAGCATCTAGAGGTTCAAATCAAACAAGCAGAATGACTGAGAGAATATGCATTCCCATAGACCCAAAAACACTAAGGGCCATATTTATGAAAAAGTAACGCGGCACAGCAAGTCACCTTGCTGCACTGCGTTACCAGAAAAGAGCCGGACTGTGCTATATTTATCACAATACGGTGCATTCCTGCCTTTCCTCAGCGCTGGTTCACAATAAGCTGCCTAGCACCAACGCAGGCACCCTTGCACGATGGGGAAAGGGTACCTGCGCTGCAAGCAGGATTGTTTTTGTGCAGGAAAGGAAACCTTCCTACACATAAACTATTCCCTAAGGCATATTTCCTCTTTCTATGTGTGCTGCAGAATACAGCACACATAGCCAGAGGAAGGAGCAAGGGGAAATAAAACTATTTCTCTTTGTTATGCCTTACCTGAGAAAGTGTATCTTTTTGGTGCATTCCCAGGTCTATCAGGAATGGTAAATCTGAGAATACATAAAAATTCATGGGTGTTGTGTGTGAACACCCACGCAACTCCCATGGAGCGCCTCCCTCGGGCGGAGTAACGCAATGCAGCGATTTGGACTGTGTTGTGTTGCGTTACTCCAGATTTACCAAGTCACTAAGGGCAACGCAAAGTGGCCGTGCGTGGCTTGATAAATCACATTTTGGGGTTGCTTCACGCAAGCATTACGTTGCATGGTGCAAAAGCAACTCAACCCCTACATTAATATGGCCCTAAGAACATGAAATAAAGTCAGATGACATGACATACGGAGGAGTGCGTTTCCAGATAATGATAAAGACCTCAATCATTTTCCACCACTTCAAACAAAATCCTTGTCCCTGGAATGTGATCGCCGGTGAAGGGCTATTTGTCAGTAGGATTACTTGTCTCAGCAGTCCTGACACGTTGTTCTTCAAAGTCCATTAAATATTCCTAAAATCATCAGGATTTGTAATGGAAACAGTGCTTCATTACTGGAGAGGCTGTCTGGTCAGGACCCACTTACTGTCTGGCCACATTAGGATCTCTCTTGTGCAGGATACATTTCTAGGACTCCTTCAGGCTCAAGTCATGATCTGATGGCTGCGTCGTGAGAAGCTGAAGCTGTTGATACTACAGTGAAGTGACATCTCGCAATCATCTGGTTTCACATCTCATACCCCAGCAGCTACCGCCCTTTTACCACACTTGCATGAGTGTTTGATGTTTTATCTTTTCGCCAACTATGGCTTGCCATCGCTTTGCCGGGAAATGACAATTGGACATTAAATACTTGCATAAATGGGATTACCATTCGTAATGCCAGAGAGAGGATTATTGATTCCAAGCTTCAACACTAAACAGAAGGAAACACCATGGAATGAGGCAGCCTCAGCCTGGACCTTCTGCGGGGCAGAATCTCTGTGCTCTTCGTTGAACACCCGCTCCTATCTCGGCAGAGCTGGTCTTTCACCTGTAATCCTTGGCATAGCAGGAGGATATAATACAAAAATGTGTCGCTGTATATGCTGCACCGAAGTAGAACAACCAGCTGATGAACTGTCGCAGAAGCAAAAGAGTAAGCGTCAATTATTCGATTCTCTGATCTTCTCTTGACTTCAGACGAGAAGTTTTTTCAAGCAATGGCCACTGAAGCAGAGAAACTGATCTGGTATATGTATGTAAGCAACTGAACTCATCGACTGATAGACGTTGATTCACAAAAGCATTTATGAGCTTAGAAAGAAGTCCTATCGGAGGCACTCTTTTACATATTCTTACATGCCTTTGTGATTCGACCCGAAACATCCAACTCCTTATTTGTAAAAGTGCAAACCAGGCATAATCCTTTCTATTTGTTCTAAGTGGAATTAATATTCCTTGAATATTCCTATTTTGTTCAAATTTTACACGTTTTTGGGGTCAATTCACAGTCACGTAAGAGTACATAAAAGAATACTACAAGGTACTACTTTATGTACTCCAAAATGCCTTTGTGAACTGCCTTGTGTGCACTGTAGGATTTTGAAATTGTCCACATTTTGTACATGTTTCACGTTTTCTCACTTATCCTGTGGTTTTGTCTTCTCCCTAATTACAAGCAGAGAACTTCGGTTTTAGTTGTCTCAAGTTTCTGTGTAACACTACTGCTGCTAGCATTATTACTACTACTACTACTAATAATGATAATAAAAACAATAATATGAAGAAGAAGAATACGCTATATGCAGTGCCTGCTAGCACTTTTGATTCTTTGTAGCACTATGAATAAAAGTTATGATAAACACTGGATCTAAAGGTACTCAATTTGTTGTTATGGGAAAGATGCAAAGGTGCTGAGATTCATACTTGTGTCCTGTAGGTCACACTCAGATGTCAGCGGTGACCGCTCCACTCACTCAGCCATCTGACACAGTCGTGCACCTTTTTGATGACTTCTCCTGAACCATAATCGAAGTCCCTGTAAAAGTGAGACTGAGTGTCTCAAAGCAAGTGGCATAGTATTTTGTTGGCAAAAAGCCAAGACAGGACATGTCACTGAGCATCCTGCCACCTGCATCAACCTGCCTTAGCAAGAGCTCAAGTTCAAGGTAAATCTTACTCCAAGAATCCCTCTCAACTTTCCTAGGTAAATGAGGCTAGAGCCCCCCTAACTCCACACTCTTGCTCCCTGGCCTGTCAGTGTAACTCTGGACAGAAGGGTATGTTTTAGAGAGGAGGTCATGAACCTCGAAGCTGCTGAAATTGGAATGTGGTTGCTTCTTCTGCTTCTTCTCCCTGATTTGCTTCCCAGGCATTGCAAGATGGCAGTCATGTGATTTCTCTTTTGTCAACCTGAGTCTATTTTTTTGTTTCTGATTGCACACATTGTTCTCAAGAAGATAATTACTGAACACTGCCACCAAATAGCTTCAAACATGTACTCTGAACAGAAGTCATACCTTTCATCAGCCTCTTTGAGGAAGCCAACAGCTAAAGGTACTTCCAAAAGTGCTATCTGCTGGGTTACAAAACATGTTTGTGAAGCTGAGGTGTCATCCCGGTACACTGTCGCAACGATCATGCATCTCACTACTTAGGGCCGCCGCAAATTACCCCTAAAAATTCAGGGGCATATTTATCAAAAAGTCACACGGTGCAACAACCCACCTTGCTGCGCTGCATGACAGGGAAAGGCCAGGAATGCGCTGTATTTAATATAATACGGCTCATTCCTGTATTTTCCCAGCACTGGTGTTCAATGTTTTCCCTACTGCAAATGTAGGCACCATTGTAACTGTATTGTAGGCAGGATTGTTTTTGTGCAAGAAGGTGCACCTTCCTGCACAAAAACAATCCCCTGTGGCATTTCCTCTTTCTAAGCAGCACACATAGAAAGAGGAAACAATGAGGAGAAATAAAGTTATTTCTCCTTATTACACCTCGCCCGGGGATGCGTATCATTTTGGCCATTCCCAGGTCCACCAGTAATGGTAAATCTGGGAATGCGCCAAAATCCATGGGTGTTGCGTGGGAAGACTCATGCAACACCCATCGAACTCCTCTCTAGGGCAGAGTAACGCAACACAGTGATTTGCGCTGCGTTGTGTTATTCTAGGTTTATCAACCCACTCAGGGCCATGCAATGGGGCCTTGTGTGTGTTGATAAATCTAACTTAGGAGTTTTGTTACTCTTGCGCCTCATTGTATGGCACAAGGGTCACGCAACTCATTGATAAATTTTGCCCTCTGTGTATGTGTTCTACAGTCATGCGGACTCATCAAGATGATGCTAGCTAGTGGCTCGACATGTTAGAAATATAAATGGAGTCATCATCAACTTTATCAGCAGGCAAGCACTTCACGAACAACCCTGACTGGAACTGACAACAAGAGATGACTGCGAGGTTATTGACTGCGACCCAGCCCTCTGGCCTGCCAGTGTACTAGAGGCAGCAAGTTCCACACTCATAAATCACAGTGTGAATCACTCAGACTGGTTCTTCCCAAAAGGCATGAATACGAGGGTGACAGGAGATTAGGTAACTCACTTTACCCCAGTCCCACAAACCTGCAAGAGCATATCCCGTTCAGAGATACGCCAATGCAGTGTGTGACTGGTCCCTCAGGCTAGTGCCCATTTCCTACAGGTCTAATTCTGTTATTTTGATCTCATCACCACCCTCATTTTCTTCGTCTTTTAACTAAGATACTCTTTTAGTATGACTGCTAATTCTATTGTTCATACTCCTGGTGTGACTATCGCAGTTATTTGCTCAGTACCTGATATTTTCTTTGGCTGCTGCATTCCAACGTCTCTGCGTCCCGCAATCATTGCTTCAGCACAACCCTGAGACTGTTCCAAGTGCTCAAGAGGGAGACATACTACTAGTGCTTCTGCTACTACTACTAGTAATAATTATACTAATAATATATGGGATAAAGTACGCCTTGGCATGTATTATACAGACATTGCAAGTCACAGGGGGTAAGCATGGCCCGATTCACAGAACTAACTTAAGACAAAATCCTAAACTTACTACCATTTTGGTATTCACAGAAGGCACTTTCTCATTTTGGTATTCACAGAGGACACTTACTCATTGATGAGTAAGTGCCTTCTGTGAATACCAAAATGAGTAAGTGCACTGTAGACTGTAGCTGCCTGTACCTTTTAGTTCTTATTGTAATTATAATTTGCGCACCTGTCTCCAAACAAACCACCAGGGACTACGTATCCTAACGGAATAACTATACTTTGCTGGTCAGCATACATAACAAGAATATACATCCCACACAGGGTCGAAATAAAAACAGCAGCTTTACAACCACGTACTCTACACGGTCTAGCTTGCTATTCGTGTGAGTAAGGATTTCAGTGCCCTACATAGAGGCAGTAGGCGCTATACAAATTCTACCAATACAATCCCAATAACGAGAAAGAATGTTGGGTGCTATATAATAACATGTTCCTACCCTATATGATGTAGGCCCTTTTAAAGCAAGCAACCTGACATAATAGCTTCGTTCGAAAGGATGGTGCTTGAGTGTGCGAATAACACTTCCCCCGGTGCAGAAATATAAATCTATCATACATTAGATTAAAATTAACCACCAGCTAGTTTTCCTCGTTTCTGCAACCCCCCCACCGAAATCTAAGCAACTGCTTTCGAGTCCATTACACTACGTCTAAAAATCGTGTCATGTTGCCAGAGAGGATCTACTTGGAAGCGATAAACCATCGCCTCATCAAAGTGCACTTCCCTGATTAGCTCCTCTGAGGAGCGGGAGCGCAGCAATCTGTTCAAGAGCAGGACAGGAAGGGGCGGGCCGGCGTGGCTGTCAAGAGGATGACAAGCAGCACTTCAGCAGGGGAGGCAGTTCCACTCTGTCTCGTGCATCATAAACGCAGGGGGCAGGAACCAGTGCTTAATTTGAGCCGGAGCGTTCCGGTGCTGAGCACCAGCACTTAATTGGTTTCCGGTGCCCGGCACGGCACTTAAATGTCAACAACACACTTAGGGCAGTCTGCCACAAGGTGGCGCTGCTCATGTAATTTAGAGATGAGCAGTGTAACAGTTGTATAGGAGATCAATATACATAAAATAATTACTAATATCTGTCTCCCCAGCCATTCCTTTAGCTTTGGGGACCTGGAATAATCTGAACTGTACCATTTACATGCGAGAGAGATAGCAGTTGTTTTGCAGGCGATTACAGGGGTCATGGGTGGTGCTTAATTTTACAAATTAAGCACTGCAGGAGCCCTGCTGCTTTTGTGGAAATACAAGGCTATGGAGCAGACTTCCTGTCACCTGCTCTTCCGCCAGCAGTGACCTGTGAGTGGACAGTTTGTCTACTTACCGTGAACGGAATATCCATCGTTATTTTTCAAAATCGCTTTAGCATGTGCCAGTAACCTTAATTTGCTGCCTCTCGTTAATAGTTTGAATTTATCCTCGTGACATCGCAGGAACTTACCGTAATGTGTATTGATTCTTGTGCTTGACCAATAAGGCCAGAGTGGGCTGTAAAGTGTGCACTGCCTCTTTCTTGTCTGGCCATAATTACTTAACGTTGTCAGCAGGCACCCCGGATGCTTACTAACCTTATAAGCCGGATACAGCAGGAGCGATCCACGACGCTAGAGTCCACTCTCCCCACGAACGGTGTTACCTATGAGGACTCTCAGAAACCCTCTATAAGCAACACCACCCCAAGGGAAAAAGGAGGGAAGAAGGATAACAGGGGAAGGGCTGCGGCGACTACACGGAACCTGTACTCTAGACACCCACTCCTGTTGAGAGAGAAGGGACAGGTTGAGTCACCGGATCCACACCTCAGGGAGTAACACAAGTACAGAGGGGGTGATATCCCCAGCACACACACTCAGACGTTTGTCTGTATCGCCCAAGCAGTCTCACACAGTACTCACGACTCAGCTGGTACCGGAGAGGAGGTGGAAGGAGTCCTTCCCAGTCGTAGTCACCAAGTGAATGAAGGCGGGGCCGCTCTCCGAGCCTTTCAAGCGGCTCCAAGCGCAGGAACAGCACACAGGACGGGCTCACGGCTGCAGCGTTGTCCGGGCGCTCTCTGAGCCTTTCAGTCGGCTCCAAGCGGGGGGAGAAGGGTCTTGAGGGAGATGTGCAGCTCCCGAGGTGGGGAGAGACTCAGGTCAGGTCTCTAGTCACGGCGGGGCCCACGGGTGGAGCGCGCTTCAGTGATGCCCGGAATGAAGCGCCGCCAAGTATCCCACTGTGTCACGGGTCCAGGCAGAGTGCCCTCGAGCGCTAAGGCCGTCCGTGCCGGAATCAGCGGGAAAGAGTCAGGTCCTGGCTCCTGAAGCAAGGAAACACGGGAGATAGGGTACGCGAGGTCCGTTACCTCGCCGAACGCCAGGTGGGACTTGATTGACAAGCCCCCGGCCTTCCGTGTACGAGGCTTTTGTACTGCCTCCGGAAGTGCGCTCGCACGTTCGCTAGGGGTGATGGGTATTGTAGTTTCATACCCATCAGCTCCCTAGCGACGCTTGGAGCGTCACGGGCTCGGCTCAACGTCGAAGTCTGACAGAACCCCCCGGCAAGGGCCGGCGTCTCGACGGGCCTCCGGGTTTTGTAGGATGAGCCGCGTGGAAGCGGCGAAGCAATACAGGGCAATGCAAATTGGCCAGAGGTTCCCAGGACCTCTCCTCGGGTCCATAACCCTTCCAACCGATCAAGTAGTGTAGCCTACCTCTGATGTATCTGGAATCTAATACCCCTTTAACTTCGTACTCTTCCCCGCCATCTAAAAGTAGGGGCTGAGGTATTGGGGGGAGTCTCGTGAGAGGGAGACACGGTTTTAGCAGAGAGACGTGGAACACTGGGTGTATGTGCCACGCGGGCGGGAGTGTCAGTTTCATGGCTACAGGGTTCACTACTTTTACAATGGGGTATGGGCCCACGTATTTCGGTTTCAGGCGGGTGTTCCCCTTTATTCGTAGGTGTCTTGTATCTAACCACACCTTGTCTCCTACTGCGTAGGCCGGCTCAGGGGTTCTTCTTTTGTTCGCGTAGTGTTTGTCTCGTTCTTGCGCTGTTTCCAGTTGGTTCTTTGCTGTCTGTAATACTTTTTTCAGGTGCGAGTGATGTTCTTGGATAGACGGGTGTTTAGTTTGTGCATGCCATTCAAAGGGCAACATGTTTGGATGGTACCCTGTTAAACAGAAGAAGGGGGAGCATCCCAGTGATGAGTGCTCGGCATTATTGTAGGCGAATTCCGCCATCCATAGCAGTGTACTCCATTCCTCTTCGTGGAGCAACGTAAAGCATCGGAGGTATTGCTCCAACGTCTGGTTCAGCCTCTCCGTCTTGCCGTCAGTTTGAGGGTGGTAGCTAGTGGAGAGACGGGCGTCCACCTTCATGACTTGACACAAGGCTTTCCAGAAACGCGACGTGAACTGCGTTCCCCTGTCAGTAATGAGAACCGCGGGGATTCCATGGCTCCGTACGATATGTTGTAAGAACTGCTGGGCTAGGCCCGCTGCTGAAGGGAGTTTCTCCATGGCAATGAAATGGCCCATCTGAGTCAAGTGGTCTATGACGACCAGGATGGTAGTCATTCCCCTACTGGGGGGCATATCCACTATAAAATCCAGAGACAGAGTGTGCCACGGAGCTGGGGGGATTGGAATAGATTGGAGCAATCCGCTCGGTCGTTGGTGCTGAGACTTCCCTTGCGTGCATATGGCACACCCTGCTACGTAGGCCGCAGTGTCCGTAGATAATGTAGACCACCAAAAATGGCGCTTCATTGCCATCGTGGTTTTACGTACTCCCAGATGTCCTCCCAAGGTGGAGTCGTGAACCCATCTCAAGGCTTGTTGCTGTAGGGAAGAAGTCGGCAGATATAAGCGTTCGTCCTGATATAAGAGACGCTGTTTGGAGGACCGATGTAACGGGTCTTCAGCTACCCAACCTACTTCATCGGTTCCTGAGGTTTGGTTTCGCACTTCTTCTACGAAGTCGGGTGTAGTGGTGGCTGCCGTCCTCACATCAGGGAATGATGCCGACTTCAAGATAAGGGGGTTGTCTGTGGTGGACGCAGGGCTCGTAATGCAGGGATGTTGGGGCCGGGACAGCGCATCGGCCTTTCCGTTCTGTGGCCCAGGACGATATTTGATTACGAAGTCGTAATCAGAGAAAAACAACGACCAGCGTAGTTGTCTGGGGGTCAGGGCTCTGGCGGTTTTTAAGAATAGGAGATTCCGATGGTCCGTATAGATTTCCATGGTGTGTCTTGCACCGAGCAAATGATGACGCCACTCTTCACACCCTCTTTTTATGGCCAGAAGCTCCTTATCCATTATACTGTAGTTCACCTCACAGGGAGATAGTTTCTTGGAAAAGAACGCAACGGGGTGCAACTGTCCGGTTTCCGGATGTCTCTGTGATAGAATGCCCCCTACTGCATATTGGGAGGCGTCGGTTTCGACCATAAAGGGACGTGTGGCGTCCGGATGTCGGAGCACTGCGGCGGTGGTGAAGCAGACCTTCAATGTCTGAAAGGCTTGTTCCGCTGCGGCGGTCCACTCGAAGGAGGCACCTTTCCTCAGGAGAAGGTTTAACGGTTGTATAATACCAGAAAAGTTCTTTATAAAGCGGCGATAAAAATTCGCGAAGCCCAAGAAGCTTTGTAGGGATTTCACATTGGTAGGCGATTCCCACTGGGTAATAGCCCGCGTTTTCTTATCATCCATACACAATCCGTCGGGACCAATGACGTATCCCAAAAATTCCACCTCAGAAACGTGGAACAAACACTTCTCCAGTTTGGCGTATAGCGCAAACTTTTGTAGGCGCTCCAGCACCGCCGCCACGTGCTTCACATGTTCTTCCATGGACGCGGAGTACACCAAGATGTCATCGATGTACACAATGCATGATACGTCCAAGAGGCCCCTCAGTACTTCATCCATGAAGTACTGGAACGCGGCGGGGGCGTTGCACAGGCCAAAGGGCATTACCGTATATTCGAACAAGCCGAATTTGGTCCGGAAGGCGGTCTTCCACTCATCGCCGCGTCTTACCCGCACCAAATGATAGGCTCCCCTGAGGTCCAGTTTGGTGAATATGGTCGCGGTTTTCAGTTGGTCTAGAAGAACAGGGATCAACGGCAGGGGATATCTGTTCTTTATAGTGACCTTGTTGATCGCCCTGTAGTCAATGCAGGCCCGTAACCCACCCTCTTTCTTCGGAATGAAGAAGATCGGAGAGGAGGCCGGCGAGGAAGACGGACGTATGAACCCAGAGGAAAGCATGTCGTCGAGATAACTCTGGAGGTACGAGGTTTCTGCTTCGGTGAGGGCGTAGATCCTACTGCAGGGTATGCTGGCTCCAGCCTCTAGCTCGATGACACAATCATAATCTCTGTGCGGAGGTAATCTTTTTGCCTCTTGCGTGTCGAAGACAGTCTTGTATCTTTCGTATACGCTTGGTAGCTCGGTGATTGGACTTACACATTGCTGCTTGCATGTGCTGGCCAGGAACCCCGCGGAACTTCCACTATGGGGCAAGGACCTGACTCGTTCTGCGGTGCAGTGTTCTTGGCAAAACGAAGAATTCAGAGTCACGGTGCGTGCAGTCCACCTCACCAAGGGATCATGGAGAGTCAGCCAGGGCATTCCTAGTATGAGCTTGAAATGGGGTGCGTTGATTAGGTCAAATCGTATCTGTTCGAAGTGCTTCAACCCTATTTGCATCACGAGGGGCTTAGTGTGATAACACACAGGACCCGAGGTCAGAGCCGATCCGTCCACTGCCTTCACCTTCTCTGGGATATCCTTTTGATCACAGGGTATATCTAGTTCCTTGGCGTATTGTTGGTCTATAAAATTACCGGTGGCGCCGGAATCCAGTAGGGCGTGGACAACCACAGATATGTCATGAGGCAAGTTCAACAAGACGCACACATTCATGTGGGCGACTGAGGGTTGAATAGTATTGGCTGCAGCCGGGAAGACCTCCTCACTTCTAGGCCTCAAACAAGTGGTCCTCATCTTATTTGGGCTCGTCAGTTTCCCAGGTCCTCGGTCTTGTAATCCACTACGGACACGGTCTTAAACCCAGGGCTTCCTGCAGTTGCGTTCTTGGATCGACTTCGGCAGTCTTTGATGAAGTGGCCTGGTTTGCCGCAATACAAGCAGAGTTTCTGAGTTCTCCTTTTCTCTCTTTCTGCTTGACTCAGGGGACCTCGGATGCCACCGATCTGCATAGGCTCGGTCCCTTCCCCTTGGGAAGGCCTTTCCTCAGGAACCAATCGGGGCCGGATGGGAATGAACCTGGTATCGCTGCGATTCTTGTCCCCTTTCCGCTCTTGAAGCCGGTGGTCTAATTGGACGGTTAAATCGATTAATTCTTCACAAGTGGCCGGCATTTGTACCACTTGGGCCAGAACGTCCTTGAGTTCGCTTCTCAACCCTTGATAGAATAAGGAGGTTCTCTTTTCTATCGGCCAGTCCGTTTCTACCAAGAGTCGGTTGAAGGAGGTAATGTAAGTCAGTAGGTCCTGAGACCCTTGTTTCAGGGTAAGGAGTTCTTTATCCAACGACATTTGATGTGCCTTGCGATCAAACAGCCTTCGCATCTCCACACAGAAGGCTGGGAAGTTGTACAGAACAGGATCGTCCCGTTCGATCAAAGGGAAGGACCAGCTAGCAGCGTTGCCTCCTAAATAAGACATGACAAAGGCCGTTTTTGCCTGGTCATTCGGAAAGACAGTCGGTTTGCACAAGAAATGGAGCCTACATTGGCCCATAAAGATGCCATACTTCTTTGGGTCCCCAAAGAATCGTTCAGGAGGGGCAAGGGGCAGCTGCATGGGCTGAATGATCTGAACCGGGGGAGAACCGGATTGTTGAGGTGTAGAGGAAGCGTGATGCGGGAAGACCCCGGTGCTTGGTGATCCCCCGCCGGAAGCCTGGGTACCCCCATCCGCTACATGTGTTTGAGTTCTCACTGGCGGAGGCAGGGTCCAGTCTCTAATATAGGAACCCCCTTTTGTCCCAGCTGGAGGGTGACGGGACAGGCAGGCTACCTCTCTTCTCATGGTGCCCATCTCATTCTTAAGCTCCAGATTCTCCACCCTGAAGGCGTCCACTTCCGCTCGAAGTGCGTTCAAGGTATCCAACATAGTGGCCAGGACGGTAGCGGTATCCATCGCTCAGGCTGTATTTAACCGTGGGCTTGTCAATCTGTCAGCAGGCACCCCGGATGCTTACTAACCTTATAAGCCGGATACAGCAGGAGCGATCCACAACGCTAGAGTCCACTCTCCCCACGAACGGTGTTACCTATGCGGACTCTCAGAAACGCTCTATAAGCAACACCACCCCACGGGAAAAAGGAGGGAAGAAGGATAACAGGGGAAGGGCTGCGGCGACTACACGGAACCTGTACTCAGGACACCCACTCCTGTTGAGAGAGAAGGGACAGGTTGAGTCACCGGATCCACACCTCAGGAAGTAACACAAGTACAGAGGGGGTGATATCCCCAGCACACACACTCAGATGTTTGTCTGTATCGCCCAAGCAGTCTCACACAGTACTCACGACTCAGCTGGTACCGGAGAGGAGGTGGAAGGAGTCCTTCCCAGTCGTAGTCACCAAATAAATGGAGGCGGGGCCGCTCTCCGAGCCTTTCAAGCGGCTCCAAGCTCAGGAACAGCACACAGGACGGGCTCACGGCTGCAGCGTTGTCCGGGCGCTCTCCGAGCCTTTCAGTCGGCTCCAAGCAGGGGGAGAAGGGTCTTGAGGGAGATGTGCAGCTCCCGAGGTGGGGAGAGACTCAGTTCAGGTCTCTAGTCACGGCGGGGCCCACGGGTGGAGCGCGCTTCAGTGATGCCCGGAATGAAGCGCCGCCAAGTATCCCACTGTGTCACGGGTCCAGGCAGAGCGCCCTCGAGCGCTAAGGCCGTCCGTGCCGGAATCAGCGGGGAAGAGTCAGGTCCTGGCTCCTGAAGCAAGGAAACACGGGAGATAGGGTAGGCGAGGTCCGTTACCTCCCGAACGCCAGGTGGGACTTGATTGACAAGCCCCCGGCCTTCCGTGTACGAGGCTTTTGTACTGCCTCCGGAAGTGCGCTCGCGCGTTCGCTAGGGGTGATGGGTATTGTAGTTTCATACCCATCAGCTCCCTTGCGACGCTTGGAGCGTCACGGGCTCGGCTCAACGTTGAAGTCTGACAAACGTAAATGCTGAGGGTTTACCTGCTGAAACATGTTTAGAATATGAAACTCCTAGAAGTATAAAGGCAGCTGCTGAACGCTTCCTCACTGTGCTTAATTTGTAATATAATCAATGCCGGGCCCAAAGATATGCTGATCAGCTCATGACTGGTGCAAGTGCAACTAAGGGCCTAATTATGATGTCGTCAGTCGGACTACCGACAGCCCATTGTTGGCGGTCCAACCGCCAACAGCTCTTTGGTCCGACCGCTGTATTACGATACTGGTGGTTAGACCCACAGCTGTTGTATGCAACACCGCCACCTCCATCCGGATCGTAGATCCCGGAAGTGCAGTGGTTGGAGAAGCGTCCCAGAATGGCGACGGTGCTGACGCAGACACAACCATCTGGATTACCGTAGCTCTTTCCGACAACCTTTTCATGGCGCGGACCACGCCATGAAAAGGTTGTCGGAAAGGCAGTCGAGGGTGCCCCCAACAGGGCCCCGGGCATCAGAGCCCGTAGCAACATGCGCCATGGGGCACATGTCGTAGCCCCCTACCATAACGCTGTTGTATGTGCACTGTGTGACATGCACGACATGGTGCGTGGCACACGGTGCAGTGACGTGCTGATGGCGCTGCATGGCGGAGGCATCGCTGCGGCATATTCTTCTGGCTGCATCATGCCCCCGCCGTGGTACCCACAACTTCTGACTGCCAGCCCGTTGGTCAAATTGAAATGCTGCAGTCCGACCGCAGCATGCTTATGGGCAATCTCCTGACCACCGCAAGAGCAGCTGGCGGTCTTACCGCCCGATATCATAATTGGACCCTTATGTAAGAGCTCCGAATACCCATGCTGAGGAGTCCTGCATCCACCTCATGCATCTTTAATCCACTATCAGACACTCCCTACCCTTCTAGCTCTCTCTTACAGGTCCATTCTTTCTCTCTTCATGACGGTTTCTCAGTTTTTCTCTACCTTCCTCTTTTCGCTTCTGTTTGTTTTTCCCTCTCTTGCTCTCGGTAAGCACTTCTTTGGTCAAACCACAGCACCTCCACTGCACATCTTAATTCAAAATCCTTCTTCTGGAGACATTTTGGCTAAAACTATGCTTGTTCTTGCAATTATCTCAGTGGACTCAACCTCGAGTTTATGCTTTCATATTGTAGAACGTGTTCTCCTGTGAAGCGCGCCAAATTGCCGGTGGGCCACAAAAATAAATAACCCATCCCCAATAACACAACATCAAGTGACTCTAGGCTTCTGGTCCTTCTATTGTCCCTTCTCTTCTGTTCAAAACAACTCTACTACCACTGGATCTTTCAATCTACATTGAATAATGTATCCTGTCACTGCACACTTCTGGCTAACAGCCACTACTGCAACAACACCGTTTGGCCAATTTCACGTCCTGTCCTTCTCAATGTATATCCACCCCAAATTACTCTTCTTGACAGGAGAACTCCGGAAAGCAACTCTTCCTGTCAATAGACCCTAGCTGGCATTGCATGCACCTGGGAACCTATTCTTACTGCTTCTTCAGTGGTCAGGTGCCTTTGCTACAGATAGCGCAATGTGGCAATCCATCATTTTTAGTAACAGCGTCCCTCCGTCCAGCACTCTTTGTGTTGGCACCTACCTGTGCCAACTGTCGTTCTTGGTGGAGACTTCAAGATCTTACTGCCGCTGTATCCATTTTGCCTTCTTTGCAGTAGCTGCCACTGCAGCTAGGGTTACTGCCTAACTCCAGGACATTGCAAACACTGGGGTCTAGTCACAAATTTAAACTTTGTAGTATGTTTTGTAGTTCTACAATAGTACTACAAACATCAGTGGTTGCTGCCTCCAGTCTAAAGTGGTAGAGCGGTGAGGGGTGGGGTTGGGGTAAGGAATAAAAATACAATTAAGTGACATACCTGTCGCTCCCACTGACGCTGCTGGTCGCCTTATTGCTCCTCTCGCAATGGGCACAGAGCACGACTCCCCACCCAATTCAGACGCTGCTTTCATGCCATACCTAGCATGAGGGATGCTCTGTGATTGGCCTGAGCTTGCTGGTCTGAGGCTCGCTCAGGCACAGGAAGTCTTCCGTTTCTCCACCCGGCTGTAGAATACCGCTAGGTTGGAGAAACCTAAGTGTGCAGGTCTGTTTGATTGACCTAAGACAGCCAGCCAAACCGACATGCGCACTTATAGCGCCGCCCCCCCACCACTCCTCCTCTCTTCCATGGCCCGCCCACCCTAGACTCATCGGCTTTGCAACTCAGAGTACAGTGATAAATAAAATGATAATAAAATTGTATTATTATCATTTTATTTATATGCTGTCTCTGAGCAGTGGGGCAACGCTTCTCCGCCATTATGAAGGAGCCGCCCATGACAAACATACTACAAAATTCTGTTCACAAACTACGAACAGAGGTCTATGCCTCCACATGCCCTTTTTCTGTACGGAGATCTCCACCCCGACTGCAGAGGCTCTGCACACTTAGGTATATGTTTTAGTAGTAAATGAGAGAGGGACAGGAAGGAGTGCCAGGAAAATGAGGAATATTTGCTGCTAAATGGGAGGGATTAAGGGAGGTGTAAGGAGAGATTGAAGGTGAGTTAGGGAGAGGTAAATGGAGGGTTGTGCACTCACTCTCAAAAGAGTAAGCCTATTCCTATTCACAAACTGCACTTCTAAAGTTACTTACTACAGCTATAAAGGACTCAAGGGAGTTGTAAATGTATTCTAGCTTAAAGGTGCAGTAAGATCAGCAACACACCTGACCACTCGCAAGTATTGTAAGTGCAACACCATCCCACAGAAATTAATAAAAGTATGGACTTAGAGTGAACACCCCCAGGAAATAATGTTAAATTAAATTATTTGAAATAATTAGGAATACAAACCATTTTATTTAAATGCTAAATAAAATTCTAAAAAAGCATATTTCTTTGAGTTCAACATATTTTTATAACCTTTTTTATGTAAAAATGAAAGTAATGTTATTTTGTCTTAAAATATAATTACATCACTTTTAATTGATTTTAATAATTAGTAAAACACAATAAAAATTATATTAGTTGAATATATTCAAAATAGTTATATGTTAAATTTAAAATAATTTTATAATAACGTGTTTTTATTTTGTCATATATTTTAAATGAATACATAAAATAATTTTACAATAATATTTAACTTAAAAATGTGTTTAGTAAATTGTTTTCTATGTTTAATTAACTTTTTTACTTTCCCCTATACGTTACTAAGGGAGATCTCACATTTAAAATAAAAAGATTATATTTATACATTATGTACTAAAATGTTAAAAAAAAGTTGGAAATAGAATTCATTTAAATGACTTTAGTTTTTCCACAAAGTAAAGTCACATTTGTTTATAAGTTTAAAAGGGTATTATATATTTTTTAATATATTTAATTTTCAATATTAATTTATATATGTAAAGGATACAGGGCCATTATAGTTAGACTCAGATTTCACTCTTACAAAAACAGAAATTCAGCAGTTATAGTTACTTACCTAAGTATAACTTACAATGTACGCCCTCGCAATGCACTGCTTATGACATCACATATTACATCACTCATGACATTGTCAGTGACATCACTAATGACATCTCAAATGACATCACTGATGACATCATTGATGACATCATCCCCAGAACCACTCATACAACCACTCACGGCCCATTACAACTTCTAGTGCACCCAATCATGCAACCCCACAACCCCTCACATACCCATTCAGAGACCCATACCAGTGCTCACACACCCCCTTACTCCTCCATAGAGTTACTCATACACCAACTCAGTCACATATACTGCCACACATACAACCATTCACTCACCCATACAGCTATTAATTCAACCTCTCACTTACCCATGCAGACCTCACACAGCCCCACAGTCACCCATAAAACAACTCACACACTCACTTATTCATCTATATAACCAGTCACAAACCCACTCAACCACCTATAGAGCCACTCAACACTGCTACTCGCTCAGCACATTCACTCAAACACCCACACAACCACTCACATACCCACTCAGGCACCCATACAAGTACTCACACACATTCATTCCTTCATAGATCCACTCACACACTCACTCACTCACTCATATAACCACACACAACTGTTCACACACTGATGAAGTCATGCATACAAATCACTCACCTGAAGATCCAGTCACATCACCACACTCTCAAACATACTACTACTTAAACACCCACTTATTTCTCTATAAAGTCATTCACACACCCACTCACTCCCCCAAACAGCCTCTCAATAGAGCCACTCATTCACCCATACAAACTTCCACACACACTCACTCACACAGCCACTTAACCACTTACATAGCTATTCACACATTCATACAAGCACTCACACATCCACTTACTAACCCATGCAGGTATTTATATACACATTTACTCTTCAATACTGTCACTCACACACCAACTAACTTCAGCCAACATATACAGAAAATAGCCACTCATTCACCCATACAGCAACTTACACCCCCAGTCACTTGTTCATACAGTCATTAAGATACCCATTCATTCACCCATACAGTAACTACAGAAGCACTTATGCACCCAAATTGCCACGCACACTCCCATCAACTCACATCATAAACTCTTACAAAATACTTACACTCACTGGATGATGTCATCAGAGATGTCATTTGAGATGTCAAGAGTGATGTCACAGACGATGTCACAAGTGATGTAATATGTGATGTCATGAGCAGTTCATTACGGGGGCATAAGTTATACTTAGGTCAGATAACTATAATTGCTGAACTTCTATGGTTTTGTACGAGTGAAATCTGAGCCTAACTGTAACATCCCTGCAACCTTAGTTTTAATCTGTGAATTTCTACGTTTTTCAAAATTCTATTTCCTAACTATAACGACCCTGTGGCCTATTTGTTTTCTGTGAGTGAATACATGAGTCTCAGACTAAGTCGGTGCACGAGTGTCTGAGTGAGTCTGTGACTGGGTGCATCAGTGTCTGAGTGGGTTTGTGAGTAGGTGCATAAGTGTCTGAGTGAGTATGTGAGTGGGTATGTGACTATCTGAGTGGATCTGTGAATATGTGTGTGACTCTAAGTGGGTCTGTGAGTGACTGCATGAGTCTTGAGTGAGCCTGTGAGTGGGTGCCTGAGTCTCTAAATGGGTCTTGAGTGCATGTATGGCTGTCTGAGTGGGTCCATGGCTGGGTGCGTGAGTCTTACAATAGGTCTGAGTGAGTTCATGTGTCTGAGTGGGTCTGTGAGTGGGTGCATGAGTCTTTAAGTGCATCTGTGAGTGGGTGTCTGAGTCTCTGAGTGGGTTCATGAGTGTCTGAGTGGGTCTCTGACTGGGTGCATCAGTGTCTGAGTGGGTTTGTGAATTGGTTCATTAGTGTCTGAGTGCAACCGCGAGTGGGTACATGAGTCCCTCAATGTGTCTGTGAGTGGGTACGTGAGTGTCTTGATGGGTCCAGAATGGGTGCATAATTGTCTCAATGGGCCTATGAGGCGGTGTGTGAGTCTCTAAATAGGTCTTCGGTGAGTGTATGCCTGTCTAAGCGAGTCCATGAATAGGTGCATGACTTTCTAATTGGGTGTGTGAGTGAGTGCATGACTGTCAAAATGGATCTTCAGTGGGTGTATGGTTATCTGACTGAGTGTTTGAGTGGGTCTGTGAGTGGGAGTCAGGGTGTCTGTGTGGGTTTATGACTTCCTCCATAATCGTGTGAGTCAGTCTGTGAGTGAGTGCATGAGTGTCTGAGTGGTATGTAAGTGGATGCATGAGTCTCTAAGTGAGTCTGTGAGTGGGTGTTTGAGGTAGTGAGTGGGTCTGTAAGTGAGTACATGTCTCTGAAGTGTTGTGTGAGTGAGTGCATGAGGCTCTGAGTGGGTCTGTGAGTGAGTGCATGAATCTCTGAGTGGGTCTGTGACTATATGAGTTGGTCTGTGGGAAGGTACATGAGCCTCTGAGTGGGTCTGGGAGTGGGTGCATGAGTGTCTAAGTGGCTGTGACTGGGTGCATAAGTGTCTCAGTGGGTCTGTGAATGGGTGCACGAGTCTCTGTGTGGGTCTGTGAGTGAGTGCATGAGTTTCGCAGTGGGTCTCTGGGTAGGTGTGTGAGTCTGAGTGGGACTGTGAGTGGATGCATGAGTCTCTGAGTGGGTCTGTCAGTGGGTGTGTAACTGTCTTAGTGGGTCTGTGCATGGGTGCCTGACCGTCTGAGTGGGTCTGTGAGGGCGTGCATCAGTGTCTAAATAGGTCTTGAGTGGTTGTATGGCTGTCTGAAGGTGTCCATCGGTGGGTGTGTGAGCCTCTCAGTGGGTCTATGAGTGGGTACATGAGTGTCTCAGTGGGTCTGTGAGTGGGTGTGTGAACCTCTGAGTGGGTGAGTGACTGTCCGAGTCATTCTGTCAGTGTGTGTGTGTGTGAGTCTCTGAGTGGGTGCATGAGACTCTAAGTGAGTGCATGAGTGTCTCGGTGGGTCTGTAAGTGGGTGGATAAGTCTGTGAGTAGCACATAAGCACACAAAGTAGCTCTCTTAGGGGTCAGGGACCACTATAAACATGAACATTTTGAGATAAAAAATGTTTTTGCTTTTATCCAATGCTTCTTTCAGATTGATGACGGCCTGGAAGCCATCTCAACAATAAAGTTTTGCAAAAAGCATGACAAAAAACAAGCATTGACAAATTCAACAGACTGTAGGCCAACACCAGACCTGTTGGCTGTGCCAGTGCTTTTTCAGGTTTGGCATTTGTCAAGACCTTCGAATTTTACTAATATTATATTTATAATATACTCACTTATAGTGACTTTCAGCCAGGCCTTCTCATCTGTTGCTATGTCCTTCACATTTTTCCGCTGCCAACTTTAGCAGTGGGTCAGCTCACTACAGCATTTGGCTAATTTCACTGTGTGACATCATTCTTCCCCTTCACAAGGAGCACATACACATACAAAGTATATCCCTTAAGTACCAGTGACTACTATGGTAATGTGTGTTTTTTGAGACCAAAAAAATTAAGTTCTGCAGAATCATGACAAAACAAAGCAAGTAGTGACAAAACCAAAAGACTAGTGGTCAAAGCCAGACTTGGCTTTACCAACGCTTGTTTGTATTTTCTCTCTGAGTAAGATACTACAGCCCTCCTCACCGGTCCCTCTCCTGTCACTCTCCAATATTCTGGGCTGGCCTCCGAGTTTGACCACTGCTGTGATTGAATCTATAAACATGACCTCTCGCTCCTTCCTTTACTCCTAAAGCTAGATGAGATAGCTAATTCCTTTTTCCTGCTTTACGTGTGTTGCGAAGATTTCTTTGGTGCAAAAGTAAAAGTATATTAAGTTCATCATAAGCTGCAGCATTATGGAGCTAGCGCAAATGGCCTCAAGGGGGAGGCCATACTGCAAAAGTGGCACTGTTCGGTGTTGGAGCTTTCCAATGTCAAAATATCATTTAGCCTGCGGATCTGAAAATCCATGCATTAGGGCTGGGTCTCAATAGCTGCCATGTCATAACCTTCCGCCACCCTTGTGTGTGGGCTGGATACTGAGTCCGATGCTGCACAGTCCTGGTTTGTGTGTACATGTACAAGCCAGACTATGCAGTGTACCTCTGTGCGGATTCCTCCGCCCGTGTACTTTTGTGTTTGAAGCACACAGGCTCTTGTAGTGTCGCGGTCTAGTGGACGCGCGCACTACGTAGTGACGGAGATGTGCGTAGCGGCCGTTTGGACGCTACTGCGCATGCGCGAAGGATAGCGCGCGAGCGAGAGACGCGATCGGAGCGTGTTGCCCGGCGCTCTCTCGGAAGGTGATCTAAAAAGGTGAAATAAAGGTTCTATCTACATACAGAACGTTTCCTGTGAGTCTGTGGGGGGAAAGCAACATATAGCCAGGCACCCAGCAACATTACAGTGGCGACGAGGATGGGATAAGAAGAACCCTATGTGCAACAGGTGGAAGGTGCCCCCCTAACCTGCATCAGAGAAGAAGCCCACCAGGAGAGATACCACCCTACGCGGTAAGAAGACCGGAGGGACCAAGGGCAGACACCTACACACCGGGAGAGTGCGGCAGAGGCAGATAGAAGCCGGGGAGTGGCACGTGGGCAGCGGAGGAGCCAGCCAAGAGGTAGAGGATATCGCAGGCGGACAGCGGAACCGCAGAGGAGATCCTGGCGGAGTCAGGGGACGACGGAGCAGCCAGCTCGAACGCAGTCCCAGGTACCCGAAGCAGGGGAGCGGGGACGGACGCACCAGGTAGCCCAAGGAAGCAAGTGGACGCCAAAATGAGTGCACAGTCTTCGACTCTGACGACGCCGATTCCTTTCCTACCACGCCCGGGAGAACCCATAGTGAAGTGGGAAGACTGGAGGGAGTACTTCAAAAACTACCTGGAAGCGCTAGAAGATGAGAACGAGGAGGCGTTCTCTAGTGCCAGGAGGAAGAGGATACTTCTACACAACCTAGGACCAGAAGGGATACGAGTGTTCCAAAATCTCACACCGACCACCAGACCAGTAGGGGACACAGACGTGTTCACCCACGCCATAGAAGATTTGGACAACCACTATCGACCAGCAGTGTGCACCTCCATCGACCGCTATAACTTCCAGCAGAGGAAGCAAGAAGCGGGGGAATCCGTAGATGACTACGTGGCGGCGCTGCGGAAGCTGGCGATGACGTGCAGGTATGGCGGACTGCAGGACGAATTCATCAAGGACCAGATCGTCATGCACACGACAAGCAAGTCAGTACAGGACAAACTATGGGCGAATGGAGATGCGACGCTGAACGAAGTGATCGCCATAGTGAAAAGAGCGGAGCTAACAAAACGATGTGCGGAAGCGGCCAAGAGAGAACCGGCCCCCAGACTCACAGTCAACAAGGTGGACGACGCGGACCACCAGACGCGGGGGAAACAAACGACGGGGGAGTACAGAGGAGCGGCCAAAGGGAAGCCAAGACCCGGACAGACATGGAAACAAGAAAAAGGCGAGGCCATGAAATGCTACAGGTGCGGCAGCTCGAACCATGCAGCGCACGACAAACGGTGCCCCGCATTCAGGGCCAAGTGTGCGTTCTGCGGCCTAGTTGGTCATTACGAAAAAGTATGCCGCAGAGAAGGAAGACAGCAGGCGGTGAAGTTCGTGGCACAGGACGAGGGGGAAGAAGCAGAAGGCCGAGAAGAAGACGAAGAAGTCCTGTGTATTGAAGACCAGGTACTGGGCATAGAGGGGAGAAGAACGCGCAAACCCCAGTGCGACATGATCATAGGAGGCATACCCATCACCATCGTGGCGGACTCAGGATCTCCTTACACGATCATTCAACGTTCAGTATGGAACGAGAGGTTCAGACCCACGTGGGGCGCACAACTAGAACCCCCCGACATTCGACCTGTCACCTACACAGGGGACCCAATCCCGATGGTAGGGTTCAAGACAATGAAGTTCCAGTTCAAGGAGCGGAGTGCGCTCTGCAAGCTGTACGTCGCGGAGAAGGGACCGTCAGTCCTGGGCTGGATGGACCAAGGAGTGTTGGGAATACAGCTGAACCCAGGAGGGGACACCCAGGTGATGGTGACTCTGGACGGAGAGGAGTCGACGGCAGAAAAATGGCGGAGCGGGCACCCGAAGGTCTTCGGCGGGAAGATTGGGAGACTGGAGAAGTTCTCCCACAAAATCGTCCTCAAAGAAAACGCCCGGCCGGTAGCGCACAAGGTACGGAACATCCCGATTGCGGTAAGGGAGGCGGTGCAACAGGAGCTCCTCCGACTGGAAGAAGGGGGAATCATTGAGCCCATCGACAGCGCGGAGTGGTTGGCGCCCTTGGTGGTGGCCATGAAACCGTCAGGCAAAGTGCGCCTCTGTGTGGACCTCAGGGAGTTGAACAAGTGCATAGTGGTGGAAAGGTTCCCCTTGCCACGCATAGAGGAAATGTTGGCCCGCACGAAAGGAGTGAAATGGTTCTCCACCATAGACTTGCAATCGGCATACCACCAGGTAGCGCTACATCCGACAAGCAAAAAATTGACATCGTTCATCACGCCGTTCGGCTGCTACCAATTCTGCCGCATGCCCTTTGGTCTCGCCTCGGCAGCGGCGGTGTTCCAGAAGCTAATGGCCCGCCTATTCAAGGACATTGAGGGAGTGCAATACTTTCAGGACGACATCCTAGTGATGGGGACGGAGCTGGAGGATCATGACAGGAAACTGTCGGCAGTATTGAAGATCCTGGAAGAGAAGGGCCTAACAGCAGAGTGGGAGAAGTGTCATTTTGGAATGACGTCAGTCACCTACCTGGGACACGAGATAGGGGCGCAAGGAATAACGCCGAAGAGAGGGAACGTAAAGGCCATCTGCGAAGCACCGCCGCCCACCTCCAAGGAAGAAGTACGGTCGTTTCTAGGGATGGCAGAGTACTATAGTAAATTCGTCCACCACTTTGCCACAAAAACCCACCACATGAGGCAACTCACGAGGGACAAGACGGCGTTCATATGGACAGAGGAGATGCAAGAGGAGTTCGACACAGTGAAACGGGAAATTGGCGGAGCGATCCCGTTGCAAGGATTCGATCCCCAGGGGCGGTCAATATTGATGACGGACGCGAGTGAAAAGGGGCTGGGAGCGGTGCTCATGCAGGAAAGACCAGACGGCGGAACGGAGACGATCAGCTTCGCGTCCCGGACGCTGACAGCATCGGAACAAAAGTTCAGTGTGATAGAGAAAGAGATGCTAGCGGTAGTGTGGGCCATGGCGAAGTACCGTCAGTTCCTGTGGGGAACCAGATTCCAGGTGAAGACAGATCACAAGCCTCTCGTGAAGGTACTGACATCGGATGGCCATGCCAGTGCCACGCCCCGGATTGCGAAAATGACACTGAAACTCCTGGAGTACAGGTACGACGTGGAGTACATCCCGGGCTCCAGGAACAAAATAGCGGACTACCTCAGCAGGGCATCTGCGATGGACAGCGCCTCCAACGACAGGGAAGACGACGACGAGATGGTGGCTCTGACGGACGATCCGGAAAAAGCCATCAGCAGGCAGGAATGGAAGAACGCGTATGAGGCGGATGGTGACATGGAGGAAATCAAGGCGTACATCGTGCGGGGATGGCGGGACAGAAGGAGACAAAGATCAAAGATCAGGCAGTTTTACGAAGTCAGAGAAGAGCTGTCGGTGGGCAACGACGGAGTGTTTGTCTACAGAGGTGACAGGGTGGTGCCACCGGAGAACATCGTTCCCACCCAGCTAGCCATACTTCACGAAGGCCACCTGGGAATTGTGAAGACAAAGACCAGGACAAAGCAAACCTACTGGTGGCCAGGGATGGACACGCATGTAGAGAGGCACGTGAAGGACTGCGCGCAGTGCCTAGGGGCGGACAAGACACTCAAACCCATGAGACCACCCTTAGGGAAATTCACAAACCCCAGCAACCCGTGGGAAGAGGTAGCAGTGGACATCCTGGGGCCAATACTGGACGACCAGGGGATCCCCAAATATCTATGCGTACTAGTGGATAAATACTCGAAATGGCCAGAAGTGCACATCAACGAGATCATGGACACGGACGAGATACTACGCTTCCTCAAGGCGGTGTTCCTCCGGGAAGGCATACCCAGGAGCATTATCAGCGACAATGGCCCCCAGTTCATCTCCGACAAGTGGGTCACGTTTGCGAACAGGAACGGCATAATACTCAAACACACCTCGATATACCACCCATCCAGCAATGGACAAGTAGAGAGGTTTAACAGGGTGCTGATGGGCTCCATACAGGCGGCCATCACAAGAGGCAAAGACTGGGAGAAAGAGGTGCTCAGCACGATATGGGCGTACCGCATCACCCCCACCGGTACGGGGTACAGTCCCTTCCAGATCTTACGGGGACGGCAACCCTTTACCAGAGACAATGTGGCGTGGCAGGAGAAGACCATCACCAGCAAATGGTCTCCAGCAGTGGTGCAGCACAACATGCAGAAGGCACAACGCATCTATACAGAACACTACAACCGCCACAAGAGGACAAAAGAAACGGCGTTGGAAAAAGGGGAGTGGGTCAGAGTGAAGCTGGCAGTCCTTAAGCGGAAAGGAGAAAGCAAGTACTCCCCACCCCTCAGAGTAGAAGAAGTGTATGACCGGGCGGCACTGCTCAGTGACGGTAACGTGTGGTCACACGAGCGCATGGCCAAATGCAATAAGATCTTACAGTGGCCCCGAGAGTGCACGGAAGGGGAAACCCCGGCAGAAGGGCCGATAAAGGACACAGACTCATCCGAGGGAGGCCACGGAGAGGACATGAGCGGTGAACAAGAGAGAGAGAGAGACAACTCTGGGAGAAGACCCTTGGGGGAGACCACTAGAGAAGATGGCGAGGTAAAAGAGAGAGAGAGCCAGGGCACTCCGAAAGGTACCGACGGAGGCCCGGTCGCAAAGGGAAGCCGAGAAGGACATTCCACTCCGGTAAGAGCAGTGGTGAGACCATCCAAGTTCAGAGACTTTGAAATGGACTGACCTCCGGGTCGGGGACTTTGTGTGTGTGATATGAAAAGGGGGAGATATGTAGTGTCGCGGTCTAGTGGACGCGCGCACTACGTAGTGACGGAGATGTGCGTAGCGGCCGTTTGGACGCTACTGCGCATGCGCGAAGGATAGCGCGCGAGCGAGAGACGCGATCGGAGCGTGTTGCCCGGCGCTCTCTCGGAAGGTGATCTAAAAAGGTGAAATAAAGGTTCTATCTACATACAGAACGTTTCCTGTGAGTCTGTGGGGGGAAAGCAACATATAGCCAGGCACCCAGCAACATTACAGCTCTTGTAGTTGTCTGGTGTAACAATGCCGTCTGTGAGAAGATTGTGTTAACGGGTGGTCAGGAGGAACACAGTAACGCAAATCGCTGTTGAATGTAGAAAATGTGCCACCATCTGGCAAACTATAAACGTTTTATTTTCACTAAATATTGGAGGTGTCTCTCAAGTGTCTCCCATGCGTCATTAAGAAATGTAAAGACAATTGGCATTAAATTAGAAACAGATTTGTGTCTTTGCTCATAGGTACGTCTCAAAGGATTGTCTGTTGATTGTAGCCCCCTGTTTGAAGGACACTGCCTGTCCTTTCCTTTCCTTATGCAGCAGTGCCGGTGACTTTGCCATCAATCCCTCTGCCGCAGAAGTGTCAATCAAGGAACTCTCAGTCCCGGGAGGGCACAGAGGACCTTCGGTCGTCCTTCGTAGCTCCTGAGGTGCCAGGGATGGGGGAGGCGCAGCAAGGCCGCAGTAGATGGGGCAGGCAGCATCATAATGAATCGGGCCGGCATGGGATGCAGACGCAGAATTGGAAATATGATGTTGGAAAGCACGCATGAGATGTCAGTGGAAGGTGAAGGTCAGGTGATGGGTGCCCTCGCACACTGCCCATTTGAGAGCAGAGGGGAAGTCCTTTCCATGTGCTGAAGCCCCGTAGGACAGTGTATTGGTAAAATGGCCGCAGTCAGTATAATGTATTGTCAAAGCACTGCACTGGATACGGTCATTTGCAGACTCCCGTCACTGTGCATGGCATCCGTCGTTCTTTCTCCATTTCTTTCTGTCATGGCCTCCTAGAGGGGCGTCGCAGATTAAGCATTACTCTGATGTACTTAGTTGCCTTTTCTTTTGTTTAAGATCCCCAGCTTTTAGAGCTGTTGAAGGGCACAGAGGGCAGAGCTCGTCCTCCGTGCACCTCGTGGCCACAGTTCAAAGGTCCTTCCTTTGTCCAGTCACCCCTACCTCCTGTCCCGCCCAGAAAAGGCCGTGACCACTGCACAGGGTGATTTGAGTGTCCCCAGGGTACTAATGCCATGCGTATGTCATATGAATACAACACTTCTCGACCACTTAAATGATTTTGTGTAATCATAAAAATAACTGCATGGGGTCAATTCTTCTTAAGCTTGCTCTTTGAGCCTCACCAGCTTCTTTCTGGTTCTTGCTGCACACCGGACAGATTCTGTCTTGTTCTCCAAACGTGATGGTGGGGTTTCGCTGTCATCATCCCATCACTGCTGGCTGTAATCACGGTTCTGACCCCTGATTACTTGAAACAGTAGGCTCAGGTAGGCGTCCGATTTTCTCAGTTGTTCTCGTTTTGCTAGCACCCAGTTTCCTTCCATGAGGGTTGATTCTTTGACTCTTCTCCTCTGATCAGCATGCTCCTTCATCTTGTCCTTTTGTCGCTGATCTTGACAGCATCCTTCAATGTAACTTTGGGCTTCTCCTAGCTTCTTCTGCTACACTTTCTCTGGTGTCCATTTTGGTATACGGAGGTGCACTTCGCAACTCAGCATGAGTGTTGACTGTCACTTTCCTTTGGTGGTGTCTGGAGTGCTCTGGTAGGCTCTGAGGCCTGAGTTGAGAGCCTGGTGAAGTGGTGTCCTGGCAACTTCCACTTATTGCTCATCCTTCTTTAGTGTTGTCATGAATCTTACAACCGTGCTGTTCGCTTGAGACCAGAGCGGTGTGATCTTCCAATGTTTGAAGTCAAAGTATGCTGCAAACTCTGCGAATTCTTGTCCATTGAATGGTGGTCAATTGTCTTTTGTAATATTTTCAGGGATGCCCCAGGTGGCAAACATTTTGTTGAGCAGTGGTGGCTGGCACGGATAGGGGGTGGTGAGGCATAGTGCGGGTGGGCGGGTAAGGGGGTAAAGAAAAATAAAATAAAACTTACCTCCTCGCTGTCTCTCCTCATTGTCCCTCCTCGTCGTCCCTCTGCTCCGGCCAGATAAGGAAGCACCCAGACTCCCCCAAGCCAATCACAACACTGCAATACAGCGTTGTGATTGTCTGAGCAGCGTAGTTTGATGTTCAGCCAGGGAATGGTAGCCTGGGCATGTTGTCCACCCAGGCTGTAATTTAACGTTGTTTTACGCTTTCTTGATGGATAGGAGCTTCGATCACAGTCATGCGTTACATCAACAACTTGATGATGCAGATGCCTCAGAATAACTATCTTCTCCCCCAAAATTGGTCACTGCTAGTTTTTTACTCACTTGTTTGAAATTTGCTGGTTCTTACAGTTAACTTCACCATCACATTCAGGAGTCTCTGTTTACCCCTATTTATGTTGATTTACTCTCCTTATCACCTCACTCAGTGTGGGGTCAGTCTACATTGCTTTGATCATAGTGTCAATAGGAACAGATGGCGCTTATGCTCACCACAAAGTTGAGGTACTCTTCTGCAAGAGACATTCACTTTTGTGAGTGGTAGTGTATATTGAGACATGCAATGTGTTGAATTTTGGTTCTTTCCCAGCGAGTGTATATGACATAAGTGTACTCTTGTAACAGGATGCCCCACTGTTCAATTTTGAGGTGGTATTTGTGCTTTGGAGGTTGCCAAATATTGTTAGTGCTGCCCGAAGATAGTGATTCACTTGCTGTAGATGAATTGGCAGTAATATTTGTATTCCTACATACCTGCTTGGCTCTCCCTTTCTAGTTCTGAGTGGGCTGTTTCTACATCTGTCTAGACTTCTGCTTGCATAGGATGAAATCAGGTATTTGTCATTCACTTGTTGATGTTGATCCAGAATAGCATGAAACTTAACAGTACAGGTATCCACGATGATTTCCATGCACAGTTGTAGACTAATGCATGACATTTTGATTTCCTGAAATGCTTGATTAAAATCAGCATTCCATCTGAATATTTATCCCTGTTTTGTGCGGTCGCTCAACTGTGGGCTGATGGTGGTATAATCCATGGTATATCTTGCATAGTAGGTGGCCATCCCTAGGAACGATTGAAGTTCGATGACGTTGCTGGATGTTGTTCAGTGCCTTGATCTTGTCCGGATCGGGTCTCATGTTTTTGTCAGAAAACGTTTCCATAAAACTTCAAGCATTCTTTATAGGATTCACTTGTCTACATTGAGCATTATGTTAGCCTCTTGCAGAGCAAGGAAGAGCAGATTTCTCTATGAAAACCAGGATATTTTTACTGTAGTTGAAGAAATTCATGATGTATCTGATGAGAACTCTGATGGCATCTTTGAAAATCTCTGCAGCTTACAATACCGTGAAAATTAGCCTTTTCTTTTTACCAAAATGTATGTGCTCATTGTGGTGCTGTATTGAGGATCTTTATCAGGTTCAAGTTCATGGCAGCCTTTCTTGAGCAGCGTAATCATGTCATTGATGTGAGCGGCAGAATGTTGTTCTCTTTCATAGTCCTTTTGGGTTATTTTATGTTAACACGCAGTCTTACTGTACCCACTGAGTTTCTCTTTGGTACCATGACTGGGATCTGGCCATTTCAGTTCCTCTATGATGTCATTTCTGAGGAGATCATGAAGTTCCTCTTCAAACACCTCTTCAAACTGGAAGGACATTTTGCATTGGTGCTGAGCAATTGGTATGACGTTTGTGTTTATGTAAAGTCTTACATCTCCAGTGAAAACACATGTATTGCTGAGCAAGTGGTGTTTCATAATAAATTGTGTACTGGATAGCTACTAACTTTATTTAGTTATTCTGCTGTGCAAAAACTAAGTAGACACTCCGCAGGAAGAGGTCCATCCATGATATGCATCAGGGGTGTAACACAAGGCCCGGCAGCCGCTGCAGTGCAGGGTTCGTGCCTAACCCTTCAGGGATCACCGATCTTTTTGTTGTCAATTTTGCAACATTCAGCCCAAGGCCCAAGAATGTTTGTGAGATATTGGAGAGTCAAGCCCCTTATCACATTCTGCAGGGCGACCCCATGATTTTGCATTACACCACTGATGTGCATGTCCATCTCCATATCTTTGTTTGTGAACTTTCACCTGAATTTTTCAAAACATCATAGTAGTTTGTGAGCCACCCGATTGATGGCTGTCACGTCTGTTTGTCATAGCATTGGTTGAGGTTTCATCCTGTAATATTCTGCAGCCCATACGTAGTTAAGGGACACTCCACTGTCAATGACGAATATTGCCTGTTGAGTTACCATTTTCAGATCAACTATGGGGCATTTTCTTTTCCGTTAATTTTGAGTGCAGACCATGGGCACATACTCTTCGCAGTCCCATAAGCATGAGGATGTGCCTCTGTATGAGCTTTGTGATATTGGCCATGACTGTCTTGAGGTAGACGTCCTCTGGAAGTGACGCACCATCTGGAATAGCTGCTGCTTATTTCTCTCGCAGCTCCAGGATAATACTGGTGTTTCTTGTCTTGTGTTTGCTTTGTTGGTTTGAGGAGTCTTCTCATTCCCCTCTACAGACTAGCCTGTAAAGATCGTCCTTGCCACATTGATGACACGTTTGCCCTATCGCTGGATGTCTGCCTGTGTTCAAATATGATTGCCAACATCCGTAGCATTCTTTTGTTTCTTTGTGATGACGTTTCTTGTGTGTTGATTTAATTGTGTGTTCACAAAGGTACCTGTCACTGGACCTCAACCTTCTTTTGTGATCTTTATGCGTTTTTTTTCAATTCTCATTCATGTAAGTGGAATGTTTGATCTCTTTTTTCCACTTATCTGGCCTCATTTGTGTTTGTTTGTTTGTATCTCCTCATGATGATTGGTGCAAGTCATCTGCTATATTTGTTCGAGGCTGTAGCCTTTCTTCAGCAGTTTCCACCGCAAGCATCCAGACGGGCATGGCTCTATGATGTAGAGATGAATGATGTCTTCATCAGTGAATTTGTCAAACCTGCAATATTGATTTAGCCGTTTCAGGCACATGATATAATCATGACTACACTCGTTCTGGTGAGGCAGGGTTGAAAGTACATCTTTCATAATCTACAGATTTCTTTGGAATGCATTTTCCTTTTAATTATGCACACACACTAATGTAGTTTGATGTTTTGCAACAGGAAGGTCCTTGTTTATCTTGCAGATACCTTTACCCACCAGATTCTCCATGGTGAGTAGCATCTGTGCATTGTCCTTTTCTCCATTTGCTTCTATGAGGTTGTCCAGATTGTCTAGCCATTCTTTCTAAAGTTACTGCTGGACGTTTTTATAAAGAAACTGGTGCTCAAAGGTACACAGTGGAGCCTTTCGCTGTTTTCCTTTCAGGGTTTTTTTCTGTTTCCTTTGTACATTCCTTGAACTGTTTTCTTTGTTCTATAATTGTATGTTTTAGGTTACTTAGGTTATTTGTTTATTTCCACCTTATTTGAGTGCTCTCACTTCGTTTCTGTGATTCACATTCACAATTAACTTGATTTTTGGGCAACTTTTTAGCTTGTCTGATTGCCTGACTTAAAAATGGCGTACCCTCATCTACGTTTATGGCAGATATTTTCAAGTTTGGGGATCGCAGGTAGGCACCACAGTCCACCCAGAAGGAGCATATATTATGTTTCATGGGAACGGAGAGAAACACTGTAAAAATAGCAAAACAGATTGGCAGTGAGCCACTCTATAATGGCCATAAGTAACATCCTTTGTCTCTCATGCCCTGGCTTGGAATAGATGTTAAAGTGGATGGACCAAAACAGTCCTCAAAGACCCCCTTCCTATGCTGTTAAAGCATCATTCTGTGCATACTTTAACACTCTTAGGGAGACCTGGCTGCCAGTAGAATATTGCCAATCATGCATTTGATTGTATTTTTAAAAGGGATAATTGAACATAAATGTAATGTTTGACTTGTTAAATATGTTCAGAGCTGCCAATTTTATAGAATAATAGTGAGAAAATATGTTTGTCATCTTGTGGAAAGGGGGTGATGATTTGTTTTTTACATGTAGGTGGAGGGGCATGAAAAATATTGTAGACTATTGGTCTGTGGGGATTGCCTGGTTCCAAGATGGCTGCATATAGCCCAGTCCTTCTTTTGTGTCTCCTTGTGAAGGTCTTTTAGGAAATGGGCACTGAAGCTGGGGGCCTGTCAGTAAAATGGATGCTTGCTCTGTTCTTATCAGTGGGCTTTGCCTGAACTCTTTGTGGCTCCTCAATTTGGTTCCTTTTTGCTTTGGACATCTTGGGCCCGATTCACAGAACTAACTTAAGACAAAATCCTAAACTTACTACCATTTTCGTATTCACAGAAGGCACTTACTCATTTTGGTATTCACAGAAAACACTTACTCATTTCGGTATTCACAGAAGTTAGTAGTCCTAACTTTAGGACTCCTAAATGCCTTCTGTGAATACCGAAAGTCTTAAAATTAGGATTTTTCTCAGTTTAGGAGCCCTAAAGTTAGAACTCCTAACTTTACTACCACTAAACTGAGAAAAATCCTAATTTTAAGGCTTTCGGTAGTCACAGAAGGCATTTAGGAGTCCTAAAGTTAGGAGTCCTAACTTTACTACCACTAAATTGAGAAAAATCCTAATTTTAAGACTTTTGGTATTCACAGAAGGTATTTAGGAGTCCTAAAGTTAGGAGTCCTAACTATACTACTAATAAACTGAGAAAAATCCTAATTTTAAGGCTTTCGGTATTCACAGAAGGCATTTAGGAGTCCTAAAGTTAGGAGTCCTAACTTTACTACTACTAAATTGAGAAAAATCCTAATTTTAAGACTTTCGGTATTCACAGAAGGCATTTAGGAGTCCTAAAGTTAGGAGTCCCAACTATACTACAACTAAACTGAGAAAAATCCTAACTTTAAGACTTTTGGTATTCACAGAAGGCATTTAGGAGTCCTAAAGTTAGGAGTCCTAACTTTACTACTACTAAATTGAGAAAAATCCTAATTTTAAGACTTTCGGTATTCACAGAAGGCATTTAGGAGTCCTAAAGTTAGGAGTCCCAACTATACTACAACTAAACTGAGAAAAATCCTAACTTTAAGACTTTCGGTATTCACAGAAGGCATTTAGGAGTCCTAAAGTTAGGACTCCTAACTTCTGTGAATACCGAAATGAGTAAGTGCCTTCTGTGAATACCAAAATGAGTAAGTGCCTTCTGTGAATACCAAAATGGTAGTAAGTTTAGGATTTTGTCTTAAGTTAGTTCTGTTAATCAAGCCCCTTGTGTCTAGCGCAATTGTGCATTTTTTCTGTTTTCTGTGGGTGGTTCGCCCCACAACACTTGAAAATGGAGCGAGGTTCCCGCTTCGTACTTTAACTCTGATGGAGCTGCCGGTGAGCTTGTCACTGCATGATGCAGCAATTTCACTGTCCTTTCAAGCTGGACAGTGTTGGCATCACCCTGCTGGTAAGATAATTGCAGCAAGATAATTGCAGTTGTCCTTGTGCCGTGTCGGCACTGCAAGGTCACTAGGACTCACTTTTATTTGTATTTGAGGTGCTCTATCAAGTGGGCACGTGTGCAGTCACAGCTTTGTGTGCTCAGGACCTTCATTGCCAGTT
Source organism: Triturus cristatus (assembly GCF_964204655.1). Classification (NCBI taxonomy): domain Eukaryota; kingdom Metazoa; phylum Chordata; class Amphibia; order Caudata; family Salamandridae; genus Triturus; species Triturus cristatus. Next base: position 496,124,112 of record NC_140581.1, on the reverse strand, counting down.
ATCACGACCTCCTAGGTATGCCTCATAGTTCAGAGGTTTCCATGACAAGGGTATCCATTTTACTTGCAGTTGCTTTGCATGGCAGATGCTGGACCAAAAGACTACGACCATAAGCCCTGGGTCTTCCAGATGCAAAACCAGTTACCATTAGGCTTGGAGCACCATACAGGGAAGATGGTAAAGGAAACAAGGAGACAGGGAAAGAGGTTGAGCATTAAGGGTTAATTTGAGGTATATCAAATCATTTTCAATTTCCTCAGGAATTCATCTGGTTAATTTGTACTGATGGGGTAAAATGTTTGCCCAGTCAGTATTAATGCCTAAGTTAATGGACTGAGGAATGGTTTTTTTCTACAGCCTAAATAACTTTGCATATTTAAATGTAATTCAAACAGTGTGGAAATAATAATGTCTTCTTGTCATGTATGTAAGTGGTATTTGTACAATTTAAACATAGCTTAAAGTGGACCAGGATTTGGATGGGGCTGACGGATACTGAGATATGGGTGCACAGATAGAGAACGCCTGTGCACCCACGAACTGAAAATGTTTTGCTTCATTATTTATGCAAATTCATGTTACAGTGCAGAAACTGTTCTCAAAACAAGTTTTTTTTTTTTTTACCAGAGAGCAATCTGAATATACAAATATCTGAACATTCCACATCTTTCTTTAAAGCTGATATCTTGACTCTTATTGTACTGTCAGCTTTACACTTAATATATAAATATAGAATGTACAATACTGTTCTGCCAGGCTCTTTTCTAATGGGAAGAAGTGCCGTAGGTGCTCATAGAGTGAAACCGATGCTAAATACCAGTTCTAAAACATAACTGGGATACAGACAACAAATAAGGCCTACTTTTTATTATATAAAGTGTGCACATGTTGGCTTGTTTTCTACTGAATGTCACTTTGCATGTTTCATACAAGCTATACAATTGTGGGAGCTAGAAAGGACCCTATTAATAAAAATATGAGGCTATATTTCTTTTTATGGTAAAATTATTATTTGTTTGTGAATAAAATGTTCAATTTGATCTGGTAAATGTGTATTCATTTCTTTATTTATTCATTCAGTCATTCATTTAAGATTTTTATATGGTGCAAATGGTACTCAGACCTACATTTTTTTAATAGTGTTCTCATTAATTTTATCTTTTTGTTAAGTTTTATAGCGTAGAAAAACATGCATGAGTACAATTTTTGCATCAAGGATAATCAATTTATAGGTTGATGAATATACACATTACAATCTACAATTACATAAGGCTGTCACCCAATTTTTTTCATAAATTGAGCAATCCCTTTGTCTCAGGATATGGACTCTGTTGTTAAACTTCAAGTTGCATTAGATCAAATAAACAAGTATTCTTAAATCTTACACAAATAAACCACAGGCTATCCTATGCCAGCACGTCCTCCCCAATAATAAAGGTACAGCAAATGGATCAGACCCACAACTAAACTCTTAAAATGACCAATTCCTTTACAGAAATTCTCGCTACGATGGTATTCAGACCTTCATAGAGCCTATATTTGCAAAGAATGCCATGGCACGAGATCAACAAATAACCAGAAAAGTGCTGCATCGGGAGGAATGCAAGGAGTTACTAATAAAAGCATTAAAACAAAGCAGTGCTTGAATGTATCAGTTAGGGAATGAAGGGAATTAGTTTAGACACCAGTGGAAGAGTTGGGCTGTAAGATGCCCCCTAGAGGAGAAAGGGTGGATTTCACATGATGTCACGGCGCTTGGCATTCCAGGCAGTGGTTGTGGCGCTGGTGAAGGATCCATGAGGGCGGGTGTTGTCCTGGATTGGATACCTGAAGTTGGAGAGCCTTTCGGCTTCTCTAAGTTGGATCCTAGCCGCGATGGAAAGCCAGGAGCGTTGCGCGATGGGATTGAATTTCCTTGCGTTGATGACAGGCCAGGCCTCTGAATGCAGAACAGTTTTAAGGGGTGCAATGGTTAACAGGGCTGCTCGCAAGTATGGAATCCCCCAAATCTAGTTGATCTGGGGGGAACAGGTGTCTTCTATTTTGGAAGGAAGGAAAATAGAGCGTTGTCAAATTTGTGAGTATGTTCATGTGCAGGAGAGGGGGAGGGCAGGGTCAAGTGTAAACCCAAGGACCTTTTTAGGTCTCGCCTGACCCAGTGCATGCGCTGGTCTGGCAAGACTTATTGAGAGGGCTCCAAAAAGTGCTACCAGGCCGCTTTGATGTTTGATCGCGATCACTTTCGCGGCCGCAAGGCCGCTTGGCATAGCCAATAGGTCTCGCTTTTGGAACCTTATAAGTATTTAGTTATGCAACTGTTGAATAGCTAAACACTTATAAGGTCCCAAAGGCGAGACCTATTGGCTATGCCAATGCTTGTTATGATATGTATTTGTGTTAGTATAGAAAAACCTAGCTGGGGAGCAACAGATTACATTTAATTGGGGGAGAGTAACCTTCACATTCCAAAGTTTTCAGATGGAACACTTCAAATGTGCTTTGTGGGATAGTATGTAAAGCAGCAGCTCGGTTTTCTGGGGATTTATCTTGACACATGTGCCCTGGGTGACAATATCCTCCATTGTCAAGGGTTTTAGTTACAATTGAGTGCCATGAATGTTGATTTACAGCAATACCTGCATCCTTGAAGAGCAGACTTAAGGGCTCCATATACAGATCGAAAGGCGCGTGAGCCAGCATTGAGCCCTCAGCGGCACTTGGCGCTTACAAGGAGAGTGTGCCGTATAAGAATGAATGCACTGCCCCCAGGGTAGTCGTGAACTCGTGCTGCCCTGGGGGTAGCCCATTCAAGTTAAATAGAGCTTTGAAGCAGCCGCTCCATATTTTCACACTGCATGTTGCAACCTGCCTGCACTTTTAAATGGGATATGATATCCCCTTGGAGGCAGGTGCAGTGAGTGACTGCACCCAACATTAGGGGGATGTCCATAGGACCCCCTTCAACCCCTCCAGAGGGCTGCCATCAGGGGGCGCTCTGAGACTGTACCACCTTTCAGGTGGCAAACTGTCAGCGAGCCTCCTGACAGCTTCTAAATGTTTGCGCCCGCATCTACAATAAGATGCTGGCACAGAGGCAAAGAGATTCCCTCATTTGCATGGGGCCACGTACCCATGCAAATGAGGGAGCGCCCTCTGATGATAACCATGGTGCTTTATGTGCACCTGAGCTATCTCTATTACAGAAGGAGCAGCATAAGCGTCTGTGGCTTCTTCTGTAATACTTAAGTGCCCCGGTGGTGCACAAAGCAGGCGCAAATGCCTCTTGCGCTCCCGGACACTTCGCATAATACAGCCCTAGGAGAGCTATGGCGTTTGTTGAGGTGTAGTTCCCAATTTTCACCACATGATATCTCGGTGGGGAAGGAGTTAAATCAATCCAGGACTTGCAACCCAAAGCCAATGCCTTAAATAACCACTGGACTAAAATCACTTTGAAAATAAAACTGCAAGTAGTAAAAATTTACTTGTTGCTTGTGAAACCTTTGAAACGCCTCTGAAAAGAAATCTTGCTTTAACTTGATCAGCCACAGATGTAATTTCCAAAGCATGATCTGGCTGAGAAGCCCATGAAGGCTTTTACATTATAATCACAATATATGTCTCACTTGATTTTATCAAAATTAAATTCACAAATGTTACATAGCTGCAATAATTGCACTGTGCAGATTGCAGCTACTGCATCATGGTGTTTTTTATCATTTTATAGTTTCAATCATTGCAAACTGACAATTCTCAATTAAAGTGAAGACAGTTGCTTGAGTAAGAATGATTCTCATTCTTTAATGAAATGAAACTAATATCAGGAGAGAATTCTGCTCGTTAATTAAATGATACCTTGGCAGCGAGATGCCCTTTTTGGTTCCCTAGTGCATCAATTCCTTGCAGTGGGGATGTTCTTGAATGCAGATCCAGTTGTGTTACAGTCACTTCGAGATAAACAGCAGTACCACTAGAACATCTGGAGACCCCAACATTTGTGTGCTGTGTCTTTACATGGATCCCAAAATCTACTCAGTATCTCGGAGGTTTCTCCACACTGCAATCAAGGTGTTCCCTCCAAGTTTCTGTGGCCAATCGGATAATTCGCGCATGCACTTCCCGTAGGGACTGCGGAGAAGGATCACAAATTACACGTTTGGAAGATGAATCAATTTGCCCCTCTAGACCCACTGGCACCACATGGGTTTTACTCAAGTTTCTATCGATAAGTGCGGCTGGGGAGGACACCTTAACTCTTCCCTGACAGGCTAAGGACGCATTTCATCATGAGCCGCACATGCTCCGTGATTGCTCGTGTGTCCCTGACATCACTGCGGATGTACCCTGTCCCCTCAGCCACTCACTGTAGTTCTCATGTATGTTTAGATATAGTACAAGGATTGCGGGGTATATTCCGAATACATTCAGATCAGTTCATGATTCTGCCTCTTTCTGTTCAGTCTACCTGGCCGTCTGTTGAGTCCAATCCCTCACACCTGCGTGTCTGGCGTGGGAAGGCTGGGCTAAGACTGGAGATCGTGAGGGACATAGAAGTCATTTTTGGAAACTTCCTTCTCGTGCCGGCTGGAGTTTGCTGTATCTCCATGGTTGGAATAATCCAAAAGCCAGTGACATTGATCATGTTCATAGGGTAACGCCGACTGTTCACTATTTTTATCCAGCAACCTGTCTCTGTTTGGTTTTATACATATATAAATGACTTAATATTAGTCTAATTTGAAAAAAAGACCCTGAACCTGTTTTTGTAGCTAATTAGCAGCATTCAAATGATAAAGCAGAATAGAGGCAGATGCAACAGAGCATTGCTTGCACCACTCCCTCCCCAGGGTGGCATGCTTCCCCCTGCATCTCCAGAGATCCACACATAATATGGAGAGTACAAGCACGAGTCAGGATCTGAGGGAGTTCACCCGGTCCATGAGATGCCCTGCGCTGCGTCTTCCAGTCATCGGCATTTGCCTGGTGGTGTCCATCACAAAGTGGCTCAGTGAGTACAGGTGAGTGATACCCAGCAGTTAGATTTCCATCACTGTGGGACCTTGAAAGCAAATGTTTAAATTAGGAGAAATCGTAGTTCAGGGGAGTCACTGCACACAGGGGAACATGTATTCCTGTTTTTACCGTTTATGGGTGGGTAGGGGTATTGGTGATAAGGTTGATTTTAAAGTTATGGGGTGGGGAAGGATATAGGGTGGTAAGGGCATTTTAGGGTTTGGGATGGATAGCGGTATAGGGTGGTAAGGGAATTTTTAGAGGGTTTAGGGGTGGCTAGAGGTACAGGATGACAAGGATTTTTAGGAGGGCATAGGATGGTAAGGGTATTTTTACCGTTTAGGGGTGGGTTGAGGTATATGTTAGTAAGGTAAAAAAAAAGGCGAATAGGGGGTTGAGGGGTCTGCCCCAATAAAGAATAAAATTTAAAATAATTTAAAGAAAGAAGGTGGTCACAATTACTAATAATATATATTCATATATATTATGTATATGTATATATGTGTGTGTGTATTTAAAGGTTTCACTTATCTTACCATATACTTCCTTTGCGTTGTAAAGGCATGTGTGATAAAGGTATATGCGTGGTAAAGTCACGCATGGTAAAGGCTTTGTGTTTTAAAGGCAATGTGTGATAAATGATGCATGGTAAAGGCATGTGTGGTAAAAATATGCGTTGTATTGTCATTAATTCCGTCACAACATAGTAAGACTCCGGGTCCTGGACATCAGTTAGGTTTAACCATGGGTAGCAGCATCTGCCACTGGTTTGCCCGTGTATAGCTTTGCCACTGGCCCTACTCCTGATCTCAGGACCTTTGAAGGCAGCAGCAGGAAGAGCGGTAGCCATGTCCCTGGACCGCCATGTTTACCTTTAACAGTTTCCAGTCCTTGCCTTCCCCTAACCCCTTAGCAACACATTAGAAGCTGCTGGGGCCAAGAGTGGGGCAAAGGGTCATCCCCGTGAAGTCCTCAGTGTCAAGAGTCAGTGATCTTAGTTATCTGACAGATTATCAGTGTGAAAAATATCGTGCGGATGGAATATTGTGTCAAAATATTGAGGACCTACATATCGAGAATTTATGTGCAGGTAGGTAAGTATAGATTCACTATTCTTAACTCCACATCTACGTACCTTGAAGATATATCTATCGTCACGCTACATATATGTGGAGTTAAGAATAGTAAAACTTTGCTTTCCCATAGAAAGTTACCTTCATGATATTTTTGTCCTCGATATTCTTGACGCAATATTTTGTCCACACAATTTTTTTTCTTCAATTTTTTGTACAAACATCAAGAAAAAAGTGCTTTTATAGAGCAAAAAGAATTAGAGATTTATTTCGCAGCCTCTTTGCCCACCTTTCTCATTTCCATATTTTATAGTAAAGTGGGGGGTATTGTTGTGGGCCATCTCTTTGATCACTAGCTCTCATCCTCCAATCCTCACCAGTTACTAGGTTCTGCCACAGCTATTTTCTGCTGCCTGTCAGTTTGACAGACCCTTACAGCTAGCACACTCTCTCGCGCTACCCAAACCAAGAACTGGATCAGGGGCACAAGAGTCAGGGACAGCATTGATGGTATGCCAAAGAGGGAGTAGCTTGATTTTACTTAGTAAAGCAACACACAGTGTTAAACATGTTCAGATATACCAAGTTAGATTGAAATATGATCTTAATACATAGTACTGCATTGTGAATTCACAAATTCACACATGTGCCTATTTGCATCCAATCTCGGGTGCAGGTAGAGACAGTCGACGCATATTTGTTTAGCAAATCATTACACATTTCTGAATGCAACATCATGATTAAAATGAATGTCACATTAATAAAGCCAGCAACCAGGGAACCTCTTAACGCACCGTCCCTGCCTGGCACACCTGTGTCCCAAGCTAGTTATACCTTATGAGACATAAAATCACGAGTAACCATGAGTACCATTGAGTTGGGAAACAATAAAGAGCTGTTATTGAGCGCCAAGATATCCTTCTGGGTGTACGTGCGCCATACAAATACATAAGTTATGTTATGTAGGGTTGGAAGGTGTGGCCTACCAGCAGGTTGGCCCTACCTCTTACCACGCCGATGTCCACATCATCAAATTATGGTCACTCCTGAGGTAGGACTAGAACGCCAGGACCATGAGCCTGTCCGCCCTCCCTCTAACCAGCCCCACACCCACCAGAAACTCTCAAGAAGAGAGTTGAGATACTTGGTGGCAGGTGAGGTGGATATTTTGGGTATGCTGGGTGTGTGCTCAGAGTTCTGTGTAAATAAATGCTGTTTTTTGGATTGTGTGTGGTATGTACTTGATATCTCATGCTGCTGTGAGCTTGGTGATACCCACCTATGTGGTGTTACTGTGTTGTCTTCGATGGGTGTGCTGTGCTCTGTCTGTCATGTGCTGCTTGCTCATGTGCTTGAGAACTTACACTGATTTGAGCTCGTTTATACCCAATAATAGGGAGTATTATGTGGTATGAACTGCAGTGGCTTTCAGCTGCGCACTGAGCACATGTTAAAATTTAGAGAGCCCGACTGCTTAGCAATTAAGATGTATCTACCAGTAGCGTAGCATTAGCCCCCCCAGTCACTGCGGGCCCCCTCCGGCACTGTGCACGGGCTCCTGGCCTGAGACCTTCTGACTGGGTGCTTTGCAGGGGGGGCTTCCCTCAAGTTGCGTTACGTCACTGGTATCTTCACCTTGCCTTCTATGTGTTACGTCATAATGTATTCTTATATATCTGTCTCATGGCTGCGGGCCCTAGTCGGTGTGATGGCTTTTTTTGTTTCCTGAGCTGTTTGCCCTTCATTTTTTCATTGTGTCGTGCACCACCCACCAGTGGACGCGTGAAATGCCAGTGTCAGCAATATCTAGGCCAGCAGCTGCCGCAATCAAGCATAGCAAGTGCAACTCAGGAAGGCTGGCTCGGCAGGCGTGACTCATGCAGAAGGGCAGACAGGCCAAGCAGCAGCCATGGGACTGCGCGTGGGAGCCATGGACAAGCTGGAAGCTTCCAGCAAGGCAGCTGGGAGCCAGCCTGAAGGTGGAGGGCAATTCAACAGAAGGGCAACCATTGATGTCTTTATTCCACAGCCATGACAGGATGACTTTTTATGTATGTAGACACTTGAGCCTCTGACACATCATTCATTAATTTATTTAGCAATCATAGCATGCTACCTCAGAGCATGAAACGACATATGAACAACACAGTTTGCAGAAAAGGAAATTCATGAGGCCGACAAGTCCGATCAGGTAGGGAAGGTGCCCTTAGAATACATTTCTAGATTGCTGATCCTAGGAGCTGGAAGGTTCATTAGAGAGTCTGAATATTTCCATTTCCAGAGTTTTCTGAAGGGCCTGAAGTTCAGATCTCAGGGTGGGACTATGGATGTTTCATCGTCTTGGACCACAGACTCGCAGGGACATGTCTATGGGACGGTAACTAGTCATAATATCGAGAGAAAAAAATATCGACTGGACAGAATATCGAGTTTTTTATATCAAATGGACAGAATATCGAATTGCAAAAATATAGTGGTGCAGAATATCGAAATGCAGGTAAGAAATATCAATTTCCACAATATCGAAATGAGCAATATAATTTTTTTTTAGTGTTTTAAGTGTTATTATATGTGTTAAAATTATGTATTATTTTTCTAATGTATGTTTGAATTTTGTAAAAGTAATGCATTTTATGTTAATTAATTTTTGTGTATTATTTAATTCCTTTGCGGGTTGTGGGTTTATAGGGGAATAGGGTGGGAAGTAATTTAATTATAATATATATTTTTAGCATTATTTAGAATTGATTAATTATATGTTAAATAATTATAATATATATTTTTAGCATTATTTAGAATTAATTAAAATGTTAATTATTTTTAGCGTAATTTAAGTCTGTAGCGGGTTGTGGGTTTATAGGGGAAAAGGGTGGGAACTAATTTAATTGAAATTAACTAATTTATTATTTTATTACTGAATAATTTAATATCTAATATTTTATATCGTTAATTAAGTTAATTAATTTGTTACTAATTAAATATTAATTAATAACAATAATTAATTGGCAATTATGTTAATTGTGTATTTTTTATTAATTAGTAATTAATTATATTAATTATTAACAATTCATTTGTAAATATGTTAATTGTGTACTTTTTTATCAGTGGGTTGAGGGTTGATAGGGGAGTAGGGTAGGAAGTACTTTACTTTTAATGTAATTTTTATTATTTGTTATATTATCATTTTTTAAAGTTATTTTATTGTGTTAATTGTGTGAATTAATTTAGATTTGATTGTTATTAATTATATTGTTAATTGTAATTAGTTAATTAATTAATTGTTAATTAATTGTGTTAATTTATGAATAAGTTAAAATATTGTAGGTAATGTTTATAGGGGAAAATGGTGGGAGGTAAATTAATTAAAAAAAATATTAATTGTTAATTAATGTTAATTATATTGCAGGAGTGGGTATATTAAATTATTCCCCTACGCTATTCAACACTTTCCTTACTGTTGCACTCACTGGAGTCGGAATAGTAATTTTTACCCTCCCACTATCCAACGCTTTCCCTACTGATGCACTCACTGGAGTGGGAATAGTAATTTTTACCCACCCGCTATCCAACACTTTCCCTACTGTTGCACTCACTGGAGTGGGAATAGTAATTTTTACCCTCACGCTATCCAACGCTTTCCCTACTGTTGCACTCACTGGAGTGGGAATAGTGATTTTTACCCTCCCACTATCCAACGCTTTCCCTACTGATGCACTCACTGGAGTGGGAATAGTAATTTTTACCCACCCGCTATCCAACACTTTCCTTACTGTTGCACTCAATGGAGTGGGAATAGTAATTTTGACCCACTCGCTATCCAACGCTTTCCCTACTGTTGCACTCACTGGAGTGGGAATAGTAATTTTTACCCTCCCGCTATCCAACACATTCCCTACTGTACCACTTGTTGGAGTGGAAATAGTAATTTTATCTTTTAGGCTATGCAATCTTTTCAGTGTTGTTATATTTAATGTATTGTAAAATATATATATTTTTTTTAATAATAATTTTAATGTTTTAACTTATTATACATAATGTATTTTAATATTTATATTATAGGTTTATATATATATATGTGTGTAATTATATTTAAAATTATGTTTTTAACATTTAAATATTAAGATAATATATATGTAATAAAAAATAAAATGCATGTTTATTTTTTTTACTTACATTTATTAATTTTAAGGTTAAGTATTTTTAAGTATGTTTTATTTAATTATATTTATTATTTAATTAATTTTACATTACTTTTAAGACATTAAAAAAGTCGATATTTTAGCAAACCATATTATTTACAACGATATTTAGGATTCGATATTTTTGTACTTACCTGTTTGTAAATAGGAATTCGATATTCTGGTAGTCGATATTTTGTCACCAATATTTTTGCAGGTCGATATTTAGCTCCTCGATATTTTGTCAGTGATTCCTATGGGACACATGTATCATACATTTTACCGGTCGCAAACGGCCCGATTGGTATGCATGAATTCCAATTTGCAATTTGCTCACATGTTACCAAATCATAATTTGGAATTGCGAGTACATACTTATTAGGAAGGGACTTATTTAGGGCGTCACTTCCTAATACCGAATCGCAGCAGTATGTAGGATTGTGTTTCTTCCGAAATGTGGTCACAAAACACTCATATTTTACCACCTACTTCAAGAAGGTGGGATCCCATTGTTGCTAGATCAGGTTAGCAGCCGATGAGCGTAGCCGTCTTTTTTTTTTTTTTCTTTGGCAGCAGTTCATTATTGGTACTAAATGGTGCTGTCCGAATAGAACACATACAGTACAATAGAAAATAGACTTATATTGTCAGAGGTACAGTAGAGAAGTACAGTCACTCAGTATGCACAACGTAATCTACGCCCAATGGCATAATGCGGGGCCCCTCATCGAGAGAAAGGGACCAGGACTGCCTCGGAGCTGAGGGTTCTGGGAAGAAGGCAACAAGAGACATCAAGGACACTAAACACGATAGTGCTGCTGTAGGGAAGGGAACAGCTTGTTCCTTGTGGGTATTGAGCCGCCTTATACTTGGCTCTTGTGGTAAAGCTTAGGTTGATGTAATTAATGTCCCTTACCTCATTGTGCTGTGGCATGTGACAGGCATTATTTTTCTCTTCCCCTCGATCTTGCTGAGTTCCCCTGCTGGCATTCATTACAGTGAATAGTGTTGAAGTGGAATTTTAATCAGTCAGAGGCTCCTAGAAGCCGCTGTCGGCTTCATGAAGGGAACAGCCTCCAGCCCCACATGATGCTAATGAGATGGCGGCTGATAAAAATGCCTTAATTGCCAGGCATTATTAGTAGTTTAAGTAAGATTGAGTTTTAATTGTGCCTAATGATGTTGTATGCCAAGGTCGCGGTGACCTTTTAAAAACAATTAGGATTAAAAAACGAATGTGCTGACATTGTGGCTGGACAACAGAAGGCCCTGGAGAGAGGTTTAGGAATGAAAAATAACCGGTCTGACGTTTGACCGCTCTGTGAAGCATTTGTTGAAGGGCCTCAACCCTCTGACCTTCAGCTTGCAACAACAAGCACTGGCAAAGCATTGGCGCATTAAAGGTCTTGCATGTAAACAAATGCATTCACAAATGTTGTTCACACAATGTGTTTGCCGATGTCAGGTAAAAGTAGCAAAAATGATTGCTCCCTGTATAGAATGCATATAAGGAATTGAATATGTCAAACCACATGATAAATGAACATACTATTCAGACATAAAATAGTCCCTCAAGCATTCCAAAGGAAGGACTTCCTGGAAGGTGGAATGATACTCGAAATAGCTCACAGCATGAGTGCCACGCCTCTAGGTGGAGCCAAAGCTCCTCTGCATATTATAAAGATTTGATAACAATTCATCTTCCTAACTGCTGCGGTGTCACAAAATACCTAAAACAATTGTTTTTGAGAATTTGTCGTGCTGAGGCAGAACTCACATCAAGAAAGATTTTAAGTACAAAGTAAAGGGGATATCCTTGGTATAATGAGAATTTAAGACTATCAGGAATGTCGGAGACAGGAACAAAAATGGAGAAGATACTGTGAGGCAGAGGAGAAAATAGCATACAAAGTGAAACTTGCAAAACATAAAAAAGTCATGTTAAAAGCCAAGACAAACTATTTTACAGAAAAAATAAGAAATGCCTGTGACACCAATAAAACTCTTTTTTCGGTAGTTAACAAATTGGCTAAGCCCAATAAGGGTTGTCATAAGGAATCAAGTCAGGACTTTTGTAATGAGATGGCAAACGTTTTTTTTAAAAAAGGTGATTGACATTTATGATAACTTTACAAGTATCGACCGTCATAGTAATTTTAAAACCTATCCCAAGAAAGACCTACCTGGCTTATCTAATTTTAAAATGCCCTCAGTTGAACAAGTATCAGACCTTATTCTATCAATTAAATCAGGCTCTCCATATGATCCCTGCCCGCCCAATATAATGCATTTGATCCCCACACAACTCGCAGTGTATCTGGGCTCTATCTTTAACACAGTATTCACCAGTGGAATCTTTCCCACCGAATGGAAACGGGCCTCAATTCTCCATTTCTTGAAGAAAGATAATCTTGATAGCTTTGAAGTCGGTAACTACCGCCCTATCGCAAGATTACCCTTCGCTGCTAAATGTATTGAGAATTTAATGAATAAACAAATTACTAAACACATTGAATCTAATGGCATACTAGATGAAACACAACACGGATTCAGGAAGCTTCACAGCACTGAATCAGCATTAATCACCGCTACTGAAGATATTCGATCAATTTTAGACGAAGGAGGCACGGCCGCTCTGGTGCTGCTTGATCTCTCGGCGGCCTTTGAAACGGTCAGCCATGAGATCTTGGATGCTCGTTTGCAAGAAGCAGGAATAAAAGGCATGGCACCAGAACTCCTAAAATCCTTTCTAGCCAATCGGCAACTAAATGTAGCAATGGGATCAGCAACCTCTAAACAATTTTCTTTACCATGTGGAGTTCCACAGGGCTCTGCCCTGAGCCACACACGTTTTAATCTATATGTTGCACCACTTGCTTCAATAATAAAAAAAAGCAGGCTTCGTCTTGGCTTCCTATGCTGACGATACACAGATTGTGGTATCTTTAACAAATGAAGAAAAACACCCGGGTGAAGCCTTTAAGATCTGTATGAAGAATGTGAGCGATTGGATGGATGTCAACTGTTTAAAATTGAATGCAACTAAGACAGAGGTCATCATCTTTGGTAATAAACCCTCTCTCTGAACACCTGACTGGTGGCCACCTGCACTCGGAGGGCTTCCAACGCCCGTGGCTAAAACCAAGGACTTGGGTATTATTAACGATAAAAGAACTCAAATTTAAGGCCCAAATCAACAAAATCACAGCCATTTCCTTTTGTGCCATTAAACTAATTAACAAAATAAAGCAATTTATACCAGAGGATCTTTTAAAAACAGTGACCCTGGCCCTGGTCCTTTCCCGGCTAGACGATTGCAATAGCCTTTACCTTACCACCAATTCAGGCCTGCTCTACAGGCTCCAGATTGTACAAAATGCAGCTGCACGCCTCATTTTGAATATCCCTAAAAATGTCTGTTTAAAGTCTTATGCCTGGCTTTTAAATCACTGCACAACCTTGGACCAACACAGTTTAGGAATAAACTAAAATGGTATGTTCCAAATAGACCCTGCGGTCCGGAACAGCTAGGAACATGGTAATCACCCCCTCCAAAAAGGCTACTTGGGGAGGCAAGAGCATCTTCAGATCAGTGTTGTGGAATACATTACCCATCACCTTAAAATCTGCTCCCTCCTTGATCCATTTTAGGAAAGGCCTGAAAACCTGGCTGTTTACACAAACCGCCTAAACTTTTTAATTTGATTACGGCCTTCTTCATGTTTCTGTATGCTCTCAGATCATGCATAGCACCAAGACGCCTTCGGGTATATGCTGCACTCTATAATTTTAATTTAATTTCAATTCAATCTATAGATCAGTGAAACACACACAAAAGGTGAGGAGTGGAATTCTTGCAATGTGTCTAACCACTGGCAATCACTCGGGTAGCATCCTAACCCATTGTTCTTTTTACTCACCATGCCAACTCAGATTGGACCCAGCCATATGCAAATCAGTCCTGATCTTGCTCCTCGTGGAAAGGCAAAGCCTGGTCTTCCACGAACATAAAGACAAGTAAGCCAGGACTAGTTTCGTGTCAGTTATGGCCTCATCAGCCAGGCGCAGCTTGGTTCCAGTGGCACAGTAAGCACTAGACCCATTTCTGGGCATACCCACGCTACTTAGGGCAGTACATGAAACACACAAAAAGTGATGGGAGGAATGCTTACTATTTGTCTTAGCACTGGCAATCGCTCGAGTAGAATTTTAAACCATAATTCATTTGCCCACCATGCCACCTCAGTTTGCACTCAGCCATATGCAAATCCTTGACCCTGCTCCTCATGGGAACAGTCCAGACCAAACTGCCAAGCCAGGTCCTCCCTGAACCATAACACAAGCAACCCAGGACCAGTTTCACCCTAGTTATGGGCTCATCAGCTGGGTACAGTTTGGTTCCAGTGGCACGGTGAGCTTGGGACCCACGTCTGGGCATGTACTGCCCTAAGTAGCATTGGTATTCCCAGACAAACTGACTTCCATCCTGACTGTAGCCCTTTCCAACATTAAATGTGTGACCAAGCCATGGGGCAGGACACCCTTGGCCAACTGCCATTGGCTGGTTTTCAAATTCATTCTCCTGCCAGTATTTTGTATTTATATTTTAAAAAGCTTTTATTATCCGTTGCCGCAGACCATGCATAGAGTGATTTACTAGGAGGCAACAATTTCCCTGAAACCTGAAACTGCTCTGCTCCTGTCCTAGGCTATTCCGTCCATGTGGCTTTATCGGGTGCCAGACGAGAACCTGCCTCTCTTCTAGGGTCCCCAGGGCAGACTGGCCATAGCGGGAACCAGGCCTTTCCCCGGTGGGCCGCCAGGGTGGGGGCAGGTTTTGTGCTGCCGGGGGGCCGTTTTTGTTACCAGGGGTCCAGCAATATCGGCCCCTTGTAACAAAATCTTCTGAAACTGGCCCTTGCAAACAGCTCGGCTGCACCCCCTCAACCCCCCCCCCCCCTACCCCCAGGGGGTCTGGCCGAACAGTTTGCCAGGACCGGTTTTGGTTCCCAGTCCGGCCCTGAGGGTCTCCTTCAAACCTTCCTTCCTCCCACCATGCTCTCATTGGATGTGCAATGCAGCAGTCCCGGAAATGGGGCTGATGGGATATAAACTGGTGCAGGGGCAGAGTGGCGCAGTATCACTGTGGGTGTGACACCTCATGTTGGACAGGAGATGACTTTTAAAATCCTTCACGTTCAACTTTGCCATCCACCACCAACTCTCACAGCTCGTCACATCCTTTCCTGTTTAAAACGCAAACCTGTCTGGCTCATCATGAGGTTGTTAATTGGATTTTTTTTAAATGTAAACCTTTTTCCTGTATTCCTTCTGAAGAGAGTGCCGATACCGCCCCTTTTAGCTTCTGTTAATGGTAAGCATGAGGAGAATAAATGCACATAGCACATTTTCAAAAGCTTCATTAGGACTGAAAATATTGGGGTGAATTCACAAACATAAAACGTGCTCCCTAAAGTTTACAGCCGAGTGATTTTCTCATAAGTAAAATGTGCCTGGTTCGCAGAAGTATAAATAGTAGGTGTTAGTGCCAATGACTCATCACTTACATATCTATACTCCAATTAAAACAAAATGTTGCACCCGGGGGAAGTGCTCACGAAGTTACCTCAGAGCAGTTGCTGCACATATGGGGCCACACATATACAGGGGCAACAATTTCAAAATCAGGTTTACTGTTGCAGAAAACCGAAGCACGAGATTTGCTCCTGTTTTGCGTCATATTAAAAAGTACTTCGGTTTCAACGGGGAGTAAGGCAGGAATGTCACCTTGAAAACTCTGGTAAAACAATTGTAGGTTTTTTTAAACTTATAATGTCCCATCATCTTTGAAGTCCGCCTTTGTAACTGATTGGAAAAATATAACTTTTTTCAGTTCCCATTTATGAAGAATGTGAAAAAAGTCATGCTTTGTGCCATGTCATGTTTAAGTCTGGATTTGCACATAGGAAAACCTAATGAGAGATTCCACGCCAGTTTCCTTGGCAGTTTATAGGTTCTCTTCCCAAAATGTTGCAGAAAAGCATGTGTCCAAAAATGTTCAATAATTCACTCATTTAACTCATTCAAATAGAAGTTATTTGGCAAAAACCTAAATATGAGCGTGGGAATAATTTACACAAGGAATAAATAATTGAAATTTCCTTCATCTGCAATCTGCGTCAAAAGTATTACAATGAATTAAACATTGTGGACTACAGTACTGTAGTACAGTACCACCCACCTGCAGTATCAGAGTTGAGAGAATTACAAAATGAAACCCCTCGCCCCCACGGTGGATGTGGGAATACTCTGAGTTGTCCATTTTACCGCTTGCCTGACCTTTTGCACCCATGCGCACTAGGCACATATGTCACCACTGGCTAGGAAGTACTGTGTGCTCCCATGCTGCTGTCAAGGTCTCTGGAGCATCCTCCCTGAGGGTGATGGACAAAGACTCCTAGGAGAACCCCTCAACATTGCATCGATGCCCACATGTCACCACTGTCTAAGACGGTACTGTGTGCTCCCCATGCCACTGTCAAGAAGGTCTCTGGAGCATCCTCCCTGAGGGTGATGGACAAAGTCTCCCTGGGGCGACCCTCAACATTGCATCGCTACCCACATGTCACCACTGTCTAAGGCGGTACTGTGTGCTCCCCATGCCACTGTCAAGAGGGTCTCTGAAGCATCCTACCTGAGGGTGATGGACAAAGACTCCTAGGAGGACCCCTCAACATTGCATCGTTACCCACATGTCACCACTGCCTAGGAAGTACTGTGTGCTCCCCATGCCACTGTCAAGAAGGTCTCTGGAGCATCCTCCCTGAGAGTGATGGACAAAGACTTCTAGGAGGACCCCTCAACACTGCATCGATACCCACATGTCACCACTGTCTAAAACGGTACTGTGTGCTCCCAATGCCACTGTCAAGAGGGTCTCTGGAGCATCCTCCCTGAGGGTGATGGACAAAGACTCCTAGGAGGACCCCTCAACACTGCATCGCTACCCACATGTCCCCACTGCCTAAGACGGTACTGTGTGCTCCCCATGCCACTGTCAAGAGAGTCTCTGGAGCATCCTCCCTGAGGGTGATGGACAAAGACTCCTAGGAGGACTCCTCAACATGCATCGATAACCACATGTCACCACTGCCTAGGAAGTACTGTGTGCTCCCCATACCACTGTCAAGAGGGTCTCTGGAGCATCCTCCCTGAGGGTGATGGACAAAGTCTCCCGAGCCAACCCTCAACCCTGCATAGCTACCCACATTTAGGCCAGCCAAAGAAATGAAAATATTGTTTGCCCAAACAGAAGCAGCACAGTAGAATGTATCTGACATTGGTGCTAAAGTGTGATCCGCATGCGTCAGTAGCTAAGGAATTCCCTGATGATAATTTACACCTTACCCACCACCAAGGACTGGCCATAACTCGCTGGCCGCAGCGGCTCTCACCAATTGGTGCGGGAACTTTCATTGTGTTGTGTTACTTAACTCGAGTAGTAAGCAAAACTTCTCATAATTTAGACAATCTAGCCTCGTTTGCAACAGGTATCTGGTTTTGCTGATAATGGTACATTGACGCCAAAGGCGCAACTAGAGCCAAATTTCGGGGGGGCTAAGAAAACATTTCGGGGGGGGGGCTGAATCTTTAAGCAATAGGCAGAGTGGAGCTGCAGGGGCTCTTAGAAGGGGTGAGCAATAGGCAGAGTGGAGCTGCAAGGGATCTTAGAAGGGGTGAAACAACAGTGTTGTATCCCGCATATGATATCAGTAAAACAACCAATCAGATTACTAGAAGGTCACTGTAATCTGATTGGTTAAACATGTTCACGTCAGGTTGGAATGCGTGGGTGGTATTTATTCCACGTCATGGTATGGGCGTGACCTTTCCCCTGCGGCAAGCGTTCTAGCCGGATCCTTTGGTTCGTACCATGATTTCCCTTCAGCTGTTTATTAATAAATAAATAATATACAAACGAGCTCTTGTAGTGCAAGAAGTCTTCCTTTGGCGTCACACTACAAATGGCTTTGTCGGTAAAAACGGATTTGAGGAATGTTTTAGATAAGTTAGTCAAAGAAGAGGTAATTGAGCAAACAGATTCGGCAGAATGGTTATCTGCAATTGATTTAATTAAAAAAAAAAATGGTGAGGTGCGTTTGTGTGCTAACTTGAGGTCTTTGAATAAAAATATTGTGGTGGATTGTTACCCTTTGCCTAAGGTCCAAGAAATTTTAGCAGCAATTAATGGATCCAGATATTTTTCACTCATTGACCTCAAGTCGGCATATCATCAGGTCAAGTTGTCTGATAGTTCGAAAGATTTCACGACATTCATCACACCGTTAGGTGCGTACAGATTTAAAAGATTACCATTTGGCTTGGCGTCATCGTCAAGCGTATTTCAGAAACTTATGGAGTGTATTTTGGAGGGTGTTGAAGGTGTACAGAAATTCCAAGACGATATACTCATTCATGCAAGCACCATTGAGGAGCATAATAACATTCTTGATTTAGTATTGAATAGACTATATGAAAGAGGAATGACAGTTTCAAAAGAGAAATGTAAGTTTTTGCAAACAGAAATTGAGTATTTAGGCCACGTAATTGGGGGAGATGGAATAAAACCAAAATTAGATTTAGTCAAAGCCATAAAAGATGCCCCAGTACCACATGACAAGGATTCTTTAAAATCATTTTTGGGTTTAAGTGAATATTATTCTCGATTTCTGGAAAATTATTCAGAAGTAGTTGAACCATTGCGCATTCTTCTGCGCAAAGGAGAAAAGTTTTCATGGTCTGCAAATCAAAATGGTGCTTTTGAAAAAGTCAAACAAGCTATTGTAAATGCACCTTCATTAAAACCGTATGATCCGGAATGAATAAACATTATTACGGTTGATGCGAGTTCAGTTGGAATTGGTGCGGTTTTCACACAAAAAGTGAAAGGTAGTTCACACACTATAGCTTTCATTTCAAGGCGGTTACAGGAAGCAGAAGTGCATTATAGCACTATAGAAAGGGAAGCACTGGCATGTGTGTGGGCGGTAGAAAAGTAAAAAATGTATTTGTGGGGAAAGCAATTTGAACTAGTAACGGATCATAAGCCATTAACGTATTTGATGGATGGATATGGTAGAGGTAATGGAAATTTGTCGGCCAGATTGGTAAGATTATTGGCTAAGCTTCAGGAATACACATTTACCATAAGTCATATTCCAGGTAAGAATAATGTAAGAGCAGACTGTTTGTCGAGGTTACCATTGGATATTACTGAACCAAGAGTAGATGAAAACACGGAATGGGTTGTTTCTTGCATAAAAGATGTTGAAAATGATTTAAAAGTGGGAAATACAGCAGAGTGGTTGGAATATATTGATAACGATCCAGTGTTGACAAAAGTTAAGAACTATATTGTAACCAATTGGCCACCAATCAGGAATCTGTCTTCAGATCTCAAAACATATTTTCAGGTAGCAAGTGAACTATGTATTGATAGTGGTTTTGTATTAAGGGGTGATGCATTAGTGCCGCCAACAAAAATAAGAAAGAAGTTGATTGAACAGGCGCACAAATGCCATTTGGGATCTACCATGACAAAAAAGTTATTGAAGGAGCATTATTGGTGGCCGGGGTTAGATACTGATGTCAACATGTTTGTGGATAATTGTGCAATTTGCCTTAGATCAGACAAACATTGGAAGACGCGAGTGCAAGAAATGCGATTAGTACAAATACCTAATGCACCATGGATAAAAGTGGCAATTGATTTTGCCGGACCATTACATGTATTAGAAAATGTTTGCAAATTTTTAATTGTTTTGAGTGATTATTATAGCAAATGGATTTATTTCAAATTTGTGTCTAAAATTGATTCTGAAGAAGTGGTTAAATTCTTGGAATCTTGTTTTGCGATAGAAGGTTTACCAAAAATATTGGTATCAGACAATGGTAAACAATTGGTTTCAGAAAGAATGGTGAAGTTTTTGAAACAAAATGAGATTGTGCAAGAAAAAACACCAAATTATTCACCAAAATCAAATGGTCAGGTGGAAAGGGTGAATCGATTCTTGAAAGAAAGTATACAGATGGCATTGGCAGCTGGTTACCCAGTACAGGAGTTCGTTAGAGAAAGAGTCAAAGCATACAATGCCACAACTAATAGTGTTACGGGATATTCACCATTTTTTCTTATGAGAGGTAGACAGTGTATTACATCTATTTCACCAAATTTCGGTTTGCAAAAGGATGAAGCCTTGAAGAGAATTGAGGTGAAAGATTCTGAGCTTAAGGTAAAGGATAAGATTGTAAGCCAACAACTAAAGTCCAAGGTGTACCATGATAAAGTACACAGAGCAATTGTAAAGGACATCGTCATTGGTGACTGGGTTTTGCTCAAGAAACCATTTGTGAAATATAAAGGAGAGTCAAAATGTTATGAGCCACAAGAAGTTGTAGACGTGTCAAATAGTGCAGTGCTATTGCAAAATTTTGGATGGCGACACAAGTCAGATATAATTAAAATTAAAGACATGCAAAAAGATCTAATTAACAAAGAAGGAAGATGGGATGCAGATAATGATCAAAATAACGATTGGTATGATTTTGGAGAAAAGGAGAAAGAGTTAAGATCAAATCAATGGAGGAAGGAAGAACAGGATGATGTGGTCAGTGAGAGTGATGTCAACCGCACTTTGATGCATCCCGGATCGGAAGTTGCATCTGAGGACGTTAGATGTGAAGCATCGCAAAGTGAAACACAGTCAATGAGTGATGTGAATGTTAAAGATCAGAGCACCAGCAAGATGCCAACTTGTGAGGCATGGAGTATTAGTCAAGAGGTGTACCCTAGCACATCATCTGGAAGAATTTCGCGCTTTCCAAGTATATACAAAGACTTTATTGTGTATTGAAGCATTGGTGTTCAGAATGTAAAAGAAAGGTTATTATTCGTAATTTGTTTGATATTTAAATTGTTTATGAAAGGGAGATGTTGTATCCCGCATATGTTATCAGTAAAACAACCAATCAGATTACTAGAAGGTCACTGTAATCTTATTGGTTAAACATGTTCACGTCAGGTTGGAATGCGGGGGTGGTATTTATTCCACGTCATGGTATGGGCGTGACCTTTCCCCTGCGGCAAGCGTTCTAGCCGGATCCTTTGGTTCGTACCATGATTTCCCTTCAGCTGTTTATTAATAAATAAATAATATACAAACGAGCTGTTGTAGTGCAAGAAGTCTTCCTTTGGCGTCACACTACAAACAGCGAGGCCTCATTAACATGCAAATGGTCTTTTAAAGACCTGTGAAGTGCTCGGGTGCGGCTGTGTGTGCCCGGGAAGCTGTCTCATCCCGGGCTGCCACACACGACGGGGGGGGGGGCCGAAGCCCTTTGAGTCCAATGGGTGTTGCGCGCCTGATTGACGCAGCGGCGTAGCATGGGTTACCAGCACCCGGGGCAAGGCAAGTATTGCACCCCCTAACCCGTAGACCATTAGCACTTCCTCAATGATCGGTGAAAGCTATTAGTACATTTTTTTTTCTTTTAAAATGTTTTGCCCCTAAGGAATTTTGCAACCGAGGCAACCGCCCCTGTTGCCCCGTCCACGTTACGCCACTGCGTTGACGAGCATTTTACAATTGACACTACTACGCTTGTTCCTTAGCCGGAACACGTTTCATTTCTCTAGAATGTGTAGCTACTTCAGTGGTCATGCAGCAAGAGTTGGACTCCGTCCAGCAGCGGGGAAGCTCAGCTTGAAGCCTTTGTGCATAATCTCTTCACACATGGGTCGTCGTCTTCGCTTTGCTTGTGCTGCCTCTGCGGGTGTTATTTCTGATCCCATTTAGAAAGGAGGAGTCTGTGAGGGTCACAGAACAGCAGTACAATAGCAGTACTTGCCAGTTAAATGCAGATTTCCTGGACTAGACTAAACGTCACTTTCAAGGGATGGTGAGTGCACCAGGTCGTTAAGTCATTCTCCTCATTAGCCCTTTTGAAAGGAATCAATAAGACTTTACTTTCGCCCTTGTGATCTCGGCCCATTTCTAAGGGGGCAATTGGGCAGAAAATAATGAGAATCAACATGGAGTCACCCTTCACTGACATTTGCCCTTCATTCATATTAAGTCTGAAAAATAAAGTGCCATGTGCACCGACTCTTTCAAGAGGTGACTGCGGTGTACATGTCCAAGCTATGGAGAAACTAGCGATCACTTGGCGGCATGCGAGCACCGGCCTTGCTTCTCCAAAGAGGGAGTCCTTCTGGTGAACTTTGGCTTTTGTCTGTGAAAAACGTACTTCAGTCTTTGAAATTATTCTAACCCTTTACTACTCTTTAGAAATTCCTTGCTTTCCTTATCTTACTTGACTAAGAAACTTGTTTTCCCTGTAAATTGTAAATGAATAAATGTTTTTTCTATGAAAGGTATTGGTTAGCATTGTATCATTTACATGTATTTTTTCCTGATTTTCTCTGCAAATTTGGTATTATATATCCCAGTGGCAGTAGCTATAGTTAGGTCAGGATTGCCATAGCAAACGCGCTTCTTGTGTTGCTAATAACGTTGGCACCATTTGATGAATCCTCACAAAACATTCCAAAATAGTACTCTTTTTTTTTACCTAGTTTGTGCATGGCAAGTTTTGGGGTGATCTGTCAGGTGACAGAACAAAGTGGTCCCAAAACTCAAAATCCTCATGCATTTTCCATAGACTTCTTTAAGCAGAGCTACTGTTACACCTGACACACTTTTGGTAGTATTTCCCTAAACGTTTTGCTTTATCCTCAGGGGTTTTGCTGATTCTCTTTTAGTGGCCTTATGGCTCTGGACACTTTCCCACTGTAAATTCAGTGTGAAAGTGCACGCACCCTTCCTACACATGTTAGGAAGTGGTGCTTACCTGATGTTTTTAAACATGGGTCTGAAGCCTGCCATTGCAGGCCTGGGTGTGCAGAATTGCAGTTATGCTCAGGTTGGCCTTTCTAAACCACTGGCCAATTCTGAGGGGACTTTTCACTACCACTAGGGCACCCCTGGGGAAAGTCTTACGGGGTGAAGAAAGTGGTAGGTCAAAGGCAGAGTAGAGACAGGTGTGTTTCCTGCCCAGATAGTGAAGAATACCCATTTGTGTTTTTACAACCTATGAAGTTTGCTTTTCCCACAGGTTAACATGGGGGAATGGCTGAGATTACTTTAAGCTGCAATAGTGGCTTACAGTAGAGCAGCCTCATGATGTTTCCTATCATTGGATTCACAATGACAAACCCTCTCCTGTGGTAAAGCGAGATTTCTCATTAACAGGTTAGACATGCCACTTCTAGAAAGTGGACATTTCTCTGCTCTAAAACTTTTGTGTGCCTTTTATTTTCATTCTAGTCCACACTGGAGGCCGGGGGAGCACATCTGTGCATTCCCCAAAGACAACTAGACAACAATGGGCATGCAACTGGAAAGAGAGACCTCTGCCGTTTAAATTTAGGGGCCTGGCTGGACAGATTGGTGGTAGAGGAAGAGTTTTTGACATTTGGCCTCTGGGAGCCAGATCACGGACCCACTAAAGATTAGGATCTGCATTTCCTGGTCCCCTGGCAGACAGGACTGAAATTTAGGGGAAACATCTGTGGTTCAAAGGAAAACCCTCTGAACCACCCCCAACTTCCAAAGCACACTACAGTACAACTACTGGCGCCATACTTCAGCAGAGCATACATACACTTATGGGGACGTGTGACTGGAGATCCTGGCACTGCATGATGCACACTGCCAGCGGAATTTGTTGTCCACGAGGAGGATTACTGCCATTGGAAGGGACTGTGCACCCTTCCTGAATAGTGGCCGGCCTGGGCTAACTACCTGCTGCTGTCTGGCACCCTTAAGTGTGCTCCCCAAGGGCTTGTTGGTTTGCGCTCTTTTTCCTTGTGGAGGTCTCAGGGACATCAATGACCTCTCGCAAGGGACCCACACCCTCTACCTGTGACACATGGGGAGCTCTGCTCACTTAAGTGCCCACATCGTCTGCTGGATCCCAACTGGTAACACGGCGTGAGTGAGGAACTAGGTATTGTGCCTGGAGACTACATTGCCTGGTGCGGAGCCCAAACAAAACTGCCTGTATCTAAGGAGTGTGGCCCCTGCATCGCGGTGCCTCAACACGCATAAGTATCTTGTTGGTGGTGAGCTGATTCACCGGTTGTGGGACAGCCCATGGCCCGCTTTATCTATCATGCCACATCTCAATCATGCAACCCGCCGACTGCATGCTCATTGTATGCGGTGGCCGATTAACAGGTTGTGACCCTTGGAGGTGAGGGCATATTCGTAGTAGCGCCTCATTCTATATAGTGTGGCACTGCTGAACCTGCGCCTGTGTGTGTGACCAGAATCGTCCGGTGCGACTCATTTATTTACGCCCAGAAATACATGATGTTCATGTTGTGTTAATGTGTGTGTTGAATACAAACGTGTGAAGTCTCTTTTGTGACACTCAATGTATTTTTTGTATGAGAGTGCTGTGCCAATGCTTTACACGTTGCCTCTATGATAAGCCTGACTGCTCAGTGCCAAGCTACCCAAGGGTTAGTTAGGTTATACAGTGAGTGTGATCACCCACCCCTGACAGGAGTGGTAGTTTCTGCCTGGCTAGGGCCTCACCTCAGCCAACCAGAACGTGCCAGTTCCAACAGCTACTGAAAATACTGATGAATGGAATCCCACCAAATTTGTCAGGAAGCTAGATCTTGGTCCACAGATTGTGTTCATTGTGATTTGGTGTAAATCCTTTCAGCACGTTTTGGGGAAATTAAGGTTTAAAATAGGTGTATATATGGACGATTGGGTCCGCAAGTGTTTTGCTGAAGCACCAATTTGAAAATAGAGCATTCTGATTGTCCCAGGGAGCTTTTGTCCCTTCGGCCATCTTTCTCCTGTGGGAGTCAGACTCCAGCAGTAGTGAGTGCTCTTATTGGATGCCAACTACATGAGAAAAATGTTGCTGGCAGCCATTATAGGAATCGGGGGCTTAGTCCCCTGTCCTGAAAAAAATAAAAAAATAATATATACATGGAATACCATAGGGCCCCCTAGGCCCTGTGGTGGGGGCCATAATTGAAAAGAAATCCTGCAATTTTTGCAGCGAGCCTGCAGGACTCGCATGGGATTGCAGTAAAAAATGGTTGCCCGGGGCTTCACTCTTTCATTAAGGGAAGGGGCATGTGGCCCCCCTCCATGAGCCATTTTTGGCACCAGGGACCCCATCCCCTGGGCCCAGTCTATTTATAAAGCTCCCATCCCCAAGCTGTTTTTGGCCTTTGGGGCCCCATTCCCTGGGGCCTAATCTATTTATAAAGGGGAGAGGGACACGTGGCCCCCTTACCCCAGCTGTTTTCAACCCAGGTAACCCCATTCGCTGGGGCATGATTTTAATATTTTGGGGAGGGGGTGCACGGCCCTCTCCCCTAGTGGTATCTGACCTCAGGGAACTCATCCTGCAGGGTCCAATGTATTTAAAAGGCCCCAGGTCCATGCCTCCCAGAGCCTTAACAAGGCCCTGGGGTCCCTTTCGCCTGGGCTGTGACTTTAATCCAAAGGGAGGGGGGCACGCTGCCCCTCTACCTGAGCCTTTAATGAGCCGGGCACCCCATCCTCAGGGGCAGGCTCACTTGCTGTGTCCCGAGGAGCCCACAACAGTGGTTTCCCTGCCTGTACTGGCACAGGCAGGGAAACGTGGTTGCTCCTGTCTGGTGGGAGCATCTTCAAATCTCCTGTCAAATGAAGTCTGCTTCCAGCTGGTCGGAGCTTTAAAAATGCTCCCGCTGGCTGGTAGCAGACTTTTGATATGTTGCCCTACTCGCACTGATTGCATGGTAACAGAATAAGATATTGCTCCCGCCCAGAGGGAGCAGCATAAATAGCTGCTTCCTCCGGGCGGGAGCAATGCTGCCTCTCACCATACTGGGAACCGGCTGGGGCCATGAGGGCCCTGGGGCTCCCCCCACAGCCCTCAACGTGTGAATGGTGGGTTCCCAGGGTGGGCACAGGGGCACCCACCTATTACTGATGCAGGCCTAGGTGGATGGGATCCCGGGGGCAAAAATAGGCTGGCAGAGGAGGGGCTTTCAATCCCCAATTTCCCTATAATGCACATTCCAGCCCCGGGTTGAAAGCGGCTTGGGGAGTGGGAGTCGCGTGCCTCGTCTCCATTGGGCCCGGGACTATAAATGGCTCAGGGAGGAGGGGCCATACACCCCCCTAAATATACGCGCCCTGGGAGATGGGGTCCCTGGCGCCCTAAACGGGCTGGTGAGGGGGGCCCTACTGACACTCTTCTCCCAATATATATTTTATAAAATGGCAGCCCTCCCTTTATTAATTACTCAACCCCAGGGATGCAGTCCCAGGACTCAAGAAGGCTCTGTGGCAGGGGCCGTGCAGCTCCCCTACCCTTTTAAACAAAAAAAGGCAGCGGGTGATTGGGTCCATTGCCCCTAACCCCCTTTTTATTATATTTGGTTCCAGGAGATGGGGGTTCCCAGGCCTAATAAGGCCCATAGAGGGACACAGCTTGGGGTTGGCTGCCTGTGGGCCAGTAGTTTTTGAAAAATTAAGGTTCAAAAATATTTTTATATCCGGAAAGTTGAGTTTTAGGGATTTTCTTGAAAGTCCTTGTAACCGAATTAAAAAAAATAGAGCATTCTCATTGGCTCAGGGAGCTGTTTTCCTCTGGACCAATTTGAGTCAGATTCCCGCGAGAAGAGCATTCTGATTGGTTGCGATTACAGGACTCAGGGACTTAGTCCCTGTCCTGGAGTTAAAAAAAGGATAATAATACAAAGGGGCAGGGTATGGATACCCTGCCCCCTAAGCCCACTTGGGGGGACCAAAATATTTGAAAAATTGTCAGATTTCCTTCTATCCTGCAGGACTCCAGATGGATTACAGGAAAAAAGAATCGAAATGACGACCAGCAATTTTATAAATATATTTAGGAGGGGGCATCAGTAGGGCCCTCCTCCCCAAGCCCATTTTTGGACCCTGAGACCCCATCCCTTTGGGCCGGGCTCTTTAAGTAAGGGATGGGGATATGCGGTCCCTCTCCCTGAGCCTCTGTAGGCCCCAGGGACTCCATTCCCCGGTGCCATGCTTAACATTAAAGGGAGGGGGGCCATGTATTATTATTGTATTGTATTTATTATATTTGGCCCCTAGGATGGGGTCAAGGGGCCCAAGAAGGCTCGGTAAGGTGGGGCTGGACACCTCTTAGCTGCTTAATATAATTTAGGCCCATGGAACGGGGACCCTGTAGCCAAATAAAAAAGAGGAGGGGGCAGCGTGGAGCGCCCCCTCCCGTTTTTATGAATTTTGACTCTCCTCCTCTCAATATATGTGTTGCTTGGTGGGTGCCCTGGGTGGGTTCACCTGGGCACCTACCTATATTTATGACAGTCCTTAGGGGTTGGGGTACTCGGCACCAAAATTGTCTCAAAAGAAGGAGGCTGTGCGGCCCCCCTCCCTTCAAAGTGTGTGCCGGGGGATGGGGTCTCTGGGGCCTACAAAGGTTTGTAGAGAGGCGCTGCGTGGCTCTTTCCTTTTTTATTGTAATTTAGCCCTAAGGGATGAAGTGCAGGTGTTTTTAAAAATGTTAAATTTTTCCAACCCACTATGGGCCCACGGGACCCCATCCCTGTGGCCTTTTTAGGTCTCTCCTGAGCCAGCGCATGCGCTGCATGGCGAGACATTTAGTAAGTGGCATTTCAAAGTGCTTCCAAAGGCTTTTGCCGGCCACCAGCTTGCGGTTATGCGCACAATGACGAGCAGAGGCGCCATATGGCTTTCCTCTCTCATCATGGTGCGCGCACATCGCACACCACTCGCCAGTGTCCCATGTCACCCCAGTTGTGCGCTTGTATGGTATACAGTACGGCTGTTACCTGCTCCCTCCTCTCTGTCCTGTTCATCCAGGGCACTTTCTTCAGGATCTGTGTCCTCTCCCTTCCCTCCCCCATGCTCCCTGCGACAATGGCTCTGCCATAGGGTGCCTCCGGACTCCCTGGCGTATTCTCGATACTATAGGTGACCCTTATGTTACAACATACCCCTAGTCTTGGAGGGCCACCATTTACTCATGGCAGTCCTCCCGTATGCCACGAATTTCATCCCGTATGCCACAAATTTCATCCAGCATGCCAGCATTATGCCAGGGTGCCCCATACAAAGAACTTGCCCCAGTATGTCAACACGAGCATTTCCCACAGATGCCTCTTTGCCAAGTACTTACTACCTCTAGTGTGCCAGTGTGTTCCGGGTCCAGTGACCGACCTGCAAGGATGACGACTTTCTCACTCCCTTACGTGAACTCACTCATTCGAATTTACTTGAACTCATGTATTCATTGTGATTCACTTTCACTTTTTTCTGCACTCACTTATTGACACTTGACTCAGTCATAATTTCTCACTCGTGTCCACTCCCTCTCAATCTGACTCTCTCATTGTCACTCATTTATTCGCACTCACTTATATTTACCTATTCTCACTCCTCTATACTTTCTCACACAGTGACTTACATTCGATGTTAAACTCAATCGTTCTCACTTATTCTTATTCACTGACCCACTTGATCTCACTCCATTACGCTCACTGTCACGCACTCCATCTCAGCCACACGACCTTGCACTCTTTACCACTCCCTCACGGTCATTCTAATGCCTTCTCACACTTGCAGCCGCTGTTTCATTCAATCAAGCTCACTAACACTCAGTCTCCCTCATTCTCTCTCACCGCGTTTTCATTCTCTCATACACAAATGCTCGCACATAAAGTCCTGTTCACGCATTCACGTGCTCTCCCACCCACCAGTATGTGCACAATATTTAATGTATTTTACCTACCTCCGCTTCTAACCAATGTCCTGTCCCAGCTTCTGATGTTCCAGTTTTATTCAGCTATTACCTATTAGTATAATAACAAGCATTGGCATAGCCAATAGGTCTCGCCTTTGGGACCTTATAAGTGTTTAGTTATCCAGCACAATATCCTTGGTGCAACATCATCAACTGTTGCATGGCTAAACACTTATAAGGTACAAGGTTTAGCCATTCAACAGCTGATGTTGTTGCACCAAGGATATTGTGGTGCAAAACTAAATACTTATAAGGTCCCAAAAGCGAGACCAATTGGCTATGCCAATGCTTGTTTGTATTTTACGGGAGGGATGCACGCACCCCACCTTCCCTGCGCAAGGGGAACACAAGTTTGCTCCCACTTAGCAGGAGCATTTTTAAAGCTCCTGCCGAGTGGGAGCTGACATGCCTTTCCTGCCAGCGTTCCTGCAGTCAGGGATGGCATGTCTGCTCACACCCAGCGAAAGCTTAAAAAATGCTCCCTCCGATTAAGACCCGCTATACAATATACAGGCTTTAGATGACTGTCACTGCAATGACTCAAAGGGCAGGGCTACCATCCACTTTAGAAAATTCAGGTTTACTGAGTTATGTATCCGAAGAGACTGTAGGGTCAGGGCTATCCCCCACTATGGAAAAAGCAGGTCTGTGAGTCGTCCCTTTCCAGGGTAAAGATTACAAAGTGATGGATAAATTACATTATTGGCAAATGCTTGTCTATGGGCACATGCCAATGTAGGAACTGCAGGGATATTCCTAACTTCCACTGTAGAAAATGTAGGTCTATGGATCCATGCCATGTTAGAGCATTGGTGTCCAACCTAGGTCTAGTAGTGCCTGATTTTTATATTTACCACATTTATGCAATTTATTTTAAGAGCATATTCTGAAAATATGCCATGGATTTGACCCTTGTGGCCAACGTTGGACACCCTTGTAATTGAGACTAAAATTGTAGACTAAAGATCTGCCACAGAAAATGTTTAAAGATACATGTCCCAGCAGATATGGCAAGGCCAATACCTCCATTATATAAAAAGGTGGGCTAAAAAATAAATTTTATGATAGGGACGTTAAGGTCAGGGCTAACCCGTATAACAGAAAATGCAGACGTGAGGATACAAATCACAGTGGAGCCTGCACATCCAGCTCTGACATTTAACACAGAAAATGAGGGTTTGTGGATACATGTCACAGAGGAGCCTGCACATCGAAGGGTGACATTCATCACAGAAAATACAGGTTATTAAATACATCTCACTGTAAAACCTGCACATCTGACGCTGACATTCATCACAGAAAATGCAGGTTTGTGAATGCATGTCACTGTGGAACCTGCACATCCAGGTCTGACATTCAACACAGAAAATTAGGGTTTGTGAATACATCTCACTGTAAAACCTGCACATCGGACGCTGACTTTCATCACATAAAATGCAGGTTTGTGAATACATGTCACTGTGGAACCTGCACATCCAGCTCTGACATTGATCACAGAAAATGCAGGTTTGTGGATACATATCACTGTGGAATGTGCACATCCAAGGCTGACATTAATCACAGAAAATGCAGGTTTGTGGATACATATCACTGTGGATGTGCACATCCAAGGCTGATACTGATCACAGAAAATGCAGGTTTGTAGATACATGCCACTGGAATCTGCATATCCAAGACTGACTTTCATCACAGAAAATGCAGACCTGTGGATAGATGTCACTGGAATCTGCATATCCAAGACTGAAAATGCAGGTTTGTGGATACATATCACGGTGGAATGTGCACATGCAAGGCTGACATTGATCACAGAAAATGCAGGTTTGTAGATACATATCGCTGTAGAATGTGCACAACCAAGGCTGACATTGATCACAGAAAATGCAGGTATGTGGATACACATCAGTGTGGAATGTGCACATCCAAAACTGACATTATTCACAGAAAATGCAGGTTTGTGGATACATATCACTGTGGAATGTGCACATGCAAGGCTGAAATTAATCACAGAAAATGCAGGTTTGTGGATACATATCACTGTGGATGTGCACATCCAAGGCTGACACTGATCACAGAAAATGCAGGTTTGTGGATACATGCCACTGGAATCTGCATATCCAAGACTGACTTTCACCACAGAAAATGCAGACCTGTGGATAGATGTCACTGGAATCTGCATATCCAAGACTGACATTCATCACAGAAAATGCAGGTTTGTGGATACATATCACTGTGGAATGTGCACATCCAAGGCTGACACTGATCACTGAAAATGCAGGTTTTTTAGATACATATCGCTGTAGAATGTGCACAACCAAGGCTGACATTAATCACAGAAAATGCAGGTATGTGGATACATATCAGTGTGGAATGTGCACATCCAAGACTGACATTAATCACAGAATATGCAGGTTTGTGGATACATATCACTGTGGATGTGCACATCCAAGGCTGACATTGATCACAGAATATGCAGGTTTGTGGATACATATCACTGTGGATGTGCACATCCAAGGCTGACATTGATCACAGAAAATGCAGGTTTGTGGATACATGTCACTGGAATCTGCATGTCCAAGACTGACATTCATCACAGCAAATGCAGACCTGTGGATACATGTCACTGGAATCTACATATCCAAGACTGACATTCATCACAGAAAATGCAGGTTTGTGGATACATGTAACTCTGGAACCTGTAGATCCAGCTGTGACATTCAACACGGAAAAAGAGGGTTTGTGAATACATGTCACTGTGTAGTCTGCACATCCACTCTTTGATATCTAGTGGCACCTTTCCAAAACTTAATTCTAATACGCTAATTTTAGTCTCTCTAGAGGACTCATTGATCGATAATAGATCGTGCCACAAGGCATCCAGAGCCAGGGGGCAGAACCATGGTTTACATGTTGTAGCTACGGTTTAGTAGAAGCATTATCTATGCTCATCATCTCAAGTAGGCCTTTTCTGTAGGGGGCCAGCTCAGTGGTTGGTCCCAATCTGTCCCAGAGCATGAGCGGTCTAAGGACAGCAAGATGTTCTATTCTCTTTATACCAGTATCAACGAAATGGGTCAGAATGACATTGCTTTGCGGAAGACTGAAGAAAGATATAACAAAGTTATTTACTCTCAATGTCATTTCACTGAGATTGGCCATTCCCCAAATTTCAGCTCCATACAGTGCTGCGGCATGGGTCGATCATCTATAGACCTGAATGGCACGAGACACTGCTCTAGACAGTGTTGATCTGTGCATGTTAAGTACCAGTGCAGCTCTATGATGCACCATCAAATTACTCTCCTGTAATTGGGGCTCCGTTACAGTGTGTTGGGCACCTTTATACCCAAATAATCAAATTTACCAAATGTTTCTATAAGTGTGTTCCCCATCTTCAATTTACCCCTGTAGGACATGTGCAGGTTGAGACCCATATAATTCATGTTTGAAGTATTTTGTTTACGCGCCCCTCAAATCACGGACATCAATAAACCTATTTAAAAGGTTGTGAAAGCTGCTGGGATTCTAGATATTCACAAAGTATCTTCGGCAAAAGAAAGTGCTGGAATTTTTTTTATCACCTAATTTGGGGGAATCGTTGACAATCATTTAGGTAGCCTCAGGGCCGGTTTTAGCGCTGGTGGAGCCCGGTGCGGCAATCCCTTTTAGGGCCCCACACCCCCCGGAACGCCACCTCTGATTCTCTCACTACCACCTGCAAAAGTGCCCCTCGGCTCTCTCTAATCATAAGATATTGCTAAACACAGCGCCCCCCTTGAGGTCACAGCGCCCCCTCCACAGGTCAGCGCCCAGTGCAGCCGCACCAGTCGCACTGCCCTAAAGCCGGCCCTCTGTAGCCCAATGCATCATTGATAGTCAAATTAAACAGGGTAGGAGCTAACACACAGCCTGGCATTCACCGCTGTGAATAGGTACACAGCTGCTCTGCTCTCCATGCCCGCCCCAGCGTACATTTGCAATAATTGTGAGCATGAAGTCTTATTAGGATATTCCACAAGTGGGGTCGGACACCCATAGACTTGAAGGCTTCCACCACCTTGGGTCTGGGAACTCGATCGAACGCAGCCCTTCAATCGACGAATGCCACATGGAAGTGCTCCTTGTTTGATGTAATATATTTACATGATAGTCCACAGTAATGATACTCGCTTTAAAGCCGGATTCCATACTCATAATTGCCTTTGTCATTTCGCCCTGTAGTGTTCAAAGAGAACTATTTGTGCGCAAGATTCCAAATGATCTCTTGTGGATTAGAGCTAATGTGGAGAGTGCACTCAATAAAATGTCACTTTCATTTGAGGATTTCTTCACATGCAGCTTCAGAATCCTCATGATTTAATCATGGAAGCAAGTAAGAGCTCGAGGAAGAAG
This sequence comes from Triturus cristatus, assembly GCF_964204655.1. Taxonomy (NCBI): domain Eukaryota; kingdom Metazoa; phylum Chordata; class Amphibia; order Caudata; family Salamandridae; genus Triturus; species Triturus cristatus. Next base: position 496,090,553 of record NC_140581.1, on the reverse strand, counting down.
CTTTTCTGACTGTCTGGCGTAAGGCTGAGGAGATAATGGTCTCTAAATCGGCGCGTTTAAAGTGCATTTGTGTGAATGTGCTGAATGCTGACTGGCACCATGAAAGTACAGCTTGATAGCTTTTCACATCACAGGTCAATTTGCATGTATTTCTTATGCAGGAAGTGATGTTCCCTGTCCTGTCTTCACAAATTATTATAAAGCTAGCATGCTTACATAAAAGGGTGTCAGAGAACTCTTAAACAAATATGCTCTAAAGGCATTATATCAACTCTCTTCAAGGCCATCAACGCTTTACCTCCTCAGTACAAAATGGACTGAAAGACTAACATTTCCCCCCAAAATTGTAACGAAATCTAAAACAAATGTCAGCTCTGCGTTTCTTGTTTTATTATGAGTGTATCCGTACAGAACTTCCAATATATTCCACGAAATTGAATGATGAACTTGCACTAGCCTCCATTACTCCAAATCCTTACTCCAAGCCCGGGTCTTCCTCATCACATTGAACCCATCTTGCTGCCCTTTTAATAATTCCCGTTTTCTGTTACAAAACATTTTCTTCCCTTACTCCTATTGTCAAGGGTTTCCATACAGGGTTAAATGAATGGGATTAGGCTCAAGACCTGGCCAGAACCTTCAGTTGACTGGCCTTCTTCTCACACACATCCCCTGCATCCGTAGAGCCAGGCCAGAACCATCAGTTGACTGGCCTTCTTCTCACACACATCCCTTGCATCCCTAGAGCCAGGCCAGAACCATCAGTTGACTGGCCTTCTTCTCACACACATCCCCTGCATCCCTAGAGCCAGGCCAGAACCATCAGTTGACTGGCCTTCTTCTCACACACATCCCTTGCATCCCTAGAGCCAGGCCAGAACCATCAGTTGACTGGCCTTCTTCTCACACACATCCCCTGCATCCCTAGAGCCAGGCCAGAACCATCAGTTGACTGGCCTTCTTCTCACACACATCCCCTGCATCCCTAGAGCCAGGCCAGAACCATCAGTTGACTGGCCTTCTTCTCACACACATCCCCTGCATCCCTAGAGCCAGGCCAGAACCATCAGTTGACTGGCCTTCTTCTCACACACATCCCCTGCATCCCTAGAGCCAGGCCAGAACCTTCAGTTGACTGGCCTTCTTCTCACACACATCCCTTGCATCCCTAGAGCCAGGCCAGAACCATCAGTTGACTGGCCTTCTTCTCACACACATCCCCTGCATCCCTAGAGCCAGGCCAGAACCATCAGTTGACTGGCCTTCTTCTCACACACATCCCCTGCATCCCTAGAGCCAGGCCAGAACCATCAGTTGACTGGCCTTCTTCTCACACACATCCCCTGCATCCCTAGAGCCAGGCCAGAACCTTCAGTTGACTGGCCTTCTTCTCACACACATCCCTTGCATCCCTAGAGCCAGGCCAGAACCATCAGTTGACTGGCCTTCTTCTCACACACATCCCCTGCATCCCTAGAGCCAGGCCAGAACCATCAGTTGACTGGCCTTCTTCTCACACACATCCCCTGCATCCCTAGAGCCAGGCCAGAACCATCAGTTGACTGGCCTTCTTCTCACACACATCCCGTGCATCCCTAGAGCCAGGCCAGAACCATCAGTTGACTGGCCTTCTTCTCACACACATCCCCTGCATCCCTAGAGCCAGGCCAGAACCTTCAGTTGACTGGCCTTCTTCTCACACACATCCCCTGCATCCGTAGAGCCAGGCCAGAACCTTCAGTTGACTGGCCTTCTTCTCACACACATCCCCTGCATCCCTAGAGCCAGGGGCTGTGCTTTCTCGCACCACACGCTTTAGCACTGGTGGCGCCCGGTGCAACAGTCATCTTTGGCACCCCCACACCCCATAACCGCCTCCTCGGATTCTCTCACTACCACAGGACAAAAGTGCCACTCATCTCTCCAATAATAAGTTATTGCTAAACACAGCGCCCCCTTGAGGTCAGCGCCCCCTTCACAGATCAGCGCCCAGTGCGGCTGCAAGGGTCCCTGGGGCCAGGTGAAAACCCAAAACTCCCTGGCTTTATGAAACAAAAAAAGAGGGTTCCCGATATAGATGTAGGCAGGATGGGCAGGAATAATACAGAGCAGAGCAGACCACCCAAAGCGGGAACGAAATGCCCCCTGCCTTTACTATTATAGATGCAGAAATATCTTGCCACAGTATACAAAGTATAAAAAGGGCCAGCTTGGATCGAGAATTGAAACAGTAGCTCTTCAGTTGAGCATGATTTCATCTCCTGAGCACAGATATCCCCCATGTAGTCCCATTGGGACCTCTTATCTCCTGGTTTATTTGATTTCGCACACCAGCTCGAGACCATCCATGTTCCCTTTCTGCTGGAACTTGTGCTCACTCCTTTTTCTCCCTCCAAACTTTTCTTTGTCAAAAGCCTTCTCACCTATATAATCCTATTTCCCAGGCGCAGCCCTTCGTTGAGGGTGTAGAGGCCGTGAAGAATATCTGTCAGGCTGAGCAAATGTCAGTCTGACAGACACTCTTCATGGTCGGGTCTGGCAGGTGGCGCTGTACATGCCCGAAATGCACATGCGCATGGCTGCCTGAGCCAAACTTTTTTTAGGCTGAAGATTTCACAGCCCTGTGGACATGTCCTCCTAAGCCTGGCAAAGCTCTGTGAGGTTTCTCATTCATGATGAGGGAGCACGTCACCAATAGACTCGAACCTGGGCACGTCGGTTTTAAGGCCAGAAGCGTCCAGGCTGCGAGTCCATCAGTGACCCTTGTCACAGAGAGAGGTGGGTTCAGCAAGTCTCACAGACCCCACCCCAC